>NW_028327181.1:59068004-59693004 GCF_987537825.1 Furipterus horrens | reverse complement strand
CCAGGGGGAGGGAAGAGTTCTCATGGTTTACTTGGGAGTGCTGGTGGGCAAATTCTCTCCAGGGCACCAGCTCCTCCCACTGCCAACAGACCACTCTTTCCATAACCCCAGAAGCACTGATTCCTCCTGTGATGCCCAGGTTGGGGTTAGCCTGGGATGTCCAGATGGTGGGATCATCAAGAGTAGGGAGATGTAGCTGCATAATTAGCCCAACCCCTAAGACCCATTGCTTAGAGTATGTCCTGGCACTAAACATTTACCTGGACTGTGATTCTGTAATCTATTCCCTTGGGCCCTTAATAAGTGAACGACCTGTCAGCACACAGGCATGTGCCTGTGGAGAGGATGGTGTGAGGCAAGCGGCCTTGTACCAAGTGCATGGGTTGGAGCCAGTCAAATCCCTTTTCTACTTTCTTACCTGAAAATGATGAGTGAGGAGGTTAGGAGGGCCCCACTTTGCCAACAGATCTCTAACATCTACGCATTCTAGACTCTGACTCTAACAGGTTGCAAGCAGGACAAGTGTCCTTTGTTTTTGCCAGGACATAGACTGGGCTGCCATTGTGGGGCATGCACAGCCCACCTCTTCTCTTCTTTTTTTAAATCCTCACTCAAGGATACCTGAGGATATGTTTATTGGCTTTAGAGAGAGGGAGAGAAAGAGAAACATCGATGTGAAGGGGAAACACCAATTGCTCCCTTCCACATGGCACATGGCCCCAACCCACCCAGACCCATCAAACCTGCAACTTAAGTATGTGCCCTGACTGGGAATTGAACCTGTGATCTTTTGCTTTACCAAACAAAGCTCCAGCCAACTGAACCACCTGGCCAGGGCCCAGCCCACCTCTTATCTAGCCAGGGAAGTCCCCTAACCCTGGGCACACTCCTCTTTAGAGCTAGCACCTGCAGGCTAGGTCTGGGCACAGCTTCAGCTTGAGGCTCTTAGCTGCACATGCACCAGGATCCCCACATTAGGGTGAGGGTGGGGACTTACTATATTAACTGCTAATTTTGGAGATCTCTGTGAGAAAAAGTTTGAGAACAATCAGGTCTACAGCAGGCAGCTACTGAACCGAGTTCCTACTCAGATAGGGTCTTTCTGTCTAATTAAAAAGGAGGGAGAACCCCCAGTCTGGTTTTTAGACCGGAACTCCTGTGAGTGAAAAGCTGCGGCCCTCACCAGGGAGCCCACGGTCCCTCAGACAGCTCCTGGGCAGCCTGCTGAGCTTGCTCACCATCGAGGTCCCAGTCCGCGCCAGCCCACCGCAGACTCTCCCTGCCCGGTGTGGCCACAGTCTGTTCAGCTGGGCACTCAGGCCAGGGGGTGATGTCTCCCCGCGGGAGTCCCTGAAAATAAACGGAGTAGGCCCTCTTTTCCTGAGGGGCAGAAATGAGAGCCAGAGACAAGCTGAGAGCCCGCCCTGCTGAGCCAAGAGGCGGCTAGAGCCATACGAAGCGCATTAACTATTAATAATTTCCAGTTGTTTGCTCGCTGTGTTCGGCCGGCTCCCCAAGCCTCTTGCAGGCCGGGGCTTTGCGCTGGCTTCCCCAGACGGCCAGGGTTCGAGGTATTAGCCCCTGCTGGGCCCTGTTGGGACGGGGCGAGGGGGCAGGCGCCGTCAGGGGCCCGGGGCGAGTGGGGGCCCCGTGTCCACCTGCAGCGGGGAAAGGGCCCGGACGGGGTCCTTAAGTAGGCCAGCCCGGCATCCCCAGCGTGCTGGGATCCGCCACTCCGGGCGGGCTGGGCGGCCGCGTGGAACGCAGTGCGGGCGGCGCACCGCGGGAGCGCAGCGGCCCCTGGCGCCGGGCCTCTCGGCTCTAGCCTGTGCCGGGCGGCCCGGCGGGTGGGGCGGGGCGGAGGACGGAGGGCGGGCCCGGAGCGCTGCAGCGGGCCAGACTCGGACGGCCCGCGGGCGGCGGGCAGGCAGGGCGGCCGGGAGGGCAGCGGCCCCGGCCCGCGTCTGCGCCCCTCGCTCGTCCGCGGCCCGGCCTGGGCCCCGCCGTGCGCACGGACATGGTGGGCCGGCTGAACCTGCAGGATGTGCCCGAGCTCGTGGACACGAAGAAGAAGGGCGACGGTGTCCTGGACAGCCCGGATTCGGGGCTGCCCCCGAGCCCCAGCCCCAGCCACTGGGGGCTTGCGGCCGCCGGGGGCGGCGGCGGCAGCGGGGAGCGCGCACCGGCACCCGGAACGCTGGAGCCCGACGTGGCGGCGACCCCCGCGGTCCTGGTGGGTGACTCCCCTCTGGCTCCTTCCCTCCTCATCCCACCCACAGCCGGGCCCGGGGACACTACCAGCCGGTCGTACGGCCCCGTTCAGGGCTCACTGTCGGCGCCGCCACCCTCCCGTCGGGACGGCGTGGCCATAGCGGGGAGCCCGGGGCGGGAGCGCTGCGAGTGCCTGGCCAGCTGGAGCCGGTGGCTGGAAAATTGTCATCGCCTGGGAGGCGCGGGAGCCCCGGGAGAGAAGAGCCGCCGCCTCCTCCCTTCGGGGTGGCTCGGCCGCATTCCTGCCCCGGCCGGCTGGAGGGGGTCCGGGGACACCAATAGGGAACTTCCCGGACTGCGGACCTGGCACTCTCTCCCGGGCTTTGCCCCTGAAGACTGTGGCTCTCAAGGGCCTTACACCTTCTTGTTGGTCTTGGGGAGAGGGGTGTACTCTGGACCCCAGCTCCCCGATTCAGACAGCCAGCGGGGTTAGCCTTAGGGAACTGTGTTAGTGGCCTTGGAGGGACCTTTTGAGAAGATTTACCCCATGGTTCTCCCTCCTCCTTGTGGCCCCCCTTGTCCTGCCACCTAACCAGGGTCTGGCACATGATGGGTGGGATGCCTTTAGGTGGGTGGAAACTTTCAAAACAGGATTCCTTTTGTTTTCTTTTAAAATTTGTATTTACAGAAAAACACCAAGTCTCTTTTTGCCTTAGCAATCTCTCAGGTGGTTGTTTATCGGCTTTACCTAGAGCTCAGGGGAGCCCACATCCTGCCTTTAGTCAAAGCTCAAAGCTGGGCTCTCACACAGCCCTCCCACCCCACCCTGGGAGTGGGTGTATACGGCCCTCTCCCCTGGGTAAAGTCGTCCCTGAGTGGCAGCTGCTGCTCCTTAAGCCCCCACACACTTTGACAGTGCGTGGAATTTTTGACCCGCTGACCCTGTCTCTCAGTGGACATCGCTGCATTCTCTCATCCCGGTTGGAAGGCAGCACCAGCTTCAGCTTGGCCTTCAGAACCCTCATGATCAGGCCCTTTCTAGCCTTATCTTCCGCATCCCCTGACCACAGGCCAGTGCCCCCAATGCTGCCTTCACCTGGCATGCCTTTCTTTCCAAGCCTGTCCCGTTCTACCTCACTCAACACCCAGTCAGCTTTTCCACCTGTCAAAGCCCTTCTGGCTCTTCAACACCCAACTTGTTACCTCCTCTGGGAAGTCTTCCTTGATGCTTCCCAGAGCCATGCTGGAGACTGTGGCTTCATCCCCATTCCCTGGTGGCACCTTGTTCATGTGTTTGTTATAACTCCTGTTGCCCTGCCCCACTCCCAGCCTGCACCTGGAGCGAGCTGTGTGGTCAGTGTGTGTCTGCTGGGTGGGCAGGGAGGAGGGAGCAGAGAAGGCAGAGGCCAAAGAAGCGAGCGCTTAGGTGGACACCTGAAAGAAGGCTGTAATGTGAGTGTCGGAGAGTTGCCTACCTGCTCCTGTGGTGGGTGGTGTCATCCTGCAGCCCGGGACTGTCTGGGAGGTACCCCCTAAATTGGGAAATGTCTGGCAGCCAGAGAGCTGGGGGCAGAGCAGGGCCCACTGTCACAACCTGGGGGCTGTTTCCAAAAGCTCTGCAGCAGCCAGTGCCCACACTTCACCCCTCCCCCAGCCACTGACCTTGGTTCTCAACCACAGCCCTCCCCAGCTGAGGCTTATTAAATTCTCCACCCAAATTCAGGTGCTGGGGCCTCAGGACCCTCACCCTCTCCCTGACCTTCCCTGGTCCCCTTTGGCTTTTGTATTTCCAACCTACACCTCCAATGACACCTTGTCTTAGTAACACGACCAGTGTCTTAGAGCCAATCTTCTACCTTCTCTGTCCTGGCATATGTGAGGGTGGGGCTGCCACCTCCACACCCCGGCCCAAGTGTGGATTCTTCTCTCCAATTAGGCAAAGGAAATGACAAGTTCCCCCATAAAGCTGGGAACCCAAAGTATTACTACACAGAAATCCAGGGAGAACTAGCACCTGGGTCTAGGATGGAACGATCTCTCAGGCCGCATGGTGAAGCAGTAAGACCAAAGCTTTGGCCAGACCAGAAGCCCGTTCACCTCCAGGTCTCTTTGTTCTGGCTCTTTGAGTTTTCTGGACAGTGGAAAGTGCACAGAGGACTTTCTCGTGTTCATCGTACCAGGGAGGGTGCGGATCCTCCATCTTGGTTGGGTGTTGACCTCCCTAGAGGTGGAGGATGTGAGGGAAGTTATCCTGAATCTGCAGTATAAAAAAACCCCTGATAGAATGATTTTGTTTTGGCCTTTTCTGAAGTGTTGCGCAGGCAATGACAGGGTTGGGGGCACATAATTGAGGGTTCTGGTTGGCAGAGCCCCAGTGGCCCGAGGTTTCCTGCCCACCTCCCTGCGGGGTGGTGCAGCAGCCCTGTGACATCGCTGAGCTCAGGTCTGTTTCCTCTTTTCAGCCTTTCACAGAACCTCGGGGTGGAAGGGGGCCCCCTCAGTGTGCAAGACAAGGTCTCACAAGGCGTGTGATGTGTGGCTCTTGTGAGGCCACATAGCACATTTGTGGTAGATCTGGGATTCGAACCCAGACCCATTGGCTCCCTGTCCATTGCTCTTTCCATCCTGTGGGCCGGCCCTTCTCTGGCATCATTCCCAGGAAGGAGACACAAGTCGCAGCCGGGCATTCAGCTGGAGGCTCGGGGCCGGGACCTTCTGTGGGGCATAGACCAGCTCAGCCTGTGGTTTAACTGTGTTCTCCATCCTCACAGAATCCGGCCTCCCTCCCCACCCCGCCGGCCTCTGCCTGCTCCCCGAGGCTCTGCCCCCTGTCCTTCGGCGAAGGAGTGGAGTTCGACCCCTTACCACCCACGGAAGTAAGGTAAGTAGAGCAGGCTCTGATTTTATTTGATCTTTAAATTTTTCCTTTTTTAAAATTTCAGAAATGAATCCAAATTTATTTATTTATTTACTTATTTTTAATTAGCTTATCACAAAAGTCTGCCAAAGGCTATTCATAGTTTGGTGGGCATGCTTTCAGAATTTTTTCTGCATTCAAACCAATTAAATATATAGACATACTTTTTAAAATAAAAACAAGGTCATGTTACACATCAAGTCCTGCAACTTGCTTTTTGTACCTCATATGTCATGGCCATCAGATGTTTAACATTTTCTAATAAATTTCTCTTTCCAAAAGCTGGTCCCCACTTCCCCACCCCCAGCCAGCCCCCCAGCCCTGCGTCGAGGTGCTGCAGCCTTGTTTTATAACTTCACTGGGAAAGTCTCGTTCTTCCTCTGGGAATTATCTCATCCAGGATTATCTGGGGGCAGAGATTCACTGAGAGGCTCTGTTCAAGATATGTCTTTTTAGAGAAAGGAATTTTACTTTTGGGAGCTGGTGGTTTTATAGCTGGGTTTCAGTTGCCTCAACACAAAGGGCCCTTTGACGGGGAACAAAGGAGGGTCACCGGTTTGGAGGTGAGCAGTTCAGCCCTTTATTCCTGCAGAGCTTGTATTTTGAACAAAATGAGGACATGACTTCATGACATTAGCTTTCACCAGCTTCTTACCTACTTGCCCAAGGAGAATAGGCATTTCTCTCAGCTTATTGCAAAGAATGCTGACTCTCCCTCCCTGACCAGCAGGTAGGGGCTGGTGTTGTTAGATGTGCCTGTGTGTGATACTCATATATATTTTAGTAGTTATGAAGCTTTGCTGATTATACAGGAAAACCAACTATGCTTGGCTTATATATATAAAAATTAACTCCCAAATTCCCAAAGAAGGACTTTAAAAATAATAAAGTAGCTGCTTGAGTAACATTGAGTGTTTGGTTTTTGTTTTCTGGAAATCGAGATTGTAATTGGCTTTGATTGATAAGGTCAGGTCTCGGAGTCGCTGGGTCTGAGGGGGTCACCAAGCTAAAGGCTAAGGTGGGCCAAGTGCTAGAACTTGGTATCACCAACCATTCAGGATATCTGGGTTCCTTCATCCCCTCTTTAAAGAGCTGATTGATCACTTCAGGGGACAGTGAAACTGTTCGCCCCTGGTGTGGCAGTAGAATTCACATCGTAATATAATAATCACCACCGACAGCACTTGCTGCATGAACATTCCACCCAGGTCTTATTGGGCACCTGTTATAGAAAAGGGTAACGGAGGCCGTGAGAAGTTCAGAAGTAGGTCAGTAACTTGACTGAGACCTCACAGCTTCAGTCAATGGTCGTAGGCTCCAGGGGCTGCTGCCTACAGCGGGAAACAGTGAGTGCCAGGTAAACTCTGCAATCTGGCACCCCTGCTTAAGTCCCCACCCACCCCCCACTGCTTGTTCCCACTGCACCTTGATTCATCTCCCACAGTTATTGGGACAATTAAATGAGGTCCTGGAAGTAAAGTGCCTTGAATAGTACCACACAGTAAGTGCTACAGTCACTCTGTGATGCTTCTAACTAGAGTAGCCACATCTGAAAGTCTGCACCCCACACGAGGTTCAGGGCCACTGTAGGGACCCCAGTGCCCCTTGCTCAGAGGAACACCATCATGCTGCCTTCCGTCTCCCGCCCAGGTACACTTCATCAGTCAAGTACGACTCAGAGCGGCACTTCATTGATGACGTCCACCTGCCCCTGGGCCTGGCAGTGGCCTCCTGCAGCCAGACGGTCACCTGCATCCCCAATTGCACATGGCGCAACTACAAGGCCGAGCTGCGCTTTGAGCCCCGCCACAAGCCCACCCGCTTCCTCAGCACAACCATCGTCTACCCCAAGTATCCCAAGACCGTCTACACCACCACCCTGGATTACAACTGCCGCAAGACGCTGAGGAGGTTCCTGTCCAGCGTGGAGCTCGAAGCCACAGAGTTCCTGGGCGGTGATTACCTCTCGGATGAGTGCTGACTCCCGCAGGCCGGGTGGGGCTGGACCGGCTCCCCGCTGCCCGGGTCACACTGGGCCACGCCACCCTCGAGTGTCATTCACGTCCCCAGGAATCTAACCTAGAGATACCTCTAAGCCCAGCCTGAGGAAGAAAAAAAAAAAAAAATGTCACAGTAACTTAACATAATTGAGAGAATTTGGTTTTTAAAAAATTATCAAATTGTTTTTAACAGGAGTGTATTTCTAGTTCGCTGCTGCATTGTTTCCCCTCCCAAGTCTCAATTTGATGAGAAAATAAAAGAGACCAGGGCGAAAGGAAAACGGCCACAATTTGAATTAGGGAGAGAGGGGACAGCTTCTCTGCCATTGGTCAGCTTGTCTGAGAAAGAGCGTGGAAAAAGTCTCTGGAATGGAAAAAGTGAGTTTTAAGAAACTTCAGCCCGGGGTGTCTTCACTGCTTCGGAAGTGGCGCTAACTCAGTAAGCTGTGACACCCATCTGGGTCCAATCTGTGTGGCGTGTGGAGTGCCGTTCCATTTTTTATTTCCATTTCCATTTCCTGTAACCAAAACGCTTCAAATTCTCTAAATCTTTTTCATGACATAAAAAAAAAAAAAAAAACCAAACCACAGAATAAAATGTTTTTTGTTTTGTTCTGTTTTGAAAGAAGGAAAAGGCTTAGCCTGTGTTCCCCTCTCCAGGAGGGTCAGGCCAACGGAAGGCGGACTCCAGGATCAGTGGCTTTGATTCCGGTCCCTTCCGCTGGTTGCTTCTGAGCTCAGGGTCTGGCAGAGCGCCCTGCACCCTTGGCATCTGGGAGCGTCTCCACAGGCCTGTGTAACTCTCCTGATATGTATTTTGGGGTTTCCAAATACTTTCCTATTTTTTCATAAGGCAAAACATTGCAGAGAGAGACGGCATTTTACAAGAATGCTTAGGAAAAGTGCTTTGGGGGACCGCGCCAGAGGCTGTCACTCCCAGTGGGAACCGGTGGCCACCTGGGAGGAGGCACCGATAGGTGTTCCTGGTGATCTGGTTCATCAGGATGGGGTCCTCTCCAGGGACCCTGGGTCAGCTGCTCTTAGGACCTGGATTGTGTCAGCGTGGCAGAGGAGTTCTGCCAGAGCCTGAGGTCACAGCCTAAAGTGAGGAAATGGCTCCCCCAAGTGAAGTCAAGGTTGGGCCAGATGTCCCAAGTCCCACTCAAAACCTGGGCGCTGTTGTGATGGTACACATTTCCTTTCAGTGTTCATTTTAGTGTAAGTGATACTCATGGTGTTGAGTGTGAAGTGAAGAACTTTGTGAATTCAGCTGAACCGGCCTCAGAAGCGGGACAGCGGCTAGGCCAAGAGGGCGCAATGGCGAGGCTGCCGCTGGCTCCGCCTCCTGCCCACCCTGCCTCACCCCAACACTTCTGTTTCCTGCCAATCCCTGAGGTTTCTGAGTGAAGAAAGTGGCAGATGGCTTTTTCTCTTCCAATACTGGAAAGAACAAACTGTGACTATTTCCTCTGAATGCCTCCCAATTATGTCAAGCGTTTGAGGTACAAAGTATTGTAAGCTCAGACTCCCCGCTGTATTTCTTGGTTTCTGTTAATGGCTCCCATCTGCCCTGAAAGCAGAACTGAGAGCTGTATGGGTACCCTGGAGCCACAGCGGGACTTTTGTTCTGAGGAGAACAGGTGTGATGATAATCACCTTCATTTAAAGTCTTTGGAGGCCTGGAGAGCCAAACAGTCTGGTGTCCTCTTCAGATGTAACAATATTGAGTCTGTAGTGCTTCTAACTGGAAGCATCCCCCACTGGAGCCTGCAGTGGGCTGGACCGCCCTGAGTTTGCTGCAGTGGGACGCAGTGGGGGTCCCCTCAGAGGGCCACTCTGGGGCACTATAGTCTCCTTGGTCATACAGAGTAACAACTGCTTCCTGTGTTTGGAAAAGCAAATTCCACGGCATTTATGATAAAAGTGGATTTTCCTCTCCAATTCCATAGTCTAGTCATTTAAGACAAGTGATAAATGTAAGTTTTAAATTATGTGCAGAGAATTCCCAAGGCTTTGCTGTGGCCCAGTGGGGACGCTTGGGTGAGCTCAGACCGCTGTCGTGGGCAGCAGGTCAGGAGAGACCAGGACTGCAGAACACGGCCTTTGACCACAGCAGTGTTCTGGGATGTCCACGTGAGATTTTG
The DNA here is from genome assembly GCF_987537825.1 of Furipterus horrens. Lineage (NCBI taxonomy): Eukaryota > Metazoa > Chordata > Mammalia > Chiroptera > Furipteridae > Furipterus > Furipterus horrens. The sequence continues at coordinate 59,683,732 of NW_028327181.1, read as the reverse complement.
CTTTAGGGGGATTGGGTTAAGTGCAGGCAAATCATTCTAGGTGGGGAGAGAATCTGAATTATATCAGTAAAGTAAGTAGAAACGAGCGATTGTGAATGTGTAATGCAAATGAAAAAGCAGGTTTTATTTTGTTAAGTTATTCACTAGGGAATGAACTTTAGTTCTAATCCTTTTTCTTCAAACCTGCTTGGCTGAAAGTCGCAGAAAAGGAAGCGTGTGAAGATACAATGGGACACCGCAGGGCAGTTAAATGACCTGGCTCGATGGCGGATTCGTGTTGGTTTGCAAGGCGGAAGCAATGATTTTTAAAACTCACTCAGTAAAACCAAACATTCCTAAGTGTATCTTGGAGATAGTTTACTTATGAATTAAAGTCTTTTTTTCTCAGGCTTTTAAATTATGGCTTTCATGTAATGAGGAGGATTTGTATTTTCTGAAAAAAAATGTTTTCAAATCCAGACCTTTTAAAAAAGACTGATTACCTTTTCATTCGACACTTCTGTTTCTCACCTTAGGAAGTCCAGAAGAGTATTTGACAAAAACGACTTTTTAAATTTATCTTTGACATCTCTGTCCCACCCCATTTTGCTTTGTGACTCTTTCATTTAACAATAAATTATCTTTTAAAAATACTTACAGATGCTTCTCTTTTAAAAATAAAGTTATAATGTTTGGGTTAGGAAAAATGAGAAAAACAGCTCTTTGTCTTAAAACTGTTAATATGTGATTGTATTTTAATAGAATAAGACTTCTGTCTGGAGTATGCCTTTCCTAGAGGACACAAGGTTTCAAAGGGGTCCCTGGGCACAGAGTTTTAAGGAGTTTGTTCCCAGACAGGATGTGGACTCTTTCCTAAAACCAATGTGCCCTGCAAACGTGGCTGTGATGGTGTCAGACCGGTCCTCCCTGCCCACCTCCCCATTCAGATTGCCTTCCTTCTTTGCAGAAGAAATGCGTGTCCAAGTCTAACCATCTTAAATTTGAGGGACATCGCTCTGGTCTGGAAAAACCTGTAGGTCATAGACAAAAGAACAGTGCCAGACATCGGTGTCCGGGCACCAGGACCCCACTAGAGGGCTTCTTGTCTATCAATGTCCTACACCTAATTGTGTCAAGGATGGAGTAGGTGGCATGAGCAAGGTTGGCCCGTGTGGGGACGTTCTCACTTCCAGTGTCTCCTGAAGTGAGGCAGTTGGAGTGAGAACACTTTGCATGGAACACCCACATCTCTTCACTGTCAGACTGATGTCTTCCCAGAGGAAACGTCCCTTTGGGCCAAGCAAGGAGAGGATCGATAAGAAACATTGAAAGTGAAGGTATTTTATTTCATTCAAGCATCACATCCATGGCAAGGCCCTATCTGTTAGTCTTTGAGTTACGACTCAGAAATAAATATGTACCAGGGATGCATATTATAATTCCTATAATTTTTTTAAGCCAGCTCTTTTTTAACAGAAATCAAGTTTACCTTGGCTGATTGGGATGGCAGGGAGGCCTAATATTGCCATTAGGTTATATGGTGTAAATGTTCCATAAAACAAATGGGCTAGTCAGCAGTTTCAAGGTTTTGTTGGAAAAATATTTAAGGGGTGTGTGTGTCTAGAGAGAGGTAAAAGTGTGTTGAAACTAATAATGTTTCAGTTTTCCCTTGAAAAATACCTAAGTCTATCAGATTAAGCTGGTGCCCTCAAGAGGAAAAAGTAGTATGTATAATTAATAATAATGTGATAAAACTTAGGAAGGTTTTTTGGTATATACCTCCCAGAAATTTAAGAAGTGAATGACTATTGATTAGGTAATGAATCCTATTATAAGAAATGCCTCTTTTCAAAATTCAATACTAATACTTTTATTTTAGAGTATAATCACTATCAAGTGGTTTGTTTATATTACTATTTCCCAGTGTGCTTTCTAGGGAGCAAAATAAGGGTCTATGATCAAATAATTTGGGGGAAGTTAAAAGTTGAACAACGCTAATTATATTTATTTCAGGGCTCCTAGGAACCCTTGTATTAATCAGCTTTTGTGCCATAACAACCAGCACAAATCATAGTGACACATAATTTTGTCAAGGCTGAAGCAGTTATTTCTTGTTTGCAAGTTGATAGGTCCCGTAGAGCAGGTCTGCCCAAGGCTAGGCGTTGAGTTCGGGTTTGCACCCCCTGTCTCTGAAGCAGGCTCGGGAGGTCCCCTGGGGCACATTTTTCTCATGGACGCGTTCCAACGATACCAGAAAAACAAGCAGAAACATACAATACCTCTTAAATTCTACACTGGCACCCTGTTACTTCCTCCCATGTTCGATTGGCCAAAGCAAGTTGCATGACCAAACCTAACATGACTGGGACGGGGAACCATACTTCCCCCGTGGAAATGGGGAGAAAAAGTGAATATTTGTTGTACGATAGCCTTTAATATGTTAATGTGCATTAAGAATCTTCAAACGGCAAAATCTAGAGTATTTCAAACTTGTTGGACCTGAGAACTCATGAGCATTTCATGGGCTGATGAAACTGACAAAAGACAGGAGCAGGAGAAGAGGCATACACATACATTTTATTGATATTAATGTTTTCATGTGCATGAGGGCTTCACAGAAAAGAAATAAAAACCTAAAGAAGTGGAGCTTATATGCCATTTTAAGAAAGGGTAACAGCCCTGGCTGGTGTGGCTCAGTGGATTGAGGGCTGGCTTGCAAACTGAAAGGTCGCAAGTTCGATTCCCAGTCAGGGCACATACCTGGGTTGTGGGCCAGGTCCCTGGTTGGGGGCGTGTGAGAGGTAATGACACATTGATGTTTTTCTCCCCCTCTTTCTTCCTCCCTTCCCCTCTCTCTAAGAATAAATAAATAAAATATTTTAATTTAAAAAACAGTGATAAGAAGTGACTGGGCAAAGGAAAGGGAATTGGGGCTTCTAGGGCCAATAAACTGTGGGAAAGTGACCAGGAAATATATTGGGGACACTATTGGGAGACAAGGGTGATTTTAGTAAGGCCTGTTTATGCACACTCATCTCGGTGCTGGCTCTGTCCTGGGGGTAAGAGTTGCTCTCCTCATTCTGGTCCAGGACAGGACCGTGGTGGGGACCTATGCCACCTTCACAAAGGGAACTTTCTGTCCTGCTTTTACATAGATAGGGGGAAAGCAGAGAACTTTTCCTACATCTGTTGATTCTCAATTGCCTTCAGCTCAGAATAATCCTGATGCCAAAAAGTGGCATATTTTGGAGTGGCATATTCTGGACCCCTTCACCAGACCACCCAGGTTCAAACTAGCTCCATCACTTCTTAGCTGTGTGGCTTGAGCAAGTCCCTCAACTCTCTGTAAAATGGGGGCAACAACAGTAAGTTTCTCCACAGAGATGCTGTGAGGACTAAATGAGGTAAAAATCATGAAGTGCTTAGAACAGTGTGAGTTAAAAGCTGTGTAAGTGCTTATTGTTTTAATTATCTTTTGGCTTGTGTTTTCACTTCCAAGAACGTACCCAAAGCAGTGGAAAACTGCCCTAAAATGTGCATATAGGGCTGTTCCTGGCAAAGTTGTTTAGAGTAGCCAGACGTAGGAAACCAAGTAGATGTCCACAAATAGGGATTGCATAAGCTGTGCAATGAAATGCTAGGCATGCGTCACAGAGTAGGATGTGGAGGACAGTTGGTGACTTGGAAAGCTGTCCATGCTATAGTTTTTTAAGAGAACCGTTAAAAGACAACATACATATTATTACCCCATTAATTTTGTCTTCCTATATTTAGACACGTGAATAGAAAAAGACTGGAAGTCTGGATACCAAACAGGTGAGGCAAACTCCCTCTGAATGGAGTGACTAGTAGGTGCTTTAAAATACCTTTTTGCTTATCTGTGATTTCTAATTTGTCTGTAATATGTATGCTTTTTCTGTATAGTTTGAAAGTAAAACCTGAGTGTAAAACTTTGTACAGCTTTCTGGTGATTTAAGTATAGAGAAACTGGAGTTGAATGGATAAGTCTGTCGCTTAGACCAGGCTGGAGAGCTGCAAGGAGTCAGGTTTTATGCTACCAGCATTTGCAGGCCAACACGTTAACTGGCCACATTTTCATGGATGGTGGCTAAAGACATGAGCTTCTTGGTCAGAGGCAAAGGACAGGTTATTATTAGTCACAACAGTAGCTAGAGCATCAGCATTGGAGCTGGTTTCGAGCCTCCGTTCCCAGCGAGGGATGTGAAGAGGGCCAGGTGGCACCAGCACATAAGGGCCAGTGTTACAGCAGCGGCGCTCCGAGCTTAGAACTGGAATCTTCTATAATAAATAAGCAAACCTGCCCCATGCTCTGCAGGGAGACACGCCCTGTCTTCCAGGGCTGTTCGTCATACCAACATCCTATAAAAGACAGTCTGGAACAGAGGCGACTCTCCTCACAAGATGTACAGACACAGGAGAGACCTGGGGGGCATCCTCTCCCAACAGCCAGAGCTGCTCAAATGTTAATGGGCATGTGAGTCACTCAGGGGCCTCGTTAAACTGCAGGGTCTGAATCAGGAAGTCTGGGGTGCGGCCTGAGAGTTGGCTGACGAGAGTTTCTAACCAGCTCTGGGCCACGTTGGTGCTGCTGGTCCCAGGCCCACATTCTGAGCGGAGGCCTTAGGCAGCACCCTCAAAGCCAAGGCCCAGGGAGCAGTCTCAGGCCAGAGGGCTGGCCTGGGCTGGGGGCGACAGTGGGGAGGGCTGAGTGAGGTAGAACCATTCCTAGACCCTTCCCAGCGATGATAGAGAGGGACGTGCCAGTCGTTTTAAAGGCTGCATTTGACCATGAACACATACACAGGTGGCCAGAAGGCCTGAGAGAGTGTCTTCCCACCAGCCCAGGGGCCCTCTGGAGCCCAGCTGAGAGGTTTCTACTGCCCGGGCTCCCTCTCCCCAGGAAGCTTCTCTTCCAGCCACAGTTCCCAGGAACAACTCCTTCCTTCCAATGACCCCCCACCCACGCCGCCTTAGCCACTGACCCAACCAACAAGCCCCCTGTGCTGTCTTTATCTGTGTCTTTCCGTTGTGGTTAAACTCTAGAACGGGTGCCGTTTGGCTACCACCCACTTTGGGAGCCTGTCGGAGGCACCACCGCGTAGTCATTCATCACCCTTAGCTTCTGTGTGACCCTGGGCAGGTCTCCCGCTCTGTGCCTGTTTCCTCATGTGTGAACGGGATCATAACACCCTCCCACCTCAAAGACTATTGTGGAGGTGGAAGGAAATCGGGTATGTTAAATGTCTAACACCGTGTTCAGACAGGAGAGAAGCCTGATCCATGAACATTGTTATCATGTTTAGCAGTTGCTTGATAAACATTTCCTAAAAAGACAGTTGGGCCCTGGCCAGGTAGCTCAGTTGGTTAGAGCATCGTCCCAATATGCCAAGGTTGCAGGTTTGATCCCCAGTCAGGGCACATCTAAGAATCAACCAATGATGCATCAATAAGTGGAACAAGAAAAATCCATGTTTTCAATGGTTTTCTCTTTCTCTTTCTCTCCCCCTACCCAAGAAGTCAATAACACTATAAAGAACAATTGGGGACCTTAAAGCAAACCTCTTACAAGTTGCGTGACTTCAGTCAGTCACCTCTTCTCTCTAAGCCTAAATTGTAAAATGGAGATAATTCCCACTGCTCAGCGAGCTTGACTGAGCAGCAAATGAGACAGAAGAACTTATAAACTAGAAGATGACCTAATATATTATAATTACACACTATGGAAATATAACACGAGTAGCTCTCCCCAGCTCTAGGTACGAAGCACCACAAGTAGAAGTCACACAGTCTTGTCTGACACTTCACGGCCCCAGCAGCCTTGCAGCATCACTTCTGGAAATAAGTTCAAACCTCCTGTGCGCCCTGGCGACAGGCATCTGTAGGGCCCGGGTAATGCCTGGCTTCTTGTGAGAAGGCTGAGTTTGGGGCCTCCCACTCCTCGGGTCAAGGGGGAGGCCGCCCACTGAGGGACACCAGTGACAGCAGCGGAGGAGGCAGGGGCCGATCGTGTGGCAGCTGCGCTTGTGTGGCAAGGGCTTCCCCCACGGGGATCGGCTTCAAACAACTTTACTATCACCTCACCGTTGCTGTTGGCCAGCTTAGCCAAGTGCCTCTGGTTCAGTGTCTCTCACAGGCTGCCAGCAAGTGTCACTCGGGGCTGCAGCCATCTCAGGGCTTCACAGGGTGCACCTGCTCCCACACTCACCCACGTGGCTGTGGCAGGCCGCAGGCGTCCCAGCTGCAGGCAGAAGTCAGTTCCTCACCACATGGGCCTTGCCGTAGGTGGCCCCCAGAGCAAGAGCCCTGCCACAGGGAGAGAGAAAGAGTGTGTGTGCCCAATGGAAGCCGCAGTCTGTCTGTCTGTCTCTCCCTCATTAATCATCTTTGAGGGCAGTTTTAGGTTGACAGAAAAATTGAGCAGGAACTACCAGGATTTCCCATATACCTCTTCAATACTCTCCTTGTTTCCCCTATTACTAACATCTTTTTTTTTAATTTATTTTTATTTATTTTTAGAGAGAGGAGAAGAGAGAGAGAAAGAGAGGGAGAGAAACATCATGTGCAAGAGATACCTCGACCGGTTGTCTCTCGCACACCCCCAACTGGAGACTGACCGGCAACCCAGGCTTATGCCCTGACTGGGAATTGAACCAGCAACCTTTTGATTCACAGACTGGCACTCGATCCACTGAGCCACACCAGCCAGGGCTATTATCCACATCTTGTATTGATGTGGTACATTTGTTACAACAGAGGAGCTGGTATTGACACAAGATTATTAACTAAAGCCCATATATTAGGAGTCACTCTCTGTGCACTCTCTGGATTTGGCCAAATATATAATGACACTTACCTGCCATGACAGCACCACACAGCATGGTTTCGTCCTTCCCTCCACCTGTGTTCCACCGATTCATTCTCCCCTCTCTCCCCCAACACAGCCTCTTCTCATAACCTCATCTCGGAAGTGACATTCCATCACGTTTGCCATATCTACTCATTTGAGTCGATAGGTCCAGCCCCTACTCAAGGGGAGGACGTGAACACCAGGAGGCAGAGATCACAGGAGACATCGACCACACCAATCCCCACAAAAGCTGTCACAGCCCTGGAATTTGTTCTCCTGCGGTGTCCACGGTGGGCGGTCACGAGGCTCACACAGGAGCACGCTGTTCCCAAGTCTGCCACCACTGCTGGTTGGAAGCCCAAAGTCTACTCCTGGTGGGAGCATCTTATCGTGAGCTGGTCACACGGGCACATTCCAGCTACGTGACCAGCCTCAAAGGTTGAAGCCCACCTGCTAGGCTCCACCAAAACCAGGTACAAAATGTAAACCCAATTATTATCACTAAACAGCGCTTAGTGGCTGATACATTCAGCGCCAAAACAACTCATGGATCCATGGTTACAGAACTTTTTCCCCCCCCGCACATCTCACATCCTTCTATTGCCCTATACCCAGGTCACCCCTAGGAGAGAGTCCTTGGCAACCCCCCCAGAGGGACCCATATCTCCACCCACCACGCTAGCTTTGACCGGGAGTCTCAGAAGCTGTGGATGCTGTCAACCAGCCCGTTCAGTTTCAGCTTCCACACAGCTGTCCCTGCACGCTGGCCTGTCCGCCACAGAAGCTGCTCTGTCCACTGCCAGGCCTCTCAGGCGTGTCCCAGGAGGCTGTGTGGTTCTCCAAGGGTGGCCACAATCTGGGCTCCAAGCGTGGCCTCCTGGGAATGTTCATCTTCGGTTAACAGGTTCGATAGGGCTGGCTGGCATGCGGTCAGTCCACACCAGCTGAGATTCACTCCTGCTTTGCCATCCACCCCCATGACCCCTGGCCAGAGGCCTTTAAGAACGAGTAATTCTTCCTCTGGAGGGTAATGGACAAATCTCTCTATGTGACATCTCTCAGGAGTTACTCTGCATTCTGTGTAGGTTCTACATAGATTCTATGACAATTTGTTAGGTATCTATGTCCAGTGGGGTGACCCCATCTTCCCACCCCTTCCTGTCCATATGCTAGGCCCGTGCAACAAATACTCCATTTCCTTGGCCACTGTGATTAGTCCTGTGATGGCTATATGACCTGTGCCAGGACAGAGACATTCTCTGGGGCTGGGATGGGCACTAGATAGGGACACAGGAGTGACTCTTTTCTTTGAAGAACTACAGGGATGCCAATGCCTCCTTTGCCGTCCTGTCACCAGAACCTGCTTGAACATGAAACTGATTCAGGGGAGCACAGGCAAGATATGGAGAAAGGGACAAATTCTGATGACCCAGTGTGACCTCCTGGATCCCGCCGTGCCTGGAGCCACAGCCAGCCATGGACTGTGGGCTTTGAGTCAGTCGCCCCCATTTGTCAGTAAGCCAGTCTTCTGTGGGTTTCCTCCTCTTGCCATTGGAAGAGTGTGGGAGACACTTAGAACTTCCCACCCAGCAGTGGCTTGACGAGGTGCCACCCCAGTGGCTGTGGGAACATTAGCCCGTGCGCTTTCTCTATTAATGTCTTCAGATTCCCATTTGGCTCCAGGCTCCAAGTAGGCACTTTCTTGTCTGGCCCAAAGCCCCTTCCCCAGAATACTGGCCTTGGAGACCTTTGCTTCATTCCTCCCACATTCTCTCTTGCTCCTGACCCATGTAATTTGTTTCGTGGTTTATCTGAATTATGTCTATCGGCCAGCCACTGAAGGCATGTTTCTTTGTGAAGCTCGCCCTTTGATGAGGTGATTGCTACACCATTACCCAGGATGGTCTCTCCAGTGGCTATGTGGCCACCCCAACCTAAAATATCATTGTTCGATACTCTTAGAATAGAGTGCTTCCTACCAGGGGCCAGGCACTATGCTATATGATTATGTAGTTACTGCATTTGATTCTTACAACAATGAGATAGATACTTGCATCCTTGTTTCCAGATGTGGTAACTAAGGCTCAGAGAGGTTAAGAAATTTGCCTAAGGCCACACAGCTAGCATATGGCGGGAAAGAGATAAATTCAACTCTGATGTCAAAGCTCTTAAGTTTAACCACTATCTCAGAAATCTCATGGCAGAAAGGTGAGCACAGGCCAACCCCCCTGCCATCCCCAACGGAAGACAATGCAAAGTGACCGAGGAAGGCACCCTGAAGCTGGAGTGCCTCGGATTCCCCCATGCACTGGACCCCGGACCACTAAGGTTAATGAGAGCACCTGGGAGTTGGTGCGCAGCTGCCCCACCCCCTGCTGTCTTTATCTTGAGCCCTGAGCACTGGGTGAGGTCCTGCGGGACAGTTCCTGTCCCCTCCTCCCCGGGAGCCACAACAAAGCCCTTGTTCCTTGTCCCTTGATTCTAAGGGTACTCCTCAATCTGGACAGCAGACGGGCCTCAGCAGCATAGGAGGGCCACCCCTCTGCTTCAGGGACCCTGCCACACGTGGCCACTGACCTTTCCAGGGGGGTGGGGGGGACAGGGGTCTTCCAAAAGCCCCTTTGCTATATTTTGCCAGGGTGCAATGGCCAAAATGTAAAAGCTCTGTAACTGGCCTTTCAAGGATGCGCGAGAAGAGGGCTGCCCCGTCCGCTGGGGGCAGGCAGGGACTAGGATAACCGCTTGCACTTAACTTTCAAGTGAGCAGTATGTGGGGTATTGTATTGACTTTCAGCTTCTCCTGGTATCCTACATGTCCAACTCCTTGGAAGGCAGGGACCTTGTCTTAAACCTCCACTCTGTCCCTCTCGGCCCTGCATGGGTTGCACACAGCTGACCGCTGCTACCCCCGAGCCCACCCCATCTCTTGGACCTTTCTGTCTCCTGTTTGTGTCTGAGGGTGATTTCCCCTACATCGGAGGTAGGCCTCTAGGCCCACAGGTGTGGCAGGCTGCAAACCCCAGGAAATGAATACCCGCCACGCCTGGCCCTCAGCCTGGGACTGAATCCTGCCGGTGTTTCCCTGTGGGATTAAGTTCCAGTTGCCTTGCTCTGAAGCTGGTTTAATAGTGTCCCCACGCCCTGGCTGGTGTGGCTCAGTGGATTGAGTGCTGGCCTGCAAACCAAAGCGTCGCTGGTTGGATTCCCAGTCAGGGCATACACCTGAATTGCAGGTCAGATCCCCAGTTGGGGGCGCTCAAGAGGCAATCACACATCGATGTTTCTCTCCCTTTCTCCCTCCCTTCCCCTCTCTCTAAAAATTAATAAAATCTTAAAAAGAAAATAGTGTCCCCAGATTGGCGGTCTTTCCTTCCCAGTTTCCTCTCCACTGATCTTCCCTTCACCTCCCAGATAATCTACTTGCAGGTGAGTCCTCCCCTCACGGTCTGCTTCTGGGAGAACCCAAAGTAAGATAACATGGGGCCCTCATGCCGTTAATACTTGCGGAAGGGAAGAATATATATTAGCTTGGGATGAGTAGCATAGTAAGGCCTCTTTAATGCTCCAAAAATTTGCTTAAAATGCCATTTTGGGGGGTTAGGGGAGGATCATGTTTATAAGAGAAGCAATATTCCTTTTGGAACTTTTCATAATAACCTCTCAGGAATGAGGTTCTGGAACTCACTTATTTTGAAGACCACAGAAGGGCGGGGAATATATTTAATGAAAAGAACAAGTCTCCAGGTTATTTGGAGCATTTTCTTTGAGCCCACAGAAGCACCCTGTGTGTGGAGTTTTACCCATGAAGCTCATTTGAGATTTAGAATTGATATAATCTACACACTTTCTTTATTTTGGGGGGGCGCAGGTTATAGACATTTAACTGTGATGAGAAATTGAGCCACAGAGATGCCAGCTTATCTGAGAAAAAGGAAATTCTGAAAAGGACATTGTTCGTTAAATTGCTCACGTTAAGGAACTGCCGGCTTCCTGGGCAATTAAGGGCACCTGGGTGAGAGGAGCAGCTGACCTCATCCACGCGCCAGACATCTGCTTCCTTCAGATGCAGGCCTGATTTCCTTTTATTCTTCTTTGTTAACGCATGAACTCGTGGTAAGGATAAGTGATAAGCCTGCCAGTATCACGGGTGGGTTTTCCCTCCGGCAGAGTCGTGGCTGCGTCACAGTGCGGGAGCTTTGGAGTGCGGTTTCCTTCGAAGCAGGGGTGAGGGCAGCAGGCTGTGAATGGGGGCCGCCTGCTGCTGGCGCTGCCGTCTTGACCTGAGAGACAGGCCAGGTTCTCGGGTGTCTCCTCGGCATAGGGGGCCGAGTGGAAGCTCTTGAGGGCCAACATCCGGTACCGCTTCCTCCGGTTCAGCTTATATATGCGAATCCTTTCTTTCTCTGCCTCTGGGTCGGTGAGAATCCCGTCCCAGCGCAGACTCTCGTTGATCTGGTGTGAGAGGATCTCTTCTATTTCGGCATTGTGGGGGAGACTTAGAGAGGAGGAGAAAGAAGGGGTGAGCTTGTCTGGTTCTCTGTCCTGCCTGTGATCGCGCCTCGGGCCATGAGCCTTGCTGGGGCTTAAGACGGCGTGGAAAGGTAGAAACAGCTGCGGATTCTCCAGGCTTTGACGCTGATGTTTCTCTGCTGAGCAGATGAGCAGTGTTAGCACCTGTGGTGATGCCTGCCCTCACCCTGCTCAGGAGTGATGCCAAACTCACCGAAGGTGTAAGCGGTGGAGACCCCTCCTTACCTCCTTACCTAGGGCTCACAGCCCCACACACACCCGTTGGCTATATGCTTTTTGGTCAAGTCATTTGTTGAGCATGCACTATGAGCCAGGTCCTCTGGATCAAAGCTACCAGCTCCATTTCCCAGGTGAGGAGACAGAGACTCCAATGTCTCACGGCGGGTGGCAGGGCCAGGATCTGAATGCAGGCCTGACTCCTAGTGCCCTGTCCCACTTGTGCACGCTGCCCCCGACTTCCCCTCTCCACATGCTCACTGAGATACTTTCCAGTTTTAGGAACCTATGACTTGACCCCAGACCAGACTTCCTTATGAAGAAATGAAGAACAGAAAAACTTCCTACATCTGACTGCGGAAAGCAGCATTAAGCCAAGCCAGGAAATACTTCTGCTGTGTGGCTTGTACTGTTTTTTTGTTTGTTTTGTTTTTACATTAATAGCAATCCTGAATTATGTAACACACACATAAAACACTGTAAGTTGTGGTTCTTTGATCAGTTTATCCTTCTTTTGGGGGAGAAAGAAATCCTCCCAAAAGAAAGGGGGGAAAAAAGAAAAAGTCCTCTTTTACATTTCTAAACCTTTCTACTCCCCGAAAGCTACTGGTGTCCCCTGCTGATAGTATGATATACATGCCACTGTAATTTCTAGAGTCAGAAGCTAATCCAAAAAGACAATAAATTTCCTAATTTGGTTTTGCACACACACACACAGGGCTTTTTGGCCTAAACTCTAGAATTGATTTCTTGCCTTTTTATTATGATTCCACCTGAAGAAGTCATTATAATCTTCCTATTGCTTCCTTCCCCAAAATTCAAGGATGACATCGGAGACACTGCCACTCCTCCTGCCTCCAGCTTGCCAGGGTACCAGCTCTGCACACAGGGATCAGGGCCCAGAAACCTGAACCCAGGACTGGCCACACTGGAGGTCAGGGCTGCTGTGCCAGAGTCAGTGAGAACCACCTCCCTGATAGCCAAAGCCCTGGAGGGGGACCACACCGGTGACAGTGGAGACTTAGCACTCATGGGCAGGTGCATTCTACATCACAGATATTCTCGGTGCCTTTGTCAAGAAATCAAGGGGTTCTATGAAAGGAGTTCAGTGAGATGCAGAGACTCTGTGCGTTTGTGGCAGGTGTTGGTGTGTATGTCTGTCATGTCCTTGAGAGAGACTGGAGTGAGAACCTGCATGCATATAGTTGGTATGCATATAGTTATACATGTACCAAACTGTTTGGGGGGGGGGGTGGTCTGTGAATGTGAGTGTGAAATAGTATCTGTTATATGCGCGTAGACTGCGAATATGTGTGCCTGATGGGGTATCTGTGCTTTAGGTTTTTTTGTTTGTTTTTTAGTTTGGAGAGGAAGAGAAAGAGAGAAACATTACCTTGTTGTTCCACTTAGTTACATATTCATTGGTTGATTCTTATATGTACCCTGACCCGGGATAGAACCCGCAACCTTGGTGTATCGGGATAAAACTCTAACCAACTGAACTGTTGGGCCAGGGCTGTACTTTAGTCTTATTTGGTGGTTATATTGACATAGGGGTGTTGTTGAGGATGTTTGGGGTTGTAAAAGTATGTGGCAGAGATTGATGGATAGTGTGTGTACAGCTGAAGGCTGGCCTGGGTGGATGGCAATTGGGGGATGGAAGTCCTTGCAGTGAGGTCACTATTTTATATGCATTAACTGGGTGTCTACATAACACCCAGAGGCCAGGTACCCCTGAAAAAAGAGGGCAAGGAGGGTCTCTAGGCAGAAGCCTGTGTGTCTGTGTGTGAGGAATGCCCGACTCTAGAGCCGTAGTTTCTTTGGCTTGGGGAAAGTCTGTGTGAAGATGAGGGGATCTCTGTAGGAAGGCTTGAGATTTATGTCGGGAAAGTATGGATATTTAGGATTGCAACTCTGCTGCGGGATTAGGAAGGTGAGAGAAGTGTCTGTACGGCTGAGGTGTTGTGTGGGGCTGGGTATCTAGGGGTTGTCTCTGGGGTAGAGTGTCTCCATGGATACTGAGAACTCTCGATTTAGGGTCTCTGTGGACACGGATGGTCTTCATGAGCAGGGGTGGGGCATCACTGTGCAGTGATAAGCGGTGTGTGAGGGGAGCGGGAGGACCTCTGTTTGGGACTGGCAACTTTCTTTCTGGTCTGAACTGATCCCCAGGCAGTGGGGGTCCCTGTGAGGGGCAGGGGTGGGTGGCCTCAGAGAAAAACTCTGGTACAGGAGCTGAGGCTTCTGTGCTAGCTGTTCCTCTTACCGTCCCCTTTGCCCGACCCCTCAGTCTTTTTCTTCTTTTTCTTCTTCACCTTCTGTTCGGTGGGCTCTGGGGCGCTGCAGGAGATGGGAGGCAGCTTGGGCCCTTTTGTGCGTGCAGTGCCGCCCTGTAGCTCCTCCTCTTCGTCCTCACCGTACACGGCCGCCTGCGCCCCACCGAGGCGCTCCATCCCTCCCGGGGGCCGCGACCTGTGCGTGGGGCACCCCAAGATCCGCAGCCGCCGAGCCCGGGCCTCCAGGCGCTGAGGGCTTGGCGCGGGCCACGCGTCTCCATGGCGACCGGCACACAGCGTGAGCGCGCGTGCGCAACCAGGGAGCTTCCGCCCAGGTGCCGCCCGAGGGCTAAGTGTGCTCATGCGTGTTTCCGGCTGACACCTTGGCACAATCAGCGATGCGTAGAGGAAGAGTGAATAGGGAAGTTGTCAATACTTGCGCTGACGCGTATTCATATACTCCTGTGCCTTTTAAAATGCTGTTCGTTCTCTCCTAAATTTTTATCTGCGGAGTTCCAGCCTCTTACATCTACCCTGGCCTTTCAAATCCGAAGTGTCCAGAAACAAACAAACTTCATTGTTCTGTGCCTCAGTGAACAAAACAGCTGGACAGGCCGGAACCCTGGCGGCCTTCCTCCCCCACCTCCCGCCCTGTGCCCTCACCCAGGCTAGGGCTGGCTGCCATGTCTGGCGCCTGAACTTCTGGACACCCCTCCTAACTGGTCTCTACTTCCAAACCCTCCCCACAAATTCTTTATTTACACATCCTATTAACTAATTTTTAAAGACAATTGGATAATTTCACTCGATTAAAATCTTCCAATTCATATTAAAATTGAAATTTAGTGTGGGTTACAAAGCCTGGTATGCTCTGTCACCTGCTTTTCCTTCCAGATTTATTCACCACAGATTATATTTTCCAAAAATGGCTGCAATAACATCTCTCATCCCACATGCTCTCCTAGAAGGCTGCCATTTCCACATCAAGAGACAGAGTCTAATTCCAGTCGCCTTCAAGCTGAGTGGATTGTTTGACTCACTTGTAACTAACAGTATGTGGTGAAAGTGACACTGTGACTTCTTATGTGAGGTCATAAAAGGTAACACAGCATCTGCTTTGTTATCTCAAGACTTGCTCCTGGAGTCCTGAGCCTCCTGGTAAGAAGTCTGAGTACCCTGAGGCCACTATGCTGTAAGGAACCACAAACTGGACCACATGGAGAGACCCTAAGACTTTGCCCCCAGCTGCTCCAGCCCCCACTTTTCCACATCTAGCCATAGTCTTGTTACTGGACGGGGACCAACTTGGAGTGGGTCTGCCTCAGGCCAAGCCTGTAGTGTGTGGGTTCTTGACTTTGTGCAGTAAAGATTTCACAGTGTGAGTCCAGGTGATTTTGAGAATATGTTTATTAAAGCTGGGGGCGGTGAAACAAAGGAAGGACTTATGGTAGAAGAAACAATAGGAAAGAGCCTAGGCAGGGCTCTGCTTTGGCTCCCTAGAAACGTTATAGGAAAGGCATGAGCTCAGTTGGGACTGCTGTTAGCTCACTGGGAGGTCAGACAAACGGAGGCCTTGGAGACAGGATCAGAGGATAAGCCCAGGATGAGCTGCTGCTGCCTGCTGCTCCCCTGGCTGCAGTCTCATGGGGACCCTTAGAGTCTAGAAAGAAGTAAAAAGTTCCTGCCCAGGAAGGAGCATGGGCGTGCTTGAGTGAGCCCGCACTGGGTCTTTGTCCTGAGGGCTTTCAATCTTTCTTCTGTGGGTGAGACTCTTAGGGGAGTGCTTGGGCTTATTCTTTGGTCCACTATACTGTTTTACTTTTATCTTGGGTCTGTCTGACTTAATGGAGTTTTTGTTATCTGTCCCCTGAATTTATCTGTCCTTGGGTTTAGCTGGCACAAATGACATTAATTTTGTCTCTGTTCTCTATTTCCCAGACCAGGAAGATTTAAGCTATGTGTTCTTTGGTTAGGGAGGAGAGGTGTGAACCATTTGCTCTCAAGTGTCCTCGGTTAGGGGAGATAAGGTCTTGTGATTCATCAGCTGGCTGTAAGTGGCTCAAACTGTTTGGCTTAGTTTAATTTTCTTATTTCAGTTTCCCCATTCTACTTACCAGGAATTTTCCTGGCTTCTTACTATGCTGTCACAGTCTGACTGAAAGAGCAGGAGAGAACTCCCAGGCCAGATTTACCCAAGCCCTTTGTGAATGCCTAACTCAAAGAAATTGTGGGGGATAATAAAATGGTTGTACTTGTTTAAAGTACTAAATTTTAATGTGATAAATTGTGCAACAATAGATAACCGGAACATCAGTCTTTGATTTTTCCATTATGTGTATGAAGTTGTATTTCCCTGTGTTTTAAGTGCCATTTCCCTGATGACTAATAATGTTGAGCACTTTTTGAAACTACTTATTGGCCGTCTGTATATCTCACTTTGTAAAATGTCTGTTGAAGACTTCTCCCATTTTGTAATTGGAACATTTATATATATATTTTTAAGTATATTTTATTGATTATGTTGTTACAATAGTCCCAATTTTTTTCCCTTTGCTCTCCTTCACCTAGTACCTCACTTCCTCCAGCAATCCCACCCCTCTTAGTTCATGTCCATGGGTCGTGCATATAAGTTCTTTGGCTTCACCCTTTCCTATATTATTCTTAACATCCCCCTGTCTATTTTGTACCAACTAATTATGCTTCTTAGTCCTTGCACCATTTCCCCATTTCTCCCCCTCCCCACTCCCAGCTGATAACCCTCCAAATGATCCTAATACCTATGATTCTGTTCCTATTCTGGTTTGCTTAGTTGGATTTTGTTTTTATTTTTTAGATTCAGTTGTTGATAGTGGTGAGTTTGTTGTCATTTTAATGTTCATAGTTTTGATCTTCTTTTTCTTAAGTAAGTCCCTTTAACATTTCATAAAATAATGACTTGGTGATGACGAACTCCTTTAGCTTTACCTTGTCTGGGAAGCACTTTATCTGCCCTTCCATTCTAAATGATAGCTTTGCTGGATAGAGTAATCTTGGTTGTAAGTCCTTGCTTTTCATCACATTGAATACTTCTTGCAAGTCCTTTCTTGCCTGCAAAGTTTTCTTTTGAGAAATCAGCTGATATTCTTACAGGCAACCCTTTGTAGGTAACCTTCTGCTTTTCTCTTGCTGCTTTTAAGATTCTCTCTTTATCTTGAGCCTTTGGCATTTTAATTATGATGTGTCTTGGTGTGGTCTTTTTTGGGTCTAGCTTATTTGGAACTCTCTGTGCTTCCTGGACTTGTGTGTCTATTTCCTTTGCCAAATTTGGGGAGTTTTCCTTCATTATTTTTTCACATAAGCTTTCGATTTCTTGCTCTTCCTCTTCTCCTCTGGCACCCCTATGATATGGATGTTGGCACATTTAAAGTTGTCCCAGAGGTTCCTAAGCCTCTCCTCATTTTTTTCAATTCTCGTTTCCTCATTCTGTACTGGTTGACTGTTTTTTCCTTCCTTATGTTCCAAATCATTGATTTGAAGCCCAGTATCCTTCCCTTCACTATTGGTTTTGTGTGGATTTTCTTTTGTTTCATTTAGGATAGCCTTCACTTCTTCCCTTATGTGTTTGCCATACTTAAGCATATCTGTCAAGCCTGTGAGCCTCTTTATCAGCAGTGTTTTGAACTCTTCATCTGTTAGGTTGGCTATCTCCTTGTTGCTTAGTTCTCCCACTGGAACCTTGATCTATTCCCTCTTTTGGGCCATACTTCTCTGTCTCCTTTTCTTAACAGGCTCCTGTGTCTGCCTCTGTGTCTTAGGTAGAGCTTTTGTACCTGTTACATTGTAAGGGGCAGAGCCTTAGATATTCGTCAATACAGGGCGACCCATTTCACATGTTGTGGTGCTATATGTGGAGGAGGGGTCTGAAAGGGAACAATGCCACTTGTCCTTTTTCCAGGCACCTCTCCCACTTCTGCACTAGACTGGCGCCCCTCCGACTGTTGCACTGACTGTCGTTTCCAGAGTGGGTGGTTCTGCAGACGTTCTAGGACCATGGGGACCCTTGAAACAAGCGGACTCTGCTGAGAGACTGGCAGTTTCTTCCTCCGCCCCCGCCCCCACTGGTTTGCACAGTCAGAAGCAATGAGGCTTTATTTTCCCCAACGCTGGGACCGTGAGCTGTGGGGTCTGGTCTAGTGCTGAGAGTGCTCCCCAGGTGTCCTTCCCTACTTTTAAAAACATTGACTGCGCTTTCTGCCAATCCGCCACTGCCGCCACCACACTGCATCCTCTCCACCCTGGCTCTGCCCCTCCAACCTGTCTGGATGAGTATTTCTTCTTTATATCGTTTGTTGGACTTTCATGCAGCTCGATTTCCTGAAACTTCTGGTTGTCTCTAGTTTTGAGGTAGTTGTATTCCTTCTTAGTTGTGGAAGGAGATGCAGTGTGTCTGTCCAAGCCTCCATCTTGGCCAGAAATCCGGAACATTTATATTTTTATTGTTGATTTGTAAGAGCTCTTTATATGACTTGAATATAAAATCCTTCCTCAGATAGATGGCTGTAAAAATTTTTTTCCAGGTCTGCAACTTTTGGATTTATTTCCTTAATGGTGTCTTTTGACAAGCAGATGTGTTAAATTCCAATGAAGACATTTAATCGGCTTTTTCTTTTTTTATCCTGCCCAAGGAAATATTTCCTTACTCCTCCATCACAAAGATAGTCTTCCATTTCCTTCAAGAAGCCTTATGGTTCTGGGGTTATAGTTTAGGTACATTATCCATCTCAAATTAATTTTGTGAATAAAGTCAGATAGGGGTCAAGATTCATTTTTTTCCAAAAGGATTTCTAGTTGTTCCAGCATTTTTCATTGAGAAGTGTCCCTTTCTCTATTATCTTACTTGTCATTTTTGTAGAAAATCAATTGACTGTATATGTATGAATCTATCTCTGGACTCGATTCTGTTCCTTCGATCTGTCTGTCTCTCCTTGTACCTATACCACACCATCCTGGCTACTGTAGCTTTATAGTAAGTCTTGATATAAGGTAGTGTAAGTTCACCAGCTTTGTTCATTTGGAAGATTGTTTTTACTATTCTAGAGCCCTTGCTTTTCCATATACATTTTCCAAAAATCTTGTCTATTTCTTCAAAATAGCCTGCTGCAGTTTCGATGGGGGTTCCATCAAATCTATAAAGTTTGGCACTCTTACACTCAATAATAGCAGGTACTGGTACTGAACCATGCACACGCATGTGTGTCCAAATTGGTCTGTAAAGGACCCTTCTGTTCTGTGTGTCCTTAGTCCTCTCGTCCATTAATGTGTCCAGCACAGCCTGCGCATAGTGAGTGCTTGGAATCTACCCCTTGCCTGTCTGCTTTTGTCCCTAGGAGCTAAGTGAACTGTCAATGACAGAAGTTGTCTGTGCAAATGACCACCTACTAGTGGAGACAGCTAGGGTTTGCTTTCCAGATGACCTGCCCTACTCACTCTAGTGCGTACAGACAAGTGCTGGCTGCTGCGCCCCCTCTCCAAGAGAAGCTTGTCTGTCTTCCCTCTCAGCCGATCATCCTTGCCTGGGTACTCATCTGACAGGAGGCAGCTTGACCATTTCTCTTCCCAATGTTAATGAAGGTTGCATCAAGTTTATGTTAAGCTAGCTACTCAGCTTTGAAAGAAAATTCATCTCCAGCCAAGGAATAAAATCTCTTGCAAGTAGGAGATTGGGCAAGAATATCCCTACTTGATAGATGGGGAAACAGAGAGGCCAAGTGACTTGCTCAACCTCTTAATTCTTATTAGTCACCAAGTTGGGCCTGGAATCCACCTCCCCAGGTCTATAAATCTTGCCAGGAGAGCAATCACCTTTACAATCATGTTCCTTGACCAACAGAAGAGATCATAATATCTTCATTATTTGTTGTATCTTTCTTGTTTAAACTTCTCTTTGTGGTCTAATTGGATGTTATTGTTATGAGCAGGCAAGAGCTGAGGTTTCCTACTCGCTAAGGATCAAGTTCTCCATTTAGACCAGTGCTGATATGGGCACGCCTTGGGTCAAGCTTCCAGCTTTGTCGTTTCCTGCTGCCTGCCCAGCCTGGGTGTGTCCAGCTGGCTGGACCGCTGGTTCCAGCTCTCTGCCTCGTTCTCCCCACTTTCTCCATGCTGTCAGTTTCTTCCCCAAGGCAGACGGTCTGTGTCTACCCTTAAGCAGCAGCAACCTTAGATTTGGGCAAGGGGGGACCCTGCTCTGGACCTTGGGCTTCACAGAGCTCTGCTCTGACTCCCCACCACCTGTACCCCTCCCTAAGGGACAGGATGTCTGTGGAATCAGGGGTCCTGCCCACCCAGTGCCTATCTCCCATCTCCCCACATCTAGCCCACAGAGTACCTGGCACCTTGCAATTTCTTGCCTGCTAGTTGGACCTATCTGGGCCTCTCTCCTGACTCCATCTTCCTGAGTAGCCCTAGGCCAAGGGCAGCATAGATGGAAACTCAACAGGCTGTCTGAGGTGTCCAGAACTATGCCTTCACAGGACTTCTCAGTGCAGAATAAAGCTAGGAGTGGGAAGAGGGGGGCAGGCCGTGGGCTGGGCACAGAACTCCAAAGAACCTTACTGGGGGAAAGCCCCAAAAGTCTAAATTCAGGATGGATTCTGAAGAACTGACACATGGCCTTATTCAAATTTATAAGAGCTTTAATAGGAGAAACGTACATACACAAGCTGCTTCCAGTGGTGGCAGGCCAAGAAGAATCCACACCCCTCCCAGGACAGGTTCCCTTTTTAAAAGGCAGTTAATAGCAAAACCAGATGGCAGTAGTTGTGTGGACCCCCCAAGAGAACAATGTATCACAAAGTTAAAAGAAGAGTTAAAAGATAACATCAGGCAGTCACTACACTATACTTTCATTAACCTTCTTCCTGAGGGCATGATATTCATCTCTGAGCGGCATTCTAGTTTTGGGGGTAGTCAGCCAAGCATGAGGTTACAGAGAGTTAAACAGTCAGAAAAAGTTCAACAGTCACAGAGAGTTCAGCATCTCCCAGACGCCTTTGCTGCCGGAGCCATATTGCATCCCTAAAGTGAGTTCCCCTACAAGCCTGGAATTCAAAATCTGGCCTTCCAGATTGTTATGAAGGTCTGTTTGTCAAGGTAGGATGATAGTATATGTTTTATTTAACAGCATGTCAATTTAATTTATAACTTTTACTATTTAGACATATGGTACGTGGGTGTCCATTTCTGCTCTTGCCCCAGGCTTTGCAACTGTTAAGAACAAGCCTGCTCTTCACTTTTCCTCCTTTTACAACCCACTCCTACCACTTCCTAATTTTCATGTCATACTTCATGGTACTTTAGAAGGCAGAGGAAAAGGAAAACCCTACAACCAGTTCCGTAAATCTCACTGTGTCCATACGGTGGACTGCCCAAGAGCTTCTACAACAGAAGGAGGCAGCTTCATTTAGGCTGACTGCGACAAAGGCCTAGAGTGTTAGTGTTGGAGAGGAGAGTGCAGAGCAGTGAGCATGGTTTGCTGACACCTTCTACCCTTCCCTCCCTTCCCTCCAGCCCCACTGACCCTGACCTCCTTCCTTGCTGTTTCCCCAATGTGCCAGCTCAGGGCATCTCAACACCTGCTGCTTCCCCCACTTCCATGAAACACTCTTGTTCATGATGTCTTGCCTTCATTCTGAAGGGTGCCAACACGTGCCACCCCAAAACCTGCCTCTTTGGCATATAGTTTATTTTGTGTAGGAAAAGCTGTAAAAACAGGGTACATTCTCCTCTTGTAACTGAAATTTACATTTATAAAGGAAATGTCCATTTGTAGAGATGTCCTCCTCTCTCAGCCCTGGAAAAGGAGAGCCCTGAATTCAGTGAAGGCCCTGACTTCATTCTGCATAACCAACCTTATTAAACAGCCCTCTTCACCACACTTTGCCTGGTCACCTTCTTGTAACCTGCCTGCCTGCCCAGAAGCCCTAAGCCTCCTTTCCTTTGTCTAGCCTAAGATGGTATATGTGCCTCATCATCTGGCCTCCTTGTTTGTTTGTTTTTTTACTTAAAAAATTAAATATATTGCAGTACTATTGGTTAATAACATTATATAATTTTCAGACATTCAATATTACAATTCAATATCTGTGTAATCCATTGCATGCTCTTCACCTGAAGTCTAATCTCCTGTCAGCATATACTTGACCCCTTTACCTACTTTGCTTTCCCCCCACCCTTTCTCTTCCCCTCTAGTAATGGCCATTCTATTGTCTGCATCTATGCATTTGTTGTTTTGTTTGTTACTTTTTGTTTTGTAGCCCACTTGTAGGTGAAAGCAAACCATTCTTATCCTTTTCATCTGACTTATTTCACTTAGCACAATACTCTCAAGATCCATCTATGGGACTTCCGACCAAGATGGAGGCCTAGACTGACACACTCCATATTCCTCCACAATTAAGAAGGAATACAACTACAGTAGTCCCTCTCTGTATCACGGTTCACTTATCACAGTATCACTGTATTGTGGGATTTTTTTAAATATTACATTTAATTATCGTGGATTTTTCACTATATTGCAGGGTTTTGTGGTACTGCATATGTATGTTGTTAAAGTTACATAGGTTTAAGAGTGTAGAATATGTTTAAGAACATAAGTAGTGTTTATAAAAGTGTGGAAAAGGTTAATAAGGGAGTGGGAAAGATTAATAAGGGACTGGGAACAGTTAATAAGTGTGTGGGAAGGGTTTATAAAGCCTTAAAATATATATAAATACTAAAATAAATGTAAGGTTCCTACTTCTCAGATTTTCACCTATTGCAGGAGGGTCTAGAACATAATACCCGTGATGAGTGAGGGAATACTGTACCGCAAAACCAGAAATAACCAGAAGTTCCAGAAAATAAAGCTACATGGAAGTCCAACGTGTGAAGTTACAAAGAAGTGATACTCGTCTGGATGGGTAGGAGGGGTAAAGCCAGGATGGAGAGGTCAAGCTGTACTGGCAGTGGCAGCTGCGGTGGCAGCTGTGGTGATGGCGGCAGGATGGTGGTAAGCACAGACACCCATATTTAAGGGGAGGCAAGAAGTGCCTGGGGAGCACCCCTGACTGCAGACCAAACCTGTCAGCTCGCGATTCCAATGCTGGGGAAGGCAGACCCCCCATTGCCTCGGACTGTGAGGCCCAGAGGGCGTGGGGACAGAGGAGGAGGCTCTTGGTCTCAGTGGAGAGTGAACTACAAGAATCCATCTTGGACCCCCACCCCCACAGAAAACACCACAGTGTGGTGGGACGGGCCACCCGGTCGTGATGAGTGCACAGGGCTCTGCCTTCTATAGCACAGGAGGTGTGACAGCCCTGCCCAGGAAGCAAAGGTAAACACAAAACTGTTAGGATGGCACAGATCATGATAGAGATCCTGGTGACATAGCTGACCAGACAGCAAATATCTAATCTAACAGCTCAGCAGATAGGATATCTTTCTGAGGCACAGTTCAGAGCTTTGGTTATAAGAATTCTTACAGACCTAACAGCAGATCTTAAACAAGACGGGAAAGGAATGAAGGCTAGTCCTGCTGAAATGACTGAAAACACATACAAAACTAGTGGTGAGGGAAATAAAACCAGGGATCAAATCAACAAATTGGAACATAGGGAAGGAACAGTCAACCAGTGCAGAAAGAGGAAATGAAAAGTGGGGAAAATGAGGAGAGGCTCAGAAACCTATGGGACAGCTATAAGCGGGCCAACTTCCTAATCATAGGGTTGCCAGAAGGTGAAGAAGAAATAGAAATTGAAAAACCATGTGAGAAAATAATGAAGGAAAACTTCCCTAACTTGGGGAAGGAAATAGTCTTACAGGTCCAGGAAGCACAGAGAGTTCCAAAAATAGTGGACCCAGGGAGAACCACACCAAGACACATTATAATCAAAATGTCAAAAATTAAGCATAAAGAGAGAATCTTAAAAGCAGCAAGAGAGAAGAAGAGAATTATGTACAAAGGGTTCTCAATAAGACTATCAGCTGATTTCTCAAAAGAAACTCTGCAGGCAAGAAGGGACTGGCAAGAAATATTCAAAGTAATGAAAAGCAAAAACCTACAACCACGATTACTCTATCCAGCGAAGCTGTCATTCAGAATAGAAGGGCAGAGAAAGTGCTTCCAGGACAAAGTAAAACTGAAGTTCATCAGATCCAAACCACTGTCACATGAAATGTTATAGGGACTTGTTTAGGAGAAAGAGGATCAAAACTATGAACATTAAAATGAAAACTGTATCACAACAACCAACAACAGAAGCTAGGGAATCAAAACAAAGGCAAACTAAGTAGGCAACGAGAGTAGGAAAAGAATTATAGGTATGGGGAACATTTTGGGGGGAGGTCAGCAGGGAGGATGAAGGGGAGGAAGGGAGGGACATGGTACAGGAATTAAGCATAGTAAGAGGGAGTAGAGTAGACAGGAAGGTGTTGAGAAGAACTACATGCACAACCAATGGGCATGGACTAAGGCGGGGGGACAACTGGAGGGAAGGGGGGTCACTGGGTGGAGGGGAACAAAGGGAAAAGAAATTGGGACAACTGTAACAGCATAATCAATAAAGCATATTAAAAATGAAAAAAGAAAAAGTCCATCTATGTTTTTGCAAATGGCAATATTTCATCTTTTTTATGGATGAGTAGTGTCCTGCTGTGTGTGTACCACATCTTCTTTGTCCCACTGACACTTAGGTTGTTTCCATTGACCCCCTCCTTGAGCCACATCTTTGTGCATGTACATAATTAGAACTATTTTTTTTCTTGTTAATCTGTCTTGTATCAGTTTGACTCATGGGGCCCTAGCCACTGACCCCAAAAGGGTAGAAGGAAAAGGACTTTTCCTTCCTTACAATTCAAATGTCATCAGAGAAGCCTTCCCTGACTACTCCTCCCATGTCCCTTACTGACCATTATTTTCCTCCACAGCATTTATCACCGCTTGACCTACACATCTAGTTATTAATTTGTTATCTGGAAACTGTTTTGTTCACTGCTGTCCCTCCAGCACCTAACACAGTGCTTGGCATACAACAAGCACTCAATAAATGATAACTAACGTGTAAGAAAAGCATATGCCATATATGCATATATATGTACATGCCTGGGGTAGTGCTAAAAGGTTGCAGAAGAAACGGGTAAAGTGATTGTCTCTGTGGAAGGAGGAAAAGACACTTAGTTTTCATTCTATCTTCTTTTCTGATAGTTGATTTAATTAATACTGATTTTAAAAATGAATATTTAGAAGTTCCATAAGTCATTACCTGAAGTAAGAATCTAAAAAAGTTTGTAATGAAGTCCCATGGTAGAACATTATATGAGAATTTTAAAAATCTGTGGTCAAATGTGATCACATGGATGACTCTCTCAAAGGCCAAACAGAAAAGTAAGTTACAGAGGAATACAAGGACGCAAATCCATAGGCAGAAAGCAGAGTTGTGGCCGCCAGAGGGTGAGAGGAGTGGCAATGGGGAGGAATTGCTTCATGGATATGAGGTTTTCTTACAGAGCGATGAAAATATTTTGAAGCTGAGAAGAGATGGTGGTTGCCCAACATTGTAAATGCACCAAATGCCACTGAATCATACACTTTAAAATGGTTAGTTGTATATGTTATGGGCATTTCTTCTCAATAAAAAAAGCACAGAGAATGTTCCCATTCACACAAAGTTGAGAACACACACACACACGGTACTGTATGTATCTGAGGGCGCATGGGCGTGTAGTAAAAGCACAGAGAACTGCAGGGGACTGAGAGATGAGGAATCGTAGGTCAGGTCCCTGGAGGTGGGAGGTGGAGGGACCATGACGGCAAAGGTTCCCACTGTATTGGAAACATCCCACTTCCCAGGCCGAGCAGCGGGGAAGGGCATGCATCATATGTTTGATATTATGCTTTGTACCTTTTGGTATGTCTAAAATATTTTCTCCTAGCAATTCGAAACCTCACAGAACTCCGGCCTGTACATTTCCCTAGGATCCTGTTATGGGCTACACCGTGTCCCTCTTAAATTCATGTGTTGAAGTCCTAACCCCCAGTACCTGTATTTACAGATATGATCTGTAAAGAGGTAATAAGTTAACATGAGGATATTAGTGTGGGCTCTAATCCAATGTTACTGGCATCCTTATAAGAAGAGACAGGGCCACAGACAGGCACAGACGGACGACCGTGTGAGGACACAGTGAAAAGGCAGCTGTCTATAGGCCGAGGAGCTCGGCCTCAGAAGGAACCAAGCCTGCTGGCACCTGGATCTCAGACTTCTGTTCTGTAGAATGATGATAAATACATTTCTGTTGTTCAGGTCGTCAGTCCGTGGGACCTGTTGTGGCAGCCTGAGCAAACTCATAGGGATTCTTTGTCCTTTCTCACCTCGCCCAGGTCCCCACAGGCCACAGCTTTGCGTCTGCAGTTCCTGCTCTCTACCTTATGGTGGTATCCTTACGTGACTTCCTAGTGTGCTGGGCCACCAGAGCAGACAGACACAGCACAGGAAATGGTGGGAGGGCCCAGTGACCTGCCATACGTTGAAGGAGTCATCCCTTTACTACCATTTTCAGCATTAAAAAAAAAAAAAAAATTCCAACCCTGACCTATGTGGCTCAGTTGGTTAGGCGTAGATCCATGAAGCAGAAGGTCACTGGTTCTTTACCCGGTCAGGGCACATGCCTGGGTTGTAGGTCCGATCCCTGGTCGGGATGCATGCGAGAGGCAACCGATTGATGTTTCCCTCTCACATCAATCTTTGTCTCCCTCTCTTTCTCACTCCCTTCCCTTTTCTCGAAAAACAAAGAAGTAAAATCTTTAAAAAATAATTTTTCAGACTTGGACCCAAATCATGATGAAGCTGGGGTTCCAGAGGGAGAAACTGATAATGAAGATGCCAGGGGCTTGCAGAACTCCTTCAGCTGACTGACTGAAGGCCTACATGCAAGGGAGCCCAGCAGGGACTCCGGGGGGAAGCCACCCAGCTGCGCTGCTCACTGTGGCAGGCTGTGTCATGTCCTGGTTACTTGTGTGGGGGCTCACTTCTGTGAGTAGGTCCCAGCTAAAAGAATCTTGAGGGTAGAGGAAAGTTTCTTCCTTCCCCATACTTACCTAGGCTTGGAACCAGACTGCTTCGGTCTGACCCCTACTTCTGCTACTTATTTGCTGTGTGACCTTGGGCAATTACTTAGCCTTTTTGTGCCTCAGCTTTCTCATCTTTTAAGCAGTCCTGATAATGAGTACTTAACATTGTAGGGTTGTTGAGAGGATTCAATGAGTTATGATTTGAAAAACATTGAACAGTTTCTTGTGCATATACACTGTCATATTTTGTTTTGTTCTGTTTTGCTTTGAACTTCAGACCAACAGACAAAGTGGCCTGGGTGCAGTATCAGTGATGAGACATTCTCAGCTGCTGGCTGGGTTCACACCCAAGGTGTGAACTAAAGGCAACTCTAGACAAAGGCTCTAGAGAAACTTCTGCCCCTCCCTTAACTACACAGAAGCACTTGAATTAGGGACCTTGCCTGAAATAACAGATAATCAGAGATAACCCCTTTTGACAACTACCTATAGGGCAGGGCAAACTTCTGTTTACAAACATCTGCTCTTTTTATCATCCTACAATGACCCTTTAAAGCCCCCAAGGCACCTTACCTCATCCCTAGCTCCTGAGGTCTTACTCACCTACTTTCCCTTTTTGCCTTTGAACTTCTCTTGCCTGTGGGTCTCTGACTCTCTCTTATATACAGGCTTTCCATACACATATATGTATTAAATGTGGTCAATTTGCCCTGACCTGTGTGGCTCAATTGGTTGCACATTGTTCCGCAAAGCAAAAGGTCGCTGATCCAATTCCTGGTCAGGGCACAGGCCTGGGTTGTGGTTCGGTCCCCCGTCGGGGTGCATATGAGAGGCAACCAATCAATGTTTCTCTCTAACATTGACATTTCTCTCCCTCTCTTCCCCTCTCTCTAAAAATAAATAAATAAAATTGATGGGGGACTCAAATGTTGGAAAATTTTAGTTTCAGGTAACAGCTAATGAGCTTAGTAATCAATGTATATAAAAAGCTACTGTTTCAGGAACTGGAGGTCTGACCCACCTTGACCCCAGGAGACCAGAAGCAGGTCCACCTTTGTGACTCAGGAGGACTGCAAGCAATCGAGACGGTATCTGAGCCATTGTCCTCCAGGGTGAGGCGACCACCGCCCAGGATACAAAGACCAACTCCAAGACACAAGGACCACTGCCCAAAACACAGATGAAAGAATGCTGCAGCTTTCATCTGATTAACTTTCTCCCTGAGTTCCAAACCCCTTATTATATTTTTCTTCTCCTTATAAAAAGGGTCCATTTATAATGGAATTGAAAACAGTCTGTTAGAGTACAAACCCACTGTCTTCTCAGACGGCCTACTGAATAAAGTGCCCATAAAGTTTCAATCCCTGTCTCTGCTTATTCAGTCTGGTGGATGATAGGCAGCATGAACACCAGCTTTTCTGGTTTCAAAATCTTTAAATTTGCTCATTTTCTTTGTTAATCTGCCTCATGTCTATTTCATCATGAGAACAGCCTAAAGAACCTTGAGGGCAGAGGAAAGGTTCTTCCTTCCCCTTACTTACATGGGCTCTGGAACCAGACTGCTTGGGTTTAACCCCTAGTTCTGCTACTTATTTGCTGCGTGACCTTGGGCAATTATTTAACCTTTCTGTGCCTCAGTTTCTCATCTTTTAAGTAGTCATGATAATGAGTACTTACATTGTGGGGTTGTTGAGAGGATTCCATGAGTTATGATTTGAAAAACACTTAACATAGTTTCTATTTTACATATAGTGTTATATTTTGTTTTGTTCTGCTTTGCTTTGAACTTCAGACCATCAGACAAAATGGCCTGGGTGCGGTATCACCGATGAGACATTCTCAGCTGCTGGCTGATCCTGAGGGATGACATCAGAACATCCTATACAATTTGCAAAAGCAAATGAGAGTGACACCTTGTCAGGGTCTGACTCCAGCCTCCAGCACAGAGGGTGTTTTCCTCAGGACTCTGCCTTGACAATACAGTGATCCAGTGACGATTTCAGTCTGGCCCAGTGGCAGATGACTGGGTATTCCTGAAGTATTTTCCTTCCTGTAACTGGGAGTATTGAAATGACACCTGACATTCACTGGGTAACCCTGAACAAACAGCCCCCACCAGGCCCTTGGCCTCCTTCAGGCCCCCTACAGCCTGGTTAAGAAAGCTTAGCTATTCCAACTCCTGGTTCCCTTAGCTGAGAGATAGGGACAATAATGGTCCCTATGAGATAATGCATAGAAAGTGACTACACAGGGTCTGTGTGTTCCTTGCGTGTAATGATCTGTTACTCATGTCTGGGCCATCTCTTCTGGGGTCTTCACACTGCAAGTCCCAGGAAGCTGGGGCCTTCCCACTGACGATTCTACTTGCATAGCCCCTTCCCCAGCATCACCTGTAATCATGTGCTGCACAGATGAAGAAGCCTCTCTGGACTTTTTTTTAAATACTCACCCGAGGATATGTTTATTGATTTTAGAGATAGACATCAGTGTGAGAGAGAAACATCAATCGGTTGCCTTTTGCCCTTACCAAGAACTGAACCTGCAACCTAGGGATGTGCCCTGACCAGGGATTAAACCTGCAAACTTTTGGTGTATGGGATTATGCTCCAAGCAACTGAGCAACATGTCCAGGGCTCTCTTTGGACTTTAGTTTCCTTTAGAATGCTAATTGATTGCATCTATACCTCCAGGCTATTTCCAAAACTCAAAGATCTAAGTTGTTACCTGTATTAGCTTTTCTTGATTTATGCTGCTGTCTCGCTGCCTGAGAAAGGGAAAACCCTAGATCCCAGCCTTGTTGGATGGCAGCTGAACAATCGCACTCTTGCGTGGCTCTGTGGGCTGCCATTTAACTGTGAGTCCAGGGCCCGTTGGTTCTGAGATGGCGACTCCAACACTCCCTCTCACCAGGAACATTCCTGGCAAGTGTTAAAGAAAAACAAAGCTGAACACTAGTTACTGATGGTAAAGACAGATTTTATTCAGTCCTACTGTGGTAGTGGAAAGAGACTTCTTTAGTATAAAACTGAGCTTGATTCTGATCTTGTAGAGGTGACTTGGCCTTTTAAAGGGAGTATGAGCCCTGACCAGGTAGGTCGGTTGGTTGGAATGTTGTCCTGATGCACCAGGGTTGTGGGTTCCATCCCTGGTCAGGGCACATACAGGAGTCACCTAATGAGTGCATGGATGGGTGGGAAAACAAAATCAATGTTTGTCTCTCTCTCTTTCTCTAAAATCAAGCAATACACACACACCAAAAAAAAAAAAAAAAATTAAGGGAGAATAAGTGAGTAGGGAGGGGAAGCAAGTGGGGGACCCAGCACTGCCAAGAAAATGAAAAATTACAAAAAATGTGTGCGTGGTTAATGTCAATGAGACCAGGCCATCTGAGTCTGGTAACTGGCACCCAGGTTAGGCTCCGACCCTCCTACAGAGATCAGGACACAGGGGCACTGTCCTTCCTGCAATTTTACTTAAAGGAATAATTCCCAGGTCCTTCACAAAAGCCCTCCTGGGTTCTGGGAGGTACATGTATATCTCAAAGGCACAGAGAAATGATTTATAACATTACGTTTTAAAAAATAAATGCTTGAAGAAAATGGAGGTCAGGTGCTGATCGGCAGATGTCAGCTAGAACAAATGATAAATTCTTTTGAGAGCTCTGAGTTTTTTTCAGATAGGAACTCAAAAGTGAGGCTGGTCATCACAGGGACACTGGTCTTAGGTTGCTAGAAACAGCATTATATTGTTTTCTTCAAGCCTCTGCATGTTGAGGGGTGGACGAAATTGTTTGTGTTGAGAGTTACCGTTGTTATAGGCCGAGGTTGAAGCCTTGCCAAGAAGAGGGCTTGGAGAAACCTGACTACAATTTGGCCCAGGAGTGAGTATTAGTCAAAAGGAAGGTAGGAAGTCAATGAAGTTATTCCTGCTGAGGTGGTGAGAGGCTCAAAAAACGAGCAATGTAGCCAGAAAAGAACCAAAGGCGACGTGGGACCAGACTGGCTTCTGTAGAAAGAGATCAGATACAGATCCTCTCTTCAGGGGCATCCTGACTGTGGCCGCCCAGTCCTTCTGAAAGGTCAACTTGGTATGAATCAGAATCCCTGGGAGAACACACTGAATGTGATTCCAGGCCCCACCTCCAGATTCAATGCTGCAACCTGTGATGCTGGGTGTTTAACAAATCCTCAGGTGCTTCTGAACAAGAGGCCCCAAGGCCACATTTCAGAGGCTGGTTTTAAAGTATAAAATTGTCTCTCAGACACACACAACCAGAAGCCTTCTTCAGCCAAACACTAATAATCTCTTGCCCAAGAAACTCCAGAGGCACCATGCCTATTGGGCCCTGCCTCCCTTTGCTATTTATTTTTCATGGACTCATTTATCTTTAGGTTGCAACCTTATAGCTATCGCTGGCTGAGTGTTCATTACTCAGCCCGCTCTACAGAACCTAGACCTTCACCTTGGCCAGCGGATCGCACTCCGAGGCCTCCCCAGCGAGCCCTGGGACTGAGACGGCCTTCTCAGAGCCCACCTGCTTTCCAGGGCCTGGGGTCCAGGGCCCTGTC
This sequence comes from Furipterus horrens, assembly GCF_987537825.1. Taxonomy (NCBI): domain Eukaryota; kingdom Metazoa; phylum Chordata; class Mammalia; order Chiroptera; family Furipteridae; genus Furipterus; species Furipterus horrens. The sequence continues at coordinate 59,652,208 of NW_028327181.1, read as the reverse complement.
TTTGAAGCCATGGTCCCAAGCCTCAGGGAATAAGCAGACAAGAACACTCGCTGGGATAGGGAGGTCTAACTTCCCCAGGCCTGCTGCAGGGTGTTAATGATGAAATGCAATGGGTGCAGTAGCGAAGAGCATGCCTAGCCCCCAGATCTTGGTTTCTAATACTATTCCCCAATAAAAGGAAGCAGGGCTCCTCAGAGAAATGGCTACTTTTAGGACTAGTGCCGCAAATACACAAAATGAGCCTGGAGGATCTTGTAGGGCCGGAAAGTAAGGACTGGAAGCTGCTTAGAGAAAAGGTAGTGATGTTTGTTATTCAATCAGAAGAAGGGGCCGTGGACACGCGTTCCTTGCCCGGTGTATCCACTCAGAGGGCCCCGCCTACCAGGCGACGTGAGGCCGGGGTTCTCGGGCGGCGGCAACAGGTTCCAGGTGGGAGACGGGCGGCGCGGCGCGGGGCGGGGCGGGCGCCTGGGTCCCTGAGGCAGCCGCCAGAGGGCAGCCAGGGAGCGCGCCGGGAGGCTGGGCCGAACCCGCAGGTAAGTCTGGCTAAAGTGGGGCTCCCCCCGCCTTTCGGGGTCCAGTCTCCTAGGGCTGGGGAGTGTATTTGGACCAGTGTTAGGGGGCGAAGCGGGGGGACAGGGCGGCCCTAGCGCGGCGGACGAGAACTAGGAGCTCTTTGCGCCGGGGGAGGGGGCGAGCCCCGGGGCCGGCGGGGCGCGGACAGCACCTGGGCCCGGCCCACTGGGTCGGTTGGCGACTTGTGTCTGGCCTGCAGCCCGGCAGGGGGCCCTCTGGGGAGCCCGTGGTGCGCCCCGAGGTAGGGGCCACAGGGCTGGCCGAGTGGGGGAGGGGAGTGGGCGGTGAGAGGGCGGGCGAGGGCGGCCGCGGACACCAGGCGGCGCTGGGGTGAGCCTGCGGGCGAGCGAGTCAACAAGTGCGATGTTTACCCAGCGCCTGGTGGGGCGCGCACGTGTGGCGGGAGCGTCCTGGGTGTCGGCGCGGCCGTCCGTGCCCGCGCCGGGGCTGTGCGCCACTGCCCCTCTGCTTGGTGAGGACCCCGGAGCTGCGATGATTGATGTGGGGCGCCATGGCGGGCCGGGCCCTGGACCTTTGAACTGCCTCCCATGGTTAGGTGCCCAGGAGTGTGTTCGTGCGGGATGGAGGGGTTTCTCACTGGCCAGACGGGATCCCTCCGTTCGCCCTGCCCACCTCTTTCAGCCGGAGGAGCATGCCCCGGATTTGTTTTCCAGCCCTCTCAAAACCCACTGCCAACAGTCAGGCCCAGGCAGAAGGTTTGGGGGGAGTGTGGAAATCCACCCTATGCGTTCAGCATCAAGGCTCTGGGCTCACAGTGGTGCCCATGACACCGGTGCTGTTAGGGTGCAAGCCTCCTTTCTTGGGCTGCAGGGAGCGCTCTGCTGGGCAGTCTGGAAAATTTGCGCCCTGCTGCCTGGCTGCTCAGAGGCTGAGGACCTGATTTCCCCCTCTGGGTGGCCTGTTACGCCCCCACCCCAGAGGTTGTTTAGGAAGTTGAGAGGATGTCTGGGAAGTTGAGGGGCTGTGTGGGGAAACGCATCCTCAGTGAGGTTCAGGGCCAGTGGGATTTATGTGAACGATCAGCTTATCTACGAGGCCGCGGGAGCACCTTGGGCGTTCCCAGCAGTCCGAGGGCTGGAGGAGTCAGGGGTGTCCCTGGCCACCCTGCTCAGAGCGTTGGCAGAGCCAGGGCCGTTGTCCAGTTTCTGCCCTCCCCATGCCCACGCCTTGAGGGACTGCCCCTACCCAGGTCTTCAGGTCCCTCAGTCCTCCTCCGACACCCACTGGCCTCCCATCTCGTGGGGTGAAAATGAACATGCGCAGGAGCCACAGCTTCCGTTCCTCCTTTCTCTGGCTGTCACATTTCCCCAAGTGCTCTGCCCCTGCTGCCTGCCTCTGCGCTCCACGCCTCCCCTCTTAATCCTCGGCAGCCTGGCTGCTGGCCCCACCACTTTGCTGAAACTGCTTCCCTGAAAGTCATCTTGTTCCCAACATTGGTCCTTTGTCTGCCTTGTCCATCTGCCTGGGAAGCGGACTCCTGTGTGCAGCATCCTCTTTGCAGCCTTCTCTGCTGCCACTTCTGGGCCTCCTCCCTCCTGGCTTTGTTCTTGTGTCTCCATTTTCCTTCTCCTCTTCTGACCCCTCTTTCCTCTTTCTGGGTGCATTTTGTAAGGCTCTGTGTTTCACTTCTCAGAAGGCTCCCCCTCCGGGGTCCAGCTAAAGTTCTGGCTCCTTGGGTGTCCAGTGACACCCCAAACTCAGCATGTTCAAGGCTGGCCTGCTCCGCCTGGGCAGCTGCCATCACTTGCTCAGCAATAGGCTTCCTCCTCCTCTGTCACACTCCCTTTTTCCTGAAGTGACTCTGCCTCTCCCTGACCTTGAACATCTCAGGCCAGAGTTCAGAGATCCCCTTAGCTGGTTTCTCTGGTGCCAGAATCCCCTCTGGCCCCCACAATCCATTTGGCATGTCGCCTCTAGCCTCATGGTCCCCGACTCCTGCATTTATCCAGTTGCCGAACCCTCTCCACTAGAAATCTTTAGAAGCTCTGCATTTCCTCCCACACAAAGTTTTCTAATGTATCTACCTCATGTGGCTCCTCAGTCATGTGGCCTCACTCTTCAGACCCAATTTCCTGTTCTGCGTCTACTTCCTTCGCTGCCCTTACCCTTTGGGACACAGCTCAGAAGCCACTTTCCCCAGGAGAGCTTTGCCTCTCCCAGCTGCGCTGGGGGCCCCTTTCTTGGCCTTCCCACTCAGCCTGCACCATTACTGCTGTCTGTCTGCTGATCGCAGGTCCCTTTGTGTCACTGAAGCCTCTTGCCTTTCTCCTGGTTCCCCAGGATAGGTACCCAGTAGGCACTCAATACTATAGGAATTCTCTCCTCCAAACCTTCAAGAACATCTCCCATCATCCTTCAGAATCTGGTTCAAACTCCAGCTCCCTGCTGGACTGTTCCAGTCTTCCAGGTTCCCATTGGTCTGCACTCCTACTGGGCTTATTGATGGATTCATTACAATTTGTGCCACCCAAGTTAATACTTTGCTCTCTGCTATTAGCTTCCAATCAGATCAGGGTGTGAGAGTTACTTTTCTAGCTCTTAATCATAGGAGCAGTTTATTGAGTGGTGGTTACTGTGTAGGGCGTGTGCTGATTTTCCAGGCATTTCCTCATGGATGTTATCTTCCCAACGCCTGGAGGAGTAGGCACTGGGATAATTGTCTTCATTCTGCCCATGAGGACACAGACCCAGAGAGATCCATGCACCTGCCTAAACCACACAGCTTGTGGGTGGGCAGAGCAGACAGGGCGCACGTAACAGGTCTCGGCACCTGGCCCAGGTGTGTGGGACATCCTGGTGGCTTGGTCAGCAGATTGCTTGGTACTCTGCTGGACTCCAGGAAGGGACTTTGTCACTGAACAGATGGTTAATGCTGAGACCAGTGACTCAGGAATGCTGTGACACCCCCAGATGGTTAATGGTGCGACAAGTGACATCCACCCTAGAGGCCTTTGAAAAAGGCCAGGCCTCGTGCATGAGTGTGTGTGTGTGCTGTGTGTGTGTATATCTTTCTGTCTGTCTTAAGAATTGTACAACAGAGATTCCCAAGGGGGTCCTCAGGTCATATCTGTCCCGTAAGGCACTTAAAAAAAGATTTAATTTATTTTTAGAGAGAGGGGAAGGAAGGGAGAAAGAGAGGGAAAGAAACATTGATTGCCCCCAACCGGGGACCTGGCCCCCATGCTCTGACCGGGAATCAAACCAATGACCTTTCAGTTCACAGGCCAGCGCTCCACACCAGCCAGGGCCCATAAGGCACTTTTAAATGCTTCTGTTGGTAAACAAAATCAGTCCTCCCACCCCAACCTACTGTTCCACTAAGTTTCTTTAGGAGCTGTCCTCCTCTTTCCTCCACAGGTCACTGTCATATGAAAATGAGTTCCTGCTGTGAAACAGTTGCCATGGCAACCAGTAGTGCAAGGCCCTAGTCTCTTACTCTTAGGTCCCTACACTTTATGCTTCGAGGGGCTTTTTCCATCTTTGCCACCTAAAAAAAATGAAATAACCCACTTCACTTTCCTTTTGCATGGACATTTAAAACATTTGTTTTTTTCAGGCAGCAATTTCTGATCACTGTTGGTGTTCCTGCAGCTTGTCACTGCGCTGCTGGCACGGCATTAATAATGACCCTGGAAGGGTGCTCCTGGTTTAGGTCACATTTTGAGTGAAATCTGGTGCCCTGTGGGTAAAAAGACAGTAGCCGTGGCCACCAGGCATCCTGATGACTGCAGGGAGAGGGAGAGGGAGAGGGCTGGGGTAGCAGGGACAGCTCTTTGGTGCAGCTCTGCTCCAGCTGGAGGTGGTGAAATTGTCTTTGGTTTCTGTCTCCTGCTGCGGGAGGGCCTTGCTCAGTTGTTCTGGCAGGGGGCGCCCAAAGGAGGTTGCCTTCAGGAGGAATCATAATACTGATATTGATGAGTGCCTACTGTGTGCAAGCACTGTTTCCATACCTAATCCTCAGCTAAATGAACTTAGAAGTACAATTTTTATTCCCATTTTACAGGTAAGGAAGCATGCACAAAGAGGGTAAGTGCTTGCCCAAGGACACACAGCAATGAGGTGGTAGAAGAGGGCTTTAGTCCGGAAGTCTGACTTCTGTGGCCAGTAATTCTCTTTACATTATTGGAAGGACTATGTTTAAAGGAAGAAACGGTAAATTGGAGATGTGGGGCAGATTGGCTTTCTCAAGGTTTGAGGCTTAAAGCAATAGTTTTCAGCTTTTTATATCTGATGACGGGCAAGAGGCTGCAGTGAAAAGGGATGTACTAGAACGTTCATAGCAGTACTGTCTGTAATAGACAAAAACTGCCAGTGTCCATCAGCAGTAGAATGAACAAATAAATTGGGGTGAATACACACAATAGAACTCTCTAACACCGCGAGAATTAACAATCTACAGCCACACGGAACAACATGGACAAGTCACACAAAGCCTGCTGAGCACAGGAGCCAGATGAAGAAGAGCATGTGCTGTGTGATTGCATTTCTATAAAGGGCACAGAAGGCAAGATGAATACAAGGTGTTGGAAGTTAGAGTAGCGGGTTCCCGGGGCCACCAGGAAGGCTTCGGGAGGCCGGCAACATCTGGCTTCTCTGTCTGGGTGTTGGTCACATGGGTGTGTCCATATTCTCAAAGCTCATCAGTTTTTATACATGTACTTGTCTGTGTGTAGGCGTCATCCTCCAATGAAATTTACTGCAAAAAGGGAAAAAGATAGGAGTGATGCCAGGACGTGAATATAGACATTCTATTCTTGACCTCAGTGTACCCGGAACCTCTGATTATTTTTTTTTAATATTTCATTTATTTACTTTTAGAGAATGAAAGTGAGAAAGGCAGAGAAACATCGATGTATGTGGCCCAACTGGGGACCTGGCCCACAACCCAGGCATGCGCCCTGACTGGGAACCAAACTGGCGACCTTTTGGTTCGCAGGCCGGTGCTCAATCCACTGAGCCACACCAGCCAGGGCAGGAATCTTAGCTTTCTTGAGAGAGGTGGGAGGTGACATGAGGGTGGGCATCTAGGTTCCGGCGGGGCACAGCTCTGGGGATGTGGGAGCAGAGCCAGCGTCAGCTCTGGTTTCCTCCTGTCCCCCTCCACTCCTTTGGGTCTGGGACCAGCTTGCTGTGCTAGGAGGTGGCTAGTTGGGTTTTGCCGAGTCCGTGAAGTCGCCCTTTTCTTGCCGCTGTGAGGCCTGGGGGGAAGGGAGGTGCTGTGTCTAGCCTCCTGCCTGTTGGGAAGTCAGACTGGCCTGGAGAAACTGCAGACCATGGATAGAATACAGATCTGCACAGATCTCCTCAACCCTCCGACAGCAGTGAGCTGCCTGCAAAACAGCGCATTTCAAGGACTGTGCACCAGCCTGGGAAGTAAGCAGCGTTCACTGGGGGAGCACCCCTCCTTTCCCATGGCACTGACGTGCTGCTAAAAATACCGGAGCACCTTACATAAGATCGCAGCTAGGAGTTAGCACCTCATGTAACAGCACTTAGTAAATCACGGACAGTTAATCGGTTGGGTGTTGCAGTGGTTGTTGCGTGATCAATACGAAGTTGGTGGTGGGTTTAGCTGGAGGGGAGGTGAATGATTGTCAATACCCAGCCCTGCCTGACCTCCCCCCACCACTCATGCCTCATTTATGTGTTGGTGCATTTCACCTTTGGGTCTGGCTCATCCAGGTAGTTAAGTTCATGACAGGGTTTGTAATGTTTCCTCTTGTTCAGCCCCCACCCCCTTCCTATTCCCTCATCTTCTGCTTCACAGAGATGCAGCATCTTTGGGTCAAAAGGGCCTGCACCCAGTTCAAGAATCCCCTCAATGAGTGGCCAGGGTAGGCGGCCTTTTGGCCTGTGCTTGGAGCCTGCCAGGGACCAGGGCAGCCCATCTCGTTGTTCGAATGGTAAGGAAGAGTGAATGGAATATAATCAAAGCTCAGAAGATGCCAGGTGAGCCCAAGTGCGGGGCTTTGATTGGCAAGAAGAAACTTCACAGCAATCAGATTTTATAAAGCCGTGGGACCTGAGGCTCAGAAAGGAGCATCACTGCGGACATCTATTTGGCGGGACTCATTCAAATGAAAAATGCATCCACCCTATCACATCGGGATTCTACTTCTCAGGCAGGGTCTGCCCTTAAGAAGCCCCGGCATTGTGCACAGGTAGAAGTCCTGGCACAGTCTTTGTGGCAGTTTGCTGTGGTGAAACACTGCACAGTGGGAGTGTTCACTGGTGGTGGAATAGGTACATAAACTCCAATTTTCATACCTGGGAATACTATGCAGCTTTGAAGAGGAATTAATTTGATATTTATATAATAATGTAGATTAATCTCTTAACATTGTAAGATGAAGAAAGCACGTTTCAAAGTGATAAATGCATGATGCACATACTTCTTTATATGAATACAGGTATATATAACATATACCTCCATATGAAAGCATATAGAAAGATCTACAAAAATGCATTCCAAACATAAAATAGCATTATCTCTAGGGAAGGGGGTCAGGGAGTAGGATTGTGTGCATGTGTATGTGTGTGGAGGGGGTGATCAAAGAAAAATCTAACCTCTGTGATATTTTATTTTTTTTAATAATTTTGTGGATGTATAATTTATATACCTCAAATAATTCATTTTAAGTATACAATCTGTTTTGACTTCTTAAGTGGAAAAATGCTTATATAATTAAAAATTAATGTCTAACCCTGACTGGCTGGTGTGGCTCAGTTGGTTAGGCGTCATCCTGTAAACCAAAAGGTCTTGGGTTCAATTTCCAGTCAGGGCACATGCCTGGGTTGTGGGTTTGGTCCCAGGTCAGGGCGTGTGTGGGAAGCAACTGATTCATGTTCCTCTCCCTCTCTTTCTCCCTTCCCCTCTCTCTAAAATCAATAAGCATGTCTTTGGGCAAGGATTAAAACAATATTTAATGTCTAGTTTAACCCTCTTCCTGATAACAATACCTTCCTCCATGCCTCTCTGAGTCGTGGATGGACTGTGCCAGGACACTCGCTGCATGTTTAGTGCTTTGCATTTAGGGACAGCTCATAGCTGTAGAAATTTTTCCCTCTTTTGAGCTCTTATGTTTCTGTTGCTCTGCCTCTGAGTCTGTCCTGTCCCTTTGGAGCCATCTCAAGCAAGTCTTCCCTTTTCCACGGGGCAGGACTTTTCACTGGTGCAAGATCCCCATCATGCCTGCCTCTCTGGAGAGAAGTACTCACCTTTTTGAGAGGTTCCTTCATAGGGTGATATGGATCATGCATTCCAGACTCTGGGTTGGGCCAGGCACCTGGCTTGTCAACTATCCTTTAAGTTTTGTGGAATTGGACTCCCTGCCCCCTGATGTTGCTTAACTGTGGCATCACACTTCTTAAAAATAATGGTCATTTTTTTCATTATATAAGTAATTCATGTTGATTGTGGAAAATTGAGAAAATACGCAAAAACAAAGAAGAAAATTAAATCTATGATTCCCAACCTCTAGAGATAACTACTGTTTAATGTTTAAAAATTGAAGTTATTCTATATAAATGATTTTATAACCTGCATTTTATTTAACATGTTTAAGTTATCCATAAAAATATTGGTCAACTAATAGGTAACACATTTTTCTCAATTCAGTGTTTGTTTTTCTATTACATAGAGAAGTTTCTAAGTGGTATCGTGAACTGAATGTTTGTGTTTTCCCAAAATTCATACGTTGAAGCGTTGACCCACAATGTGATGATATTTGAAGATAGGGCATTCAGGAGGTAATTAGAGTTAGGTGTGGCCATGAGGGTGGGGCCCTTATGATGGGATTAGTGCCCTTAATACGAAGAGACACCAGAGAGCTGGCTTTCTCACTCTCTTCTCCACATGTACAAGAAAAGGCCATGTCAGCACACACCAAAAAGGGCCCTGTCCACAAACCAGGAAGAGTCCACACCAAGAACCGAATCCACTGGCACCTTGATCTTGAATTTCCAGCCTGCAGAGCTGTGAAAAATAAATGTCTTTGTTTAAGTCACCCATTCTCTCCAGTATTTGTTATGGCAACCTGAGTATCTGCTTGAGTCTATCAGTCCTTTCATCTTGTGATTTCTTCCTTTGTTTTTGGGTTTTAAAGATCTTCACCATCCCAAGGTCAGATAAATATTCACCTGAATTTCCTTCAGGTTCTTTATTTGGTTTCAGCTTTTTCATTCAGTGCTCTCTTTTATGTTCTATTCCAATTCGATTGAAATTTATTTTGGTTTATGATATGAGATAAGATCCTGATTTTATTCCTTTCCAATTTGGCAACCAGTTCTGTCAGTTTACTTTCTTTCTCCACCAACTATATTTTAATTTTAAATTTATTTTTTGAATATTCATTACAATCATGTTGTTTAAAATTCAAAAGATACAAAAGGCAAACTGTATTCCTCCTCCCTTATCCCTTTGCCTCCCAGGTTCAGTAACTAGGAGTTACTAGGTTATAGGTTTTGTTTTAGACACTAGTTAACCTTCCCCCTTCCCTTGACTGACATTAAATGTTAGTTTTATTATACTGTGCAAACATACTAACTTCCAGGCTTTCTGTTTTTTGTTTTATTTTATTTTATTTTATTTTTATTTATTGCTTTTTTTAGAGAGAGAGAGAAATATGGATTTGTTATTTCATATATTTATGCATTCATTGGTTGATTCTTGTATGTGCCCTGACAGGGGATTGAACCCGCAACCTTAGTGTATCAGAATGATGCTATCCAGCCAGGGCCTGTTTTTTTTGTTTGTTTGTTTGTTTTTTTATATTTATTTTCTTCCACTATCACATTTTTTTGTTTTGACTTTATATATTTTAATACCTGGCAGTGCAGATTCTTTCTCAAAAATACCTTGGTTATATTTACCTATTTATTCATTCTTCTATATGAAATTTATAATTTCATTGTTTTTCTACAAATATTAGAATCAAACTTGGACTTACACTGAATTTATAAAATAATAACTATATTGAGATTTCCTATCTAGAAATATGGTCAGTTCTATATTTATTTCTTCTTTCCTGTTATCTTTGTTTTATAGAAACCAGTCAAGTTTCATAGATTTCTTCATGGCAGTTATGAACATTTCTTGTTAGTCTTGTTCCTAGGTGTTTTATGCTTTTGTTGCTAGAGAATAAGATTTTTTTTAAATTTTATTTTGAGCTGGATATTGTTGGAATATAAGAAAGTTATTGAGTTTTTAAAGATTATTGTGAGCTACATATACAAAAGAGCATATGAAACATATATGCACAGTTTAAAGTAGAATAATAACACCGTCATATGCTCAACTCACTTGACAAATAGGGTACAAGCAACCCTTTAGAAACTGCTTTTACCTCTCCTTAAATGGATCTTCCTCTCTCCTCATCCCCAGGGAAACACTAACCTGAAGTTTGTTATAATCGTTAGCCTATTGTTCTTCATAGCTTTACCATATAAATTTATATCCTTAACACATTGTACGCTTTTGATCTTTATAATTTTTTAAACTTTTTATTTTATTTTTTTGAAGATTTTATTTATTTATTTTTAGAGAGATGGGATGGGAGAGAGAAAGCGAGGAAGAGAAACATCGATGTGCGTGGGACCTGGTCCACAACCCAGGCATGTGCCTTTACCGGGAATCGAACTAGTGACCCTTTGGTTTGCAGGCTGGCATTCAATCCACTGAGCCACACCAGCCAGGGCTGAACATTTTTTAAAAGTATATTTTATTGATTATGTTATTACAGTTGTCCCAATTTTTCCCCTTTGCCCTGCTTTGCTCGGTACCCTCCTTCCCTCCAGCAATTCCTCCCCCACTTAGTTCATGTCCATGAGTGGTGCCTATAAGTTCTTTGTCTTCTGCATTTCCTATACTATTCTTAATATCCCCCTGTCTATTTTGTACCTACTAGTTATACTTTTTAATCCCTGTACCTTTTCCCCATTTCTCCCCTTTCCCCCTCCCAGTTGATAATGATCCCCATACCTATGGTTCTGTTCCTGTTCTGATTGTTTGCTTAGTTGTTTTGTTTTTGTTTTTGTTTTTTCTGATTCAGTTGATTGTTGTGAATTTGTTGCCTTTGATATGTTCATAGTTTTTGTCTTCTTTATCTTAAATAAGTCCCTTTGACAGTTCATATAATAATGGCTTGGTGATGATGAACTCCTTTAGCTTTACCTTGTTTGGGAAGCACTTCGTCTGCCCTTCCATTCTAAATGATAGCTTTGCTGGACAGAATATCCTAGGTTGTAGGTCCTTGCTTTTCATCACTTTGAATACTTCTTGCCTGCAAAGTTTCTTTTGAGAAATCAACTGATAGTCTTATAGGCACCCCTTTGAAGGTAACTCTCTGCTTTTCTCCTGCTGCTTCTAAGATTCTCTCTTTATCTTGAACCTTTGGCATTTTAATTATGATGTGTCTTGGTGTGTTCCTCTTTGGGTCTAGCTTGTTTGGGACTCCCTGTGCTTCCTGGACTTTTATGTCTATTTCCTTTGCCAAATTAGAGAAGTTTTCTTTTGTTGTTTTTTCACATAAGCTTTCAATTTCTTGCTCTTCCTCTTCTCCTTCTGGCATCCCTATGATATGGATGTTGGCACATTTGGAGATGTCCCAGATCTTCTTATACTATCCTCATTTTTTTAAAAAAATTCTTGTTTCTTTTTTCTGTTCCGATTGTTTATTTCTTCCTTATGTTCCAAATCGTTGATTTGATTCCAGGCTTCCTTCCCTTCACTTCTTCCTCTATTTTTTTGCCACACTTAATCATTTCTCTGAGCATCCTGATAACCAGTGTTTTGAACTCTGTATATGATAGGTTGGCTATGTCCATTTTGTTTAGTTCTTTTTCTGGAATTTTGCTCTGTTCTTTCATTTGGGCCATATTTCTTTGGAAGCCTCCCTGTGTTTGTTTCTGTGTATTGGGTAGAGCTTCTTTGACTCCCTGTAAAAGACACCTGTAAACTGTGGGGTGGAGCCTTAGGTAATTGCCAGGATGGTGCACCCCACTTCACCCTTTATGGTTCTGTGGTGGGGGGAGGGCTCAGAGAGGGAACTATGCTGTTTCCTGACTTCTGGGGGGTTGCCTGGCACTTGCCCCATTTTCAGTCACTTCACCCACTCTCCGCATGTGACTGGTGCCCTTCCAGCTGTTGCCCTGGTGTTGAATCTTGAGTAGGTGGGTTTGCATATGTTTTAAGACCTGCGGGCCCTTTAGGCAGAGTTTCCTGAAAATCCGGCAGATTCTTCTGTTGCTCCAACCCCCACTGTCTTTTATAGGCAGACATAATGGGTATTTATCTTCCCAGCGCTGGAACCCTGGGCTGTGCGGTTTGGCCTGGGTCTGGGATCCCTTGCTCCACAGGCCTCCATCCTGATTTTTATTTATCACACGTGAATGTGGGACCGCCCATGCCCATTCCACTGCTACCACTGCCACCTCTCCACACCACGCAGTGTTTCCTTGCCTTTCTGCCCTGTCTCTGCGTCTCCGCCCCTGCTTCCCATCTGGATGAATGTGGCTTCTTTAAATCCCTGGTTGTCGGACTTCCATTCAGTTTGATTTTCTGACAGTTCTGGGTGTTATTTGTTTTGAGATTTAGTTGTAATTCTTTTTGTGGTTGTGTGAGAAGGCAAAGCATATCTACCTCTGCCTCCATCTTGACAGGAGACTAGCTGCTTTTGAACTTCTGTAAGTGGAATCACACTGTATTCCAAATTTTTACTAGATACCTTTGTGTGTGTTGTTGAGATTCATCCTGTTGTGACATGTAGCTATACTTCCTTTTTTACTGCAGTGTGTAAAGGTACCCAATTTATTTTTCCCTTTCACTTGCTGATGGGCATTTGGGTTAGTTCTACTCTTCTTTACTGTTATCAACCTCCTTTCTGTGTAAGTTTCTCCAGGATGTATACTTGGGAGCAGAAGGATAAAGTCCTGGGCTGTTTTTGCCTCTTGTTCTCCAAACTCCAAGGCAAAGTGTATTCCCTCTCTCCCTGGGTCAGAGTGTTGTTGCCCTGCCTCCTCACCAGTACTTAGTATCACCTGCACTTTTAGTCTTTGCCAAGCTGGTGAGTTTGAACTGGTATTTCATTGTTGTTTAAATTGGCATTTCAGTGATTAACTGCTAAGGTTGAACTTTTTTTTTTTCCAATTACAGTTGACATTTGGTATCATTTTATATTAGTTCCTGGTGTACAGCATAGTGATTAGAAAAATATGTAGTTTACAAAGTGATCATCCCAATCATTCTGGGACCCTCCTGGCACAGTTATAGTTATTACAATGTTATTGACTATATTCCATGTTCTTTATGACTGTTCTGTAACTACCAATCTGTGCTTATTCATCTCTTTACTTTTTAGGTTGAACATGTTTATGGACAGTTTGTGTTTTCTCATTTACACACCTGTACTTTTATTTATTTATTATTTTTTTAAAGATTTTATTTATTTTTAGAGAAAGGGGAGGAGGAGGAGAGAAACCTCAATGTGTGGTTGCTTCTCGCATGCCCCCAAGTGGGGACCTGGCCTGCAACCCAGGCATGTGCCCTGACTGGGAATTGAACCAGTGACCCTTTGGTTCATAGGCCAGTACTCAATCCACTGAGCTGCAGCAGCCAAGCCTGTATTTTCTTTACCCATTTTTCCCCCTGTTGGATTACTACTGTTTTAGAAGAGATCTTCCCATATTCCCATTCTGGTACTAATCCTTTGTTTATTATGTGTTGCAAATACCTCTCTCAGTTTGTGGCTTGCTTTTTCACTATCTTAATAACATCTTTTGATGAACGAAACAGTCATAGCTTAAGTCAGCAAGCTTATCATTAACTAAAGTCCAATTTCTTTTATGTTTTGTGATAAAATGTGTATACAATGAAATGCACAAATTTTAGGTTTTCTATTCAAGGAGTTCAGATAAATAAATACATATACCTGTGCAACCCAAACCCCTATCAAGATAGAGAACATGACCCTCACCCCAGAAAGTTCCCTCATGCCACCTCCCAGGCAATCCCTATCCTACTCCCCCAGAATTAACCACTATTCTAATTTTCCTGTCGTATATCAGTCTTGCTTGTGCTAGAACTTCATATAAATGGAATGTACTCTTTTGTAAAAGGCTTCTTTTCCTTTCACTTGACATAATGTTTGAAATTCTTCCCTGTTGTATGTGCATTGTTAGCTGCAGCCTTTCACTGCTGAGTAGTATTCCATTGTGTGACTGTACAGAATTTGTTTATCCATTCCCCTGTTGGTTGAGTCCTGAGCTGCTTTTAGTTTTTAGCTGTTGTAAGTGGAGTGGCCGTAAGTCTTTTTGTTGACATATGTTTTTACTTCTCATATATTTTCTCTTCCATGTTTTACTTCTTTTAGGAGTGGAATTGCTGGATCATAGGTTAGGTGTAACTTTTATTGAAGCATGAATATTGATTTAGAAAACTGCACAGATCCTAAGTGTGCTGCTTGAATAATTTTTACAAAGTGAACCCAGCCAGGTAGCCATCACCCAGGTCAAGAGAAAGGGCCTTGCCCTGAGCTGGCCTACTCAGCTGGTCTGCCCATTGTGGGATCTGAATCTTGAGCAGAGGGGAAGCAAGAGGGGAAGGCTGTTGGAGCTACTTATTGCCATGGTGGCAGCTGACGAGATCTTGAGACTCTTCTAGCTACCAAGGTTTCTGTTTTCTTCTACCTCGGGATCTTCAGCCTCCTCATCCATTGTGAGTTCCCAGGGATCCCTCCAGTACATTCCTTTCAGTTATGTCCACCAGACTTGGTGTCTGTTGCTTGCAACTAAAGAATCCCGAGGGACAGTGTTCCCAGCCACTAGCAGCGAAAATTCAGGGGCGCGTGCTCCTCGTATGGCTAAAACTCAGCGCAGAAGCTGTCTTTTACCAATTCCCTGAGTTGGAACACTTGGATTCCTGGGCTGACAAGGTGAACCCTCAAACAGGTAGTCCCTTCACATTTAACTCTAAAAGTTTGTGGCAAAGCTACTGCAAACATTTGGGCTTAATGAAGGTGTACCCCCTCCCCAACTTTAAATTTAGTTCCCAGTTTTGGAACAATTTTCTATCAGTCCCCAGTGGAAAGTTAATGGAGAACATTGGCTTAATTTAGAAGGTAAACTGTTAGAAGTGTATATTATTTTCTGGATTTCATTTTTGGAAACAAGGTTCATTTTTCTTGCTGCTTCATGTAGAGCACAGGCGGTTGGATGAGGGGGTGTTCAGTGCAGTTATCAGAAAACAATTGCTAGACCCAAAGCGCTTTCATGCCATCCCTCAGGGACCATTCGCCTAAGAAGTCTAACATTGAAATTGTTCTGCTCTAAGTGGGCCTCATTTAAAAGTAAAAAAAGAAATGAATTCCCTTGTTTCTTTCTTTCTTTTTTTTTTTTAATGTTTAATCCTCACCCAAGGACATTTTTTATTGCTTTTAGAGAGAGAGAGGAAGAAAGAGAGAGGAACATTGATGCTAAAGAGAAACCTTGATTGGTTGTCTCCCACACGTGCCCAGACTGGGAATCAAACCCACAACCCTTCAGTTACGGAATAACGCTCCAACCAACTGAGCCGCACTGGCCAGGGCTCCTTGTTTCTTTTTGAATATCATTGAATCACACAGATTAGAGAAGGGAAGCAGCCCAATTCCACTGGTCTCTTGAGTTGTCACGGTGCTTGTCCTCATTAATGTCAGGGTCTGGGAAAGCATTTGATCAAGGGGAAACTGCTATGAGTGAATTCACGAAGAAAAGGTCAATGAATGTGAAATTCTTTCTAACACCAAATGGTCAAAATCAGTCCAGACTGTGTCTCAGAGGGGTCACCGGGTTGTCTGTGTTTTCCCCTGTTGTCATTTCTTGGCCTTTCTTGAGAGCAGGTTCCTGACCTTCTCTACCTGCCAGCCCTAATCCTGCTGCCGCTTTCCTCATTTGCAGAAGCTACAGCTTGGGGTCTGATGACCATATCCTAGACATGGAGACCTTTCACCCATTCTCTGGGCTTCTTACGCTTGACTTGAGCTCAGCAGAAACAGGACATGGTTCTTTACCCTAAAGTCTCCCCATCTCAAGGGTACCCCGGAGTAGGTAACTAACCGCTTTGGGTATCTTGCTTGGCCAGATATGCAAATGGCTGTGGACATGCTGGGTCTGCCAAAGTCATGTTTGCTCGCTGAGTGGCATACAGGGCACCACATGGCTGAGGGCTTCAATTTGTGTGGCTTGTGATGGAGATTTTCTCACAAATGAATGCAACGCATCTTGTAACACTGTCTGTTTAGTATGATGATTTTCTAACTTTCAAACAGGTGGAAGATAAGCTCCTCCGTGAAGGGACAGGTGCCTCTTCTCATTCCACACAAAAGTGTCTTGAGGGCTGGGATGGCCTCAGACTCCCCACAAACCCATCTTCTGGTTTGGGTGTCATATGGTGGTCAACTGGGTCACCCTTGACAGGTGATTGGATAATTCATTTACATAGCAGGAAACTTGCAAGTGAGGAGTCCCTATATGGCATATAAATTGATTTTAAAGAATTGAAACTTTGCATCCAGGTCACTCTCTGAGGTCAGGGCACAGAGGGCAGGTCAGGGGGCCATCCAGGACTCAACTGTAGGCTGACTTTGCCTTGTGTGGACCTCGTGTCTAGAGCGTAGGCTCACGCAGCAGCTAATTAGAGTTGAATGTTTGCACTTCAGGGGTCACTGCCTTAGAGGACATTCATCGTATGTCACTCTCAGTGGGGGGTTCTGCTGACTGATGAAGAATGTGGAGTCTTAGGTGTTAGTGTTGCAATGTGAGGCGTGCATGGAGGATGGGCAGCACATTGAGGCAGACCCGGAGGACCTGGGATTAGAGGTCTGGGCAGCAAGAAGAATGTGCCAAGAGTGCAGGTGTAGTGGGCGGAGGATGGTAAGATGCATCTCCAGAGCTTGGCAGGTGGGAATCCAGGCAGGCTGTCTGCAGGGGGCTCACCAGGAAGTAATGGTTCCTGGTGAACAGGCTGAGCCAGTGGCCCCTGATGTCTCAGCGTGGGAGCTCCTCCAGAGTGTGGGGGATGAGACCTCTCGGGGAAGAGGGTTGGCCTGTAGCTGGCCCGGAGCCGGAGACTCAGCGCTCAGGGTTTGCAAGATTTGGGTGGGTCCAGCATGAACAAAGCAGAAGCTGGATTGCTTAGTGGTTAAGGGCTTGAGAGCTCCAGGTTCAGCCTTGCAGATTTTTATCCTGGCTCCACCATTTCTTCACTCGGTGGCCTTGAGAAGTTGTTTTGTTTCTGTGGGCCTCAGTTTCCTTATCTGTAAAGTGGAAGTAATAATAGTATCTGTTTCATTGTCATGAAATTAAATGAGAAGTCTTGGACAAAGCATTTAGAACAGTGCTTGCCACCTGGACGGTGGTTATTATTATTGTTAGTATTGCTGTCTTCCTACCTTGATGTGACCCGTATTCTTTTGGCGTGGGGCCACCTGTGAATAGGGTTTACATTTAGATTTGAGGGCTGCTGCTTTGATTTTATATTGACTTCTGTATCCCACATGGTTGGCTTGTTGCTGCGGCTGCTGGAGAGCTGAGAGTCAGATGTGTTGCTCAGTTTAATCATCAGATTTCTGGTGACATCTCCTCTTCCTGCTTTCTGCCTGGCCTCTGTTCTCTTTGATCCTTAAGTTGTGTATTTTTTATTGCATTTAGCATCTAAGCTGCCTCAAGCTCTCTTTGAAATAGTTATAGATTTTGAATGAATAAATATAATTGTTGATCACACATTGAATCGTAGCTACAATGGAGGAGATATGCTCTGCCTGCCTGTGTCCCTATCCCCTGCTCTTTACCTGAGCTTGGGGGATCATTTGAGGTAGTAAGAAGGGTAAATTCCCGGGGCAAGTTAGGGTGCACCCCTCTAGTCCCACAGCAGAGAAAAATACTGCAGATTTTTCTGCCTGTGAAGATGTGCTTTCAGGCCTAATGATAGAATTGGTGAGAGGATGGGTGGAAGAAGACAAAGACTAACTCTTATCAAGTACCTACTGTGTGCCTGGCACTGTGTAGGTGGTAAATACACTTTGGGCTGCTCCAGGAGATTGCTACTAGCGATGAGTATCCTAGCTGTGGGACAGTAGAATTCTGGGAAATGTATCCTGTCAGTCTGGAGGAGGGGTATGGACCTGCGCATAGAGTCAATCTGGCCCCAACTGTAGGCCATAGGGAGGACAAGATGTAAGACCTACCCCAGGACTCCTCCCATCCTCCAAGTTGCCAGGGCATAGGTCTCAGTCATCTATTGCCACAATGTTGCTGCATAACAAATCACCCCAAACCCACTGGCGCATGACAGTAAGTATTCTGCCTGCACATATCTGTGGGTTGGGTGAAATTTGGGGACTTAGGCTGCTCTCAGTGGGACTTGGTTGGCTTCAGGCTGTGAGTTGGGTTTAGGTTTGTTCCATGTATCTATTATCCCACTTGGACCAGTGCCACCCAGGCACATTCGTGTCATGGTGACAGGGCAGGAATGCAAGAGAGCAAGCTCGGTTACCCAAGCACATTTCAAGCCTTTGTTCACATATATTCGCTAACATCCCATTGACCAAAGCAAGCCATGTGACCCATCCCCAAGCCAAGTGGCAGGGCCATGGCAGAATGTGGCTGTCTCGTGCTATTCTAAGGGGTGAAGAATTGACACCAGTAACTCAGCATATTTTAGGATGAGCTTGATTCATTCACTCAGCACCTGAAAGCCTACTGTATGCCAGACATGTGGTACCCCTGAGGATACAGTGGTGAACAAGACAGGCCTGGTTCTTGCCTTGTGGATCTTATATTCTAGTGATAGGAGAAAAACACTAAAGAGCTCCTTCTGTCATTAGTTATTTACTTACAGTTGCAATCACTACAAAGGACAAGTACAGAGCATCTGGGGAGAGGTGCTAAAGGGCTTGACCTAGCCTAGGGAGAAAGAGGTGGTTGGGCTCAGAATTGAAGGATAAGAATTAGGCAAATGAGACCTACTGAGATTAATGGCTGACTTCTGATCTGAAATCATGGATGCAAAAAGGCAGTGGGATGACAGTCAAAATGCTGAAAGAAAGTCAACCAAGAATTCTGTAGAAAAACTATCCTTCAAAAAACTCCAGGTAAGCCCTGGCTAGGCGGCTCAGTTGATAAGAGTGTCATCCCAGTTGAAAAAATGCAGATAAATAAGAACTGAATTTGCTGCTACCAGACATGCCCTACAAGGAGTCCCAAAGGGAGCTCCCATGTGGAAATGAAAGGATACTAGGCAGTCACTCAAATCTACATGGAGAAATAAGGAGCACCTTTAAAGGTGTAAGTGTGTTCTGTTTGTAACTCTTATTCTATCTGAATAAAGCAGTCATTATAAAACTGTGTTGACAGGCTTATAGTGTACAAAGATGTAACAGTATAACATAACAGCACAACAGAAGGGCGAGAAAACAAGCCTGTATTAGAGCGAAGTTTTTGTATATATTGAAATTAGGTTGGCATTAACAGAGCGAAATTGTTTTAAGTTAAAATGTTAATTGTAATCTCCAGAGCAACCACTAAGTAAATAGCTACAAATATATAATAAAAGAGAATTAAAATGGTATGCTAGAAATTCTTATGTAACATAAAAGAAGACACTGATGGAAGAATATAGGAACAAAAAGACAAGACATATAGAAAATGAATAGCAAAATGGCATAAATCCTATCTCATGAGTAATTACAGTAAATGCAGATGGACTAAGCACTGCAAGAAAAAGGCGGAGACTGACAGAGTGTGGGGGTGGGGTAGCCAACTCCATGCTGTCTAGAAGAAACACACTTGAGATACACACAGGTGGAAAGTAAAGGGATAGAAAAAGATATACCATTCAAGCAGGAACTAAAAGAGCGCTGAGGTAGCTGTACTAATGTCAGACAAAATGGACTTTAAGACAAAATAGTTACTATTGACAAACAGGGCCATTTTGTAATGATAAAAGGGTCAATTTATCAGAAAAACATATTGAGTATAACCATATACGCACCTAACAACAGACCCCCCAAATACATGAAGCAAAATCTAACAAAAACGGAGGGAGAAATACACAATTCAACAATAATAGTTGGAGATGGCAAGGTTCCACTTTCAGTGCTGGGTAGAACAGGTAGGCAGAGAATCAGCAAGAAAAATGGAAGACTTGAACAACACCATAAGCCAAGTAGACCTATCAGACACGGAATACTCCACCCCACAACAGCAGAATTCTCATTCTTCTCAAGTGTACATGAAATGCTCTCTAGGAATTACCATATGCTAGGTCATAAAACAAATGAGCCTCAATAAATTTAAAAGGATTGAAATCATACAAAGTATGTTCTTGGTCTACTGTGGGATGAAATTAGAAATCAACAACACAAGAAATTTTGGGAAATTTACAGGTATGTTTAAAGTAAACACCTAAATAACCAATGAGTCAAAGAAGCAATCACAAGAGAAATTAGAAAAAACTTTAAGATATTTGAAAATGAAAGAACAACATACTGAAATGGGATGCAGCTAAAGTAGTGCTTAGGAGCAAATTTATAGCTGTAAAGGCTTATATCAAAAAAGAAGAAAAACTTCAAATCAATAACTTTCCACCTTAAAAAAACAAGATAAAAGAACAAACTATATCCAAAACAAGCAGAAGGGAGGAAATAATA
This sequence comes from Furipterus horrens, assembly GCF_987537825.1. Classification (NCBI taxonomy): domain Eukaryota; kingdom Metazoa; phylum Chordata; class Mammalia; order Chiroptera; family Furipteridae; genus Furipterus; species Furipterus horrens. The sequence goes on along the minus strand of NW_028327181.1, from coordinate 59,631,929 downwards.
AAGATTACAGCATAAAAAATGGAAGAGATTAGAAAAGGCTACTTACTATATGAGTCCATTTAGATGAAATGTCCAGAACATCCAAATTCACAGGACTGAAAGTAGGTTAGTGGTTTCTAGGGGCTCGGGGAGTGGGAGGAATGGGGAGGGACTCAAATGGGTACAGGGTTTCTTTTGGGGGGATAGTGGTGATGATTGCGTAAATCTGACTATAAAATTGTAAATGGTGATTCTATGGTTTGTAAATAAAATCTTAATAATGGTGTTAATAAAAGGATTTTTAAAGTAGAGTTAATTGAGGAAAAGGGTTTGGGAGAGCCGGGTTAGGGGGAGCATTCCCCAGCCAGGAGTATTTGGGTGCCTGCAGGCCCCAGGGGTGAGAGTGTTGTGGTGTCTTAACGGCAATAGAGAGGCCCTAAGCGGGCTCTGGGCTGTGGTGGGAGAAGATTTTGGTTTTCATACCAGAGCAGTAGCGAGTATGAAGCCCCTGGAGGATTTCCATGGGTTGTCCCATGCCAGTGGGACTGGCGTTTTGAAGGGCTCACTGTGACTGTGTGAGGGTCAGCAGTGCATTGGGGGAGGCATAGGCAGTAGCCAGGTTGAGAGAATTCTGTGTTTCAGGGAGGTTATTATTCAAGGTCGCCCCCCCAGATGGAGCCAGACCTAGGTCCCTCTGGCACCAAAACCACTGCTCTCCACTGGTACACATTTTTTTTTAGAAGGGAAGAGAGGGAGAGAAACATTCATGTAAGAGAGAAATGATCAATTGCCTCTTGCACACCCCCAACCAGGGACCTGGCCCACAACCCAGGCATGTGCTGACCAGGAATCAAACTAGTGACCTTTCCGTTCACAGGCCCTCACTCAATTCACTGAGCCACACCAGCCAGCCCCCCCACCCCCTGCCAGGTATTCTTAATCAGCCCAAAGAGTGGCTGAGATCTCCTTGCTTAACGGAGTGGGGGCCGGGGCGGTAGGGAAGCGGACGTCACTTTAACCAGGCTAACTAGGACTTGAGGCTAACTAGGGGCTAGCCTTGTTGCAAGCAGTAGAGATTGAACAAAAATGGGAATTTATTGCTGGAACATGAAGTTGGGATGCCACTTACCTTAGGTCACAGTCCCTCCCCCACTTCGGTTAGCCCATCACCTGGGATCCGTCTTCCCCTAGGGATAAACTGCATGAGACCTCATTTTGTCCCTTGAACGAAGAGCCCTGTGACTGTCTCTCCTCCCTCCCCTTCCGCCTTCACTTTCAGAATAGTGTGGAATTTAGAATTAGTCTTGACTGCTGTTGTGAATTCTGCTAGTTCCCTCAGAAAACAAAGACTGAGCCCATGCCCTGCTGAAGAACTTGCTGAGAAGGACCCCAGTTATTGTCATTGTCCCATTGTCACCTGCTGTTTGAAACCCACTGGTGCTGATTCAGGTGCCTGGAAACCCTGGTGACTGTAGAGTAAAATGGGCCCCTGACGGGGAACCGGAGATGTCTGAGAAGTCCAGTGGGAGGCGTGCGTGAGGATCAGCTGCCACTGTGTTCCCTCCGCTCATTCTCTCTCACCTGGTCTGCAGGTGATGTGTGCTGTGTGCAGTTTCTTTGTGCAGAGGATGCTGTGGTCGGGAGCTGGCGAGGGGGTGGGGGCAGGAGCTGCAGGCCCTCCCTGCAGGAGCAGCTCCTTCCACTCCTAAGGAGTGTGATTGATCCTGGCTGGAGGCATTTCTCTTGCTGTGAGAAGCAGGAAATTGAAGTCCTTCAGTCACAGTGCTCTCAGACATCAGAGCCGGGGGCAGGGAAGGGGACTGCATGCAGATATGGCCTCTGAAGGCTCATTTCTCTTTGAATTCTGGCAGCATGTACAGGAGGCCACGTGGTCTGGTGTCTGCTTATTTACAGCTGTGTGCTGGTTGCCCCGACCGAGGATCCCAGTCCTGAGGATGATGCCAGCGCATGGCGGGCACGTAGCTGGTGCCTAACTGCTCATTAGCAGTCCTGAACCTCTCTGTTGAATTTCAGTTACAACCAAGTGAAGGAAGAAGGGCAGATTGTTTCAAATGCATGGTATAGTTGATAAAACCTCAGGTTGCCTGGCGGCGGGGAGGGGTGTGCGTGAGCAATTTTTTTTTTTCTTTCACAGACACATGTCTGGTCAGAGCTGGGACTAAAAGCCTGGCTTCTGGTGTCTGATCCCAGACTCTGTTCATGACCAACTGCCATGACACTCTGACTTCTTTCAGGCAAAGACTGTCTTATTTTTCCTGTCATTCATCCGCCTCTTCATTAATTCCCTCATCTTGTTCCATAGAGGAATCAAGATGCCCACAAGAATATATGTATATTGCTTGGATATATAAGAAATATAGAAATATGTATTTATAGTGAAAAGATATATTACATGTAGACATTTTCTTTATGTTTATGTATATCTATAGGCATGTATATGTAATTAAATAGAAACCCATAACAATAAGATTAGGAAAAATGCAGATTAGCTAGAAGGTCAAAATCAGGGAGAAAGTTAAATACATATTCAGGCCACAGAGCTGTACACAGTTTACTATATTTGAACCACAGATCTAGTTCTGAGCTAATTAGCAATCAAAGCAGGAAGAAATATTATGCACAAGGTTCATGTGGCCCATAATGAAAAGGATGGCAGACGGTGGGTGCTTTTCCAGGCAATTAGAGCCGAAGGAAATGTCTTGCCTGGGTGGTCATCTGCGGGCCCTGAGAGGTGAGGAAATATGCGGCACATATGTTGCTGCTCCTGCTCCTGCGGTCACACCACTGATCAGTCACGGAGGCAGAGACCTCGCAGTCCTTCCCGCATGGCGGCCAGGCGGTCGGGACGGGGGCTGGGAGTCGGCACACGGGACTAAGCCCACGTGCTGTTCCAGCATGGGGGGGGGGTGATGGGGAGTCATGAGCAGAGCCACGTTGTCATGGCGAGCGCCTCTGCAGGGGGTACATAGGCCAGCATGTCCTGTTGACTGTTGGAGACATTTTTGCTGGGGGCCAGCTGGAGGGGCCTGTCAGGGTGATGAGAGGCGGCATGTTTGTCTGAAAAGACGCAGGACACTAGGGATTTCTGAGTCCTCAGTCACCCACTTGTTCCATGGGGGTTTAGCAGACGCCTACTGCGCGCCGAGAAAGGGCCTGACCCAGTGCCCTCGCCTCTCTGGCCGAGGGGAGCTTGACTTCCCTGCCTCTCCCGCGGCGTCAGAGCCCGCAGGTCAGCTCGCCCTGCACCTTCCCTGCGGAGCCCGTGCACAGCCGTGCAGGTATCCTGTCCATATGTATTTGTTTCGTGTTTTCCCGCTTCCGAGACCTGCGCTCCCAGGTAGCAGGGACAGCGTCCGGCGTGCTCATCACTGCGTCCTCGGCCCCGCCAGGGGTCCAGCACAGAACAGGCGCTCAGTACGCATTGGTGGGGTGAAGGGGTGAGCGAATGAAAGAATGAACGGGGCACAGAGTTGAAGCAGATGCAGGCTGCCCAGTAGACGAGGAAAGACATGGACATAACTAAGGTCGGAAATGCTCAGTGCTCAAGGGAGGCACAGGTGGGGACCAAGGGACTTCAGCGGAGAGGCTGCTTCCAGAGGGAAGGGGAGGTCGAGGCTTCATGGTGCAGCAAGCACCCTTTGCTCGGTCTGGAAGGGAGGGACTTCTGGGGCCCTGGGGGCAGCAGGAGCAGAAGCAGAGGGGCAGAGCTGGAGGAGAGAGAAGACAGGATTACTTGGGGTGCTCTTAGGGCCATAGCAGGAGCAGGAGCCGCTCTACCGGGAAGAGTGGGTCTGAGCCAACTGTGGGAGCTTGGCCCACAGGCTTGATTTGGGCAGCAGAAGGGGAGGCAGCGGATTTGGGAATGGAGCAGGGGTGGGGTGATAGGGCCCCAGGCAGGGAGGGGCAGGCTGGAGGAGAGCTGGGGAAATCAGCCGTCAGGAGTTTGGCCCCAGAATGGTGGAGGCGGTCCCTGGAGAGAATGCGCCCTGGACGAGGTTTACATTCTGCCTCTCTCACGCTGTTACCCCTTGGGGACCACCCTCCAGCAGGCTCCAGCTATGGGCCACCCCTCGCCCGCTGCTGGCCTGGCCCAGCTCTCCAGAGGGGTTTTGTGTAGCTAGTTCACCAAATAACGCTGTTGCTGACACATTTCTAATTTTAAAATAGAATATGTATTGATCACATATGTAGCATGTTATTGTGAGCTTCTTTTATTTCCCAGATATAGATTTGTTATCCTAATTTGTTTACTTACTTTTCTTCCTCTTGAGCTTTTTAAGGCTCTGTATTGTTTTTTAGTCACTTATCTAGGGAACTTTTATTTCCTACTTATATTAATTATTAAATGACCTTATTTTGTGTATATAAGTCATTTGGTTTATTCCTTTTGGCCTCCTTCTTGCAAATCTTACATGTGGATTTATTTAGCTGTTTGGCACCTACTTTCACGTTCAGACACATCTGGCGAGATTTGGACCAGGCAGTGAGGAGCAGGGACCTGTTGCTGCGGGGTCGCAGGATGATGCTGGATCGAGAGATGCTGACGATGCACATGTTCCCCACACACCAGTGCTGGAGGGTCTCGGTCAGCACGCAGGGCTTCCTTGCCACGTTCCTCCTGGTTGCTTAGTCCTGAAGACCAGCAAACTGGGGTGGTCAGGGGTGACGAGGGAGCCTGGTGGACAGGCCAGGGTCTGGGATGACCTGGGACAGCTTCAGGCATCCCTGGGGTCGTGAGCAAATGGGTGAACTTTTCTCAGTGGTATGGGTGGGTGCCCAGGGAGAAGCTCACACGTGGCGACAGCGGGGAGACTGCCACACTGCCCAGGGACTGTGGAAGGAGCCCACCGTGGAGCTAGAGCTGACCTGGGAATGAACCCCGGGCGCCTCAAGGGGAGGCAGCTGCCCCCCTGTCATCTCTGGGTCAGGCTGCTCCTGGCACAAATCTCCGAAGGGACAGCGGTCCTGAGAGCAGGAAGCTCACTTGCAGGGGTTGTAGCGTTTCTGTTAAAATGTCAGACTCGTTCAGGTTAGTATGTGTGGTGCAGGCCTGCTCTTTCCCATTTCTGGGTAGGTGACTGACTCAGGACCCTTGACTGTAAATCACAGAGACCGCACTCAAACTAGCTTAAGCTAAAGGGAGACTCTGTGGACCTGGCAACTTGGGAATCAGAGTAGTGGTTCAGGTATGGCTGGATCCAGCCATTGATATGCCATCAGGATTGTGTACTCCCATCTCTCAGCTCTGCCTGACTTCATTCTCAGACAGTTTCCGGTGGCGGCAAGGTGGCCATGGGCCATCCCAAGCCAACACTGTTTTCATGGGGAAAGAGGGTATTTTCAGTAACTCTGGCGAAAGCCTGGGGAGGACTTGTATGCTGGACCTGGGTCATACACCCAGCCCTGACCCAGTCACGGTGCCCAGGGGGTACTCTCATTGGTTGGCCCCAGCACCATTCACACAGAGGAGGAGGAAGGAGGGGCCGGTTTCTCCCACCCAGAGAGACTGGGCGTGATTTCCTTGGCCCAGAAGAATAATCCTTGTCAAAGAAAGAAATGCGGGGCAGACACGTGTGTTCACTGTGGAAGGCCAGCAGAGGCTAGCCTTTGCACATGCGCACGCAGCTGTCTGGAGTCCGGGGCGGCAGTGAGGGTGCATCTATGCGGCTGTGCCCAGCATGCCTGATATTCTCAGTGCGCAGAGTAGGCACCCTCGGGCCTCCTCACAGCCTCAGGTCTGCTCCGCCCTGGGCCTCCAAACCGAGCCAGCCCTCTGTGCAGCAGGCCTCTGGGGAGCACATGGAAGCCAGCCTCTTGCCACTGCGACTATTCCAGGGGTTTGTCCGAGGTCCCCTCCACTTACTGACACCACTTCTTACATCTCTTTGACCTCCAGTCCCCAGATCCACAAATCTGGCTCTGGAGCCTGCATTAGGCCCTGCCCCTACAGAGGTTCGGGTTTCTTTTCTAGATGACTTAGCCCAAGGCTCATCTTGATTTTGGTGTCCCCTGCACTTGCCAGCTGTGGGCCAACCAAGGAAGGGCACAGTGGCCAGGCCAGAGCTGCCAGGGGAGCGCCCCCCCACCCCGCGCTCAGGATGAAGAGCCAGCTGGTTCCCAGCACGCCTGGCTCTGTGGCCGCCGCTCTCCGCAAACTCAGCAGTGACCTACATCACACTCTTCCCTGATACCCCCAGTGTCACGCATCGGCGCTTCTCTACGCTTTTAGATACAGAATCTTGTCTTCGAATGAAGTCTTCCCAGAAAGTCTAATATAAGCCACGGGCAAGAGGCGAGTTCTGGGTTTGGCAGGAATACACCACCACCCCCTTTATTCCCCTCTGCTCCATGTTAGCAGCCCCAAAGATGTGCATGACCCCCTCCTTGGGCTCCTTGGAACCCTGTTTGAGACCATCTGTCCCTCTCAGTAGCAGCTGCTTTTGTTCTCCATGGGGGAGAGGTGGCCAGAGGTGGTGTTTTTCTTATCACTACAATGTTTTTTCTGTTGTCATCTTGTCTGCACTATGAGAAGGTCAACACGGAGATCCTTGTCCTTCTTACTATGAGCCGCTGTCAGGGTGCAGGCCCTCCCCCGTGGCACAGAGGCTGGCTTCGTTACCCTTGTCCTCCTCCAGCTGCATTTGCGAGGTTCTGTTTATGACATTGGTTATGTTATCTGTGCCTCAGTTTACCTTCTTCCCAGGGAGTCACACCCAATAACTGGGTGGGGGTCTCACTCACCCCTGCACCCCCCACAGCTGAGGTTCTAGGAAGTTATGAGATGCTGCTGTCCCGTGCATGTCTGCTGCCTGGAATGAATATTTTGGATACCTCCCCATGAAATGTACCCTTTCTAACAAAATCCTCGAAAGTCATAAAAGTGGCCAGACTTAAAAAAAAAAAACACACACAAAAAAAAAAACCCACCAAAAAGAATGCAAACGTTCCCAACGGAGAATAAAAAACGTCTAATAAGAAACATCCTGTGTCTGCATTGTCAGGGGACCTGGTCACCACAGCTGGCCGTGGGCTGGCCTTGGACGGGCATCCATCCACCACGGAGAATCCAGGCCTGGGTTTGGCTCCAGCTGGGCCTTCCCAGTGGCTGCATTTATTGACTCAAGTCTGAGTGATTCAGATCCTCATCAGGGTCGCCCCTGACAACTGTGTGGTGGGAGGGACAGTGACCAACTCCTCCCATCTGGGGCACCAGCAGGGGCAGGCCCGGGAGAAGCCCCCCTCAGTTCCTGGTAGGTGTTTGGGGGTCTCTGGCTCTGAGGGGACCGAAAGGTGACTTTTGTGTGGCCTGGAGCCAGGAGCCCAGTTCATACAGGGCTTTCCCAGAACTTTGCTAACTCCGTGGGCAGGGTGTGTGTCTCCCCTGGAAGAGCACTAGTTAATGGTTGACTAGAGAGTTGCTTTTCCCCGTTGCCCTTGGTCCTGCTGCTTCAGAGGAAGTAGCTGCAGGGGTCTGAGAAGATCTGGGAGGGTGCCAGGCACCTCCTTGGCAGTTTCTGTACTTTCTTTGCGGTGCTCCGAGGGATCTCAGTGGCTAGGGGTTGGTTTGGGGGTAGCGCGGAGGGCGAGGGTGTTGGGGTGGAAAGTCAGACAGCAGATGGGCGTAGGGACTGGCAGAGAATGGAGCCGTGTTAATATGACTGAGCAAATTGGAACATTCTGTTCCATAAATATTTTTATTGCATGTCATGCTATGTGTAGGCCCCAGAAGAGGGACTGCAGGATCTGTGCCCCCAAGTGCTATTTGGGATCAACCAGGACAAGATTATGACAAGTACCCAGACGATGTGAGACAGGGCCAGAAAAACAAGGGCCAGAAGGAGGTAAAAATAAAGTGCTCCCTTGACAGGTGTGGCTCAGTTGGTTGGGCATCGTCCCGCAAAGCAAAACGTCGCCGGCTTGATTCCCAGTCAGGACACCCACCTGAGTTGCAGGGGGTGGTCTGCCTGGTCAGGGCGGGTATGAGAGGCAACCAGTCGATGTTTGTCTCTCACATTGATGTTGCTCTCCCTCTCTTTCTCCCTCCCTTCCCCTCTCTCTAAAAGTAAATAAATAAAATCTTTAAAATAATAATAAAGTGCCAAGACAGCATTTCTTAGAGTGTGAGAGGATTTGAAGTATATTATACAATAATATTAAGTATATTATAAATATAAGCATTTAAAACATTTTAATGATTATGTGTTTATTTCCGTGTATGTTAGAACATAACTTTTTTCTTACTTGCCTTGTGTTTGTGGCAGATGATATGGTTTTCTATTTAAGGTGGCTATATAAATTTTCCTTTGAAAAATACATTGAATTAAAATAGTGAGTTGATTTAAAGGAAAATAGTAACTAATAAATAGTACAGAGGCCACATGGGAGCCATTGAAGGTGCTTGAGGAGGAGAGTGCTATGTGACTGACCTTGAGTAGACTCATTTATTTGCAGTGGGTACCCAGTCTAGAAGCAGGATAACCATTCAGGGGCCTAAGGAAAGAGTATAAGAGGCCAAAAGAGGCCCATGGCTGAGGACCAGCAGCCCAGCTACCCAGCCTGTCTCCCACTGGCTCCAGCAGGCAGCCTAGAAACCCTGGAGAGAGGCAGGTCTGGGGCGGATGAGCCGAGCCTGGGTCTCCCTGTGGGAGGCGGTGGAAGCTGGGCTAGGGTGCAGGTCAGAGGTGGCCTGCAAGGGAGGAGCCCATCTTTCCCAGCTGGGCCCATTGGCCTCTTCCTGGTGTCTCCTGGCCAAGTGTGGAATGTTCTGGGGGAAGTGGGTGGGTCAGCTGAAGGAAGCTCCTCTCTGCCAGTGCACGGAGTTCCTGCAGGAGAAGGAAGCACGCAGTTTCCTGCCCCAGGTTTGACCCAGGCAGCTTGGCTGAGGGCCTCCGGCCCAGATTTCATTCATCAATGGGGCCTGCGACCATGTGGGCTTCAGATTTTTTTTTTTTTAAACTCTCCCCTTTCCTCCTTCTAGTGCAGAGAAGTTCACCAGGTGTTCAGAGATAGGCTTGGTTGAAAAAACAGGGTTTTTTTTCCCCCTTTGAGGGTCTACTGTGTGCCAGGCACTGTGTTTGGTGCTTTTACTCTGTTATCAGAGTTCACCTTGGACAGATCTTTTGAGGAAGGTGTACTTACCGCCATGATGCACAAAAGGACACAGGCTATGGGGACATTAGTCCCACAATTGTACAGTTGGAATGAGCAGAGCCTGGTTCCAAACTCACACACTGGTTTTGTCTGTAGGCATGAGACTGGACAAGATATGCAACTTGGGAGAAGCAACTCGCTGTCCGATCTCCCCTGTCTGGGCGTGGGGCTGCGTCCTGCAGTGTACTGGGGTGCCTCTGTAAAATGGGGGTACTGACAGCCCCCAACAGTATTGTGGGGGGATTACCTGAGTTACGATGCTTGCATGGTGCTGTGTGTTAGTTTCTGTTACTGCTACTATTACATAAAACTGGAGTTTGCATAATTCTGAACATAATTTTACTGGAAGACACTTCTGGGAAGGTGTCACTTAGGGTGGATGAGAAGCATTGTTTTGAAATAATGTACATGGCGCAGAATGACATCGGAGGCATTTCGCCTCTGGGCTGGCTGTTAGTGGCCCTGGATGTTGGGGGATGTGTGTGGAGGGGTAGGGGGTGTCTGTGTTCACTCTTATCTGTCATTAGCATTACTTGGGTGAAAACTGGAGAATGAAGGTGCACTTGGCTGTGCTCATGAGCTCCCAGAAGGTCCCAGGGCTCAGATCTCATGGACCCTGAGTTGGTGCCCAGGAGCTTTGTGTCTAATTGCCTGTGACCTTAGCTAACTGTTCTGAGTTCCTTTCCAGCTCTAAAATTCCGAGAGGCCTCTTCCTTTCTGGCAGGTCTGCCAGGAGCACTCTGTTCCTGGAATGCCTGCCTAATGCCTGCCAAGTTCCTACTTTTTCCTTTTAGCCTTCCACCAGACTCTCCTCTTTGAAGCCCTCTGGGATTGCTGCAGAGAGACATCCTAACTGCGCCTTCACTCTGCTCTCGCTATTCTTCGTACAGTCTCCGCATTTGTTAGAGCCGGCATCCGATTCATCCAGGATTCATCCTTTTCCTGTGCAACCTGCACTGAGTATTCACAGCAAAGAAAACAGAGGCGGCCCGTGTCCCTGTGGACCTTACAGAGATTGACAACTCAACAAAGAAATAAATGTACACATGCCAGTTGTGATACATGCGATGAAGAAAAAGAATCAAGAGCTGGTGTTTGTTGACCTTTCAGTTTTCTGTACTAGGCTGTGTCCCCTGTGAGCTCCACGTGGTGGGGACGGACAGGACATCAGGGGAATAAAGGCATGCCTTCCGCATTTGCTAATGGCAATAATGAGATCAAATCGTTAATCGACACAAAAACATTTTGAAGGGCATGACACATTATACAAATGTCATATTAGTAGTATCACCAGATTCTTTTTCTCTGTAGAAGAAAATTAAATTCTTTTCCCATTGCATTGATAGTGTTTGACTTTTTTAAAAAGTAAGTTTTAGGTTTATAGAAGAAATTGAGTGAAAAGTACAGGCATCCTGAATACTCCCTTACCTCCCCCCGTTTCCCATTATTAACATCTTGTACTAATGTGGTGCATTTGGTACAACTGATGAGCCTATATTGATACATTATTGTTAACTAACGTCCATAGTTTACATTTGGGGTTCTTGGTGCTGTACATTCTGTGGGTTTTGACCAATGTATAATGACATGTATCTTCCATTACAGTATCATATAGAATAATAGCGTCACTGCTCTAAAAATTCCCTGTAGTCCACCTGTTCATCCTTGCCTGTCTCTACCCCCAAACCTCTGCTCTTTTTGCTATCACCATAGTTTTATCTTTTCTGGACTGTAAAAGTTAGACTCATACAGTATGCAGCCATTCAGATTGGCTTCTTTCACTTACCCATATGCATTTAAGATTCCTCCATGTCAGCGACAGCTCTGCTTAAGACACAGAGGCAAACAAACACAGGAACCTGTCAAGATGAGGAGACAGAGAGGTATGGCCCAAAAGGGGTAATGGATCAAGGTTCCAGTGGGAGAACTAAGTGATGAGGAGATAGCCAACCTCACAGATGAGGAGATAGTCAACCTGACAGACGCAGAGTTCAAAACACTAGTGATAAAGATGCTCACAGGCTTGACTGATATGCTTGAGTATGGCAAATGCATAAGAGAAGAAGTGAAGGTATGCTAAGTGAAACAAAGGAAAATCCACACAAAACCAATGGTGAAGGGAAGGATACTGTGCTTCAAATCAATGATTTAGAACATAAGGAAGAAAAAAACAGTCAACCAGTACAGAATGAGGAAATAAGAATTGAAAAAAAACGAGGAGAGGCTTAGGAACCTCTGGGACAATTTAAACGTGCCAACATCCGAATCATAGATGTGCCAGAAGGAGAAGAGGAAGAGCAAGAAATTGAAAGCTTATGTGAGAAAATAATGAAGGAAAACTCCCCAAATTTGGTGAAGGAAATAGACATACAAGTCCAGGAAGCACAGAGAATCCCAAAGAAGCTAGACCCAAAGAGGACCACACCAAGACACATCATAATTAAAATGCCAAAGGCTCAAGATAAAGAGAGAATCTTAAAAGCAGCAAGAGAAAAGCAGAGTGTTACCTACAAAGGGGTGCCTATAAGACTATCAGCTGATTTTTCAAAAGAAACTTTGCAGACAAGAAGGGACTGTCAAGAAGTATTCAAGGTGATGAAAAGCAAGGACTTACAACCAAGATTACTCTATTCAGCAAAGCTATCATTTAGAATAGAAGGGCAGATAAAGTGCTTCCCAGAAAAGGTAAAGATAAAGGAGTTCATCATCACCAAGCCATTATTTTATGAAACGTTGAAGGAACTTACTTAAGAAAAAGAAGATCAAAACTATGAACATTAAAATGACAACAAATTCACCACTATCAACAACTGAATCTAAAAAATAAAAACAAAATCCAACTAAGCAAACAAGCAGAATAGGAACAGAATCTTAGGTATGGGGATCATTTGGAGGGTTATCAGCTGGGAGGGGGAGGGGGAGAAATGAGGGAATGGTGCGGGGATTAAGAAGCATAATTGGTTGGTACAAAATAGGGGGATGTCAAGAATAATGTAGGAAAGGGTGAAGCCAAAGAACTTACATGCACAACCCATAGACATGAACTAAGAGGGGTGGGATTGCTGGAGAGGGAATAGGAGTACTGGGCAGAGGGTAGCAAAGGGAAAATAATTGGGACTACTGTAACAACATAATAAAATATACTTAAAAAAAAAGATTCCTCCATGTTTTTTCATGGGTTGAGAGCTCTTTTTTATTGTTGAATTTATTTCACTGTTTGGATGTATCACAGTTTGTTTATCCATTCAGCTACTGAAGGGCATCTCTTCTCTTGTTCCAATTTTGCAATAATAAATAAAATGGGCATAAACATCGGTGAGCCCTTTTTTGTGTGGACATGAGTCTTCAACTCCTTGAGTAAATACCAAGGAGAGTAGTTGCTGGATATATGGTAAGGGTGTGTTTAGTTTTGTAAGATACTTCCTTCCAAAGTGTCTGTACTATTTTGCAACGAATGAGTTTGTTGCTCCACATCTTTGTCAGCATTTGCTATTGTCAGTATTCTGCATTTTGGCCACTTGTTTTCATCTTAATTGTGATTCATTAATGACATACGATGTTCATCACATTTTTGTATGCTTATTTGTCACTTGTGTATCTTCTTTGGTGAGATCTAGTCAGATCTTCTGCCCATTTTTTAACTGGTTGTTTCTTTTCTTACTTTTGAAAAAAACAGTGTTTCCCCCATTTAGAATTTTATATATTGTCTCAGACTTATCTGAACGGATAAGGAAAAAAGATTGTGTGTGTATGTTGGGGTGATCAGCATGGAAAAAGGCCCCCAAACATGCATAGTTTTGTTTTAGTGTCAAGAAGTGGGGGTACCCTTGAGATTAAGAGCTTGGGCTTAGAGTTCAAATCCTAGGCTTTGCCAATTACTGTGTGACTGTGGGTAAATCATTTACCGCTTGGAGCCTCAGTCTGCTCACCTGTGAAATGAGGGTGTGACAACCTGCTATGAAAAATAAAGAAGATGCTTCTCTATAGGCTTGGCACCAAGCTTGGCACAGACATACCTTTCACTTCGCCTCTGTGACATTTTGTGTTTCCTTTGTTTCCTAGCCTTTGAGACCCCGCAGTGCACTAGAATCCCGTTTGTCCCTACAGTGCAGTTGTGGGGGGGGGGGGGTGCATACAGGGGCTTGTCATGCCCCAGCAGGCACCCACTTCCCAGCCTCAGCCCTTCCCGGGGCACCTCTCACTCTTCTGTTGTAGTAAGACTCCTTCCACTCGCCTCCTCTTGGGCGCTGCTTCTGCTGGCATGTCCCCTGGGCTGCTGTTTCTCTAGGCCTGGCTACAAACCTAGACACCCCAGCTAGTCCCCATTCTGACTTCACTGAGGACAAACCCCAGGCCTGTTTTGTGTGAGGGAGTTCCTGCTGATGGCAGTGAGGAAAAGTCAGACAGGCGGGCAAGTGACATGTTGATAAAGTCCTCCCAGCAGTGGCTCTAGACTGACTGACTCCTGGCTGCTTTCCACATGGGCCTCGGGGTTGGTTCCTGTCAATAGCCCGCCACCCCTCTAGAGGCCATGTGGCCTTTCTCCTCAGTGCTCTTCCCAGCAGATACTCCTGCTCACCAGGCCTCTGCCCTCCCAGAAATGATGCCCTCTGGGCATCTCCACAACAGGGAACGGAAGGCCCAGAAACCATGCACACCCACTGTGGGTTGTTTGGAGACAGAGCTGTGCCTTCGAGGGTTCTTTGTAGAGCGGTCAGGCAGGCGGCAGGACTGACCACAGGGCGCTACTTCTTCCCACCAGGGAAGCAGCAGTTCAGCGGTTATGATCGTGGTGGGAAAGGGAGATACTCTACTATGAGCTGACCCCTTAGGTCATTGGGAGAGTAAAATGAGTCACACGTGTGGAATGCTTAGGACGGAACTCACACGTGCAGAGTTAGTAAGGATGTCCGCTGGCCTTACCGTCATCAGTTCAGAGCCTTTCCACAGGGCACCCCCTCTGCCACTCTCTTACGCATCTCCCACCTCCCTCCGGTGAGCTTGGGGGCTTGAAGGTGCATTTTGGCAGAGGGCAGACCTTAACCCAAAGTACAGCAGCAGTCATGGATGCCCCCTACCTGTGCTCTTCTGGGTATGGGGAATTCCAAGGCTAATAATACTGATGGCGATGATCATGGTGATGATAACAGGGACAGTGATGGTGGTGGTGGTGATGGTGGTGATGACGATGATGGTGGTGATGTTGATGATGGTGGTGATGACGATGATGGTGGTGATGACGATGATGGTGGTGATGACAATGATGGTGGTGATGATGATGACGATGACGATGATGATCGTCGTGGTGGTGGCAGGCCTGCCCTGCACAGTGTCACAGGTCCTGTGCTGGATGTGACTTGTACCATCCAAATCAGGGTTTTTAGACTTGGCACTTTGGAAGTTTCAAGTGGATAATTTAATGTTGTGGGGGCCAAGCTGTGCATTGTAGAATGTTTAGCAGCATCCGGGCCTTTACTCACTGGGTTGTAACCTGTCACACCCTGCCGCTAAATGCCCCTTGGGGGACAAAATCACCCTAACTTAGAACCACTGATTTAACTTATTCCTCCTTATAGCCCCAGGAGTCAGCTACTCATCTTAAAGACCAGGCAACTAAAGCTTAGGGAAATAAATGAAGCTGCCAAGGTCACAGAGCTACTAATTCTCAGCCAGAGTGTAAACCCTGATATGTGACCAAAGAACAGACTTGGAACCACTGCCCTTTATCACTTGGCAGAAGAGCGTTCATTAACCCCTCAGCAGGCCACCTGGGGTTCGTGACAGGGTCGGGTTGGGGCCTGCTTGGTCAGCCCTGGCATCCATTGCCAAAGTCACGGGGGCTAATGAAAAGAGAGGCTGCTCTCCGTTTTCTGATCTGGTTTGAACTGGAAGAGCTGAATGTACAATATTTATGTGGAGACTGCAGAGGCCCCAGGCCTTTGCCATGACAGGGAAGTCTCACTGCTGCTTCCCCTTCAGGCAGCCCTGTCACAGCAGACACCTGTGGGGGAGAAGGAACAGGCGTGGGTGCGTTTTTCTGCAAGTGGAGCCTCACAGGCTTGTTGCCTGTTTTCTCCCACTGAGGCTCTGGATCTGGGTTTGCAGGTTGAATGCCCAAAATACCCGTTTGTAATTTTACTTCTTAAAAGCAATAATGTGTTATGAAAGAATTTAAATATAAAGCCAAATTGAAAGAATTTCAAGTGCCTGCCACTTAGATTCTATTATTAACCTTTACTCCACTTCTGTTTCCCTCTCCTGGAACCCAGGTCAGCGCCGCCCCTGGCTGGTGGTCAGTGAGCACACCACCAACTCTCCGTGAGAGAATGAATTAATAACATAGGCAGTGGTAAGGTGGCAGAGATGCTCTTCATTGCCAGGGGAATGGGAGAGGTAAAGGATCTCCCTGTTAAAGCAAAACTAGCTGAAATAAGTTACTAGGTAGATTGGAAAGTTATTTAAAATGTCATCCAATATTTAATTCGTGTCAGCTTAAAGTATAGAAATAATACAAATGCAGTAGTTTCAAACAGTAAACCATATAAGTTGCTTGACACAAAGAAGGCTGCGTTTGTGAAATTCTAAGTTACTGTTCTTTCTTTTCGTTTTGTGGAGCCTTCCTTTGTCTCAGAAGTCAGCCAAGCCCCCGGCAGACGCTGCCATCTTTCCCTCAGCATGCCTGCTCGCTCCAGCCCAGGCTCCATGTGGGGAACCCACCGTCACATCTGAGTCCTCCCCCACCTTTCCAAGGTGGGAATCAGCTACCGCTTCTGGCAGGCGGCGGGGGTGGGGGTGGGGGGAGCCCCCAGCCCCCAGCCCCCGGCAGGCACCATCCCATCAAGCCACGTCACATCATATACCCCTTGGTATAAGTGATTCCAAACAACAGACACATTTAATACAACGGTTTTCTTTTAAATTGTGAAAATTTTTAAAGCTTTTTATTTTGAAATAATTTTAGACTTACAAAAAAGTTGCAAAAATGATGGCGTTCCTGGATACCCCCCCACCCCACCCCACCCCGCTTACCCTGGTAACATCTTACAGAACAATACAGTGCTCCTCATTTTTCCTTATCTTTCACGGCCTCCACATTTTTGACAAGTACCAGCCAGTTCTTTTGTAGAATGTCCCTCAGTTCGGGTTTGTCTGATGTTTCTCATGGTTGGGTTGTGGTTGGGCGTTGCTTGTGAGACTCCCACAGGGGTGATACTGTGTCCTTCTCAGGAAGGACAGCATCCTGTGTCCATACGTCTTATCCCTGCTGGTATTAGTCTTGATCGTTTGGTTAAGGTAATATCTGTCCATTTCTCCCCTGTAATGTTACTTTTTTTTTGTAATTAATAAACATCTTGGGGAAGATACTTTGAGACTGTACAAATACCCTGTTTTTTCTCCAACTTTTGCCTACTGATTTTAGTATCCAGCCCCGATCTCACCTGGGATAGTTATTACCACAGTGCTTTTGCTGTTGTTCTAGGGACAGGGGAAGGGAGGGAGAAAGGGAGGGAAAGAAACATCGATTGGTTGCCTCTCACACATCCCCAGCTGGGGACCTGGCCTGCAACCCAGGCATGTGCCCTGACTGGGATTTGAACCAGCAGCTTTTCAGTTGACAGGCTGACACTCAATCCTCTGAGCCACACCAGCTAGGGCTACAGTGGTATTTTAATGGTGATTCTTCTGTTCCTTCATTCCTTCTACGTTTATTAATCAGACTCTTCTGAAAGAGAGAGCTTTCCCGCTCCCCTAATATTTATTTATTCAAATATTTATATCATAAGGACTCATAGATACATATTTTATCTAATTATGGGTTATAATCCAATACAATAATTATTTCTTTTGTTGCTCAAATTTTTTGAGCCTCAGCTATTGAGTTTCTTGTGAAAGTTTTTAACTATTACAGAAAAACTGGACAGGTAGGTAGTACATAGAATGCCTGCGGCCCCTTTACCTAGATTCAGCAGTTCTTAGCGTTGGATCATATTTGCTTGCTTTCTCTTTCTTTTTCCCCTGCCCCTCTCCTACAGTGTTTTCACAAATGTACCATCTGTTGTGTGTGTTTCTTTTTAATTGAGGTTAATTTCCAGTTAATCTGTCCCTGCCATAAGGGGTTGATGGTAAAAATGTAAGTGGCCAGCTCTTTGTCCCCTGGAGACTGTGCCTGGCTGTCCTGTTCAGACCCCAGGTTCATCCTCCGCTGTGCCCCCTGAGTTTTTCGCAGCTTTATTGAGCCATAATTCACATACTGTACGTCTACAGTGAGCCATTCAGTGGTTTTCAGCATTTCCATGGGCAGGTGTAGCCACCACGTCAGCCAGTTTTAGATTGTTTTCAACACCACAAAGAGAAACCCCACGGTCTTTAGCTGTTTATTACCTGCCCTCCTCCCCAGTGAGGCCCAGGCAGCCACTAATCTGCTTTCTGTCCCTGTGGATTCACCTGTCCTGGACATTTCAGATAAATGGAACCATGTGCTGTGTCATCTTTTGTTGCTGGCTTCTTTCCGCATAAGATTTTCAAGGTTCTTCCATGTTTGTAGCATTAATCAGTACTTGGTTCTCCTTTATGGTTGAGTAATACTCCCTTGTATGGGTTTGCCATATTTTTGTTTATCCACTCATCAGCTGGTGGACATTTGGGTCATTTCCACCATTTGGCTGTTGTGTCTAGTGTTGCTGTGAACGTTCGTGTACAAGTTTTTGTTTTCAGTTCTTTTGAGTGGAATTTCCCTGATGGCTAATGATGTTTAGCATCTTTTCATGTGCTCCTGAGCATCTGTATACTTTCTTGGGAGAAATGTCTACTCATGTCCTTTGCCCATTTTTTAATTGAGTTGTCTTGTTATTGCGGAGCTGTTAAGAGTTTTTTTTATATATTCTAGGTTGTAGGCCTTTGTCAGATACAGGATTTGCAAATATTTTTTTCCCATTCTGTGGGTTGTCTTTTCACCTTCTTTATAGTATCGTTTGGTGCAGTTTTGATGTTGATAAAGTCCAAGTTTGCCTATTATTTTCTTTTGTTGCTTGTTGTTTTTGTGTTATAATCTAAGAAACCACTTCCAAATCTGAGTACATGAAGATTTATCCTTATATTTTCTCCTAAGAGTTATATAGTTTTAGTTCTTACATTTAGGTTCTTGATCCATTAAGAATGAAGTTTTTCAGCCTTGGCTGGTGTGGCTCAGTGGACTGAGTGCCAGCCTGTGAGCCAGAGGGTCGCCGGTTTGATTCCCAGTCAGGACACATGCCTGGGTTGTGGGCTGGGTCCCCAGTCAGGGGTGCATGAGAGGCACCCACACATTGATGTTTCTCTCCCTCTCTTTCTCCCTCCGTTCCCCTCTCTCTAAAGATAAATAAATAAAATATATTTTTTAAAAGAATTAAATTTTTCAGATGGTGTGAGCTAAAGGGTCCAACTTCATTCTTCTGCATGTGGCTGCCCAGTTGGCACAACGCCCTTTGCTGAAGACTCTTCTTTCCCCATTGAATGGTCTTAACACCCTTGTTGAAGTCAGCTGATTATAGATGGGTGGGTTTATTTCTGGACTCTCAGTTCTACTCCAGTGCACCTGTCTGAGTACTGTCCAAGCACAAGGTCTGTCCTGCTCTCAGGAAGCATTTGGCCAGTGAGAGAGGTCAGACACCTTCCGAAACCACCAGAAATGGGGAAGTGCTAGGAAGGGGTAAAGCGTAAGCCTTTATGAAGATTCAGGAGGGAGAGGTGCTTCAGGCTGGGCAAAGGGTGTGCGGTCGGGGGCTGCCTGGGGGAGGCACGGGATTGGGCATGGAGCATGGTGCCACGCATTTCTGTCTGGAGACAGATTTACCCAGGTGAGCTACAGCCTGCGGATGATCATGAATCCCCAGGTGAGGATGCTGGGCCTGATTTGGAAGTGTCTAAGCAGAGCTGGGCCCTTGGAATACCACCTGGTGGCAGGGCAGACTGAGTCTGTATGGGGAGCCTGGAGGCAGGGGAACCACTTAGAACCATAGGGTGACTGCGTGAGATCTGGGGGAGCCCCTGAGTCAGGCATTGGGAAGGGTGGGAAGCAAGGGCCACCAGAGACCTGTGCCCGTCATGCCTCTCTGCTCTGTGGGCATAGGGGGACAACAGCAGCACCTGAGCGGGGTAGCAGAGGCCTCTGTTGCCCATAACATAAGCCTTGCACCTCTAATCCCAGCCGCGGCCTGCTCTGGGAAATGCACCCCAGCCTGCCTCCCCTGCAGGCCCTCCAGGCTGCCCCGGCCCAGTGACACCAAGCCTTCTCAGAATTGCTGGTTGGCTGATTCCTGCATGTCTCAGTTTCTGTGAACTCCTGGCACACCCCTGAGTTCTGGGAGCATGATAAATACTTGGAGAATTCCCCTTGGTCTGTTGCTTTCATTGGATGCCAAGTGCTGAAGCCAGGGTTCCTTAGAGGCAGAGAGAGTGGCAGAAAATCCCTGGGCTAAGCTAGGTCAGTTGAGCCAAACTGAGTGCCAGGGGCCAGCTGTGTGGCGTTGAGAGAGTGGCTTTGCCTCCCAAAAGTGGGGTGTGAGCCCCTTCTCTGGAAGAGAGGGTGTCATGCTGTCCCCTTGGAATTGTGATAAACTTCAGGTGGCAGCCCTGGGCAGGCACCTGGCGGGTGGACCATGCCCTGTAAAGCTGGCTGCTATCCCTTCCCAGTTTGGTAGCTCAGGGTCAAGAGCATATGCAGACATGATTAATTTGTGGGTTTCTCCTAAAAGCTTTGAAAACTACTGGCAAAATGCTGGTGGTTCTGTCTGGCCTTTCTCCCGCTCGTCTTCCCTGGGCCCAGCCACGTGTTGGCGGCGGTGCCCTCCTCTCGCTCTCAGATGCCCCCAGCCCCCACCCATTGCCTGAGTCCTCAGCAGCCCTCATGATGGTGGTTCATGGCAGGCACCCCTACTTGTTTGGGGTCTTAGCCTCTGCTAGCAGAACAGGGAGTGTGCAGAGAGGTTGACAGCTGGCCCCAGGCAGTGCGGTACTTAACCTTGGAGTTGGAACAGAGAAACGTCTGTTTGTGTTTCCATGAACGAGCAGGGACAGCTGGCCCGCAGATAGCAGGCTAGGTCAGCTGGGAGTTGCCTTGGCTGCAGGCTTTAAGCAAACAGCCAGGGCCAGGGTCCCTGCCCCGGCTCCGCGGAAGCAGGCAGAGGAAGGATGGGGTCTCTGGCAGAACCCCACAGAGCCCCCTGAGAGCCAGTGCCCTGGTGGGCCTGTGCAGGGTCCCCAGGGGAGCCGGCGGTGTGGGAAGCTGCTCCTGGGGACCTGGAGGGCTGCCCCGGTCAGCACACCTGAGGACGGTGACCTTACCAAGCAGGTGAGAATGGGTGGGTCTGTCTTCCTTCCAGAGGCTTCTCCGCTTCATAGAGTTTTCTCTTGGGCTCCTCCAACAAGCAGATCACGTCTGATCTAAAATCAGATTTCCTTTGCAAAAATCCTGTTTGCCTGGGACTTCCCAGACACACACAAATCACAAGCAGGCTTGTATTTCTCCACTAAGGACAAACAGCATTAACACCCCTCACTGCAGGCCCCACGCCAGGCGCCGGCCCCTCCACCCCCACCCCCACCCCCGCCACCCACCCTGGGAGGACTTAGATGTTTTCTGAGCAGAGACTCCCAGGGGCTCTGCTAACCATGAAGGCTTGATTTCCTTCTGATAACCTTTCTGTCAGGCTCTAACTCCATTTCCTGTTCCTTTTTTTTGTCCTGGGGGGCCATCCCGCCCCCTCCTTTCTTTTTTGAGTCTCGTGAATCCTATGGAACATTTCTCAAAATAATGATTTTAAATGCACAAACAGGTTCCAGAGGAAACCGATTATTATTGACTTATAGTTGATAAGAATGTATTTTTAAAAAACAAACTTGATGTAGCGATTTGTCTGCTTCTTTTTTTTTAAATTTATTGATTTGAGAGAGAGAGGGGAAGAGAGAAAGAGAAATATTGATTTGTTGTTCCACTTAGATATGCACTCATTGGTTGATTCTTATATGTGCTCTGACCAGAGATCGAACCTGCAACCTTGGCGTATGGAGACGATGCTCTAACCTACTGAACTACCCAGCCAGGGCTGTGTGCTTCTTCATGAAGCTTTACATAAACAGCCTTGTAGTAGGTCTTATAACTATTGTAACTTAAGAATAGTGTTGAGCATAAACAATATTTCGACATATCTACAACTCTGTATTGTGATATAAAAATAGCTGAAATTCTGCTTATAACCTGGGCACAGGTTCTGATGATACAGTGGTGTGCTGCTGATACTCATAAAGGAAATAGGGCATTGCAGTTGTAGGCTAATGAAAATAAAGATATAATTTGTTCCCATCCAGCGGCCTACCTGCTAAGAACTCCCAAGACAAACAATGACCAAAGGAGATAGTTTTCCTATGTCCTTCCTCTTCTTGTATGAATCACGATAGCTCCTGTCTCGGGTATAAACCCCCACCCTGGTTCTGAACACCCCGGCGCTCTCGGGGACACGTTGGAACAGGCTGAACGTCCATGCACACACACTCAGGGGTCCACTGTGCTTGCCGTCCCCCACCTCCAAGGTAAGGCTCTGGGTTCTGTTTTCCCCATGTAGAAGTGGGTGCACTGTGTCCCCCAGAAGCATATATTGAAATCCTAGCCCCCAGAACCTCAGAATGTGACCGCACTTGGAGATGGCAGCATTGCAGGTGTAATTAGTTAAGATGAGGTCATATTGGCATCTCCTTTCATCTTAACCCAATATGACAAGTGTCCTTAGAAGAAGAGAGTCACAGAGGGGGGAAGGCCATGTGAAGAAAGAGCACAGGGAGGTGGCCATGTGGGGATGCAGGGGGAAGATGACAGATTGGGGTGACACAGCTGTGAGCCGAGGAATGCCAAGGATTGCCTGCAGACACCAGAAACAGAGAGAGGAGCATGGGACAGATACGTCCCTAGATCCTTGAGCGAGAACCCTGCCCAGCAGGGTTCTTGGTTTTGGGCTTCAAGGCTCTAGAACTGTCTAAAGCCTCCCAGCTTGTGGTCATTTGTTTCTGAGGCCCTAGGCGGTAGTCCCGTGTGTCCGAGGAGAGCGCTCAGGGCCCCGCAGCCAGCCTGGGAGGCTTCCCTCTGTCCTGTGTGTGTGCCCCGGTTGACTCTCTCCCCAGGGTTCTGGTGACCCTGTGTAGCCTCAGCTCTGTGGTCGCCTTGACTCAGGACTTCTTCTGCCCTGTTCCAGGCCTTTCAGAATTGACAAAAGGGAGCCAGTGTGCCTCTGGGACATGCAGGCAGCTGTGGCGCTGTTGGAATCGGAGGGCTGGCACTTGAAGTGAGAGGGGCAAGAGTGGGAGGCTTTGCACAGCGTTTCAGCTTGGAAATGAGAAACCGTTTCATTTCAACAAAAATCAGGGATTTGGGCCCACCGGCATGGGTGTGTTAGATGCGGATTTGCTTTCCCGGGGAGAAGAAGCCCCCGCAGTGATAAGTGAGGCCTCCTAGCTGTGCGCCACGTGAGGTCTTGCGGGGGCACCGAAAACAGCCCTTGCTCACCCTCCAGTGAACTGAGATGCCAGGCACGTGCCTGGTGCATAGTTGGCGCTCGGTGCCTGTTTGTTGAATGCATGAGGGTAATGAAGCCAAAAGTGGCTGCTGCTTGTCCTTCTGAGGACAGCGGCAGATGCTGAGCTCTGTGACTCAGCAGGTATGTGCCACCAAATAGATCATGGGGCGTCCAGGATCTACCGCTCCTCCAAGGGCACAAACT
The DNA here is from genome assembly GCF_987537825.1 of Furipterus horrens. Lineage (NCBI taxonomy): Eukaryota > Metazoa > Chordata > Mammalia > Chiroptera > Furipteridae > Furipterus > Furipterus horrens. Next base: position 59,609,031 of record NW_028327181.1, on the reverse strand, counting down.
GGAAAGGCTGAGGAACCTGAGCCAGGGCTGGAGTGTCTTAGAGAGCCCCACCCAAGAGGAGGCATCTGAGCAGAGGGCTGAGGACAGGTAGGGTACCCTCATCTGTCTCTTACTAAACCCTCCTTAGAACAGATTCCTGGAATAGATTCACTCATAATCCCAAACTACTCCTGTAATGCACGGACTCTGCACTTGCCACGTAGTCGTATGTGCTGTGAGTGTGTCTGCTATTTGGTTCGACTTTTTGCACCTAATCTTGCTATCACCCTGTCCAGGTCATTTTGACATTGATTGTGCCCACTTAGGCCATTGTTGACCATTCCTCAAGCTGGAGTCCTTTCTAGATTTTCCATGGTTTTAGTTGGTGGTGTAAACCACTTTGCAAAGGCAAGTGTCACAGGTGAGACCTGTTCTGTGCATGGCCCTGCGTGTGGCTGGGAGGAAGGCAGGTTAAGGAGTAGGAGGTCACACCGCAGGGCCTTTAAATTCTAGGCCGGGGAGGCTGGGCGTCATTCCATGGGCTGCAGTGAACCCTTGGAAGTTAGTAAGTGTGTGCTGGACACCTGCATGTTTCAGGCACTATGCTGGCCCGGGGACACCGAGGTGCACCCTGAGAGCTGCAGTCTTCACAGGGGTAACTGAGGTCAAGTCCTCCTGGATACAAAGCAGAATGAAGTGCTGGGGGGAGACCAGGGAGTTGACTCCGAATGGGAGTTGAGGGGGAGGAGCTAGAGAGCCCCAGGGGAGAGGTGCTGCTGGGCCTCTGTAGGTGGACAGTGAGCGAAAGGCACTTCACATAGATGTTCTGGGGACAAGGCTGAGCAGCCAGAGTGCGTCGGGGTTCCTGGCGACTGGAGCCCCAGCTCTGTGGAGGCATGTGGCAGCGGGCGGGCCTGGGAGGGCAGTGTGTGCCGGTTCGTGGATGACTGAGAGTGGCCTGGGGTCTCTGTTTTGGCAGTGGGGAGCCACTGAAGGCCCCTAAGCAAGGGTTTTCAAGCATGGCCTAACCTAGGCTTGAAGGACAATGACTTTGTTGGCTGTCAAGTGAAGGGAGTCTGGTGAGCCCCAGGAGGTCCAAAGGCCCACTGGGAAGCTTTGCCACAGTCCCGGCAGGCGCGAAGGAGAATCAGACTGGGAAGGGGGGGGGGGGGGCCTGAAGAAGCAGCTCTGGCAGGACGGCTGCGGCTGCTGACAGGGTGAGTTCCAGGGACCTTTCTAAGGCGGTAGCTTCCCTGGGGCTCCTCTCATCTCCTGAGTCCCCTGGAGCCCTGCCTTGTTCATAGTCAGCCCCAGACATGCAAGAGGCTCCTTCAGGTTTCAGACAGGCCTCGAGGCTTCCTGTCTGAATCTTTCATCCTCCCAGCACGCCTGTGACAGGTGGAGGAAATATTGATGTCTCAGCTCACCTTATCTTGCCGCTATTATCCTGTTTCCCGTATCATAGGAACAGAGCAGATGTCAGGGCTGTTGCTAAGGGTTCCCTGAAATATTAATACCTGGGTGTAGAACTGACGGCTCTTACAGGTGTCTTTGAAGCCTCAGGAAGCACCGGCTTGGTTGCAAGTATTTTATATTTGTCCCTGCTTTTTCTCCCTCCTTTAGACCTCATCCCTCCCCCTGTCCCCCTCTCCCGGCCCCTGCATACCTGGGATGGCAAGCGTGGCAATAGTGAACATGCAGCCACTCTCCCCTCCCACGCCCAGGGCAGGCGTGACTGAAGGGTCACCGCTGCCGTCCCTGCGGGCAGCTCCCCAGGCCTCAGCTCAGGTTGGCACTGGGAGGAAGCCTCTTCTCCAGCCAACACAGGCCCCCTGAGAGGGCTCCAGCCCTTCCCCAGACCCCTCCTCAGGGCTTTGGCTCTGGCATGCAGGTGGGAAGCAGAGTGGGCTTTGCTCCCCTCTCGGGTCTCCACTTGCCTCCCCATCTGACCTTTTGGCCTTTCCACTGCTCACAGGTTTGAAAATCAAACTCTGAACAGCTCTGTCAGGGGGCTTGGTCAGATTTGGAGGTCAGGGTTGGGATGCCATTGGCATGACTTACTTGTGGCAGGATAACGCTGCGTAACAAGTACCCCCAGACTCACTGGTTTACAGCATTTATGTGGTGCTGCTGAGCCTGTGGGTCTGCAGCTGCTCTCAGCTGGGCCACGCATCTCACTCACCGGGGCTCGGTGGCTCAGAGAAACCTCCCGCGCTCAGGTAGGGGATGCTTTTGTCCTCTCGGTGTCCCACACTTGCTGGTGACTCGTGCTTGCCTTTGCACATGGTGTCCCCTCCTAGACCCTCCTGTCTCCTTCAGCCCATCCATTCCACCGCCTCTGCGGCCATTCTCCCTGTATCATTTTTTCTTTTCCCACGGGGTCGTCCATCCACACTACCTCCTGGGGGGCAGGGGTCCCTCAGCTCAGTTGTATCAGTGAGAGTTTCCCTGAAATAAAATCAAGGAGGCGGGAAGTGCCAGGGTATAAAGATGGGAGAGATAACCACACCAGGAAAAGGGAGCTGTCCTTGCTGAGACATTGCCGTTGTCCCCCTCCTGGCCCTGGTAGGTGAAACAGAGACCCTGTGATATGTATTATATAATCTCCCTCTCAGGGCAGGTGGTTTTGCCCTCTGGGTATCTTTTCAAAGTCTGGTGCATCTTAGCGACTGCTGCAGGCTGGCAGTGTTACAGTGGTGGTAAGTTTGGGGGGTTGGGTTCCCGGATTGGTAGCCATGTGGAGTTCACAGGAGTTTGCTCTCGATCTCATCCTCCCTGTGAGCACATGATGCAGGTGGAGACCCCCACTCTTTTTACAGAAGAAGATTGGGCTACAGAGGTGTTAGCTGATGGTCTGGGTCACTTGGGGCTCTAAGGCCAGTGCCCCCCTTTACCAATTCTGAGCCCACAAGTCTGTTAAGTGGGGAGAAGCCTTCTTTTAAGTAGACTCAAATGTTTGTGGAGAGAAGATTTCTTTTTTTTTTTACTCCTCACCTGAGGATATTTTTATTGATTTTAGAGAGAGGAGAAGGAGGAGGGGGAGAGAAGCATCGATTCCCAGTTAGGGTGCCTCCTGTTTGCACCCTAACTGGGAATCAAACCCACAACTGTTGGTGTATGAGACGATGCTTCAACCAATTGAGCCACCCGGCCAGGGCAGGATGCGTTTTTTTTTTTTTTTCTTCAGTGGTTAGAACACTGTATGCATTATTAAAACCAACTTATTTGAGATTTACAGATATGTTCTTCCATCTTTGAGCTCTGACTTAGAAAATACATTATTCCAAAGGGACAGAGTTGCCTCCAGGAACTCTTTTTGTAGTGAGCAGTTGTAGGTGCACTTTGGACCTGCCGCTGAGAGCTTTGAGGGGCTGTGAACATTACTGTAGTAAAAGTCTCAAAAATACATGAAGAAAAACACACTTCCTTTCCCTTTGGGGAATTTATCCTAAGGAAATAATCTGAGATAGGCGCAAAGACTTATCTCCCAGGATATCCATGTTCATGTTGAATATAACAGGACAAAATTGGAAGTAATCTATGTGCCTCCAAACAGGAGAAGGACAGGAGATATCCAGAATACTGAGTCCCAACTAAGAATCACATTTTTGAGGACTTTTAATAATGTGAGAAAGCACAATGTAGTAAGAAAGCAAACAGTGTATGTAATAAGAACCCAGTTTTATTTAAAATCTATCCACAAAGACCTAGAAACACTTGGAGATCGTACATTAAGACGCGAAGAGTCTTCATCAGGGGTGGGTGATGCGTGAGTTCAGGGTTCCTCTCCTTCTAGTGCCCTGCGGTGCCCTGTGGCTGTTGCTCCGTGCAGAACTGGCTGTGATTGCAGCATTTGCCTGCAGTGGCTAATGCCCAGGGTGAGGAGCTTTTGACTTTGGGGAGATGGGAATTGGATCTTCCTATAAAAACGTTTGTTTTCACATATCTTCCTCAGAAAGTTACCTGGGCTCACAAACCTCCCCCCTCCCCAGAAATTTTCTCAGGAAATCATCACCAGTCAACTCCTGCTCTTGTCCCCCACATGTCCCCTGAGCCCCCGTGCTGCAGGGTTTAGAAGCACTTGAGAGGTTGCAGCCTCGGTGGGCTTGTCTCGCCCAGCGGCTGCCGGTGGCACCCGGGGCCTCGTGGGCACACAGGCTCTGGGGGAGGCAGCTCCGCTGTCAGGCAGAGCCCCTGGGTGCTGGCTACCCCTGGGATCCTAAGGAGTAAACCGCCTGTGAGTGGACAAGTCCCGGAGGGTGACGAGAGCCTATCGCTGCTCTGAGCACGTCTGCTTGTTGTCTGAATTCTTCCTTGTCTGGGGAAGTCTGTCTCTGCTGAAATCAGTTCAACTGAACAGACACTCACTGAATACCTGTGTAGCCGGCCCTGCGCCAGGAGAGAAGGGAGACACAGGGTCCCCAGGGAGCCCGCTGTCTAACCAGGAAGGAGAATGGAAACACTTCAAAGAAGGAAGACATGTGGGGCCGGTTCTCAGGTAGAACATCCACCTCCCCCAGGACTGGCTTCCCTTCCGCAGCACACACACACACACACACACACACGCCACACATTATACACACACCACACAATATACACACCCCATATATCATACTAACAACACACACACACAACACGTCATACACACTACACACATATACCACACACCCACATACATCATACATATATCACACACCATACACACCACAGAGATCACACACTACACATTACCACCCCACACATCATACACACCACACACACCACAATCTTATATACCACACAGATCACACACCACACACAGTATACACACCACACATACACCACATACATCATACACACCACACATATACACACACCACACACAGCATACACACCATACAGATCGCAGACCATACATGACCACCCCTACACACGCATCACACACACCCCACACCACACATATCACACACACCCCACACACATCACATACACCACACACACATCACATACACCACACACATCACATACACCACACACATTACACATACCATACACACCATAAACCACACATAGCATACACACATGACACACACAACACATGACCACACCACACACATCACACACGCCACAGACATACACACCACACATAGCATACACGCCACACACAGCACACACACCACACATTATATACAGCATGTACAACACACACACCCCACACCCCTACACCACACACATACACCACACACCAAACACACACAGCATACACACACAACTCACGCATGCACACACCTCTCTTCAGCCTCTCTCACAGCGGGGAGGCCTCTGAGACAGGCCTGGCCCGTGTGCCCCTCCTCCCTCGCTCACCGAGGAAGCCCAGGCTCCCTGCAGCCCTCCTCCCACAGAGCCCGCTGCCTCTGCTCCCCTCCAGGCCCTCGGCCAGTTCCCCCCTTCCCCTGGGAACGTGTGGGTTCTCCTTCCCTGCATTCTTCCTTGGCCTCTTTAAGCCTCTGTTTTGTTCCCTCATCATTTGATTTCTGTCCGAGACAGATTGGCGTTTATTAGCACAGGGCACATCCACATTCAACCACATGACACTGCACTCAGGAGTTCCCAGGCCCCCGCTCCCAGAGGGCGAGCCCCCCCAGGTGGATAGCAGAGCCCAGCAGGGTGTGTTGGGTGGTGGTGAGCAGAGTTGGCAGCGGAGCCCCATGGTCAAGGGGGTGTGAGGAGCCAGGGACAGGGCTTGCCTAGTGAGTCAGGGAGCCAGCGGCTGGCTCAGACTGAAGAGGTTTGGAGAGCCTAAGCTGGCTTTGTTGGCAATTCCCTAAAATATGGCTCCTCGGGCTGCCCTTCCTCACCCACCATCTGTCCCGGGTTGCTCTGTGTGGACAAAGGACAAGCGCTGTCTGAGGTGCCAGCCGCACCCAGCAGCCCCTGGGCAGGGGCCTGAGGTCTCACCCGGGGCCACCTCTATGAACCACTCGGCCACAAACGGCACCGTTGAAGACCCTGCCAGCCAGTGCCCATGGCCCCAGGCCCCGGGAGGTGACATCCTGTCCTCTACCTAGACCTGCAGCATGTGACTCCATGGGCCCGTCTTCCCTGCAGCTCCTGGAGTGAGGGGGTGGGGACCAGGGATACACTCCTCCTCCCCCACCTGGCAGTTAGGCTGGGGGTGCTCAGATCCCACCTCCCAGGGGGGAGCCGCCACAGCCACCTGCCCAGGATCCCTCATGAGTCCCCCGTCTGCCACCCGAGCCTCCCTCCTGCAATGCACAGGGTGGAACCAGGCATCGGAATTGCGTGGGGCAGCCCCTCCCGCCTGCCCATCTCAGCTCCCTTGGGTGCCAATGAGGAAACTGAAGCCGAGGAGAGAGAACTGACTTGTTCCTGACCTTCCAGTAAGTTTGCCTTAAAGCCAGACTTCATGGGTTTTTCTCTCCTGATGGGGTCTCCTCCACCCTCCTCACTGCTGCAAAGCCCCTCCCTCCGCACTGCCGGCAGGAAGGGTTAGCGGACTGGCAGGGTTAGCTCTGTTAGCTTTTCTGTTTCTTAACCTCGCTCTCTGCTGTTGAGCAGAAAAAACAATAATTAGGTTTAGTAATAACAGAACAGAATACCCGTGGGTGGTCACAGAGTTGGCTAACTTAAAAAAAGAATAAGAAAGAAACTGTCCTCGCCCTCTTGCCCTTCTTCTCTCTCTCAAAGCAATGAAAAAATGTCCTCTGTTGAGGAGTAAAAAAATAAAAAGAAGTTGCCTTCAAATGGGTCAAAGGACACATAAATGTTAGTTTGGGGGTTCCCTTGTCATCGGTCCCCCAAATCTGGCCCCACCATGAAGTGACTCAAAGGTTAAAATGGGGTTCAACCCTAGAGATTCATTGGGGCGATTTGTTTGGGGTTGTGAGGAGTTGCTGTGTCTCTACTTACGTTTGCTGTGCCTTCTCCTGGATGGTCCCCCCTGTGCCACCATAAAGGAGGGAAGGTCTGAGCAGGACAGACAGACTCCTTCTTTCTCCCCACCCCTGGCCCCTGCCCAGCTCCACACCCTTTTGGTTCAGAAGCTTCTGCAGAAGATGGACTTCACACCCTGAGGTCCCCTGGCTTGCTCCTCCCTTCTGTGGTCACCCCTGCTCCGGTGCTCCCTGCTTCTGTGGGGGTGCATGGCGCCCAGCAGCTCTGGGACCGGCAGGGAGGCTCAGGGCCTTCCAGTCCTGGGAGCCACTGCCCAAGACGTGGCGGCCTCTGCAGGCCGAAGCGGGGGCGGCAGCATCTGTGAGGCAGTGACAGGTGGCTGCTGGGGCACCCAGTTTACCCAGGACAGTCTCCAGGCCAGAGAGACCATTCCTTCCATTTCTTGAAGCTCCCAGAATACAGTGGTCCCCCCTAATCCGTGATTTTACTTTCTGTGGTTTCAGTTAGTTGTTGTCAACTGTGGTCTGAAAATATTAAATGGAAAGTTCCTGAAGTAAACAACGCATAAGTTTTTAATTATGTGCCATTCTGAGTCGCGTGATGACGTCGCGTGGCTTCTTGCTCTGTCCTGCCTGGGATGGGAACTATCCCTTTGTCCAATGTATCTGCATTGTATACGCAACCTACCTGTCAGTCACTTAGTAACTGTCTCGGTTGTCAGATCGACCGTCACAGCATCGTGGTGCCAGTGTTCAAGTCACCCTTATTTTACTTAATAATGGCTCCAAAGCGCAAAAGTAGGGGTGCTAGCAGTTCGGGTGTGCCAATGAGAAGTCCTGAAGTGCTCCTTTTCAGTGAAAGGGTGAGTGCAGTACAACGGACATTTTAAGAGATTGACTCCATTCACATAACTTTTATTACAGTATATTGATATAATCATTCTATTTTATTGTTGTTGTTAGTTGCTTACTGTGCCTAATTTAGAGATTAAACTGTATCCTAGGTATGCACGTATGTATGGGAAAAAACATTGTGCAGCCACTGGAGGTCCTGGAACACGTCCCCCACGCATTAGGGGTCGACTGTTTTTAAATAATAATAATAAAGGAACAGGGCTACAGAGCTGTAGTGTATTTTAAGTGTTTCCCTGGATCAGAGTAACGCTTTTTCCACCCACACAGCAGTGTGACTGTGCTATTCACAAGACACCAGAAGTTTTAAAACAAAACAAAGCACAGCACACTAAAGGTTGGGAGTGAGACACTGTTTAAAGTTCTTTGCTGAGTCTCATCTTTCTATACGTTAGCCTCGTTGGAGAGAAGGTCTCTGAGGAGGACTCCGATGATGGTGGCACCCCAGTGCTGGGCCTGCCACGGGGTGTCCATGCTGTCTCTCCCCCAAAGCAGAACACAGTGGAAAGCAGGTGCCTGAGCGTGCTTGCTGAGTGTGGTAGAGAAGACCCCTGTGGCCAAGGCCTTGGGCCTGGCCCCTTGGTCACTTGGCCGCAGTCTGCACGCTGCCCCCTGCTGGTCATCACAGAAATGAGTGACATTGGTCTGAAACAGCCTTTCTCAAACCATGGGCCGGGGTCCCCAAAAGGTCAGGGGCTCTATAAGATCAAAATTATTTTATAAAAATACTAAGATATTTGGTCTCATTTCTTCTCACAAATGTACATAAGGTGAAAAGTTTATTGATATGATTTCAGATGCCACATTGGAACTAATCTTTAAGAAACAGCCAATGGTTGAGTGTTGGTGCAGTGTGAAAGAATAGCCACAACTATCTGGAAAGGTTATTAAAATACCCCTCCCTTGTCCAACCTTAATACATATCTGTGGGGTCTGGATGTCCTTCATGCACTTTAAAAAAAACCACTGTTGCCACAGATTGAATGAAAGTGAGATACGAACATCCAGCTTTTTTTTTGTTAAGCCAACCATTACAGATTTATAAAAATGTAAAACAATGCTATTATTCTCACTAAGAGTTTTTGTTTAGAGAATATAGTTTTTATTTTGTAAAATATGTAAACATCTAATGAGTTTATTATTTTAATGAATCTTAAATGTTTCTGTTTTAATATCTAATATTATAAGTATCAATAGGTATAGCCCACATTACTTGGCGTACTCAAGAATTTTTATAACAATTTAATGAGATAAAATTTCCATACCATAAAATTCACTTTTAAACGGTATAATTCCATGGTTATAGTGTCCTCTCAAAGTTGTGCAACCATCACCACTATCTAAGTCCAGAATATTTTCATCAAAAAAAAAAAAAAAAAAACCGTGGCCCTGGCTGGTATGGCTCAGTGGATTGAGCACCGGCCTGTGAACCAGAGGGTCGCTGGTTCGATTCCCAGTCAGGGCACATGCCTGGGTTGTGGGCCAGGTCTCCAGTTGGGGGCTCACAAGATGCAGCCACACATTGATGTTTCTCTCCCTCTCTTTCTCCCTCCCTTCCCTTCTCTCTAAAATAAATAAACATGTAAGAATAAATACGCAACTTTTAAAAAAAGAAAGAAACCCTGAACCCAGTCACTCCCCATTCCTCCCCTCCCCCACCCCAGCCCTGACAGCTACTAATCTGCTTTCTGTCTCTCTAGATTTGCCTATTCTGAATACTTCATATAAACAGAACCATACAATATGTAGTCTTTTGTGTCTGGCTTCTTTCACTTAGCATGTTTTCAAGGTCCATCCACGTTATAGCCAAATAATATTCCTAGTATGATAAACCACATTGTAGCCACTTATCAGCTGATGGACATTTGAATTGTTGCCACTTTTTGGCTGTTATGAATAACACTGCTATGAACACTCATGCACAAGTTTTTGTGTGGATATGTGTTGTCAGTTCTCTTGGACATACCCCTAGAAATAGTTTCTGGGTCGCACGGCAACTGCGTTTGACATTTAAGGAACTGCTGAGACTACTTTCCAACCTCAGTACTTTTTAGGAGTGTAGAGGGAGAGGTTCTGTGTTTGAGAAGCACCGGGCTAGACGGGATCAGACCAGGGGGGTGTGGGTGACTCAGTACAGCCCTTGTCTTCGCTCAGGGTTCATACCCTCAAAATCATCTCTCTCTCTCTCCCACCCCCCTCCTCCCGTCCCCCTCTAACACGTATCCTTGGTGGCAAAGAGAAAGACAGTATGCCAGACCGTAGAGGTTAAGCCAGCAGAAAGCTGAGGAGCAGGGTCGCCTCTCTGCAGGGTTTCCGGGGGTGTCATTGACGCCATGTGCCTGCAGGTGTGCAGCGAGGCGGTCTCAGCTGCAGCTCTCTCTCCGCCCCCCTTCCTGCTCTGGCACTGTGATCACTGGCCATGGCCGAATGTGTTGGGGAGCAGAGTCTGTGAAGATCTTGTTAGCAGAGCTGAGGGAGGCGGCTGGCTTCAGCCACAGCCATGCGCCTGAGGTCACTGCTTAGGTCCCCCTCCCAAAAGAAGGGCTGTCCAGCCATATCCCTCCTCCTGACCCTCACTCGCCCACCGCCAGCCCAGGCCTCTCCTGCGAGGTGGGGAGCTAAGCACAGCAGGCGCTGTACTTGCAGGGAGCAGGGGTCAAATCACCCTCACCCCTGACCCAGGGCTTGCCAGCTAAGTTGAAAATGTGGTTGCCCTCCCAGAATTATGAGCCTTTTGAAAGAGGAGCTTGGAGGGAACAATATTTAGCTGGAGGGGTGACTCTGAAGGTGAGACCCCGGGCATCCGTGGGCAACATGTGGGGACAGGTTGGAAGTGCCAGCGTATGGAGCCCGAGGGACCTGTCCGCCATCTGCACCCCCACCAATGACACGCTCTTTCTTTTGCCTCCTCTCGCCTCAGATGTGACTCCCCCAGTGGCTGGGCGCTCCAAGCATGGCCGACACCATCTTCGGCAGCGGGAACGATCAGTGGGTTTGCCCCAACGACCGGCAGCTTGCCCTGCGCGCCAAGTGAGTACCTCCGAGGCCCAGCCAGGCCTTCCCTTCCTTCCCACCCCTCTGCCCCGCCTCTCTTTGGCAAACCTCAGTCCCGGGACCCAGAGAGAGACGTTTGGGGACAAGTGCCTATGCAGTAAACACCACACGCCACACCCTGAGCTGGGCACTGAGGCCACTCACTCATTTAACCACCAGATGGAATTTATCTCCATTTCTCAAGGTGAGGAAAGGGACGCTGGGCTCCTTGCCCAGGTCATTTACCTTGTACGTGGCAGGGCCAGGACCTGCACTGGGGTCCTTCCGACCCCGCAGTGAGGTTATTTCTATCACAACGGCCTGCACAGAGCCAGACCACTTGCTCTGCCTTCTCTGTTAAGAGCACAAATCCCTGTCACTGAGACGTCCGTCCCTGAGCCCGGGTGTCAGGGAGCCTTTGACCCCTGGAGGCCCAAGTCATAGTTGAGAGTGCCTGGCCCTGACAGACAGGACAGACAGGAAGGCACCTCCTTGAATGGAGAGCTGCTGGTGACAGACACACAGCCCGCCTCGAGGTGTCCCAGGGCTCCATCACGCTCCTGTCAGGGTCTCTCAGGTTCTGCCTTGTCCCCTTGGAGGCCTGGTTTTCCTATTGTCTCTCTTCCTGGTGACCGCTCAGTTCCACTGTGGTCAGGCTGTCTCTACCTACTGTCCCCTGTGGCGGAAAACCAAGGGCTCGAAAACGCCTCCCTTGCCTTCCTGTCTCCCTGTCTCTCCAAGGAGTTGGAGGTCCCTGGTGTCAGATAAGCCTGAGCCCCTTTGTCTGTCAAACTTCACCAATTACCAGAGCCAGTATTTCACAAATGAGACCAAGCTCAAAAAATTTGCAATTAGATGTTATGAGCCTGCAGGGACACAGAGCTGAAACATCAAAGGGGGAGAGAAAAATTAATCCGAAACGCTCAGGAAGAGTGAGTCCTGCGTGCTCTACCGTTCATTTGTCCCTCTCACTGGGATGGCTCAGCCCTGCAGGGAAAGGGACTGGGAGGAAGCCGGCCCCTCTCCCTTTCTCCTCTGATGCCAGGCTGGGTCCAAGGAACCGGGAGAGCAGTGCTCTTGTACTGGCCCCGTATGACCTCTGCTACCCCTCCAGCATTTCCTTCAGTTTTTCCTGACCTTGTCTTGCACTCAGCAGCAGCCAGAAGCTGTTGTAGCACCTTTTAGAAGAGTAAGGCTACAAATCCCCATATCCAATGCACCAAGGGTCCCTCTGGGAAGCCTGGGGAAATTACCTTCCCTGGCTCTAGCTCAAGTCTGTCCTTCTGTCCTCCAGCCACTATCAGGCATTTTCCAAACCCCTGCTATGTGCCTGACACTGGTTGCACAGCAGCAAGCAAGACCACCACGGTCTTTCCTCTTAAGGCGCTAATGGGTACAAGGGAGCATTATACACATAATGACCCATGAGCTTAGACAGTGGAAACATGCAGTGAAAGGGGTGCTAACTTAATCTGGGAATTGGGAGAGGCTTCACTTAGAGTATGATACTTATGTTGAGTCCTGGAGGAAGGGTAAATGTTAGATGGAAATATGTGGGAGGGGCCCTTAGAAGCAGGAACAGCATGTGCAAAGGCCCTGAGGTAGAAGAAACATGGCATGAAGAGGACCTAAGAGGAGGCCAGTGTGGACGTGAGTGAGTGAGGGGGTGAATGGGATGAAAGGAAAATGTCAGAGGCCAGGTGGGGAAGGGCTTGGTCCTCTAGAGACTCACATTCTGGAGAGGAGACAGAAGATCCCAGCTTGCCTCAACATAATGTTTAAGCCCAGTGAAGAAGCTACTCCCAGACCTAATGAAAACTCAGAGAATGGAATCTTAACCCATCTTGGAGGGACTCAAGGAAGAGCCTCCTGGTGAAGATCATCTCTAAAAGAATAGAACAGCAGTGAGCCAGTGGAAAGAACAGAACAGCAGTGAGCCAGCACGCTCCCTAGGTGGAGGGCATAGAGTGAGCAAAGGCCTGGAGACGGTCGCAGCCAGAACATGGGGCGCTGGGAGCAGTTGGTGGTCGTGCTCACCGTGTGAGGTCAGGGGAGTGGAGGGAGGAGGGCACCTCTCGGGCACATACAGATGGCTGCTGGGCACCCCCAAAGGTTCTTCCCGGGGGATTGCAGCCTGTCTACATCTAGCAGCTTGTTTGGCCTGCTCTGGCTTTGTGCAGGGCCACTGCAAGGGAACAGGATGCTCAGTGGCAGCCATGGCTGTAAGTGGGGTGGGGCCTGATGGGGCCTGATGGGACAGGTGCAAGGAGCTGGGGGAGGAGTCCAATGGGAGGCTTAGTGGGGGATCAGATGGAGGCAGGAAAAGCGGCTCGGAGGATGCCCAGGGGGAGCCCGGCAGGCTGCCATGGACAGGAGCTCCCCTGGCCAGGCCTGCTGACTCCTGACTTGCCTTTAGAAAGCCATCTAACAGTGCCCTGCCACTTTTCTCCGCTGAGAAATCGGGAATCTGGCCTTGCAGAATGACACGAGGTCCGGTGGGAGGGGTCTGCAGAGCCCCAGGCTGGCACTGGGCCCTGAGTGAGCGGGATAGGAGCTGCGCCCACTGGGTCCGCTGGTGCTGGTGCTGTGCCCTCCCACCCCTGACTGACGAGGTCCCCCCCAGCAGCATGTCCCCAGCACCTTCTGAGCCTGGCATCACAGTGGATGCGCAATACATGTGCATTGAATGAATAGCTTTTATAATTTTTCATTAAGTAAATATTTGTGTAATTGATTGGGCATCTGTCTCCCCCAGCAAATTGTAGCTCTTCACGGTGGTGACTTTGCCACCTTGTCTACCTCTGATCTCAGCACTGGCCCAGAATGTCTCAGAGAAGCTGGGACCCAGGGCAGGGAGCGTGGGGCTTGGTCTGCTGCTGCCACTCTCTCCCCATCCGGAAAAACAGAAAGGACTTGAGTCCTTCCCCTCGGACCCTGGTCACGGCCACAGGACGTGTCACCCTGCAGCCCCATGGAGCAAAGACAGCAGAGCCCCCTGGACCGGGCCCCGGTCACCTCTCCTCCCATGTAGCTCTGTTACCTCCTGCCCTTGAACCCTCTGCTTTCAAAATGCTGTCAATCTCCTTTAATCCTCAAGGTTTATTTTAAACCCAATTACAGTTCTTTCCTTTCCCATAGTAAACTCTATCTCACTTTCTTCTACGACTCAGATCTAGGTTTTCATTCTTCTCTTGATCACCTTCTGGGCTTCTCCCGCCACACCTCACGCGCCATGGCGGTGGCCCTCTCCGTCTGTACAGCAGGTGCGTTCCATGCTCCCGCCTCCGAGGCGCTAAGGTGGTGCTGCCGTCCCTGCGAGGCCTGGTAGCTGGTGGGTGGCGGAGCTGGCGCGTGGAGCCCGGTGTCTGCCCTGTTCCCTGACACACAGCAGCCGGGCATTTTGTGGCTATGACGGGGGGTTGGGGTTGCACTGGGGTGGCCTCAGGGCCTGTGTCGTTCTCTCTCGAGGCTGCAGACGGGCTGGTCTGTGCACACCTACCAGACAGAGAAGCAGAGGAGGAGCCAGTGCCTCAGCCCGGCCGAGGTGGAGGCCATCCTGCAGGTCATCCAGAGGGCCGAGCGGCTCGACCTTATGGAGCAGCAGCGGATCGGGTAAGCAGGTCGGGGAGAGGAGAGCAAGGGTGCTTAGTGCCAGATCAGTGGGCTGGGGAGTCTGGCACCCTCGTCCTCAGGCTGGCTTTTCCCCACTGGGAGTGAGTCAGCTCTGCCTGAACGCCCCTGAGTGCAGGCACATAACCCAGCCCGTCGAAGCCTCAATATCCCCATCCGTAAGGTGGGGGCAGCGGCTGATGTGTGGGCCCAGGCTGCCGAGGGTGAGGGAGTGGTGAAACGTGTTAGGGGCTTTCAGCTCCGCACACTTAAGGCTCACTGAGGTCCGGCCGGGAGGGATTTAAGTTGAGGCTGAACCTGGGTCGTCCCATCTAAGACTCCAACAGGAGACCTTCTCCAGCTTGTTCTAAGCTCTTCTCCTAGGTCAACATCCAGGGCTGACTGCTACACAATCTTCAACTAGCTTTGCTGGGTCTTTTTTGCTTGCTTTTTTTCCTAAATTTTATTTATTGATTTGAGAAAGAGAAACATCAATTTGTTGTTCCACTTATGGATGCATTCATTGTTTTTTCTTGTATGTGCCCTGACTGGGGATCAAACCTCAGCCTTGGTGCATCGGAACATGATCCAACCAACTGAGCTGCCTGGCCAGGGCTTCTTTTTCCTTGTTTAATTACAAAAGCAATTCATACATCCCCCAAAATCTGAAAAACAGAAAAGCACAAATGGGAAAACCAAATGTAATGCATTGCCTTGGGCAGTAATTAATTTGATTCTGATTTCCTTGTGCCTCTCCTATTTATCTTTTTCTATTAACTATATGATCATTTAAAAAAGTCAGACATTGTTGCCCTGACTAGGCGGCATCCTCCTCCCTGGGCGGGGGGCGGGGGGGTGACAGTTAAAGGAGATAATGTGTCCCTACTCTGTCCATTTGTTCAGGAAGTTTCACTGAGCATCCGCTGGCCACTGAAGATACTGCTGCTAACAAAGCAGGAGTGGCGGCCAGTCCCAGGGAAATCATAGTTTTGCATTATAAGTTGTCATGAAATGGGGGTTACAGCGGGCTGAGGGGCCATGCACCCTGAGGAGAGGCACCTGCCCCAGGCTTTGTGGGGTTCAGGGGAGGCTCCTGGACAGGCTCCTTCTTTCTTTCTCCACCTTTTTCATCCGCCCCATTGTTCAAACCAAAAGCCTCTGCGTTATCCTGGATCTCTTACCTCCCCTCACCCCAAATCCACCGAGGCTGCCTCAGAATCGCAGCCCATCCCAGCCTCCATCCCCCTTCCTGGGCCTCCCACCACCCCCTCCCGCCTTCCTCACCTCCACGCCCCCTGTAATCCTGAGTGAGATTTTCAAATGTCACTCGGCTCAAATCACTGCTCTGCTTACAACTCCTCGGTAGCTTCTTGTTGATCATAGAGAAAGATCCAGACTCCGTTTTGTGACCTACAAAACCCACATAATCCGCCCCCCGCCCCCCACCTCCTTCATCCCAGGCTCCCTCCCGTGTGCTCACGAAGCAGTAGCCACGCAGCCTTCTGATCATTCTCATGAGCCAGGCCTTTCTTGCCCGGAACATTCCAGGCTGTTGCCTCCACCAAGAATGCTTCCTCCCCTAGCTCTTCACAGGGTTTGGTCCCTTGTCACCCTTCAGCTCTCAGCTCGGATGTCCTCAGAGAGGCCTTCACTGATCGCCACCTAACATGCCCGGCCCTGTCGTGTCTCCCTCCCTCGCCCACTTACTTTAGTTCCTAACCCTTTCCCCTCTGAGGCCAGTTTGCTCGTTCCCTTGTTCTTGGACTTTCTCCCTTTATTGAACATAAGTTCCAGGAGAGCAGGGACCATGTCTGTCTCTGGCTTGTTTCCTACAGTATTCTCAGTGTCTGGCACATCACAGATGTTCAGTTAATATTGGTGAGGAAATGAATGATTAGGGGTTAGGACCAGGGAAAGAGGTGAGGCAGGGAACAGCACGTGGGGCGTGGTGGGGCGTGGGGCCTCAGGGCAGCCATGCCCTGGCGGCAGTCGGGTTGGGGACAGGAAACACATTGCGTCTGACTCTGTGTCCTGTGCTGCAGGCGGCTGGTAGAGCGGCTGGACACCATGCGGCACAACGTGATGGGGAATGGCCTCTCCCAGTGCCTGCTCTGTGGGGAGGTGCTGGGCTTCCTGGGCAGCTCGTCGGTGTTCTGCAAGGACTGCAGGAAGGTAAGACCCTGCTCTGCCCTGCGGCTCTGGCCGCCCCACCTGGACCAGCTGTACTGCTGCTCTGTGGCTTTGCATCCTGGCTCCCAGGAGTGCATGTGTTTGTGCGTTCACATGTAAGCACATGGTATCCTATGCTGCTTGGCAAGAAGGACTGAGCCTAAAGATCAAACAGCCCGACTTCTAGGGCCAGCCCCGGGGAGTGGGCCTGTGGCTGTCACAGGCCCAGGTGCGAATCCAGCTCTTCACTAGCCGTATGACCTCAGAACACTTGTTTACTACGTAGTGACTCATCATCCTCATCTGTAAAATAGGGACAGCAATAGTGTGTGCCTTAGGAGTTGTGAGGATTGAATATTATATGCAAAGCTTTTAAAACCTCATCTGGCACATTAAGTACTCAATAAATGTTATTAGTTGTTATTAAGGAGAGCCAAATTACATGCTAGGATTGCACTTTCTGTTCTGTTGGTCTGCTCTCTTGATCCTTGGCCAATCCAGTGAGAATGATCTCTGCAGCAAAGCCGAATGGATTTTCTCCTGTTCTTATAACAGTCCACACTGATTGTTCCGAATTGCACCACATATTAAATTGTTTCGTACTGAGTCCCATACATTTGACAATAACTTTTTGTTTTTCGTGGAGCTTCTGATTACCTTTCTTTTTGACAAAAGAATAATGTGCCTTCCAATCCTCAAGACTATTTAGCATCTCAGTTTTATTCTCTCTTACGTGGAGCCTACTTTGTTTTCCTGCCAGAAACCCTTCCCGATTCTTATTCTTGCTTGAGCTCAGACTAATTGCTGCACAGCTGTCACCATGGGACTTCCCTTTACTGCTCTCCTAGGTCAGAGACGCTGTTCCCAAGACACCATATTTTTGCTTTTTCAGTTTTTTGCTCTAAGTTTACTGGAACCAGTCCTCAAGTAACTGCCATGTGCCAGTCACTCTTTTAAGACTGGAGTCATTTTGCTGAACAAGGCTGAGAAAGAACCTTCTCTCTTGAGAGTATACTGGGTAGGGGAACCCCAAATTTTTGTTAAAAATGATCAAATAAGATTTCAGGAGTAATAAATTCTGGGAGGAAGTAACGAGATAGAAGATGGAGGGTGGGGTGGGGTGGTAAGAGTTGAGAGAACTATAAATATGAAGAAGTAAAAACTGGAGGCCATTGGCCACCGTGACAAGGGCATTTGCAATGGCATTCAAAAGCTGGATAAGTGAACCAAGGTGCAAAGAGGTTAATATGCACAATTAATAAGTGGAAAAACCAGGACTTTTGCTAAGATGATTTTTCCCCTGCTCTGTGACATGTGGTGAACTGGGCTGAGAAATGCAGATTAACTCAGGAAGGGTCTCAAGGACACCGGAGGGGCCTGGGTGTCAGCGAAGGGAGTGCACTCGTGTGGCAGCTCCTCCTGAAGCCTTGCATAGACCCTGGGCTAGATATCAGCACAGGCTGGGCACAGGGTGGGCACAGGGACCTGGGCAGGTGGGGTTATATTCTGTGGCTTCTGCCTGGAGGATGGGACCCAGCAGCCTCCTTCCTCCTTCTGCCCCTCACCCTCACAGCTGCTGTAAATGTTCCGGTTTGCTGGACCATGACGAGGGAGCAGAGCCTCCTCTCCTTCCCCTGGACAGCTCTGTGGCCTCTGCCCCAGAAGCAGGCTGCTGCCCTTGCTGCTGAGGGGTAATGCCAGCTGCTCCTTAGAGAGCCATTTCGTAGGGCACCGTGGCAGCCCCAGGGGAGGACCTCAACTAGGGGTGGGGGTGGGAGAAAATGCTCCTCCAGACACCCTTGCCTCCCCGACTCCGTGGTACCCTGGAGCACATCTCCATTGGAAATTATTCTAATTCTGCCACAAGCTGAGGACTTGGTCCTGGCTTGCGTGACAAGGTGAGGAGCCCTTTGAGCTTCTGAGGAGACTTGTTCCTGTATAAAAGTGGGAGGAGAACATGCTAGTTAGGGCCACAGCTGAATGACGGGCATTTGGAGGGTTTTCTTCATCCATCCTTAAGAAGATTGTACCATTCATTCATTCATTCATTCTGCAAATAGTAGAGGACCCACTGTGTGCAAGCCCTGTGCTAGGTGCTGGTGATATCGTGAACAAGATGGACAAAATCCTTGTTCTCATGGAGATTATTTTCCAGGGGTAGAAAAGAGACAACAAACAAACAAACAAACATAAAATAATGTCAAGTAGTCCAAGAGCTCTGTAGTGAGTTAAAACAGGGCGATGTGACTATGTCTGGGAGGGCCTCTCTGAGCGCAGACCTGAACACAAGCAACGGACAGCCCCCTCAATGATCTGGGTGGAACAGAGTTCCCAGCAGAGGGAACAGCGAGCACGAAGGCCCAAGGCAGAAGCCAGCTGAGCATGTTCAAGGAGCTAATGAAGACACCTGGGGCAGAGGGAGCGAGTGGGGGGCACGGCCAGTCACGCAGAGCTTCGGAAGTCAAGGTCAGGAGGTGAGGCTTGAAGCTAACTTTAATTGGATGCCGGTGGACCAGTGTAAGCAGGGGTGTGGTGTGATCTGATTTGTTTTGAAGAGCTGAGCCTAGCTGCTGCTCAGCAAGTGGACTGCAGGGGGACGAAGAGTAAAAGCTGGAGACGAGTTAGCGATGGGTGTCATTGGGAGAGGATGGGTTGGGGACAAGGCCCCATATGGACAGGGCCCACATGCTAAGAGAATCCATCCCTTCACTGTATTCTAAACAGATGGGGAGGGACTAGAGGGCATGATCAAGGGCCCTCGGAAGGGAAGAGGGTCCTAGGCGGCAACTGGGCCAGGGCGAGAGGCCGCTCGTTGCACCCTGCACAGCGAGGGGGTGGAGTTCCTCCTGGGTTTGCCAGCAAGGGCTGTTCCCCTGCAGACGGACCCAGGTTGTTGTCCCAGCTTGGTGACAGTGCAGTCTCTTAATGTGCCTCTTTTTTCTGTAAACGGGATAATAAAGCTAATGAACTCACTGCCTGGGTGTGAGGAGTAAATGAGCTAATGCAGGGAAGCTCTTCGCAGAGGATTGGGTCTATTTCAAACTCTCAGTAAGGGATACGTGTTGTTGCTATTACAGTAATCTGCTCCAAGGTCCTAGCCGTTCAGACTGCCCACGTGTTATAAAGACTGGAACTTACTGCCCTGGCTGGGTGGCTCAGTTAGTTGGAGCATCATCCCATCCACCAAAAGGCTGTGGTTCCATCCCTAGTCAGGGCACATACTAGGTTGTGGGTTCAAACCCTTGTCAGGGCATGCACTAAAGGCAGCCAATCGATGTTTCTCTCTTTCTCTCTGTCTCTAAAATCAATAAGCATATCCTTGGGTAAGGAAGGGGAAAAATAATGGAACTTACCTCCCATATATCTCAGAAGAGGGTTAGTGACATCCCATGTATTAGTCAGCTCAGGCTGCCATAACAAAATACCACGGACTGGGCAGCTTCAACAACAGAAAAGTATTTCTCATAGTTCTAGAGTGCTGGTCAGTTCCGTTTCTGGTGAGAGCCTTGGCTTGCAATGGCCACCTTCTCACAGTGTCCTCACATAGTGGAGAGAAAACTCTGGTCTCTCTTCCACTTCTTATAAGGACACCAGTCCTATTGGATCAGGGCCCCACCCTTGTGACCTCATTTAACCCTAATTACCCCCAAAAGACCCTGTCTCCGATAGAGTCACACTGGGGATTAGGGCTTTAACATTTAAATTTTCAGGGGACACAATTCAGCCCATAGGACCCCACATTCTCCTTATTAGAATTCATGTTTTCTTGAACTTAATATTGGAGTTCCTACAGTTAGTCCCATATTTTTGGTAATTTTTATAAAAGCCTCTGGAAGCTCTTGGAGCTCTCCAGCATTGGATGTCCTGAGCCAGCAGTGAAACCAAATATCTCTGTTTCTGTGCAAGTTCCTCATAGACAACTAACACTCCATCACTTATTTAGCATATTGTGGGCCAGTCGTGGGCTAGGGGGATCCAAAAGGACAAGTGTCCAAAACAGTTCTTTCCCGCAGATGTTCATGGTCAAAGTGGGAAGAAAGTATTCTCTAGAGCAGTGGTTCTCAACCTTCCTAATGCCGCGACCCTTTAATACAGTTCCTCATGTCGTGGTGACCCCCAACCATAACTAAAGCATAGTGATTAATCACAAAAACAATATGTAATTATATATGTGTTTTCTGATGGTCTTATGCAACCCTGTGAAAGGGTCGTTCGACCCCCAAAGGGGTCGCGACCCACAGGTTAAGAACCACTGCTCTAGAGTGATGGTGACCATAAACCGGGACCAAGGTGTCCAGGACTAAGAGCAATCAGGAGGGCTGCCTGGAAGCAGCTGGCTTCTGAAGCCTTCTGAGAGGCCAAGAGTAGAGTGAAGGGCATTCCATGCAGGGAAGAGCAGCGCAGCAAAGACATGGAGCTGGAAATGGGCTGGGCAGGCCCCTGACTATGAGGATGCAGGCCCTGAGGGCAGGGAGAAGTGTACTGAAAGCAGAAAAACATAGGAGTTGACATCAGATTTGACTTAGGAACAGGGGGACCTCGGAGGAGGGACAGAGGCGAGATGGTGGAGACATGAAGACAGAGGGCAGAGCTGAGACCTTTGTGGGAGATGGGTCTTGTTAGAAGAAGGAGTCCTCTGAGGGCCAAGCTGCGTTTGAGCAGAATGGGCAGGTCATCAGGGCCCCCAGGCCGCCAGGAGACGATCAAAGCTATCACACAGCCAGCCTGCCGCCACTCTGTGAGGCACCGGTTACTTAGGAAAATCAGGAGAGAGGCCCAGACTTGGCCTCAGAGCCCCCAGCAAAGCTTTAGCCCTTGCAGAGCCTTTCTGGTGTCCGGGAGGGGAGGACAATGTCATCCGTTTGCTCATCCGACAAATATGTGTTGTACTCCTGCTGGTGCAGGCACAGGGGCTGTGGTGTGAGGACTCACAGGTCCCAGCCCCCGGGACTGTGGGTAATTAATTAGAGATGTGCTGGGGTTTCAGCTGCCACCCTGGGGGCCTGAAAGCACTAGCAGGGCACTGGCCTGGGCAGCTAGGGGTACCAGAAGCCCTCCACTGTGGGTTCACCAATGACTGGTGTGCTTCTGTTCATTTCCATTCCACTGGCTCCCCCTCACCTTTTGCAGTAGCGGGCAGCCGGGGTCCTGGAGGCGTGTGGCCGTGGGCAGGCTGCTGGGGACCCCTCTCTCTGACATGGGAGTGATCCAGATCCAGGCCTGGGGGACAGATCCTCAGGTGCTTCTGGCCTCACTGAGCTGTCTCCTGCAAGAGCCCTGGCAGCATTCAGCAGCCACAAGCTAACGAGTGTGCGGGTGGAACCCATGATGCCAGCCCTCGGGGCAGCCACCCCTCCGTAATGGCCCCAGCGCCCAGGCTGCCTGCCCTCATTAAGGGAGGGCTGGTTAATTAGAGAGGCCAGGCACCCCTAATTGCTTAGGATCTGAGTCAGCCAGCTTTCAGCTGAGAGTCGGGCCTCACCAGCAACGGGAGGCTGGGCAGGGCTGCAGGAGAAGCTGCCTGCGCGCAGCCGGGAAGCAATAGGATTTTTTTTTTTTCTGGTTTCAGACAAAATGGGTTTCATGGTGTAGGCGCAGAGGAGTCTGTCCATGAAACAATGGTCTCAGTAGCGTGTGCGGAGTCCCCTGTGAAGGAGGGTGAGGCAGAATGGCACTGTGCTCAAAGGCCGCAGGGAAGTCCGCCCAGTGAGGGCTCAGGGTGGGCAGGTGCTGTGAGCAAGGGGCCGGGCCACACCCAATCCGTGCTCACGGCTCTGAGGAGGCACCTGAGGGGGCTCAGGCCACACCTGCAGCAGGGGAGCTGGCAGAATCCCATCATGGGGGCCCCCCATGGCCTTCTCGAGCTCTAACCGCCTCCTAAATGCCCTGCCTCCAAGCACCGTCACATCGGGGCTTAGAGCTTCACCACGTGAGTTTGAGGGGACACAGCATTCAGCCCGTTGCACCTACTGATCAGAAATCCTGGGGGCAATTGGAACTACTGTAACAACATAATCAATAAAATATACTTTAAAAAAAAAAAAAGAAATCCTGGGGGCGGGGCGGGGCAGAATCTGCGTGTGTCAGGCCCTCCAGGGGATGCTGATTCTCTTCAGGTTTGAAAACTCCTGCTCGGAGGTCCCAGCCCCGGGCCTGGCTCAGGGCCGTGGTGAAGCACTGGAGCGGCAGGCCTTCCCCGCTTCTCTGCCTCCCCTCCCCCTCCCCTCCCCCTCCCCATTCCCCCTGCACCACACAGCCCCCACACCTCCACACACCCCACACACCTCCACACTCCCCCCACACACACACCCACATCCCCAGGTCAGGGTCATGTGCCCTGCCCCCGCCACAGCAGTTCTTGCCAACAGTGAACACGGGCGTCTCTCACCTTGTGGTGCCTTCAGAGTTTACAAAGCGCTTTCACAGAAGTCCTCCTGTTTGGTGCTCAGGGCAAAGCTGTAAGGGAAACAGGGGAGCTGAGGCTGTTTCCCAGTCACAGGTGGAGAACAGGGGCTCAGTGGAGGCTGCGTGGCCTTCTAGGGTCCCCTGGCGGGGTCATGGGGAGCATCCGCCATGCCATGCTGCCCCAGCACTCACGCCATATCCTTTCCCTTCCTTGGAGAAGCAGGGATCGCTTTCTGAAGAATACAGGAGAAGAAACACCATACTCAGTGGTTACATATTGAAAACGTTTCTCATAAACCCAGGGGTAAGACAAGTTCTTTGTATCTTTACTGCCACGTCTATCCAATGTTGCACTGGAGGCCTAGCCAGGCAATCAAGCAAGAAAAAGAAGTGCATGCCATAAGGATTGGAAAAGAATAGCTGAAACTGTCACTATCTGTGAATAAAATGGTCATGTAACTAGAAAGTCTGAAAGAACCTCAATGCATTAGTAGGTAACTTTAGCAAGATTGTTGTATACAGTTTCATATACATGAAAATTGGTATTTCTATACACCTGAGACAAAATTGAGAGAAAATAAAAAGTCCAATTTATGACAAAGGGGACACTGGTATGCAGTGGATAAAGAATGGTCTTTTGGATAAATAATGCAAGGTCATTTGATATTCATGTGGTAAAATGTATCCTGACCTTTACCTCGGGCCAGGCACAAAAGTCAATTTCAGACTGATTTCAGATTTAAATGTGAAAAGTAGAATAGTAAATATTTTGGAGGAAAAAGAGAGGGAAAGAGACAGTAAGAGAGAAAGAGAAATAAAAAATAAACACAGAAGAAGTCACTTTAAGGCAAAGGCTCAGGTGCTTATGTTAGCATGGACGATGACTTTGGGGACCCCAGGATGCCCCAGAAGGCCCTGTCAGAGACCACCCTTCCTCTGTGCTCTGTCCAACGCTGGCAGTGGCCGGCCGGCTGCCCTCACCGCCACTGGGGGAAAAGCTTTTCCAGCTACTTTCCCAAGACGTCCAGAAGCAGCCTGAACGTTCTCTGAGTGTTCCCACTCCACAAGCTCAACACCTGGGACTCACTGAGCCCCAAGTCCAGGGCCTGTGCTGGCGGGAGATCGGGCGGCCCCTCTGGGAGAGTTTTACCTCCTTTGGAGCCAGCTCAGCTCCTTAGGTCCATCCTTGCATGTGAAAGTGAATTTCATGAAGGTCTTATCTCTGCAGAATTTTTTCATTCATTCATGCTACAACGTTTTATCAGGAATGGACTCTATGCAAGGCCCCAGGGGTATTGTGATGAATGAGGTAAGAGGTGGCCTTGCTCCCATAATGCTGCTAGGTAGTAATAAGAGACGGTGCTTCTCTTACTTAATCTGCCAGACGCTGTTCTAAGGGCCTGTCATGTGGTAACTCACTCAGTCTTCCTCACAACCCTATGGGGTTGGCACTGTTATCACTCCCCTTTTACAGACGGGCAGACTGAGGCACAGAGCGGTTAAGAATCTTGCCCAAGACCCTGTCTGGTGTGGCTCAGTGGAATGAGTGCCAGCCTGAGAACCAAAGGGTCACCAGTTTGATTCCCAGTCAGGACACATGCCTGAGTTGCAAGCCAGGTCCCCAGTTGGGGGCGCACGAGAGGCTGCACATTGAGGTTTCTCTCCCTCTCTTTCGCCCTCCCTTCCCTTCTCTCTAATAAATAAATAATTAATTAAAATCTTAAAAAAAAAATAATCTTACCCAAGCACTGTGGTTCTGAGCATCCTGGCCATGGGATGCTATGCCACATCCACCCCATAGAGTTTATGACCTAAGAAAGGAGATATGGACGAGAACCAATAAACACAGTAATTCTAGAAAGCGATAAAAACACAGGAAGTGGGAGATGGGGCGCTGTGAGAGCCAGTGGGGAGGGAGTAGGGAGGCAGCTGTGTTGTCCTGGATGAACAGCATGGGCCTCTATGAGGAGGGGACTTCTGAGCTGAGACCACGGCAAGAAAAAGCCAGACCTGGCAGAGAGTGTCCCAAGCAGAGGCAGCAGCGTGGCTGAGGCACAGGGTGGGAAGAATGTGACACGAGGGAGAACAAAGGGGGACCAGGCAGGCACGGGGAGGGAGGGGGCCCCACAAGTGCCCCCTGGAAGCTGTGTGGCCCTTCCTGGGTCTGTGGAAGGGTGGCTGCCCCCCTCTGCTCCTTGGATTAATTTGAGTCCCCCAAAATCAGAGGAGGCGATTTTAAAAGTTATTTTTTAATTCGTAGTAAAATATACATAACATAAAATTTACCATTTTAACCATTTGTAAGTATACAGTTCAGAGACATTCAGTACGTTCACACTGTTGTATGACCATCACCACCATCATCTCCAGAACTTTCTCATCTTGCGAAACAAACTCTGTACCCGTAAATATAACTCCCATTCCCAGCCCCCCCCCCCCCCCGCCCCCAGCATCCACCATCCTACTTTCCGTTTCTGGGAGTCCGCCTGCCTTAGGTTCCTCGTACGCGTGGCATCACACAGAACTTGCCCTTTTGTGACTGGCTTGTTTCACGCGGCGTAGTGTCTTTAAGGCTCAGCCACGTCGTGTAGCATAGGTCAGAGTTTGCGTCCTTTCTAAGGCTAATGTTCCGTTGTACGTAGGTGTCACGTTTGGTGGGTCCATTCGTTTGTCAGTGGACACTTGGGTTGCTCCTGCACTTTAGATTTTGTGAATATGACTCCTCTGAACATGGGCGTGCAAGTATCTCTTCGTGTCCCCGCTTTCAGCTCTTTTGGGTGTGTCCCCAGAAGTGGGGTTGCTGGATCGTGTGTTCATTCTGTTTAATTTTTGGAATTGTCACCCTGATTTCCATGATGACCGCCCCACTTTACATTCCCACCAACAGCGCGCAAGGGTTAGGAGGGTACAGGGTCTCCCTCCTGAATGGGGGTGCGGTGAAGCTCATCCAATTGTCCCCCATTCCCTTTCCAAATCCAACTCTCAGCACCTCTGTCCCTCGGCAAGGCCACTGTTTCATCTAGCTGCCACCAAGTTGGCCTCCCAGCGTCCTTTCTCCTCCTCACCCTAATTCAGATGTTCACACCTCATTACAAAGATGGATTTTTTCATTCAGCTACTGATGTTTCCTAAATTCCCAGGAAAAGTCATTTAATTCGCCTGCCCCGAGGGCCTGCTCTGGCTACTGCATGGCCCAGGCTGCTGGGCAGGAATGACTTGGCTGCTGTTTCTGGGTCTGAGGATTGAACCAGATACCACGCAGCATCTTGGAACATCTGCCTGCTCAGGAATCTGCCGGTCAGAATGTTAGACTTTCTTGCTGCCCTGGGGCCTGCAGTGAGACTTTTCTTCCCCCAAAGTAGCTTCTTCCTCACCATTTTATGCAGTCCAGAGACCATTCTGTTCCCCGTGCTGTGCCACTGACCTTCAGCTCAAGGTCAAAAGCAGCTGAAGAGCTGCCAAGAGCGAGGGTGGGCTTGGGGAACCCCGAGGCCCTCTGGTGGCAAGACCCAAAGCTTCCTGGAGACCAGCCTGATGGTCCTTCAGTCATTTGCTTAGGTCCTGCGGCCCTCGAAAGACCCTGTCCACGTGGCTCAGCTGCGTGCCAAGCCCTGCCCTCCAGGAGCTCACCACTGGTGACAGATGATGGAGCGCAGCGGGAGAGGTGCTGTCGGAGCAGAAGGCACGGCGTGACCCCGGAACGGAGGGCGGCAGGGCTGGCCATTGGAGAGCTATTTGAGCCAGGCCTGGAAGGGTGGAGACCAAGGTGCCTGGGGAGGGCACTTCAAGAGGAGGCACAGCTCTGCAGAGGCAGGGTGACAAGGAAGTGCAGGGGACATGTGGGGAGAGAGCAGGGAGAGGGAGGCGGGCCAGGAAGTGGGGAGGGGGGGAGCAAGGGTTGTGAAGGCCCTGGGTGCCCACTGAGGAGTGGCCTGTAGGCAGCCTGCCATCATTCAGGAATCAAGTGAGCCTCTGGGGAGGTCAAGTCCAGAGGCAGATTTGGACGGGGAACGTTTGGGGGTTGGAGAGAGCCTGCTGGATGCCTTAAAACAATACCCTAGGTTGTGTTGCAGAGGCTCAGAGAAATGAGGATTCATTCACAGCTGCGGCGGCTGCCACTCCCTCATCTGTAGGGGTCAGTGCCGGCCGAGGAGCAGGTTCTGGGGCAGCAATGCTGCAAGGGCTAGACTCGCTTGGCTTATTGTTGTTTTAAAGCCATGGGAGGTTTGCTTTCCAAATTTCTTTGTCTCCTGTCCACTAAATAGGAAGAAGTCAACATGGGGGTTGTTTTGTGCTTCTGAAATCCCCATCCGTCTCTGACATTCCTGTGATGCCACATACCTTCCACAGCCCCCCCGCCCACACACACACACAACTAGGCCAGGCACAGGCAGTGATCATACCCATTTTCCAGGTAGAGGAACTGAGGCTCTGCGACATGACCTACTCCTGAGAGTGCAGCCAGGGCCTTAGATCTCAGTTCAGAACTTTGCTCTCATGCTCATTGGGAAGCAGAAAGAGCTGAAGGAGACCCCCCAAAGGAAGGTGGAATTTGGTGCCAGCTTACCAACTGGGTGCCAAGGCCATTCACTAAGTGCCCCCAACACTGAGAAAAGGATCATGTCCCTAGTGCCAACCATCCACAATAAGGTGTGGCACCCTGCCCCCTCCCCGCCCCAGAGCAGCCCACCCCACAGAGTGGGCCCGGGGCTTGGCACTAGTTTGTCACACCTCCGGGGATGGGTGGGCAGAGCCTGGACACATCTGGAGATCTGCGAGGGGCTTGTGGTTACTGAGTAGGCTTGGGTTGGGGCTGGAGTTGGGTTTCTTCCCTGAGACAGCTGTCTGGTGCCCCCTCGAGCCCCTGGCCACTGGAGCTGAGGGGCTTTCTTTCCTGGGTCTGGTCATTGTAGGCGCGCGAGAACACAGGCTGCAGGAAGCAGTGTTGGCAAATCCGTTTAGCAGCTGTTACTGGGAACGGTAATTTTGTGCAGCCTGTTGTCCCCTGTTGTGGTAAATAACAGATAATGACATTTCCAGCCCCTGGTGTGGCTGGAAGCTCCACACGCAGGCCTCACCTCACTGACTGCGTCCTGCAAGCAGCCACACGCGGAAGACCTGCGATTTTTCATTGCTTTCAAGTCCCCTCTGTGTTTCCTGCCGCAGACTGTCCCTCACGGCTATTGGCTGTTGGCTGACCTGAACTTGAGGCGGATTAAGCCTGTGCTCTGTTCCCCCAAGGGGGGCATCTGGGTGACTCTCCTGCTGATGGGGGCAGCTGTGATGGGGGCAGGGAAAGGGGAGCCAGATTCTCTGCAGAGGCTCCCTTTAGCCCAGGCCTCCAAACCAGGAAAGAATCAGGCCTTCTTAGAGGCAGCTTAGGGGATCTTCGCTCTCCCCCATAGACTGTTCCTCGCTCTTGCCATCCTGCCTTCTGTGAAAGAGGTGACTCGCCCAGGCTACAGATGCAGAAACTGAGGCTGGGAGGGATTGTGATTGGCCAGGCCTTCCAGAGACCCCTCTGCCCAGGAACCACATTGGCCATGCTGAGTTCCCAGGTGCAAACAGGCGCGTGCTTTGGGGCCCCCAGGGAGTGAGGCCTGAGCACCCAGGCGCCAGCGCCCAGCCTTCCCACCAGGCTCCTGGCTGCCTGCGGGGCAGTCTCGTTAGTCCTCCAGCTCATCCTCTGCTCCTCCGCTTGTTCATCTTGCTCAAAGGCGGCTCTGATCAGTGTGAGCTGCCCACCCCCCAGAGTCTTTGGTGGCTCCCTGCTGCCTACAGAATGAAGTCTAACCTCCTCCACACAGTGTCCAAGGCCCCTCAGTTCATTCCCCAGGCACAGGCTGCTGATTTTAGCAACAGAAATGAAACACCCGGCCTCGGAGTGCTGAGGCCTGAGGGTCGGGCCTCGCTGCACCTGGCCCAGACCTGTCACTGCTCCCCTTGGAGCCCTGTTCCTGCACATCGCCAGGGCCCCTAATTAATCGTTAGTGATGCTGCTACTGGAACCTTAAGAAGCCTGAGGGTGTTTGTCTAAGTCTGCTGTATTTTTCAAATTAAAAAATCAGTTCTAACAACAGGTATTTACTGGCTTCGAGGATAGTTACTGTGTCCCAGGCACTGGCGGGGGCGTGGAGAAGGGAGAGGGTATTTTCACATAAACTGACCTTTTGAGAGTTCCGATGATCCCGGAAAGTCAGAGAAGACAGTGCTCATCCCTGGAATAGGTGGGGCTGCCCAGGGGCTGAAATGTCCCATGCTGGGTTGGTAGGGGCAGAGCTGGGGAGTGGGAGGGTCTGTGCACAGTCACTGGAGAGACCATTTCAACAGGTGTCATCAGCACTCCTCTAGATGTCTCATCGTGGGAGCAACAGGAGGGCGTGACTAGTGCCTGGGGTTGGGGAGGGGGTCAAGGAAGGAGTGACTGAGGAGAATGCATTTGAGTTATAGCTGCAATTTACTGGCCATGAGGCACAGGCTGGGCAAAAGCATGGAGGTATGGGAATGGGGGGAGGGGGCAGGCAGGGGAGAACAGCCAAGGAGAAGTTGGGACAACTGTAATTGAACAACAGTAAAAAAAATTTATTTTATATGCAACCCCCCCACCCCCCAAAGAAAAGGCATGGAGGTGTGGACGCTTGAACAGAGGCTGGATCAGGTGACTGCCAAGTGGCAGGCATGCCTCTGGGTGAAACATTCTCCGTGGGAGGCCCGTCTAGAGTGTTGGGGGCAGACAAGGAAGCATGGCAGACGGGCTTGGCAAGGCTGCAGAATTGGGGGCAGGTCAAGGACATATGTGTGCATCTGTTTTCTTGTCTTCCCGTTGCTCAGCCTGTGAGCCTCCCTGTGCTCCCTGCCTAGTCCAGGGCCTGGTAGCCACAGGGCCTCAGGAAGTGTTTGCCGAATGCTCTTGACATCATTGGGCCCAGCCTGCAGCTCCAGTTTCTGCCCACCAGACTCTAGGGGAAGGGATGGTGGAAGGTTGAGCAGAGTCTCCTTCGCCGCCTGTGAAAAAGCAGGGCTGTGATTTTAGCATCTTTGAGGTCAGGCCGAGAGACGGGTCCCAGGCCCTGGTACTGTAGAACCTCAGAGCTAGGATCTCCTTGGCCAACCTGGCCAGTGGCTCCTTGCATGGACGGTGCTGACCGCAGCCAAGGGCCTCCCTCCAAGGTGGGGCTTTGTGACAGTCCCCGAGGAGCCAGACTCACTTGCAGCCATTAGCTCAGGGGCCTGCTGCAAGGGGCAGGGTGCTTTGAGGATGCTGGTTGGGAGGACAAAATATATATACATACTTATATATATCTGTATTATGTATATATATATGATCTAGCTTCTGCCTTGGCTGTTGCTGTGAGGAGCAGTCTTCTTGAACAGAGGCCAGGCCAGGTGACTGCCAGGTGGCAGGCATGCCTCTGGGTGAAACATTCTCCGTGGGAGGCCCAGCCTGGGGCTTCTGGAAAGCAGAGGTCAGTTACACAACCAGGGTTGGGCTGGGGGAGACTGAAGCTGGCTTTGTACGGCTGTCGGCTCCCTGTGTTCATGTTCCTGGCATGGCCAGTGTCCAGCTCGGAAAGTGGGCTGCTGTTTGTCTTCAGACCACCGTTGTCCATGGGATAACTTGCTCTCAGTGACATGTTTCCTGGGCCCCATCAGCATCCTTCTCGACCAGTGTGGGGGTCATAGAAAACGTGGGTGAGAGGTGCAATCAGGATTTGGACCCCAGTCTGCCCTCCACTGGCTCCCTTTGTGTGACCCTGGATGGATCACCTAAGCTGTCTGCCCCAGTCCCGTCACCGTTAAGTGAAGAATCCATGTAAGGCGCTCATACTGAACCTAGTACGTGCAACGAGTTATATAAGCCTTTGCTTTGATTGTTATGGACCTGGGTCCGCATCCTGGCTCTGCCGCCTCCTCATCACGTGAGCCTAGCCAAGCCATCCAACGTCTCTGGGCCTCTGATATCCTCATCCACGACACTCAGATCATAAAGCCTTCCTCAAGGGGCCATTATGAGCATAAATGAGATTAAATGTGATAATGATAATGTGTGTTGAGCGCTGAGCTTGGTGCCAGGCATGGAATAAGCGCTCAATAAATGGTAGCCATTATCGTTATTATGAGTTGTAACTCTAAGTAACCATGCAGTAAGGAGCAAGATGGGTGTAAAGCCGCCCCATTCACCCTCTGCAGCCTTCCCCTGCCCTGACCCCCTCCCAGCCAGAGCAGAGGTTCAGGGCTGCAGGCTGCTGGGTGACGTGGCCGTCCCAGGAGAACACTGGTCCCTGTGTCATCCCTCGGTAATTCTGATGGAGTCACATGGTCCTGCGGCTGGAAGTCTGGGGGACGTGACAAGCTCAGGTTCCATTACTTTCGGGAACTAGCCGCAGAGGCAAGGAGCTAAGGAAGGCTCCCGGAGTCTAGTCCCAGGACTTGTTGGAGCCAAGCAGGGAGGAGCAGGCCATGTTTACAGCTCCCGGAAGGCTTGAGGAGCGTGGCGGAACTCCATCCACCGTACAGCCTTTCTCACTTTCCAGGCTGGCTCAGGGCCAGGGCTGGGCCCCAGGCACACACCAGGCGGGGAGATTTTAGGAGGGGTGTCTTCCAGAGCCCGTGATAGCCCCCTTTTTACAGGACTGGCAAGTTCTTGTGCGTATTGACTGCTAGTCCTCAGGGAACCCTGCAGCATCGCCCATCCCCACACAGGCCTCCTGACACCCGAAAGGTCCCCTTAGGTGTTTGCAAGGGCAAGTGTGGAGTCCCCATGCGGCTTCCTGACCAGGAGCTGGTGAGGCTCCTCCTGTCTAGGAGTTCAGCCTTTCAAAACCGAGGCTTCCTTTTGATAAATAAGGAAACTTGCCACATTCTCTTATAATACCTTGAAGTTTCAAATAATATTCTATGTTTGAAAAAAGTGAATGTAATCTTGAACCTGCTTTCCTGCTACATGTGTCCTATCCTCGGGCCCTAGAGGTCCTGTTACCCCCCTCAGAGGAGGGAAACCCCAGATGGAGTCGCGGGCTGCTGGCCATGGTGGAGCCGGTCACAGAAACACACATGTGAGGGGCTCACCCCAGCCTCTGGGACGGACATCTGGCCCCTGCCTGAGACAGCGCTGGGTCCGGGAACTGTCCCCAGCTGTCTCCTCCAGCCCTTTGTCCCTTCTGTGTTTGTGTGCATAATTCCCTGGTACACACACAGTCCTGCGTCAGTGCTCTTCAGTCTTGTCACACTTAATGCCCTGTGCACGCAGGCCCAGGGGCTGTGTCACGTCACACTGAGCACGTACTAGGCGCCCGCGCATCCTCCACAGATGCCTGTTGAGTGAATGGATGGATTTCTCGAGACCGAGCGCCATGGCTCACGCAGTTACCCTTTGATCAAACATTATTAGGTTGGCTGGTTTTTAAAAATCTTCCTCTCAGCTTCAGGTTGAATAACGCTCCTCTGCTCCTTTGCCCAGCTCTTGTGTGAAACCTCTGCTGCATGCCCCCGGGGCCCCAGCGAGAGAGCTCAAACCTCCTTTGTTTCCCCCGTTCTTTGGAAAAGAGGCAAAAACCAGGCACACAGTCTCTGGTCTCAGAGGTGATGCTAAGGATAACCAGGACCAGGAAGAGTTAACAGTGGCTGGCGGGCAGGCCCAGCGGAGGGGGCAGGTGGGTGGCTGTCTCCCCACCCCAGCCAGCCTGACAGTCCCGTCCTGCCTGATGTCCCCATTGCCCAGTCAGAGCCACACAGTGGGGCCTGAGCCTGAGACGACCCAAAGCCCATGCAAGGCACGATTTCTTATTACGTGCTCGTGAGTGGTCATAACCAAGAGCTGCTTCTGCTGCCTTTTTAACCCCCTCCTCCACCCAGGGCATGGTGCTGATGACTAGTGAGTGGTAGGTGAAAGGAGGAGGTGTTTTGGAAGCTAGTCCTGAAATCTGCAATGCTTCCATTCCTCTGGGAGAGGCGGCTAGGGGCTGGGGGCCTCACAGGCCTGGTGGTCCCAGCATCGTCATCTGAGGGAGGGGAAGGTGGCAGTGTGGCCTCGCGGAAGCCTGGGTGAATAGAAGAAGCTTGGCCATAACTGGGTAATGACACCTGCCATGCAGCCAGGATGTAAGAAGGCTGACATTTCCCTGGTCGGATATTAGTGTAGGAAACACAGAGAGACTTGTTTTCCTTCTGAAATTCTTCTCTTGTAGCCTCCTTGCTTCTTTCTCAGACCAAGCAGCAGGTGACTGGCGTGAAGGCTGTGTCTCTGAGCCCCAGTAACTCCATGTGTGCCATGGTCAAGGCTAAGGTCAAAGTGCCCTCAGCCCCACTGGCCCCCAGGTTGTGTCCCAGTGACTGGAAGGAGGGGCCTGGCTGTGCCCTCTCCCAGTTGAGGCGTGACCTGGTCTGTAGTTCTGGAGGAAGGGCCCAGGCCCAGGGAATCAGCCCTGTCTTCGTTTGGTGTAGGGGAGAGTGACCACTTAGAAAAGTATTTTGTCTGGGCAGTGACCTGGGGCTCAAATGGGGTTCGTTTCACATCCTACCTCCCTGTGGTCAAGCAACTTAATATTAAGCCTCAGGTGACCTTATTTATAAAAAAGGGACAATATACCCACCTCCTCGGGTGGTTATGGAGATGAAATGAGATTCTACATAAAACACCTAGCTTGGTGCCTGGTGTGGCATAAGTGTCCCACAAAGTATAAACTATAATATGGACATCAATATCTAAACTATTTAAAGCAATTTGGCACAGGACTTGGGTTCCAGATACTGAATATATGGCCACAGGGCCGTTTCTAGCCCTCTGGTGCCCGGGCTGGTGAGGCACCTCCAAGCCTGGGAAGGGAGCAGGGCGGAGCCGCCGATCAGAGGGGACCATGACCCAGTGACACCATGGGGTGGGGAGCTGGCCTGACTGTCTACTTTTGAATCACAGTCAACCAAGACGTCTGTCTCCCGCCTATCTGTGCATATATTTCAGCTTCTTTAATCCAGAGTCCCCAACCCCCAGGCTGCAGACTGGTACCAGTCTGGGCCTGTTAGGAACCAGGCCGCACAGCAGGAGGTGAGCTTAAATGTAATGCATTTGAATCATCCCGAAACCCCCCTCCCCCTCCCCCAGGGACATGAAAAATTGTCAGAAAGGTTGGGGACTGCTGTTTTAATGCATCTTGACACACAAAAATCCAGATCTGGTCAAAAAATGAAGTTGGGGGCGAGTGATTTCCCAAAACATTGAGCATATGCTTTCTTTAAATAGGACTTCTGCTTATCCACTTAAAATAGATTCTGACTTAGCACAGTTTGATTTACATTTTGGCCGATATCTTTCTGCACATATATCGACTTTTAATAGCTACAGGCACGTATACATATTTATGTGGTAGAAAATTACCCTATGCATACTGTTTATAACTTGTTTTTTTTGTTACTTAATTTATGGTGAATATTGCTCCATTTCAGTACCTATATTGCTTCATCATAATTGTTTTCACTTTTTCTGTTTCTGTCGTCATTTTTATTGCTGCGTAGCTTTCCCTAAAACACATTCGTATTTTTCCTTGTTGAAGATTTGATTTCTAGAAATGAGAACCCATTGTGTGATGTGAGATGCTCACGTGTAGGGTCACATCTTCACGTGGCCTCCTGCGTGCGCTGCCACCATTTGTACGTAGCCTTTTCTGCCCTACGCTTTTGGGGTGGAGGGGCGGCCGCGCTGTGGGCATCGTTTACAGCACAGCTCAGGGGAGAGAGCGTCTCACTATGAATGTCAGTTGGTTGGAACTCTTGGGAAAGTCCTTTTCCAAATGAGCCTTGTTAGTTCACAAACTCCTCCGCTCGACGGGACACTCTCTAAGGACAAGGGCTGTGCCTCATTCATCCTTGTCACTCCAAGAACAACACTTTGCATCCAGTATGGACTAAACCTTTGTTGAATTGAAGCATCAGATATTTTCAAATTAACCATCTCCGGTAGTCATTCCTGCAGCACGCAGTTTCCTGGCCTCCTTGTACGGAACACTGGAGCAGTTTCATTTTTTTTCAGCTGACTGAGCATCATGAACATCGCTGTCTGTGTGATAGATGGTAATGCGGCGAAGCCCTCGGGGCCTGGCGAGGGGTGCGTGGCTGCTTCCCCGTTACTGAATGTTCCCGGACCCTGTTCCCGAGAGGCCTCGATGTCTGTGTCCTGAACAGTTTCATCCCCAGCCCCGCCCTGGCACTGCACGCCCTCCTGTCTTCTGAGCAGTCAGTGTGGAACCCATTGTGGAGCTGGGGGCTCTGCGTGAGTTGGGGGGGCTCACCGTGAGGGTGGGAAGACCCAGCCTGGGAGCCAGGGGCCTGAGCTCTGGTGCCCCTCCCTTGTACCTCCTGCCTCTTGGCTGTGGTGTGGGAAGATAGAGGTGACAGGGCAGTGGAGGTGCTCCAGGGAGGCCAGGGGTCACCCAAGTGGCCAAGATGATGAGGACGTCAAGCAGGGTGCCCAGTGAGAGTCTGCATACACAGGTGACCTGCAGGGTGCACCCCTGGGCGGGGGGCAGGAAAGAGGAGCCACGCGGGGTACAACCCTTCCTAAAGGACACTAAGCATCTCTTCCCTCGTGGTGGGGCCGGCCTGGATTCATGCAACATACCCTGAGTGGGAGGCCCTTCCGGCCAGCAGCCCCGCGGCCTGTGGACGCCCGACCATGGGCGCAGGCTCTCCTGCCACCCTGCCCTGTGCTGCCCAGGGGGTGTTTCCCGTCTGTGTGCCTCATCTCCCCAGTAACAGGCATGTTCCAGGAGGGACCACATCTTGTGTTCTCATTGTAATACTAAAAGCAGTTCCTGTTTGTTCATTTATTCTGCAGATATTCATTATGCCAGGTACTGGAAACAGGAAGGTGGGCAGAACAGACATGGCCTCTGCCCTCGGGAGCCTGGTAGGGGAATTGATGGTTGTCATAGAGCCACGTGAATGAGGGTGAAGCTCCTGAGGACAGGAGGCGAGAGCTCAGTATGGAAGCTCCAACCAGGCAAGAAGTTAGGGAAGGCTTCCTTGAGGAAGTAGTGCTTTTGCTGAGGTCTGAAGGATGCATAGGTTAATGAAGAGAGAATGGGACCAAGTGCATGCCAGACAGAGAGAGCAGCGTATGCCACAGTCCTGCAGCAGGAAAAGCATGGTGAGGACCAGGGGCTGAAGACAGGCTGACAGGGCTGGGCTCGGAGCAGTGCAGCAGGGGAGGGGCTGGCAAGGAGGAGGGGTCTAGCCTGAGCAGGCATCACACACCATGGGAAAGGGGGTGTCTCCATCCAGAGCGCAACAGGAAGTCTTTGGAAGCTTTTAGGCTGGCAGGGGTGGGCGAAATAACAAGATTAGATTTGCATCTTGAAAAGATCACTGGCTGCTGTATCGGGAACGAACTGGAGATGGGCCAAAGTCGGGGCGAGGGGGCCCGCTGGGAGGCCCTGGGGCCCGGCAGGCATTGGAGGTGGCAGCGTGGATCTGGGAGGGTGATGAGGGGAGTTGACAGTGGAGAGTTAACATTCTTGGGGATGGATTATCGGTTGGGAATGAGGGAGCGTGAGGATGGAGGATGATTCTGGGCTTTGGCTTGTATGACTGGTGGGCGCAGGCACCCTTTACCGCTGCAGGCCTGTGGAAAAGGGCTGTGGTTATTGCCTGCTCCTTACCGTGTGCTGTGCTAAGCACATTTATGAATCATCTCCCTTGATCCTCGCAACTGTGGCCTGAGTCTGCCTGTGACCACTGTGTTACCCACGAGGGTCAGACAAGGTTAGCAACAAGGCCAAGGTTGCATCCTCTGCTGCCCAGCCCCAAAGCCTGTGTCCCGTGGGCTATAGCCTGAGCCATCCCCTTCCCCAAGTGTGCTCTAGGCTGGGATGCATATTTGCAAAGGGAATGCATGGAGGGCCTGAGATAGGATGGAGAAGCTTGCACGTGCCAACTAAAGGCCTGAACTTTTGTCACGTCTGTCTGGTCCG
Source organism: Furipterus horrens (assembly GCF_987537825.1). Taxonomy (NCBI): domain Eukaryota; kingdom Metazoa; phylum Chordata; class Mammalia; order Chiroptera; family Furipteridae; genus Furipterus; species Furipterus horrens. Next base: position 59,572,067 of record NW_028327181.1, on the reverse strand, counting down.
ATCCAGAAGCTAGACTTGGTTTGTTTAACACTCAGACACAGTTCCAGGCTGTGGCAAGCTCAAGGCAGCCACTGGGGAAGCCAGTGCTCACTTGCCCGGGGCAATTCTGCTCAGTGAAAACCCATCTCAGGCAGGGAAGCAAGTGCCCACCCCCAGGCCTCAGGGCTGCCTATCCTTGACACGGCTGGGCACTGTTCCCTCTGTCACAGCCGGCTCACACTCTCTCTCACTGGCTTTTAAAAACACTACCTGCTTAATTTTCTTTTTTTGGAACCTGGGAATAAAGACCAAGCCCATAGGGAGAAAGGCTTGTTAGTCTCTTATTGATTCGAGATTTAGTAGAGTCGCAATTATGTATTACTTGAACTGGAGCATGTTATGGTTTAGCTGGCCTGGACTCCCCGGGCAGAGATGCAGCACAGCTGAGAGAGGGCATATCTGACCACGGCTTCCATCGCTGAAGCCTGGAACCAGGGCTGCGCATGGGCGAGGAGGGTGTGCCTTGTCATGTACCCCTGGCCCCCCACAGCACCCCACAGGGCAAAGGGAAGAGAAAACATTTGGGACATGCCATCCATCTGCACACATACCCCCACCCCAGCATGGGAGCTGACCATCAGCCTTTGACCCACCCAGTCTCTGGGGGCAGCTGGCGCACACCACTTCTGTCCCCAGGTCAGGTGGCTGTGTGTGCCATGGTCTGTGGACACAGCCCCAGGCACTCTCTCCTCATTTCTTTCCCAGCCCCCCTACAGCACAGGTGTCCAATCAATCAGATGATATTCACTGAGGGCATGTGCGCACCCGTCCTTCAACCCTGCTTATATAGCCCTCCTGCGGTGCAGCCGGGCAGCCCCTCGGCCTTGGCAGGTGGCCTGGGACCGCACGGGGTGCTCCACTGGGCGCACGTGAGTCCTGGCCGAGTGTCCCAGCACAGTGCCAGGCTCCTCATGGGTACCCAGCAGGGATGGTTACAGGAATCAGTACATTGGAAGGTGGGTAAGAGCCCGAGGGGGAGGGGTGGGCTGAGGGTGGTGGAGACAAAAGACTCCAGGGCTTTGGTCTGATTGGAAGTGAGGCCCTGTGGAGCAGGAACAGGCCGTTGAGGCGCCAGGGCTGAGGGCTGGGTCCTCTGGCCCCGTGCCACCCAGCAGAACCGCCTGCGATGATGCATTGTCCTTCTTTGGAGCCATTCGATATGCTTGCTCACCGCCAGCCACGTGTGGCTGTCGAGCACTTGAAACACAGTTAGTGTGACTGAGGAACTGGGTTTTTCATTGTATTTAACTTTAATTAATTTCAATTTAAATAGCCACATGTGGCTGGTGGCCACCGTGTCAGACACTGCAGGTCTAGAGGAGAATCATGCATGGTTTTAGATCAGGGCACAAGGGGGTGTCACTGATAATAATGACTGGCACTTATTGAATGCTTATAATGTGCTGGTCGATCTTCGTGTGTATCTCAGTTAACCCTCAAGACAACCTTGGGGATACACATTATCCCATTTTACAGCTGAGAACATCTGAGGCTCAGGCTTTCAGTAGCTTGCTCAAGGGCCCACCCAGGCCTGCCCTCTCCCAAGCCTGTGCCCAGAGCACCATGCTGTGAACCAGCTCAGAGCAGTGTTTCTGGAAATTAAAACTGTGACAGTGCAGGGCAGCGTGAGGTCAAGACCCCAGGAGGACTGAGCTCTAAGTGATCCAGGGCTGAGATAGATGATAATGAGCCTGTTTCTAGGGCTCCCAATGTGCAGAAGCAAAAGAAGGGTCCCACTCCTGGTCAAGGGCTGTGTCCCCCCAAGCCCTATGTGGAAGCCCTGATCCTCAGAGTGATGGTGTTGGCAGGTGAGGCCTTTGGGAGGTGATTAGGCTCAGATGAGGCCATGAGGGTGGTGCCCACGACGGGGTTGGTGCCCTGATAAGAGGAAGACAGCAGAGCTCTCACTGCACCCTGGGAGGTGCAGCCATGTTGAAGAACCCAGCCATGCTGGCACCCCAGTCTGGGAGTTCCAGCCTCCAGAACTGTGAAATGAGTGTCCGCTGTTTAAGCCACCCAGTCTACGGGGTTTTGTTGTAACAGCCCAAGCTGACTGCAGCTGGGGCAGAAGCCACGCTCCCCCCACCTTTGGGCAGAGAGGCCACAGAGTGGGAGAGAGGCAGAGCGGAAGCTCAAGGGGTGTTGCTGGGGAGGCCGAGGAGCCGGGGCTCCCTGCCTGCAGCTGGAAGCCTCTCTCCTATAAAGAGAGGCCACCTTCCTTCCCCAGAAATATGGAGGAGGGCGGAGCCAGGCTCTCCAGCACGAATCTTTGCTCCAAGAACCATTGTCATGGAGCTGATGAGCACATGCGTCTACACACCCATCCCCAGCAAAGCCTTGTCACAGGTCGTCCTGTGTCACTGCTCTGCCCCTTCATCAGCCACACTCCCAGGCATGTGAACCAGCTCCTTGGAGAGCCGTGGGCACCAGCGTGACACCAGGCTGGGGAGGGCACTATCCAGCTCTCCTGGGGTCTGGAAGAAAGGAGCCTCCCAAATCCCGGTTGTCCCTGACTAGCTGTGGGACCTCAGACAGTCTAACCACTGAGCCTCAGTTTCCTCACCTGTGTAGTGGAGACCCTAACTCCCACCTCCGTCCTCCTTTGTTGCCTGGCACCGACAATAGCTCAGGAAATGGTAGCAACTGGTCCTCTGTCCTCTTCTTAGTCCCAGCACCATTGCCTCACCAGGAGGGGACAGAGCACTCCCTGGGCTTGGAGGGTGAGCTGGCATCAAACCCTCTAAGCATGTAGAAAACTTAACAGGAACATCTCACCTCCTTACTTATACCAGAGAGTGGGAATTGGCAGGGAAAACAGCCAACAGCACCTCCTTCCTCTTCTCTTTACCCCCGGGAGGAGAGGCCTGTGTGTGTTTCTTGAGGCCCACCTCACGGGCTTATGGGGGGTCCTGCCCCAGAGGCAGAAGGGTTGGGGGCGAGCACTGTGAGGGGTATCGAGGGGCAGCTCAGTGGAGAAGAGAGAATCTCCAGACCAGGCAGGGGTGGCAGCTCAGGGCTCTGGGAGACGGGCTGCCGTGCCCCCCGGAGAGGCTGAGCCTGGGGCTGGCACAGAGGTGGCGGGCCCCTTCTCTTTCCAAGGGACCGTGGGAGCTCCGGGGGCGGCGGGCAGCAAAGCCGTGAGCACCCTGGACAGGGGACCCTCCCAGCATGCGCTGCACCTCAGAAGACTGAAGCCCAGGACCTTCACGAGAGCGGGGAAGGGGCCCCAATTGTGACTGGGATGGACTTTCTTCCCAGTCCAAGGAGCCGAGAGCTTGGAGAAGATGACATTTTATTTGGAGAAACAGAAGAAAAGTGACATTTCTCCCACCTGAATATTGGATGATAGCAAGTGCACACGCCCCAAGAATGTGCAGGCTCACCCGCCCAGAGCCGGCTCCCACCTCCCGCTGCGCTGGGCTCAGCTGCCGCATCAGGCGGTGACGACATGCTCCGGGAAGCCAAACTGGTGACATTTTCCTCTCCGTAGAGAGGTGTGCTTCTTGCTCAGTTGGCAGCCTGCAGAAAAGGACAAGCAATAGATCCAGTCTTCCCTTGGTGGTGGGGGCTGGTTTGGGGCAGGAGAGAACCCCCAGCTTGCAGGGACTGGGCAGCTTCCACGTGGTAGGTAGATTGATTGCCCCTGTGTGACAGAGGGGGACCTGCTGTCACAGAGCCAAACTCTACCCGCTTAGCTGGGAACAAGTTGCAGCCCCACCAAGTCCCCCTACCTTCTGGTACGTTTCATCTGGCCTTTCCCAGCACCGTGTGTCGCTGTGCAATTTGGGGAAGCAAAATACGTATGTAGAAATCATGAGCTTAAGCAACACTATGGAAGGAAAAACACTGCAGAAACCGGGTTCTGGCTACTGACGGGTCTGGAGAAATTATGTACTGGCTCGGGAGTCACACCTGAATTCGTTACTTGCGGGATGAACTTGGCAAATTCTCACCTTACTCTGAGCCCCGGATTCCCCACCTGTAAAATGGGCCTAATGCTTACGTAAAGGGTTCCTGGGGTCACTCAATGAAGGGCCTTGTCGTAAAGTGAGAGCTCCCGCTGTCTCTGGTGTTTCTCACTGCGTCATCTTCTCACCTGGCCAGGCACAGATGCGGTGAGCTTTTTACGTAGTGATACATGAACGTATGTTTTCTTTGTTGAATAAAATCATCTCCTGCCCGTGGTTGCCAGGGGCAGACACAGTCTGCTGTGCACAGGCCGTATCGTATTCTGTTGTGCGTGTGCCTGGCTCTTCCGCTGGGACTGGGCGCTTGGGTTGTTTCCAGTTCTCTGCTGTTGAACATGATACAGCTGTGAATATCAGCACACTTATTTTTGATGTGCTCCTAGCAGGACGTAATTGAGGGGGGTGAATCTATATCATGGCGACCCATGAATGGGCACATCCATTGTGCCCCAAAGCCACCTACGGGTTTTAGGTGACCCGTGCCCTTTGGGTTGTCTACCCTTCTGGCCTGAAACAAAAACCATCCCCTTGGAATATGGCAAAGGGTTGCTTGGTTACAGTTTTCCCAGCCCCTCAGCTGAGGAGGAAGCAGCTGAAGTGTTGACCTTCCTGTGTCCTCTCTCTTGTAGAAAGTCTGCACCAAATGTGGGATCGAGGCCTCCCCTGGCCAGAAGCGGCCCCTGTGGCTGTGTAAGATCTGCAGTGAGCAGAGAGAGGTAGGGTGCCCAGGGAACCGGGTGGGGGGCACTGGGGCCGGGTCCCACCCCATTTGGGTACGTGCATGATTGGTCATGGGGAGGGACTTCTCTGGAGGTCAAGGAGGACCTCTCCGGAGGCGACCAGGGAGAAGTGTGGGAGGGGTCAGCTACCGGCTTGCCCACTTTCCCAATGAGAGGTGACAGTGGGCCCTGGGTCTGTGGTCTCAGTGGGAAGCCGTACACACTGAGTGTGGGTCACGTGGCATTGGGAGGGTGGGTTCTATTATTAGAGCAGTAGTAATGGCCTCCCCAGGTTGAACATTTGTTATGAGCCTGGCACTGTGCTCAGTTACTTATATGTATGAATTGAGTTCATCCTTTCACGACCCCTGCATGGGTGCTGTCAGACCCCTTTCTACTGATGGGAAACAGAGACTCGTGGGCGCTGAGCTGGTTTCGTGCGGGAGCCAGAAACACATGCAGCTGCGCTCTGCTGTGATGCTGCCGCCAGTCCCTCCTGGTGCTCAGGCTCTGCACTTCTAGTTCTGTCCCCATTTTCAGGGAAGAAATCGAGGCTCAGTGAGGCAGTAACCAATGGGGGGCTCGAAGCTGCCTCTCCTGACCCCACGCCCAGGGCTCTCCTCGCTGCCCCAGGCTCAGCAGTGGGGCCAAACCTGAGCAGGACGCAGGAGGGTCAGGGCACGGGTGATGGGACCAGGGTGAACCCAGCAGAGGGACATGCCCCTGGTTTTCCAGGTGGGAATTTTTTCTTTAACTTATTTTGCCTGGCATTTGCTACGTGCTTTTAATCGGAGGATCCAAACAGGGTCTTCAGTTACGGAAACGTCTCAGCCAGTCTGTCCTAGAAACATCACTGTCCTGCCATTCTTGTCTCCGTGCCTGGGAACGCTGTTAGACACATTGTAGAGCCTCTCAGCCTGTCCTCCATGGCTCCCAGCTGCTCTTGTTTATTCCTTTATTTCCTGGGATGCTTTCTGGGTAAATTGTTCAGTCCTGTCTTCCAGTCACTAGATCCTTGGGACTTCCTCCCCGCTGGTGGTGGTGGTGATCATCTTTCTTAGCGTTGGCTTTCCTCCAGTGTTTTGGGGTTTGCGTTTTTGTATCGTCATCTTGAATAGGAGTCTGTTTCTCCCCCTCTCTCTTCCTGCTCATCACCTCCACCCACATCCTCAGTGACCCCATGCAAAGCCAGGTATCTTGGATTAGTGATAAACTGTGTGTCCATGGTGATAATGGGATTATTCCCAGAGCCCTCGTCAAAGCCGGCCCTGGCTGTGTGCCGATCCAGCTCCCCTCAGTGCTCCTGTTCTTAGGTAAGCTCTAGTTTGGAGCTGGGGGTGGAGAAGCTCTGCTTTTATCCGCCTCTTTTCCCAGGTGGGAAATCTCTTCACCAGCCCCCATTTTCTGTGACTCTGGCTCTGGTCTCCCACCTCCCATGGGACACTTTTAGTCCCCATGCCCTGGAAGACCAAGCTCCCAGGTGCCTCCACCTGCTTCAGAACCCAGAGCTCCACAGGCTGTGCCTTCACAGCTCCTCAGCATAGTAAATGTTTGGAGTTTCTCACCCACTGAGATACACATCCTGTTTTTAAACACAGATAAGTTTGTTTACCTGTTGTTTCTAGAACATTTTGTTCTGCACTGCTGTGTCTTTAGAACAGGGAAGCTATTCAACGTGTGAACTAACATTCTGTCTTGCCTGGAGGTCCCCGATTTCTCACCCTGAAATGGAGATGCTCACCTCTATTCCTTAGAGAAGCTGTAGGAATTCAGCAAGGCTGTTCAATGTATCAAGGTGTCCATGTCCGGCATAGCATAGCTTCTCTGTAAATCTTAGAGGCCTCCTTCTCCCCCACAGCCAGAAATGCCACCTTTGACCTTGCAGTCCTTCTGGTCTTCCAGGGGTTCCCATTTAAGATGCCGACGTTGAGGAGAGAGGAAATTCCTTATAACAGTATGTTGTGGGAGACACCTTAGCAGGACGAAAGGACAGTCACAGCTGACCTGGTGGAGGACAGAGATGAAGGAGCTGTCGTGGCAGAGAAGGCAGACGGAGGGGAGACTGCAGCAGGGTAATAACTCAGTGCAGGGCTGCAGAGGCAGCTGCTCCTGCCCATCCCACCTCGAGCTACCCTCACATCCGTGATGGTCCTGCGGTACCACATGCAGGGCCCGACACCGGCCCGTCCTTGGCTCCCCAGCACTGTGGTGTCCAGAAAACCTGAAATAGCTTAGGAGGAATTTTCTTGTCTTTCCTAAGGCAAAAAATAGGAGGCTGGGCATTGTGCTATCAGTTTGTCCTTGCATTTCTAGAGTCTAGGTAACTTAGCAAGGTGAAGAATGCTACATCCGTCCCTGCAGTACCAGGCCTACTGTGGGCATTCGGTAGGTGTGGGTGGGCCATAGAAGTGTGTGTGTCTGTGAGTCTGGGTGCCTGTGGGTGCCATACCCCGGTGCTGCCTTTTGCTGCCTGCTTTTGGGGCGGGAGAGTGACAGGGTAATTGGTTTCCTAATGCTTTTTTTTTTCTTTAGAATGATAGCTAATCACAACAAAGAAATAGCTAAATAGAAAGAGCGTTTAAAATGTCACTTTAAGTGCCGCATAGATAGCTGGTTCTGAACCTGTGATAAAAATGAGGAGTTCTGCCCTGGCTGGTGTGGCTCAGTGGACTGGGCACCGGCCTGCAGACCAAAAGGTCGCCAATTCTATTCCCAGTCAGCGCACATTCCTGGGTTGCAGGCAGGCTCCCCAGTTGGGGGCGTGCAAGAGGCAACCGGTTGATGTTTCTCTCACACATCAATGTTTCTGACCCTCTCTTTCTCCCTCCCTTCCCCTCTCTCTAAAAATAAGTAAATAAAATCTTTAAAAATGAGGTGTTCCATCCTGCCAGAGAAGCCATGTCCTGGTGGAAGAACTTGAATTTTCTGATGGAGACTCATATTCCACTCTGCCCGAACGCTCTTATCTTTCTTTCTTTTGGATGCTCCACTCTCATCATCTCTGCTTTTCTGCAGCGAGATGAACGCTGACTAAACGTCCCTGGGGCTGTCAAGGTTGGGGTTGCTGCCTGTTCTGTGCATGTCAGCGGTGCAGTAGTGTGTACTTCAGCCCCTCTGCTCTCGGCGGGTGAACAGTCTAATGCAGGTATTCATTCAGGCACTCAGCACATGTTTACTGCGCATCTTCTGTGGGCCAGGAAAAATAGCTCTTCTGGTGGTGGGGGGGGACAGGAAACAGTTAAGTAAATGCTGCCATGCTCAGGTGGTAATAAAGTGCTCGGGGTAAAGACGGGAACAGGTGTGGGTGCCGGGAACAATGGGGGTAGCTGTTATTTTGCGGGGGGTTGGGGGTCGGGGAGGGGTTTCCTGATGAAATGTCATTTGAGCAGAGCTCTGAAGCACACCATGTGGCTGGGGGGGGATGGAAAACATTTTAAATAGAGGGCATAGTGAGTGCAAAGGCCCTGAGGCAGGTGTGTGCTTGGTAATTTTGAGGAACAGCAAGGAGACCAGTGTGACTGGCTTTAGTTGGGGTCAGGACAGGTGGTCAGAGAAGTAGCAGGGGGTCAGATCATGTTGGGCCTTGTCGACCATTGTAAGGACTTTGGCTTTTGCTCTGAGTGAAATGGGGAGCCTTTGAGGGTCTGCAGTGGATAAGAGACATGACCTCAATCCTCCCCCTCTTTTTAAAGGCTACTCTGGCTGCTGTGTTGAGAATAAATTGTAAACTATAATGTCAGAATCAGTATCATGATAGTTTATCTTTCTTATTTAATATTACCCCAGATATTTAAGTTCTTGACTATTGTTCCCATAGGAATTTTTGTTTTAAAAAAATATTAGACAGATTTTACTCTTTTTGATTATAAAATTAATATGGATCATTGACATTTACAATGCATAAAATAATACACACCCAAAATATCCATAATCTAATCACTGTTAACATTTTGGCATACCTCTGATATTCTTTGTTGTTGTTTTTTATTGTATTTTTGAACCAATGTTTTAAAATTAACATATATCATAACTAGTTCTCAGTGTGCTCAATAACTCCTTGTAAACATTCTGTCATATGGATATTCTGCTAATTTAAGACAGCTAAGTATTTTCTTTTCCCTCTCTTATTAATAACGGCAATATATATATCTGTACACGTAGCTTCCTAGCCACATTTTAGTTTCTATCAGAATGGATTCTTAGAAGGGAAGAGTAAACATCCTTGTCTGTACGCCCTCTTTTCTTATGGACACTTGAGTGATTACTGTTGATTTATCTCAGAATTAGCTGGTATGTAATTTTAATCTTTTTAAATAGGAGCACATTGATGTGTATTTTCTGAGTCTTTTTGCTCTCTGGTAATTGTTGCCTTTATACAGACAAGATAACTTGCTTGATAATACAATTGATCATAATCGCCGCCACTCAGACCTCTGTGGGTTGGCCCCTGTTGCCTCCCAACCACGTGTGAAAAGAGCCGCCACAAGGGAGGGGCAGCGGGTGGAGACCTGGCACCAGGGCACTGGGGATGACAGTGAAACCGTGGAAGAGATATGAGCAAGGTTTTTAAATGAATTAAAAGAGAGAAGAGAGGGAATAGAAACCAAATTCAACAAACAGGACCTTTGAAAAAAGAATGAGCAACTTTGAAAAAGAAACAAATGAACCCTTTTCATTTCTGAAAATGAATGTTAATGAATTTGAAAACTCAGTTGTACTATACTTCAGTAGTTTTTAGAATAAACCTCGTCATTCCCATTAACAGCCACAGATACTCCCTTATCATTTGCTTCTTACTGATGGTTTTTGTTGTTGTTTGATTGACGGCTGGTTGGCACTCCCCACAGCCTGGGGTACATGGACCCTGATTTCCACTATACCAGTGGTCATGAATATGCTGTTTGGGGGCCACACCCAACTGCATTCTTGACCCGATTAGCCGCTGGCCTTTTCTCAACTTGCTGCTTCTGTAAGCATTCATTTTCCCAACTCCTCCGCCTCCCCACCTTCATTCCTTCTGTGAACAGGTACAGTCTTTAGTCACTTCCCTAGTTTCCTTGCTGGCAAATTAATAAACTCTGAGGTGTGTTCAAGACGTAAAGAAAGAGAACAAGGGATGAAACCGTCCTCAGTGACTGGCTGAAGAGCACGTCAGGCACACCCAAAGCAGCCCACCAAGGGCCTGTGAACCAGACCACAGTTCCAAGGCTGCAGCTGAGGCAACAATAGGGGAAGCCCTTATGTCAAAGGCAAGGGAAGGAGAAGGCAGGGCGCAATCAATGCCCAGCATAGAGCTGTTTTCAAGGCAAGAACAGAGACACAGGGAGAAGTCTCGGGCCAGACTTGTGCTTTTCTTCCCCTTTAAATAACCCGGTCGTGATTGGTGTGTGTGTGTGTGTGTGTGTGCACGCAGAAGTAGGTTTGCAGTTGTGAGTACATGAAACACAGTTTATTCTTGTATAATTATTTATTATTCATGGTATTTTTCATACAAACAACTGTAAACCTACTTTGCTCCAATATATATGGAAATGAAAGTTTTTGTCTTGATATGCCTAGGTCATTTTCATTGATTTTTGCATAGAACAAACATATTTGGATGTTTGACTCAGGAAAGCTTTTTAATTATGTTTTTGCTTATTACTTTGTTCCCAAGTGTTCTCATTTCTTCTCTCAGGAGCACTTTTAATTTGGAGATTGCATTTCCATTCTGTCTCCTGTATCCACTGTCTGCTACCCAGTCAATTTCCTTTAATTTTCCCCTCCATTCTGAAAAATATTAAACTCTTTTCCCACATTACCAATTCTTTTTTTTTTTTTTTTTTTTTTTTTTTTTTTTTTTTGCCTGATTTTGATGGCTTCCTTGTTTGCCTTGAGCATGTGCATTTAGTATCGTCGGATGCTGTGAGCTCCACGGACACAGGGTTTCCCAGAGGCAGCGCGCTCATCTCTCGCCGCCCCTTCCTCTGCCCAGGACTGTCCCTGTGATGCTCTGCTGCCCAGGGAGGCACCTGTGACTGTCCGGTGACCTGGCCCCTGGCCCCTGGAACTAGGGCGGATGTGGAAGTCTGCAGCCCCTGGTTTGTGCTGTCTCCTGGGTTCTTCCTGCCTCCCCCTGCCTCCCACTACTGAGCGGTCCTAAAAGTAACGCACCTTCCCAGGCGCAGCTCTCCATTCCAGCCCCTTCCCACTGCTGCCTGGCTATTTTCTTTATCCTTATTTATCACAAGGATAAAGACAGGGTTAGAGGAGGAAGGACAAACTCCTGTGTGGCACCAGAAACCCGCAAGCTTGCCATGCCAGGAAGGCTGGCAAGGGAAGGGCTCAGACCCTGGCCCCTGGCCCCTGCCAGGCAGGACCCAGGTGGGCAGTCAGGCCCTTGCCATACAGCCCACTTGCCTGTGTGGGAGGCGAGACTGACTAGGTTAATGCTGGATCCCTCCTGTGCCGGCGACTTTGCCCTTTCTTCACGCCCTCCCACAGGTGTGTTTGGGCGAGGCCGGGCGGGAGGGCAGCAGGGCTCCTAACACACGGCTGTACGCTGGAAACTCATTTCACTTGCTGTTTAGCCTTTAATCCCGTTCATTTTTCTAAAAAAACAAAACTCATTTAATGTTATACTGTAATCAGGGGAAAAGTTAATTGGAATGTAGATTTCCCAGGATTCTTGAAAGCAGTCCTCCAGCCTTTCTAAAAGGTATCTTTGAAGGAAGAAGGCTTCTGTGAGCATGCAGGCATTCTCTGCATAAGGTGAGCTAGAAAGGGGTGAAGGCCAATTTGTAAGTATCTGAAAGCTGATGAATACAATTAGATCGCAGTTCGCTGCTCAGCACATAGGCTTAGGCTTCCCAGGTTCACAGGCATCCTGATGTAGCTCAGCTGAGGCCGTGGCCAAGGCCAAGGCCAAGGCCAAGGCCGCTGCACCAATCCTTACTGTGTTTCCTGGAGTGCTTTGCATATCAAAGGGGCTCGGGACATGTTTGTTGATTGAAAGAGACAGTTGCAAAAAAGGAAAGCTGGTTCCCTGTTCAATCACCTTAGAATCTTTTCCCAGCAGGGTGCTTTTGATTTTCCCCGAAGTCTTGTCACAGATGGCCCTGCCTGGGGTCTCACCCTACCCATTGACGGTGGGTCTGTAGTCCTGCCTCCTGGCCCCTCTCTCCTGCTTTTTGATTGACTGTAAGAGGAATTTGTGAAGTAGGGAAGTGGCTTTATGTGGAGGTCTTTAAATCACCTCCAACCCGCCCAGCCTGGAGCGTGACCAGCAGCCCAGTTAGGGCTCCAGGGGAGAGTCCACCTAGGCCCCGGGAAGCAGGGGTGCCCTGCCTCCCAGCCAGCACCAGTGGGAAGCAGGCCTGCCAGCCGAGCCCAGCATCCTTGTGGCACCTGCCTCTCTGGCGGGCAGCCTGGGCTCATTGCAAGCTGCCATCTGCTTCTCCACACTGGTTTTCTCTTGGTCCTGCTGTTACTTGCAGTTTGGATTTTTGCTGCAAACAGCTTTACCGGAGGGTCCCCTCTGGAGGCTTGTGAGCAGTCAAGAGTGAGGGGCCAGCGCTCGGGCGGGCGGCTGGTGGCTGCCGGAGCGCCTTGCCATCTGCGTCTAGCTCACTCTGGGTGGCTGTTGCAGTGTCCCTGGTGGACCCGGATGGTCACATTTCCTCAGTGTGTTGGTCACCTCCCACACACCACAGCTCTGCCGAGCAGACACGCACTTGGTGTGGGCTCCTGGCCTCCTACACACGTGGAAGTAGCAGAAGAAAGAGGCTCCTGGCGCCAACCATCCCACTTCCTCCCATGGTGGGGCAGGGCAGGGCAGTCTCCACCGCACCCCCCGCCCCTTGTTTGGAGTGCCTGCTTGAGCCTGTGTCTGTGCATTGGACAAAGAACTTTCCTTTCTGAGATGCTGTCCCATCCAAGAGAAAACTGACTTTCTCATCCACTGAGGCAGCTGCCCTACCCCTGCACACCACGAGGCCCCAGCCTGGCACTGAGTGTGGACATTAACTGAGCCCCCACTACGGGCCAGGCGGTAACTCTCTGGCTTCACCCTCACAGAAGTCCATGAGCTATTCAGTATTGCCCCTGTCTGACAGATAGGGAAACCGAGGCTTAGAGAAAGGTCACTTGCCCAAAGACACCAACTAATAATTGATGGAGTCAAAGGTTGGAGCTAGGTGTGTTTGCCTCCAAAACTCCTTCTGACAGCTCTCTTTCTATTCACTCATTCGTATAATAGTCATTGAGTATTTACTACGTGCAGGGAAATGTTTTAGGCCCTCAGAAAACAGCAATGAACAGAACAGCCAAATACCTCTTCCTTGAGTTTACATTCTAGCAGGGGCTGGGGAGGGAGAGAGGAAACAGACAATAAACATAACCAAACTATAGATGAGCAAAGTATAGAGTATGTTAGTGCTGAGTGGGAAGAAGGAAGCATAGAGCAGAGCAGAGGGATCAAGAGTGTTGGGTGCATTTGGGGGTGGGGGCTGCAGTGTTAAAGTAACCCGGCTACCATGTCACACTCATGAAGAGGGCTACTGTTTAAACAGCAGAAAATAACAAGTGTCAGCGAGGATGTGGAGAGATTTGAACCTTTGTGCATTGTTGGTGGGAATGTAAAATAGTGCAGCCAGAATGGAAAATGGTATGGCAGTTCCTCAAAAAAGGGATGATCTAGCGATTCTATTTCTGGATAAATACCCTAAAGAATTGAACACAAGCACTGAAACAGATATTTGCCCACCCATGTTCAATGCAGCATTATTCATAGTAGCCAAAAGGTGGAAGCAACCCAAGTGTCTACTGTTGAGCGACTGGATAGACAAAATGTGATCTATCCCTATTATTCATAGTGTTCGGCCTTACAAAGGGAGGAAATGCTGACACACCACAGCAGGGACGAGCCTGAGGACATGGTGCAAAGTGAAACACACCGTCACAAAAAGGCGAATACTGTGCGATTCCACTTACACGAGGTGCCTACAGGAGTCGCATTCACAGAGAGAGGAGGTGAACGGTGGTTGCCGGGGCCGGGTGGATGGGAATGAGGAGCTGCTGTTTAACAGGCACAGGGCTTCAGTTTGGGAAGATGAAGGTCCGGAGACGGGTGGTGGGGACAGTGCCACACTGATGTGAATGTACTTGGTGCCCCTGGACTGTATACTAAAAATGCTTAGAAGGCTAAATTTTGTGTTATGTATACTTTACCACAATTTAAAAATGGAGGGGGGGTTACTGGCCAGGGTGGGTCTCTGTGAGAAGGTGCGATGTGCACAAAGGCCTGACAGAGGAGTAGCGGGAGGCCAGTGGCTCTCTGGGGATGGAGCGGCCCAGGGTAGCGCCCTGGGTTCCCCTGAGGCGGTCGTCGGAGGGGTGGGTTGGTCCCAGGAGGCTCTTTGGCCATGGGGAGAAGGCCTGTGGGTTGAGGTGTTCCGATGGAAACCCCTGGGCCCATCAGGCTCGGGCCCAGGGCTCCTGGTGTTTGGCTGTCACACCGCTGCCCTGCCCCTCACTCAGCCATCCCGGTGCTCAGCAGTCTTTGTGACCAACCTTAAAAATAACAAGGTGTGAGATCTGGTCAAGGTTGCAGTGTAGGCAGACATGGCTTGCCTCTTTACACAGCCACGTCAAAATTACAAGTAAAATATGGAACAACCATCAGCCAAAACCATCAGAAATCAAGTTGAATGGAAGTCCGACAACTACAAAATTAAAAAAACCACATCCATGAGAAGGGCGCAGACATGGAATGGGCTGGTCTCTCACCCATGTGTTGGGGATAAAAATTCGGGAGGGATTATCCCGGAAGTGAGGAGTCCCAGCCCCACACCAGGCCCCCCAGCCCAGGGTTCCAGTGCCAGGAAGAAAATCCCCACAACTCCTGGCTGCAAAAACCAGTGGGGATTGAGTCAGTGGAAGAAATTACTGGAGACCCAAGCAGTTCCTCTTAAAGACCCCACACACAGCCTCACCTACTCAGACTCATTCCCTCTGAGCTCCAGCACTGGGGTAGCAGCTTGAAAGGCACCAGTAGTAAACAAAGAGAACCTGAAGTGTCTAGCATCAAGGCAAGCAGAGGCCATTGTCTCTTTTCTAACCCCTCCCCACTCAGAGCCCGAAAGCTGATGCCATATCTGAGACTCAATCAACCTGGCTAACACTGTTTGACCCTCCTTGGAGATCCCCGGAGATTCCACCCGACCCACCTTAAGGACCCACCCAAGCTGCTTTTCCATAGGAATGGCTGGTCTTGACTCATGCGTCACAACTTCCTAAATCCTATCAAACAAGCAACAGCTGGCCTCAGTGAGCCCCAGGCCTGGCACTAATAGCAGCCAACCTAGATTTACAGCTTGGCTTCATCTGGGAATCTCTAAGACCAGCACAACAAGCAGCCATCTCAGATTGCTTTATAGCTCAGGCAGGGTGGCCCCGTGCAAAACACAGGTGGGGGCTGACCTTGGCCTGCACCACCCAGGAAACCCCAGGGCCGGCATACCCAGTGGACAGCTACAGACCACATTCAAGCACCACCACCCTGCCCCTGCACAGCTGATCCTCCATGGAGGGCGGAGGTTGGTGGTCAGTGGTCACAGCCAGTCCTTGCATCTGACTGGCCTGGGTAAATCCCTCCCATTGATCTGCCAACAGTAACCAGGGCTCAACTACAAGAGAAGGGTGTACTCAGCCCACACAAAGAGTGCACCTTGAATATCCAGCTTGGGTGATAGGGGAGGTTGTGCCACTGGACCCTACAAGACACTGACTACATTAGGCCACACTACCAAGACATGGAGTCAGAGCAGTTCTACCCAATACACAGAAACAAACACAGGAGGCTGCCAAATTGAGGAGGCAAAGAAATATGGCCCAAATGAAGAACAGAAAAAAAGAACAGAAAAAGAACTAAATGAAACAGAGATAGCCAACCTATCAGATGAAAAGTTCAAAACACTGGTGATCAGGATGCTCAGAGAAATTATTCAGTACGGTCACAAAATGAAGAAGTGAAGGTTATACAAAGTGAAATAAAGAAAAATATACAGGAAACCAACAGTGATGGGGAGTAAGCCAGGATTCAAATCAATGATTTGGAAAGAAAGGAAGAAATAAACTTTCACCCAGAACAGAAAGAAGAAATAAGAATTGAAAAAAATAAAAAAATGAGAGGATTAGGAACCTCTGGGACAACTTTGAACATAAAACATCCAAATCATAGGGCTGCCAGAAGGAGAAGAGGAAGAGCAAGAAATTGAAAACTTATGTGAAAAAATAATGAAGGAAAACTTCCCAAATTTGGTGAAGGAAATAGACATACAAGTCCAGGAAGTACAGAGAGTTCCAAACAAGCTAGATGCAAAGAGACCACACCAAGACACATCATCAGTAAAATGCCAAAGGTTAAAGATAAAGAGAGAATCTTAAAAGCAGCAAGAGAAAAGCAGAGTGTTACCTACAAAGGCGTTCCCATAAGACTTTCAGCTGATTTCTCAAAAGAAAGTTTGCAGACAAGAAGGGACTGGCAAGTATTCAAAGTGCTGAAAAGCAAGGACCTACAACCAAGATTACTCTATCCAGCAAAGCTATTGTTTAGAATGGAAGGGCAGATAAAGTGTTTCCCAGACAAGGTAAAGCTAAAGGAGTTCGTCATCACCCAGCTGTTATTATATGAAATGTTAAAGGAACTTATTTAAGAAAAAAGATCAAAACTATGAACATTAAAATGACAACAAATTCACAACAATCAACAACAAAATCTAAAAAAGAAAAACGAAAACAAACTAAGCAAACAACCAGAATAGGAACAGAATAATAGGTGTGGAGATCATTCGGAGGGGTAACAGCTCGGAGAGGGGAGGGGGAGAAATGGGGAGATGGTGCAGGGATTAAGAAGCATAATTGATTGGTACAAAACAGGCAGGGGGACGTTAAGAATAATACAGGAAAGGGTGAAGCCTAAGAACTTACATGCATGACCCATGGACGTGAACTAAGTGGGGGGATTGCTGGAGGGATGGGGGGTACCTGGCAGAGGGGGACAAAGGAGAAAAAATTGGGACAGCTGTAACAGCATAATCAGTAAAGAATACTTTCAAAAAATAACAGGTGCAGAGTGGCTTCCCTGTCCCTGTGGGTGTGGTGGAGTGACAGCGTCCTAACACCGCCACCAGCTCACCCGCCCCGCCCTGTCCCACCCCTGTTAGGCCCCCACAACCTGTTTTCCTGCTCGGATACCCTCCTGTTCGTGGGGAAAGGTAGGGAGAAAACATCTCAATTGTATTCATTTGAATAAAGTTTTGCATCATCAGATCTTCCCGCTCGTTTTTTCCCAGATGCCAGTGGCATCGGCGCACAGTTTGCCCCTCCCCCTAGCCAGCTGTCTGTACTTTGGAGCCTGGGGAGCTGAGTGTGGCTCCGTCCTTGTCCTTCGGGAAGCTTTTAAGCTCCTAGGCGGTGCCCAGCCCTGGAACACACACCCATCCCCTCTCCTAAGGATGTAACTGGTGCCCAAAAATCCCTCTGCAAAGAAAGGAGGCAGAGAGAACTACTCTTGTTTGGGAGCATCCCCTGGTATGGAGAGGTTCAGGGCTCTCTGTCCCCGTTTCCCAGCCAAACGGAAGCTCTGGGACCTTCCATGACAAGACCCAGGGGGCATAGCAGAGCTGAGATCTGACCCTGGGCTCTCTGACAAGCTCTTCTTTGGGCTGTGACAGAATTCACAAAGAAAAGAAAGTGCAGAGAGTCAAGTTTTATTTTACTTTCCCAAGGGAGGGGAAGGGCTGGGTGCAGAGAGAAATGCACAGCCCCGAGGGGTTAGGTCTGTGGGCTGTTCCCTGGCAATGGGGTGGTTGTAGAGCAGGGTGTTGCAGTTGGGCTGCAGCCTGTTTAGATGCTTATCTTTGGGTGCAAGGTCGGTCCTGTTGGTGTGCCTTAAGTTCCTGGGGCCTCTGCACCTTCAGGGGGCTTCCAGTAATTTTCTAGTCCTGAAGGTAAAGGCTCACTAAAGAATTAGGGTCAGCCATGCTTTACGGGGTCCAGCTGGCTCTGGGAAAGAGGGGGCTTATGTCCTGTTAGCTCTTGCCACTGGACCAGCTTCTTCCTCCTATTTCTACAAAGCCGGGGACTACTGCCTTCAGGAAGGAATAAGCCCTCAGCCTTCCTTTTCCGGGATGGCCTGGGGGCCGAGAGGGGTGGGACGGATGAATGGAGGTGGTGCTTCAGCCAGTCTCCCTTAAGTTGCCAAAGCAGGTCCCTGCCCTACTTCTGTCCTTGTCCCGACTTTGTATGTTATTACATCCCGGACCCGGCTAACACACCCACAGCTGAAGCCCAGCCTGGCCCTGATCATTGTCAAGTTGCGTCTCTGAACCTGGCTTTGGGTCCCCTTGACCCATGAACTTTGCCTGCTGCTCCCAACCCTGCACCGACTTGAGGGCTGGGTCACGGTCACAGCCCGCTCCTGATGCTCCCTGTCTGCAAACTAAATCAGAGAGGCCCTCCCGGCTGGCTCACCTCCACCTTGCTCCTGGCACCTCCTGAGCACCGTCCCCTGCGAATGATGCTCTTCCTCACATCCCACTCCTGACTGCACCCTAGAGAAACTCACACCCTCCCCAGGACGCACAGCCAGAAGTGCATGGGCAGCAGTTTTTGTACTAGTAAAACACTGGAACCAACCCAAATGTCGTTTCATAGCAGGCAATGGATATTTAATTGTGGCTATGAAATAATATACAACAGTGAAAAAAGAACTGCAGCTAAAGGATGAATTAAAAATACAATGAGCAAAAGAAGAAAAAAAAGCAAGTCACCAAAGAATGCGCAATGATTCAAAAAGATGATGTTCAAAAATAGATAATAATATTTTATTTTTAGAAAGGCACACAAAACTGGTCTTTTAAAATAGAAAGTGAAGCAGGAGATTGCGTTACACAAGATTCTGGGGGAGGAAAAAAAGATTCTGGATGGTATCTACCTCCCGAAGGCAGGTAGGGCTTACAAGGGCTTCTCAGATTTGATAATATTTAATTTCTTCATGAGTTCACAGGTGTTTCCTCGAATATGGTTCTTTGAAATGTACTGTGTTTCATACACTTTCGTGTGTATGCTAGATTTCACAGGCACACACCCAAAAGATGACAGGAGACCACCAAAGTCAGGTCCCCCAAAAAGCTTGAATCAGTAAATGGAGAAAAACCTTTAATATCCCCCAGAAGGTGGAGGGGGTGGACCCAAAGAGCTGAAGATAATAAAGGAGACAGTGATGAATCTGGAAGAGACAGAAAGCAATGGAACCTCAGAATTGTAGGTTTTCCCTAAGAAGGAACAAGAACTGGAAATGAAGCGATAATCAAATACAGAACTGAAGAAAGCGCCTCCGATCTGAGACCGTCCCTGGCTCGGCCCGCTACCCCAGCCCAGTTGGAGTCAGCCCAGAAATGGCTTCAGGTTGGCTTTGGAATATGTTTCTGAGACTGTGTTGAAACATAGGATGTTTGTTGTTCTGGGAACTGAATCAAAATAGCAAAGCTCTTCTGAAAAGCCCTGGCGGGGTATAATTGGCCTGTCCGATTCTCTGATCCAGGCCCGTTCATTTCCTGCGTTCGGCCCACTCCATCTGGGAGCAGAGGCTGGCCCTGCAGCCAAACACCGCGGGCACGTCCACCCTCTCTCAGACGTGTTGGAACAGGGACAATCGTTAAATATTTGGGATTCAAAGGGATTTCATGCTGCATGCAAATGAAGAGTGAGAGGCGGCATTCACGCCACCGCATCAAAAAAGCAAGTAATTAAGACCAGTAGCGAAAGCCTCCTTAGCTGCATGGATTTGTGGGACTCGCACGGCCATTCTGGACAAAGGGGAGGATGGCGTGAGGGACTGGAAGCTCGTAGGTAATGCAAGGAGGTGGGGGGAGCGACTCTCGGGCACAGACCCTGAGCGTGGACAATGAGGAGGGGGTGAGGCCAGTGTTGGAGCCTGGCCTGCCTTCCCCAGAGGTTCTCACTGACCCAGGGCACACTGCCCCGCAACCATGGAGAGACATCGTTGACGGTCACCTCCCTCTGAAGCTGGCAAAGGCTGCTCCGTGGCAATTGTGCAGAAGTCTCGTGAATCCAGGCCCTCGCCAGGGGTTAACGGAAGCCAATGCACTTCCTCCGGTTCTAAAACAATCTAGCCAACATGTTTAAATTATCTGTTGAGAAACAGCACCAGCAGAGTATTTTTTTTCTCACTGCATGTTTTCCTTTCCACTGCCTGCCTCCCAGACTGACCTGCTTGCTGGAAAACTCACTTAAATGAAGAGGACATTTGCCCAGGCCCCAGCGAGGGCTTGTGCTCTTGGGCTGAGCATGGAGCTGCCCTGGGGGTTGGAAGAAGCTTGCCATTCTCCTGGCTCAGACCCGCACACCTGAGGTTTTAAAGTGATGTCTGTTAAAATGCAAACACACAAATGCTCCTGGAAGGGGGTCTCACTTCGCTTTCCATTAACACCTGGATTCTGAGTTAGCACTTAGAAGAGAAGAGTGGAGAGTCACAACTGGGTGGGGTGGGAGGGGACCCTGCCCTGCCCTGCCTGACAGCCCGTGCTCCTCAAAGCCCTTGGTGGGCTCGGGATTGCTTACTCACGCGCGCTCGACACCACAGACAGGGAAACCGCCCCTGAACAGCGGAGTCCGGAAAGCAGAGCTCTTGGATGGCAGAGAACAGAGCTGCGGACTTCAGCCCTGTGTGGATTCATGCCACGGGGGCGGGGGAGGGGCGGCACGGGGCAGGGGGCACCCATCTACCAGAACTTTCCATCTTTCCCTAGCCCAGTCTTAACACATAGGAGGGGCTGAATAAATGTCGTTTGAATGAATGAACTTCTATTTGCTAACTCCCTCTTCAGAAGTTGTTTGTAAGCTTCATCTTTCTGAAAGAGGGGAAGCAAGGTATGAGGAAAAGTAGCTGCTCTAAACTCAGTTCCACCAAAAGAAAACAAGGCAAGAATGAGGAGAAAAATTAAAATAAGGGGGTGGGGGGAGGGAGGGAAGAAAGGAAAGAAAAAGAAAGAAAGCCGTTGGAAAATGAAGTATTTCAGTATGACCAACCTTTTTTCTAGCTTTAATTCTGCTAGTTGTCTTAGATAGATGTGTGTATGTGTACATATACACACACATATATATGCATAAATAACTTAAAGTTTTGAAACCAATATTTTTCTGATCACATTATAATAGAAACAGTATCTAGTAACTATAACCAAGGGTATGCCCAGCCCCTTGCCGTGAAGAATGAGGAACCCAACACTTTCCCAGCCACTTCTTACTTTTCCTTGAGACAAACTGGAATTTTGGGTCAGATTATTATTGTTAACTGATTATTTTACATCTGCCTTCTCTCATATTTTTACTACTTCATATTATATTTACATCAGCTATTCAGACTGCATTCTGTCTTTCATTTAGTTCATTGCTCACTGGATTTTCTGGTACCATGAGTCCCCCATTCTGGAGCTTGTTATTTTAATTCACCTGTTGGCCAACTGAACTGTGCTGTTACCGAGTAAAGGGGAGTTCATCCACGTGGCACGTTGATGTAAGACCCAACAATTAGTGTTGAGAGAAACTGGTCTTTATTTACAATATTCCAGCCTTGGGGAGCGGTGAGCACTCCTGCTCAGAGCCCCGTCTTCCCACAAGACCCAGCACTTCCCTTGCTCCCCAAAAGGCTATAAACCAAAACCAAGCCCAGTAGTTCCCCATCCCTTATCTGTCAGCTGTCTCCTTCAGGATCTGGGGTACGTTGTCTTCAGCCTCCGTATAATAGTCCAGGAAAGCATGTGCCGTGTTCCATTGAACCATGGTGAAGTCTAGGAAAGGCACGAGTCCTAAGAGAGTGTCCTCTCCATATGTCCCAAGTTCCAAGAGTCCAGATAGGGTCCAGGTCTGCAAAGCCGAGTCCTTGGTGGCCTCAGAGTCAGCTGGAGCGGGCACGATCAAAGCCGCAGCGTGCCTGCTTTCCTACTAGCCCAGGCCACATGGCCGGATCCTGACTACAGGCAGCAGGGCTGCTTCTCACGGGGCTGCTACAGCCGCTGCTCCATCGGGCTCCTCTGACATGTGCCTTCCACTGTGCATCTTCTCATGGCGGACGGGGCCCTTCTTCATCCTTTAAAACAGCATGGCCCTTTCCTTATGGCTGCTCCTTTCCTTCTCACTGGCTCTCTGGAAAGGCTCAGCTATCACCTTGTCATTGATATGCAAAGTATTTTAAACAGTATGCCCTTTTACTGCCCTAGCTACCAGCCTGCCGGTAGATATGCAAAGTACCTTAAAAGCTGTTGTTATCTCCTTCCCCCATCCCCAAAACCAGGGCTGTGGAGACTTTTTGGGATAGCCTCTCTGCCATGTTACAATACCTTTGAGCAATTTTTTAGGAAGGCTGGATGCATCCGTGTTTTCTGTTTTGCTGGCCCATAGGGCCTTTCTGTGATCCTGCTCTGCTGGGCTTTCCTGCTGGGAGGCCGGTCCCCTTTGGAAACTGTCCAGCTCTTTCCCACTGTCAGATTCTGCCCCTGGAGGTTAGGTGGGTACAAACATCCAAGGGGGAGCTTGTTTTCCTTCGGGGACAGAAATCTCAGTGTTACAAACACGTGCTGTGTTTTTGAACTAACCATAATTTGACTTAAGTCTTTTCCTTTCTTGCTCCACTACAAAAAAAAAAAAAAAATAGTTTAATGACTGATTTCTTTCCCTTTCCTGAGCTACCAGCTGTGAACGGAAGAAGGAGCCAAGCTGGGTGAGAGGGAGCCCCGACCCCCACCCCCTGCATAGCAGGCTTTACTGACTGTGTAGCTGAAACTAACCGCACAGGATGGTCTGGTCACAATCTCATCTAGGCAGGTCACAGTGGGCAGTCAGGTCCCGGGCCTGTGGCTTCCTTAGCAAAGGTCCGCCTTTACCTTACGTGAGCCCTGCCCATTGTCCTTAGGCCTCTAGGATAACACTCCTTTGAAACGTCAGAGTAATTCTTCTCAGACCCCTTGGGGCACCCTCGTCACACTGAAGCTGGGGACCCCAGAGCCCCTCATTGTTACCTGTTCCCCAGACACCACCTCTGTGCGCTCTAAAGGTTCATTATTGACTCCTGTCCCCACCGGTGGAAAAGTATGTGTTTCTCCGTGTTGCTTTTTATCCACCCCTAGAGGTTTCGCTGTTTCGCTCTCTGCCGCCTCCTTAATCCACCACAGATAGATTTCGTGTAACTTCCTTATGTTTTCTCTTTTGATTCTAAATACATAAAAGGAACTCAAAACTGCCATTCTCCACAGCATTTGCTTGATCCTTTGAGCTCTTGCTTCCAGGAATGTCCTCAAAAATGAGGCACAAACAAACTCTTATAAACTTTTCTGTAGGTTTAGACATTCTTGCTCAGTACAGCTTTTCTCCCTTAAGTCACATCCAGATTCATGTACCAGCCACAGACTGTCCCGGCCTCCCCGGTGTCGGCCCCCCATACAGCCCAGAGATGTATGGTAATGACACTGACATCCAGTTGCCAACCTCTTATACTTTTATTGTAATGTAAGTAATACATGCATGTGGCTAAAAAATAATCCAGCTGTCTCCAAGAGCTTATGCAGGCGAATGGCGCTCACCTGCCGGCCCCTCCCTCACCCAGCGTGTGGTGCACAGACCATGTGCCTTAGTTCAAAGCTGGCTTTGGCCATGACTTACTTGATTTCCCAACGTTAGGTCCTCTCTCTTGACTCCATGCTTTGAAAGGCGAGGAGCTGGCTAACTTGGACTATTCCGCTTCCCCTCTCTTCTCATGTTTGATACTTCCATTATTTTTAGCTCTTTGATGAAATGTGTAACTTTATATAATATTTGCCTGTTTCTTCTTCCGTCAGATTTAACAGTCACACCTCGACCCCTCTGGGAGTTGCGTCACGGATGCCTCATTTCTTCCCTCCCTGCACTCACCACCCTCCCTTTCTAGTTTATTCCTTGACTAAGAGACTGTCAGAATTACACCTTTAGATTGCTCTTTAGCTGTAATCAGTTCTCCCCCTGCTTTGCGATTTGTGCCTGGGTCTTAATTTACGGAGGTGACTAAGTGAGGTTGATGCCATTGAAAGAATGGGTCGCTTTATAGTTCCCAAGCAAAGGGGCAGCTGTGCCACCCAGGGCCCCACGGGAAGAACCAGATGCAGGCAGGAGGCTGAAAGGAGTGAGGGGACGCTTGGGCACGGTGCTCACTGGGGTGTCCACAGGAAAGGAGAAGCAGGGCAGGGTAACTACCTTAGGACTGGCTAGCTTGAAGAGCTCCAGCAGGCGCTGGGGCGTAGGGACTGTCCCTAAGTTCTCTAGAACCTGGGTCAATTAAGGACAGGGGGAGTGCCCACTTGGCGTGTGAGCGGTCAGTAAAGAAGGTGGTTGGGGGGTGGACTCAGGATTGGTTGGGGGTTTGTTCTATGCTTTTATGCCCGAAGAAGCTGTGTCACAGGGCAGATGTGACCAACTTTGGCCGTTCATTTGGCCCTGTGATTAACAGATACCAAAAAGGCAAATAGTGAGTCCGCAAAAACAGAACCCTTTGTCTCCAGGTCAGTTCTAAGAGTTGATAGCATTCAATTTAGCAAACCTGTATATGGCTTTGTGCGAGGGTTAAGCGGGCAGGTTCCGGAGCCAGCCTGCCTGGCTTCCAGTGTGCTGTTCTTCCCTGTTTGTGTGACGTGCTTTCTCTGTGTCCAGTTCCCTCAGCTGTAAAATAGAGCTGGTGATAGTGCCTACCTCATAGGTGTCTTGTGAGAGTCAAATAAGTTACATATAAAATCTTTGAAATGGTGCATGATGCATACAAAGTGCACAATAATTATTAGGGTTTAAATTTTTATTATTTTGTAACTATTAAATGCCTCAATATCAAAAGGTATCTAAGGATCACATTTTGATAACTTCCTTGACCCCTAGACCACACAAAGGAAAATATCCCTCGTGTAATGATCAAATGGAATCCTTTTTAACTCTCCATTTCTTAAAATAGTGTTTTGTTTTAATTTATCCAACATTTGGACCATGACTTTCTGGTATGAGTTTTAGTTTTCCCTGGAGTATTTTATTGTCCTTTTTTTCTCATTGACCCAAGAAGAACCCTTATGTCCTTTTACACAGCTTCTTAACTTTGCCTTCTGTTGCCCAGAACCTTCCCTTTTCCTGTCAGACCCCTTTCCAGCTCTAGCCCACACTAATTCCTAAAAGCTGTCTTCATAGGATTTCCATTCGACTCACTCCTGAGCTGGAGACACTGTTTCAAGGAACCGCTGTCTTCCTCTTTCTTGCTTTTCCCCTGGGTTTTGCTGGAGCCCATCCTTAAGTAACTTCTTAAAAAGGAAATGTGCAAAGGACGTTTGGAGTCCTTGCAAGTCTGAAAATGCTGTATTCTGCCCTCCTGTGTGTTTGGTAGTTTGCCTGGTAAGAGTCTAGATGCAGAGTTGTTTAGCATCCAGTGTTGCCAATGATACGTCTGATGCCGTTCTGGGTTTCCTTATAGGAGACCTGTTTTTCTTTCCAGATTCTTTTGGATCTCTTTTTTCTATTTATAACTAATTTTATGAATATATGTCTATTGCTTTTTACTTTTTGTTTTTCCTGCCTTATATTTAATATAAACCTTTCAATCTGAGGACTCATGTCCTTCTTCAGCTCCAGGAGTTTTTCTTTCTATTGCTCTTTCTGGGAAGTCTATTACTCGGAATCTGACCCCTCAAGTTGAGCATTTGTGTGTCTTATCATTTCTGTCACATTTTTCTGTTTCTTCATCTTTATGTTCCACTTTCCAAGTTTTCTCACTTCTCTCTTCCATCCTTTATTTTATATTTTTATATCTCTGCATGGTATTTTTAATTTCTGGGAGCCTTTTGTTAATCTCTGACTGTTCCTTTTTCATAGCATGTTCTTATTTGACAAATGAACCTATTTATTTTAAGTCCCTGAATTTAACTTGCCTACTTTACTCAATTAATTAGGAACCTATCTGATTACTTCTTATTCTAGAAGTGTCTAAACTGAGGACAGATGTCCTGCCAGAAGTGTGGAGGCTTAAAAGGCTGAAAACAACAATCGTTTATTTGCTCACAGTTCTGCAGTTTGGGCTGGACTCCAGAGGACGGTTCCTTTGTGGGTCTCCTGGGGTCGTTGCATGGGCTGTGGTCATCTGACACTTGGACTGGGGCAGAGGCCTCAGAAGGCCCACTGCTCTGCAGCGGTGCTGGCTGTTGGCCAGGTGTCTTCGTTCTCTTCCATGGGTCCTCCCATCCTCCAGGACTGTGGACAAGGCTCTCCCAACCTGATGGCAGCGGTGTTCCAAGTGGCCAGGCCTTTTGAGGTCAGGTCAGAAGTCACATGTTACTTCTGTCACATTCTCTAGGCCAAAGCAAGTCACAAGCCTAGGCCAGATTCAAGGTCATGCAGAAATAGACTCCACCCCTTGATGGGAGGAGGGAGAGGAAAATAATTGGGGGCCATGTTTAATCTACTAAAACTCGTGTGCAGCTTCTGCCATTGCCCTAGTCAGCTTGCGACGCCGAGACAAACTACCACTAGGGGGAGGGGGCTTAAACAACAGGAGTCTTTCTCTCGCAGTTCTGGAGTCTGGAAGTCCAAGATCAAGGTGCTGGCAGATTGGGTTCCTGGTGAGAGCTCTCTTCCTGTCTCGCACATGGCCGCTGTCTCCTTGTGTCCTCACACAGGAGAGAGAAGCAAGCTCTCCGATGTCTCTTCTTATAAGGACATCGGCCCCGTCATAGGGCCTCACCCTCATGACCTCATCTAAGCCTGATTGTCTCCCCTCCAAATGCCATCACATTGCAGGTTAGGTGTCAGCATGTGAATTTGGGGGTGGGGCATGATTCAATCCCTAGCCCTAAGAGCCAGAGCTGCTCTTAGGTAACCTGAGTTACCTAAAGCCTGGAAGTATGGATGTGTGTTCAGGAGTCTCCACTGACAGATGTCTGTTACGTGTCTCGCCTGTGCTGGGTTCCCTGGAAGGTCCCTGCCTTTGTGGAGCTGCGGCCCTGGTGCAGGCAATCGAGCTGTAAGCTGCAGTCACGACAGTGTGTGTGTTGCAGTGGGAGACCCGTGTGGTTCTGTGGAAGCTTCTGGACTGGGGTAATTTCCTAAAGGCTGGATGTCCTTATGCCAGCCTAGGGAGGAGAGAAAGAACAGCATGTACGAAGGCCTGGATGGAAGAGACAGCTCAGCATGGTCAGGGAATGGGAGTGGCCATGTCTAGCTTATCCAGAGGGGCAGGAGCAGGCGGGAGATGAAGCTGAGGAGGGAGGGGGCCTGGCAGAATTCTGGGGTCTTGTTGGCCATGCTTTGGAGTTTAGCTTGCTGTTAGAGTTCCAGGGAGACCAGCACACTCTCTCTCTCTCTCTCTCTCTCTCTCTCTCTCTCTCTCTCTCTCTCTCCCTCTCTCTCCCTCTCTCTCTCTCCCTCTCTTTCTCTCTCTTCTTCAGGTAATGGGGTAGGGAGGCCCATGCTCCTGCCAAGGTGGGTTGACCTTTTAAGAGACACTTTTTATTTTATTTTATTTTTTATAGTTGACTCTGTTATAGATGTCCCCCATTGTCCCCTTTGCCCCCTTCTACCAAGCCCCACCCCCAGCCTTTACCACATTGTTGACTGTGTCCATGGGCTATGCACATATACATATATTTCCTTGGAATAATCTCTTGCCATCTCCCCGCCCCCTCCCCTCTGGGATCTGACAGTCTGTTCCATGTGTCCGTGTCTCTGGTTATATTTTGTTCAGTTTATTTTATTTGTTAGGTTCAACATATGACTGAGATCATATGGTACTTGCCTTTCTCTGACTGGCTTCCTTCACTTAGCATAATATTCTCAAGGTTCATCCATGTTGTCACAAAGGGTAAGGGTTCCTTCCTTTTTGCAGCCAAGTAGTATTCCATTGTGTAAATGCACCGCATCTTTTTTCTTCACTCATCCGATCGTGGCTATTGTAGATAACACTGCTATGAGCATAGGGGTGCATATATTCTTTCTGGTTGGTGTTTCAAGATTCTTAGGATACATCTCCAGAAGTGGAATCACTGGGTCAAATGGCAGTTCCGTTTTTAGTTTTCTGAGGACCCTCCATACTGCTTTCCACAGAGGCTGCACCAGTCTGCATTCCCACCAGCAGTGCACAAGGGTTCCCTTTTCTCCACATCCTCGCCAGCACTTGTTCTTTATTGGTCCACTGATGGTGGTTAAAGTGGCCAAGGTGTTAGCAAGAAGACCCCTCTATCACAGGCCATTTCCCGTGGCGTTTCAAGACTGGTCCAGCCTGGAGCTTGTCAGGCATATGGAATGCAGTGTCCCTGAAGACCCCACCTCCCATCCCCGGGGACAGTCCCTTTGCTTTGCCTTCTTCATTCGTTCCTTCAGTCAGCCTTTCAGCAACACTCCTGCCATGTGCAGGCTCCTTGCTGGGCCCTGGGGCTTCAGGGGTGGCTCTAGCACAGCCTGCTCCTGAAGCACCCATAGCTTCCTGGCTGGGTGAAGCACTACCCCAGCAGTACCAGGTGGCCCCCGGGGCACAGCAGAGGCACTCGCTTCTGCACAAGGTAGCACGGAAGGCGTCCCAGGGGAAATGTCACCGCTTGACAGAGCCCAGGATGAAGAGCTCTTCCGGCAGAAGAAATGGCATGTGCAAAGCCCACAGACCAGTGGGGTGAGGGGTGAGAGCTGGACCTCCCACCTGAGCTCTGCAGGTGCAGTGCTAACCACATGGGAGAGTCACGCACACAGGGGAGGAGCACTAGACAGGGACGGAAGTCCGTGTCCTCCTCCCTACCCTCCCCAGTTGCTGGCCCCCTAGGCCTCCCCTTCTTTCCAACAGGGCCTGGCAATTACCACCTTTTCCAGCCACAGCCATTAGGAAATGCCAGTGATTAGCGATTGTTATCATGATAATTAAAATTCTCTGGGAACAGCTTGGCTAATATCCATCAATATCTGCAGCCAGGTTGGCCGTGAGCTGAAATCGCAATGAAAACCTGGAAGCAGAGCACCCAAGCGGTGCTCCAGGGAGGATTTAATGCCCTTGGCCACCCCAGGCAAGTGCCATGGCGGCTCTGAGGGTCTTTTCTCCCTAAATGGCATTTTCAAAGCTGGCTGTGTTGCTGGCCTTATCACAGCAAACCACACGTGGGGAGCAGAGTGGGGCTTTGCAGAATCGCACAGCGTCTTCAGAGAATGAACCTTTTCTGATCTGTGACCCCAGACAGGCTGGAGTGGGGGTTAGTTCCCACAGAAGGCTGTTCCTGCCACTGTGCTGAGGGAGGCCAGGCAGTGGGTGATGGGCTTCGATACAGCGAGCAGAAACCACGTGTTGAGAAGCTGCTGCTGTGCGTTTTGCAGGGTGGGGGTGGGCATCGAGGCCAGCAAAGGTCTGAGGATGCTCTCAGATTGGCGTGGGGAGGAGGGGTGTCTGCTCAGAGCTCAGCCCAGCTGGGGTCCCTCATGTCATGCCTCACCAGGCCCACCCTCCCATGTGGAAGGCATTCCCCGAATACTGACCATGTGTTTTATGCACCTCCACCCAGGTGTGCCTTCCATGCCAGGTGACGCACCTGTGTCCCCAGCTGCAAGGGTCAGAAAGTGCTGTTCCTGGAGCTGGTCCAGGATCTCCGGCCAGCCTGGTGTGCTCAGGCCTCTGCCCACCGTGATGGCACAAGGCCTCCCCCTGGACTGCAGGGCTAACGCCAGGGAAGCAGGCAGACCCCAGGCCCCATTACTGTGGACTCAGGGAATGACTGCCCTGCCCACCAGACCCTGGGGAGACCCCACAGGCCTGGCAGAGCCATTGCCTCTGCTGAGCATAAATATCGGGGGGAACTGTGGGGCTTATAGGTCAGAAGTAGTTGAACACCATTAAAAACATTGACTATCAGCAGTTTCATGCAATTCAACCTAATAATTTCAGTCCTGTGCTCTTTATCATGTTTTCCAAAAGCACTTGGCTGATCAGTGGTTTTTAAGTGGGGGGTAGGGGTGGAGATGGATTGTTGCAACAGGAGGTGATGGCCTGGGGTCCTGCCTGTCATGTACCAGGTTGGGCAGGGGCAGGGGAAGCAGGGGCTATGGGTCTCGTTGATGCTGAAGGAGGGACTGGGAGCCTGCGGCTGCATTGTGCTATGGAGTTCGTGGTCAGGGAAGTTCAGTGGAACTTGCTCTGCACTGGCAGGCCCTGCCTGGCACTTGCTCCTTATCCTTCTTTTAATCTGCAACAGTACATCCATTTGATGAATTACATGAACTTGAATGAAACCCTCAGGCCACTTCCCCAGAAAGGTGGCAGACTCCATGTTTGGGACCTATTCCAGTGAACAACCCACACTGCTCATTCAGCCACTCAACCGTGTTTATTGAGCACCTACTATGTCCGGAGTGTGCTAGGAGCTTGAAGATACAGTGTTGAGCAAAAGCACCCTGACTATCCCTCCTGGATGGTAGGCCCTCGTGGGAGAGACAGATAAAAGTGAAAGGACCAGACAACAGGTGGAAGCAACCCAAACCTCCATCGATGGGTGAATGGATAAACAAAATGTGATATATACGTATAATGGAATATCATTCAGCCTGAAAAAAGAAGGAAATTCTGACATATGTTGCAACATGGATAAACCTTGAGGACATTATGCAAAGTGAATAAGCCAAATACTGTATATAGGTCAAAAAGACAAATACAGGCATCCCCCGTTAACATGGCACTTCTATAACACGGTTCCACTCTAACACGATATGACTGTAGAAGATCTCCAAGACTTGCTGGTAGAAGAAGAGACTGATGAAGTGATTTTGGTTGTAATGACATCTGGAATGTGCCAAGGTAACTCAGGGGATGATAGCACTGATGGAAGCGAAGAAGTTAAACAGTTTACTCTAAAAAGCGTAAAGAAAGACCTAGATTTAGGCGAACAGTTAGAGTCATATTTCCTTTTTTTTTTTTTTGACAAAAGCACTTGTGAAAATTTAATGAACTCCCCTCCATGTGACTTCAAGCTACCAGCACACAGACCCCACCAACACTTTTAATCTTCTCTTCAGCTCTTCTGCTGAAGAATTTGGCCTTCACAATGACAGGCTGCTTTGGGAGCTTTCCCTTCCCCAGAACTTTGTAGTAGCCCGATCCCACCACATCAGTGATGGGAGCGACTCCGGTCTTGCTTTTCGCAGCATTTACCCATGTCTGCTCACTGACCAAGATCCACAGTTTGTCAAGGTTGACAGTGGGGCAGAAGCTCTGGTTCCTCTTTAAGTGGAAATGCCTCATACCAACTTTCCCAAAGTAGCCTGGGTGATATTTGTTGAAGTTGATCCTGTGAGGATGCAAGCCACCAGCATTACCTCGGCCTCCCAGGTGCTTCCTGTGCTTGCCAATGTGGCCATGGCCGTGGCCCACGTGGCCCCTAAGTTTCCGGGTCTTCCTCAGTCTGGATGGCATGTTGATGGCCGAAATGCAAGAGGGAGGTCCAGAGTCATATTTCTTAAATGAAGACCCTTGCACTGAAAGGAGCATGAAGTTTAAGAGAGAACTTCAAAAGTGCTTCACGCTGTACAGTGAAAATTGTAAAGATCTCTCAGCTAAAAGCAAGCAATCTAAAATAACAGATTTTTTGCAAAAAGTAGAGCATAGAAATCAAGATAATGCTGAGGAAAGTTCAGAGGATGAGGATATCTTGTCAAAAAGAAAACTTATTCAGTTAATGGAGCTTAGTAGTGTTCACGAAGAAAACATTACCTAATTCATATTAATATGTAATACTTCTGATGAAAATTTCTTTAATAAAGATATTTCTCTTGATTATAAAAATATAATAGTATGTTTAAAAAATTTTTGGAACCTAAGCCCCCTTCTTGTACTAGTTCTTTGTTTCATATAACACGGCATTTGTTAGGAACCAAACAGCTGTGTTACACGGGGGTTACCTGTACTATATGATTCTACTTAAATGAGGAACCTAGAGGAGTCAAATGCATAGAGACAGAAATTATAACAGTGGTCCCCAGGGGCTGCAGGGAGAGGGGAATGGAGAGTTGTTTAATGGACAGAAATTTAAGTTTTGTGAGGTAAGACTTCTAGAGATTGGCTACTCAACAGTGTGAATGTACTTTGCACTACTGAACTATACATTTAGAAATAGTTAAGATGGTAACTTTCATATTATGGGTATTTTAACACAATTGAACACATTTTTAAAATCGATTTATTTTCAGAGAGAGGGGAAGGGAGGGAGAAAGAGAGGCAGAGAAACAGCAATGTGAGAGGGAAACATCGATCGGCTGCCTCTTGCACACACCCTGTCCGGGGATCAAACCTACAACCCAGGCACGTGCCCTGACCAGGAATCGAGCTGGCGACTTTCACTGGGTAGACAATGCCCAGCCCACTGAGCCACACCGGCCAGCGCAGCAGTGAACATTTTTTCATTAAAAAGGAAAGAAAGAAGTATGCCCACTCATGCGCTGGCGCGACAGTCCCAGCTCCGCAGGAAAAGCACGGAGGCTGTGACCAAGGGCTCACTGAGCGCTGGTGATTTGCCTGGCCCTGTGGCCTCCCAGACAGCACTCTATCACGTTCCTTGGTCTCTCCTGATAAAAGCCACACAAGAAAAAATGGTGAGCCACATCTCTGAGTCTCCCTCAGGGTTGTCTCAGCCCCTCCCCTTCAAAGAGGATCTCAGCTGGCCAGCCATGAGGGGAATGTGCCCTCCACCCAAGACATCATGCCCCAGGGGTGGCAGCAGGGTCCCCATCCTCCCCCTGCAGCACCTAACTTGGGGGACCTCAGGACCTGGCAAGGCTTCCCCCAAGCCCACCATCCCATGGGCACTGCTCCCCATCAGGGTCCCCCAGACCAGACCCCAGATCCCACTCGGAAGTATGGTGCAGGAGACACTTCACACCCCAATGAGGATTTCACTTTTTTTCCTGGAAAAAAATACATGTCATCTAAATGTACACATGTCCCTTGACCTGGCAGTTCCACTCCCAGAATGTTTCCTAAGGCAGTGACAGACACCTGTCTGATGACGTGTGTACAAGGTACTGGTCGTAGCACTGCCCATAAGAGTGAAAAATTGGAAAAAATAAATGTCCATCAGCATGGGACTAGTTTAATTAAGTTTAATAAATCCAAAGTATGGAGCCATTAAAATGCGATGGTGGGGACCATTACTTAGTAGCACAGAACAGCTGCTATGATATATAGTTCAGTGGGGACAAAAGCCGTTTGCATCTACATGACACTGTTCTTCTTTTAAAAAATAAACTGTGTATATGCCCAGAAAAGGGTGTAAAGAATTCACAGCACAGTATCAAAGAGGGCTCCTTCTGTGTGGTAATGTTATGAGTGACCTATAGTTTCTTCATTTTAATTTTTTGTTAGTGTCCTGATTTTATAATCTATGTATGTATTTCTCATCTCAGGGGAAAAAAAAAAGACAAAGCAGTTTCCATGACAGGGGTGGTGGGGGCAGTGTGGTGCGGATCCTAAGCCACCCTGGCTCCAACATGCACAAGTGGCTCTCCAGGGCTCGCTTCATGTGGCCCCCACCCTGCCCCCAGGAGGCCCAGCCTACGTTGGGGGGCAGGAGGCTGGTGTGCCAGCACTGGTGGGTGAGCAAGCCTTTGCCCCGCAGAGGGAGGTGAAGTGAACCCCATCACCTCTGGCTGGGGCACCTGTGCTCAGGAGCCGCAAAACAGCTCTTAGGGACAGGGTGGTCTTGGCAGCTACCACTTATGTTAGTTTTCTCTCCCTGTATGGCACTTCCTTCCCCTGTAGACGACCAGTCTGCAGGGCGCTTAGTGTCCACGAGGAGAACCCACTGAAGATTTATTCGCCACTCAGCCACAATTCAGGGAGCATCTTTTCGTATCATAAACGTTTGGGATGAGGCTCTATGACCTCTGGTGTGGAGAGGCAGGCTGGCCTTGCTCAAGTTGCTTAACATGTCAGAGCCTCAGTTTTTCCATCTGGATGGTGGGACTAATAATGGAACTTCCTCAAAGACTATTACACCAGATGCCTCTAGGGGAAGAGGCTTTAGCTGTGTACTTTGTGAATTTTGGATCGTGTGTGTGTGTTACTAATTCAAACAAATAGTTATGTATTGCAGGAGGGTTGTGAGGGGGTCCGACAGGGTGTTCTGGAGGGGGTTCCATGAAGCTTCATCCCACCAGGCGGCCCTTCTGCAGAGGGTAGTGGGAGGGAGGGATGAGTGGCTCAGACCAGGGACAGGGCTTGGCCTCTGCTCCTGTGCCTCACACTCTGAAATATAAAGAGGTGACCGCTGGCCACGTGGAGAAGTACATGCACATCACTCAACGAGTGAATAGCCAGTGCCGCACAGCTATGTGCCGAGTTCACGTAGACCCGCGACGAGGGGTGAGTTCCTCTAGGAAAACTTGCTGGTCAGTTCCAAGTGGGAAGCACTGTATGTTCTTTCGCCCTGTTGGAGAACCCTGGGCACGCTGGCATCTTAAAGGCTCTGAGAATTCTTACAGAAACAGTGCTTGGTTTAACCTAGTGCTTCCCAGTGTATATCATCAGGGACATTTTGTTCCTTTTTCGTTTGTTTTTGAGTAGCCCCTGTTAACAGCCCACAGAAATAACGAGGCGCAGAGGGAGTTCGGGGAGTGGGACACACTGTCCCAGGGAAAGTCAGGGCAGACGCTGACCTTCTGAGTTTACCTTCCCCCTTCTGAGCAGCGGACTTGGTCCACTGGCTGTGAAGGTGTCCTCGTCTGTCCGATGAGAGGAGGAGGGGGATAGCGACAGTCATGAGCACCCCATCTGTCGAGGGGCTGCCCTGTGGCCCGCACTGGGCCATGGGCCGGCATTCATTGGCGAGTCTGATCCTCGTAGCCGCCTTGTGAGACGGATACTGTTCCTACATCCCTGCAGGTGTGTCCACAGCCTTCAGCTGCTAGGTGACAGATCCAGGCTTCAAACTGCCAAGGCTTCCTCTCCCCTGAAGAGGTCACGTTGTTCCTTCACACAGTCCTGCTCTTACTAGAGACCACAGTGTATTTCTCTCCTTTCCCAGAGAAGAGATCAGGGAGCACAGGATGTTGTTTGAAGCAGGCGTTGAGTTCAGGGACCTTGTCTCCGTTGCCACTCTGAATTCTACTCTGTGGCTGGCTCTGCGATCCAGGCCCTCTCTGTGCCTGCTGCAGATTGCCTCACCCCGAGTCGCTGCCCAGACAGCTTCCAGTACTGTGCGTGCATGGCCAGCCCGCCTCTTCCTCCAGCCGCCAGTCTCAAGGGGAAGGGGCCGGCAGGAGGGACGCGCTTCCCACTGAGCGCTTTGCAACCTGGCACCAGGAGGGAAGGGTGGGTTGCGTGGGAGCATCATGCAAAGGGGCTGCTCTGCATTCTGCACTCTAAGCAGGTGTCTCCCCCTGCTCAGGTCTGGAAGAGGTCAGGGGCCTGGTTCTTCAAAGGGCTCCCCAAGTACATCCTGCCCCTGAAGACCCCGGGCCGGGCTGATGACCCCCACTTACGACCTTTGCGTGTGGAGCCAGCTGAGCAAGAGCCCAGAAGCACTGAGATGAGTCGAGTCTACACGTGGGCCCGTGGGAGAGGTAAGTCCCCTTTGCCCTCTCTGTTAAGACAGCAGCTGACGTACAGGCCATCAGCCGGCAGTGCCACGGGCCCCGGGCCAGTGGCCGCCGCAGTCTCCACGTGGCTCATGCCAGTGTTTCATCCCTCTGTGTGGCCTCGACTCCCCACCTACACCCACGGGGGTGGCTGGATGTCAGCACAGGGATTGCTTGCAGCCTGAGGGGGCCATTCCACAGACAAGCGCTGATTTGGTGGGGGGAATGCTGTGAACAGCACTGTGGGTCTTTGCAGAAATGTGATGTCTGGTGAGGTTTTCTGCAAAGTATGAGTGTGTGTCTTTCCAAGGCAGGCCGGTGCCAGCTCTTCTTAGCACTTGTCTTGTGTTTCAATAAAGGGAAACTCTTGGCTTTCCTGATCCTAGTGAGGAGCGTGGCCCTGTACCCAGGGACCCTTGGTATTTGTGGTAGCGGCACTGATGTGGAAGGCTTCCAGGTGGCTGCCTTCAGAAGGGGAGCCCCACCCCACTGGTAATTGTATAGAGTAGTACCTGGCATGGCAAATGTCTCTGCACAGCTTGCAAGGTGCTTTAATGTTCATGATTTTATTTTCAAAGTTCCTGGTCTCACAGCAGGCTCCAAAAGGAAACAGAGCTGGTGTTTAGCAGCCCCATTTTACAGATGAGGAGCCTGAGGCCCAGAGAAAAGGAAGGACTTACTGGTACGTGGCAGGGCTGGGACCAAAAGGCAGGGTCCTGCCCTCTGGGCTCTGGCTGCTTCTGCCCTGAAGTGCCCGAGTTTTGGCGCAGGGCTCAGGGGCTGAGGGTCCTAAATGAGATGAGGCTGGAGAGAGGAGGGGCTCATCCCAATGCCGGGGGTTTTCTTGGGTTTCTCAACCAAAGAAAATAGACACACAGCTGCTTCGGAGGGCTCTCGAGCGTCTCTGTCTTTGGATTCTGTCCTGGCAGCTGACTATCTTTATGCCATTTGGGCTGTTTTTTCTTTTACAGAAGTACAGCGTGTTTATTTTAAAATTGTGAAGGTTATCAAAAGTGGCTATCATTTAGCTGGTAAAAATTCCCTGTAGGTCGGCCCTTCCAAGCATAACCTGCAATTAACAGCATGGCGTCTGTTCTCCAGATACCTTGTCCTCGCTGTCACTCAGCTCTTTCTGCAGCTGGCCGTCCTTGCTAATTCTGCTGGACTCTGTTTGCCCTTCTGATTCCTATGAGTTCACCTTTCCTGCCATCACTGCCACTTGCAGGGACCACCTGCAGGTTGGGGGGGACTGGGAAGGCAGAGAGAGGGGAACAGGCCCAGCTGGGGCTGGCCGGCCTTGGAGGGAACCTGGGGGAATTTGGCGGAGAAGTGGCTCCCTCTTCCCTTCTCTCCCGTCTGCAGCCCCAGCCCTGTCAGGGGGAGTCAGCGGCCCTCAGACTGAGGGAAGGGACTCCGCTGTGCAGACAAGCCGGTGGACCCTGTCGGGTTTAGAATGTTGCTTCGAGTGGGCTGAGGAGGAGAGGCCCCGAGGCCCCACCCCGAGAAGCCTCACTGCCCTGTCTGCTCCAGCATCAGCATGGTACACACATGCACACACGCACACATACAGTGCGTCTCCTCCCCAGCCGCACAGACACAGATGGCCTTTTAATTACGTGGGTGAGGAGGCCAAGAATCCACACACTCAGAGTGGGCACCGTTTATTAACCAAGTCTGCACTGAGGCCAGGCATGGGGAGGCCCCTTGTCTGACCTTAGTCTCCCTCTGCACACCAACTTGGAAGCCCCCCGGCCTCCCAGGGCATGGTGTCAGGCATGTCACAGCCCTGTGCTGAGCCACGTTAGTGCTGAACAGAAGGAGGTGGCCCTTCTGCTCAATAGGTCACCTACATGTCTCTCCCAGGGGCATCAAGGCAGCAGGATGGTGGGGGCAGGTTGGGGAGCTGGTGGCAGGAGAGGCAGCAGGAAGGCAGCGAGGTTCCGTGCCGTAGGAGCCAAACTGTCAGGGGGTTGCAAGGAAGGGCTCCAGGGAGCCACCAACCAGCTGACTGTTCCCAACCTTTGTCTCAACCCCATCCTGGGTGGCTGTGCCCGTCCTCTCTGAAGAGCCCGAGCAGAAGCCAGGATCTGTACTCTGATTGAATTTGGGCCCCCCAGCTATCCCAGAACTAGCCATCCACTCGCAGAGGCTCTCGGGTGGCTGCCACACCCCTGCGGGAGACCTCAGGCCTGGGCCAGCGGAAGCCATCCTTCCAGCTGGTCCTGAGTGTGCAGGCAAGGGCAGGACCCTCTGCGAGGTCAGCCCCATACCGGCCCTTCTCTGGCATCCTGGTTCACGTGGCTTCAAGGTCAAGTCTGTGGCAGTCACTGGAAGGACTCAGCCATGTCTGCCTCTAGGAAGCCCCCACCCAAGCTTCCAGGGGCTGCTGCCTCCTTCCGATTCCTTCTCAGGTTGGTCCCTCTGAAACTGTCATGTTCCTGGCAGCGGACAGTCCCCAATGAGCAGCATGGGGAGTGTGGCACGGGACGTCTCCAGTCCTTTCCAGGCCACTTCTAACAGGGGTACCGGTTGGTGATTTGTTTTGTTTTGTTTTGTTTTTAAGATTTTATTTTATTTAGTTTTAGAGAGAGGGGAAGGGAGGGAGAAAGAGAGAGACAGAAACATCAATTTGATACATCGATCAGTTGCTTCTCACACGGCCCTAACTGGGCACCCGGCCCGCAACCCAGGCATGTGCCCTGACTGGTAATCAAACCAGCAACCTTTTGGTTCACAGGCCAGTGCTCAATCCCCTGAGCCACACCAGCCAGGGCAGTGTTTTTCCACCTTTTAAAGCGGTTTTTCTCTCTATCACAGGCCCCACCATCAGTAATGCCCAGGTGCCAGGCAGCTGACTGGGGTCAGAGCTGCAGTGTGTGGTCCAGGTCAAAGCCGGCCTGGTAAGCCCAGCCTTCATATTACTCCATTCAGCCAAAACTGAGCTTAAGGCCAGGGGGAAACAGTGACCAGCACTGGGGTGCAGTCTACCCCACCACATGAAAGCTGAGTATGGGCAAGACCAAGGCTCTCCTGCACAGGCTGATTACTCAGCATGCAGCGTGGGAGAGGCACAGGACAGATGCTTACTAGATGAATGAATGAACCACCCACCTGCTCCAGGATCTTTGAAAGACCTATGGAGGGGTTTCGTCAGGGCCTGCAGGCTCCTCTAGGTCAGGGGTCCGTTGGAGGATGTTAAAACCACCCCACTCTCATGAGGAGTCTCATCCCAGGCTGCTGCCTCCAGGGACCTCAGGGCCACCATCCCCGTTCTGGCCCAAAGTCCCTGCTCCCTGGCATGGAAGCTGATCCTGATACACGCGCACTCTCTCCGGCCCTAGTTCCCACCCCCACCCCAGTCGCTGCTCCTCCATCTCTTTCCTTCTCCCTCTCCCAGCCCTTGGGCTGGTATACCTGTGACTCCCAGCTTCTGCCCCCTCCTTCCAGCCCACCCTGCTTTCTTTCTCTGCCCTTTTGGAGGAGAAAAGGTAATCAATAGATACAAGCCATGAACTTTTCAGTTCACAAACCATCAAGTCAAATGCATTGATGTCTCTGAGGCAGGTTCCTTTTCTTCCTCCTTTAAATTTTCTTTGTTAATTTTTAATTACATAAGCATACATAATTTATTTTAACAAGTTAATTCAAAAGTATATGAAAAATTAAAATCCCTTCTCTTGCTATTATCTCCAAAACCCTTTCTCCCTGTCCCTACAGACATATACTTGATATTGGGTTTTCTGTTTGTTTTATTTTTGCTTATGTTTTAGTAACAGAAATCGGCTTTTACCCATAACTCTACATGTTGCTTTTTCCACTTAAAAGAATATCATGGGCATCCCTTCATATCAATAGATACAGATTTTACTTTATTATTTTTAGTGGCTGAACAAAATCCCATTATATCCTGTACTGTTATTTAATTATTCACCTATTGCTGGACATTCAAATTGTTTCTGGCTTTTCATACTGCAAGCAATACTGAAACACCCATCTATGTATATGATGCTTTTATTTCCATGGGCTACATTTCCAAAAATGGGGTTGCGTGTTTTAAATTTCAATAGACATTGCCAAACTATATTCCAAATATGTCCCAGGCTTTTAGACTCATTTATTCCTGCATCCTTGCCTGCCATGAATAGTATTGGTACTTATCATTTTGGCAAGTATACTACATAGAAATTGATATTTTGTCATTTTAATTTGTACATCTTTATTATTTGTTCATTATTTAGGTCTTCATATCTTTATTATTTATTCATTATTTTAGGTCTTCTTTTAAAAATTACCAGTTTAGATCCATTGATCATTTTTTATTAAATTATTTTCTCTTTTTGATATGTTAGAGATACTAAATGGGTTGCAAATATTTTCCTCCTTGATTTTACATTTTGTATAGTATTTTGCTATTCAAAAATCAATTTTATCATTCAAAAACTTTTTTTCTTAATTTTTGTGAGGTCACATGTCTTTCTTTTGCCTTGTGGTTTCTAGGTTTTCTGTCTTGCTTTGAAATGTCTTCCTCTCCAAGGTTAAAAACATCTGCCAAATAAAAGTTCAAGTAATATAAGAATAAAAGAAAATTACTTAAAAATGATAAAATTACTAACACCAATTAGCATATAAAGTGGTAGAGCACTAAAGCCATGTTCTATCAAAATGCAAACCAAACATACCCCATGATCCCCATCATTCAACAGTATTTTATTGTATTTACCTAATGTAATAAGGCAGGAAAATAAAATAGCCCTGGCTGGTGTGGCTCAGTGGTTTGAGTGCTGGCCTGCCAATTGAGAGGTCGCCAGTTCGATTCCCGGTCAGGGACATGGCTGGGTTGCAGGCCAGGTCCCTAGTTGGGGGAGTGCGAGAGACAACCAACCCATGTTTCTCTCACACATCGATGTTTCTCCCCCTCTCTTCCTCCCTCCCTTCCACTCTCTCTAAAAGTAAATAAATAAGAACTTTTAATTTAAAAAAGGAAGAGAAAATAATCTCTTGCTATTGGAAAAGAGAAGAAAAAACTTTTCTTCTTTGCAGATGATGTGATGGTATGCCAAGAATGCCCGCGAGAGTCTACTAAACCAATCCACTAGGATTAATAAGAGAATTTGGGAAGTGATAGGACACAAAGTAAATCAATAGTTTACACACCAAAAAATCAATAGTTCTACTCTATACTGACTAATTAGAAGTAGAAATGAGAAAACCCATTCAAAATTTCAATAAAAATTATAAAATGCCTAAGAACAGATTTTAAAAGAGAATTAGTTATAGGTCCAACAATTGTATCCCAGGACAAAAGGTAAGACATGAACAGAG
The DNA here is from genome assembly GCF_987537825.1 of Furipterus horrens. NCBI lineage: Eukaryota > Metazoa > Chordata > Mammalia > Chiroptera > Furipteridae > Furipterus > Furipterus horrens. Next base: position 59,531,365 of record NW_028327181.1, on the reverse strand, counting down.
AGGCAGATAGGAATCTTGATGCCTCCAAATTAGTAAGTGTAACAACTCTCTGATTCCCAATGGAGTTTTTAGGGAGAAGTGAATCCAAATGTTTTTATTATCCATTGGATAAGCAAAAAGTGGAATACAGTGGAATATTCAGCCTTGCAAAGCATGAAGTACTGACCGGCACTGCAACATGGCTGAGCCTTGCAGGCGTTATGCTAAGTGGAAGAAGCCAGAGACAAAAGGCCATGTAGGGAACGAGTCCACTCATGTGAGTGTCCAGAAAAGGCAAATCCAGAGAGATGGAAAGTAGACTAGTGATTGCCAGCGTCTGGGAAGATGTGGGGAAATGGGGAGGAATTGCTGATGGGCACAGGGTTTCTTTCTAAATAGAGGAAAATGCTCTGGAGTTAGGTGGTGGTGGTTGCACGGCTTTATGAAGATGCTAAAAAACCACTGAATTGTGTACTTCCTTTTTTAAAATGTTTTATTTATTTTTAGAGAGAGGGGAAAGCAGGGAGAAAGGGATAGGAACATCATCAATCAACTGCCTCGCGCGCACCCCCAACTGGGGACCTGGCCCACAACCCAGGCATGTGCCCTGACTGGGATTTGAACCTGTGACCTTTAGGTTTTGCAGGTTGGCGCTCAATCCACTGAGCCACACCCGCCAGGGCTCAATTGTGTACTTTCAAACGGTCAATTTTGTGGTAAGTGAATTATATTTCAATTTAAAAATTTTTTTCATAAGAAAGTTAAAAGAATAGTTTAACAAAAAAAAAAAACAAAAAAACTTTTTAATAGCAAGGGTAGTGGGAGGAGTTGCCTGGCCAAATGTTAGAGTATACTATAAAGTTATTTTAATCAATAGAAACAGTAGGGTATTGACACCAGGATAAATAAATAAGTGGAACAGAATACAGAAATATTAGACCTAAGAATGTATGGAAGCTGAATATTGGTAGCTTTTCAATTCAAGGGGAAAGAACAGGTTTTGCATAACAACGGGAGCTGGCCTAATTAGATTCCCATCCTACTCCACGTGCATCCAGAAACACATTGCAGATAGATTAAATTTCTAAATGTTAAAAATAACACGATGAACATATTAGAGAAAGATTAGCCGTATTTTTTTTTCCTCTGTGTTATCTCAAAGAAAGCTAGTGACACTCTGGCGCCTACGGGACAGGTGGGCTGACTACCTGAATTTGCTGCTCCCTCCTCTGGACACCGGTGTTGATCTGGGCCAACGGTTGGCCTGCGGGCCCCTTTGGTGAGCCCCCCACAAGCTTGCTCACAACAAAGGTAGGGCACAGCATAACCCAGTCTCCTGGGGACTGGCCCTGGGCCTGACCTGGCATCCCCTGGGGAGAGGTCTCCACCCTCCCAGCCAACCCATCCTGATGGAGTGTGGGCTCCATGCTACTTTCTCCTGGCAGATCATGGCTCCAGGTTTACGGCAGCAGTAAATCAAGTCAGCTTTTGCACACTCCCAGGTCTCTTTGCTCCCCTGTGAAGTATAAAGGGGGAAATGGTGAAGCCGGTACTGTGGGCTCTTGGGTCTTAATCCCTCTGGAGTTGGGCCCACCTCTTCTGCAGGCTTCTTTCCTTTGGTTTGGATTCCTTCTCTTGAGCTGTGTATAGAGAGATGTTTGTTAAAGAGTAGGAGTGGGGGATACCATATCAGTCTTGCATTTTTGGGTAATAAGAGATTACTTTTTTTTTTCCCTTAGAGGAAGGCAACTGCAGCATTGGTTCAGCAGCTCAGTGACATCACCACAGATGTCTTTGCAAGTCTTGCTCTGTCTCAGGGTCCCATAATGGCTGCTGCAGTTCCAGCCATCACGAGAAAGAAAGGAAGAAAGATCAAAGGGGATGCCGGGAAATGAAGCCTTTAGCTTCTGCAGCCCTTCATTATAATAGAAGTAGGCAAGCGGGGTGAGCGGCGGCTGGTACTAGTCCTGGAGGAAGGAGCCTGGTTTCCTACAAGCTGGAGAGCCGGATGTGTCTGACCAAAGTCACTGCAGGTGGAAATTAGTCTCAGATAGGACTTGTGATGGGGCTGCTTGTTTGCGTCAGCCCCACTGCTGTAACCAGGAGGCAGCGTGGCGGGTCTGCCCGTGGTGGGTCTGTCCCGCCTGTCCCAGCTACAGCTGAGCACCTGATGGGAAACTGGGGTGTGGGGGTGGGGAGGACTGAAGCCCCAAGTCGAGAGTCCATCCAGAGTTCAGTGGGCTTTCTGGGATGTCTGTCCTCTTCTCAGACGGGAGTGGAGGGAGAGCTGGGGTTCCTAGGAGACAGACCCCTGGGTCAGTGAGGCTTTGCCATGTTCTCCTCTCCCAGGGATCCTGAGGCTGGGACGGGGAGGGACCCTCGCTAAAGCCTTCATCACTGCGCTCTGGTCTGCTGAACTGGGAAGTCCTCCGCACTTTGTCCTCCGGCCCAGACCTCAGAAGCCCCCAGCTGAACACAGGCAGGTGCTGTAAGCTCCCTGTAACCCTGAGGCCAACTCACTTCCCCATCTGCATGGAGGCCTAGGTCACACAGTCCCTCCCCAGGACCCTTCGCAGGACGCCTCCCACCCTGGCCTCCGTCATCCCCTGAGCAGAGCACCGGCTTCCTAGTTCACTTCCAGGTCGGTTCTGGAAAAGTACTCAGGTCTTGGATTTGTTCCAGTTGAGTAGTTTTAAGAAAAATGGGAGTTTCATTATCACTTGGTTGGTCTGATAGATTTTAAACAATTTTTTAAAAATTCCTAACTGTGATTCTGCTTGCAGACCAACGAAAACAAGCTTTGGGGTGGTTTAGGTTGAGCAGACTCATTCCACTCAGCCTACAAATGTGTACCAGGGGTCGTCCTTCCCAGATGGGCCCTCGGCTGACCTTGCCTCCCTCCCATGCCACCACCTCCGGCCCCTGGAGAAGCCGAGTCACTGGGTGCTGTGCTGGCCTCAGCCAGAGCTCTGACTCACGGTCATTATCTCATCTGATGCTCAGAGCAGCCCATGGGGCAGCTACAGCCGGTGAAATGGACACTTAGTGATGGATGGGGGTAGGGGGTCTGCCCAAGGTCACATAGGCTGCGACCAAGAGGGTCTGGCATCTAGGCTTCTGGATCCCGGCCCACACCCCTCCCCTCTGTGTGTTATTCAAAGTAAAGCTATTGCCCAAGTCGCCACACACACCACTACCTCTTTCGGACTCGGTGGGGAGGCTTTTGGGTTGCACGGAACAGAGCCACCAAGGCCCAGCTCAAGTCAGGGCATGGCTGCTGGACAACGGAGGAAGGTCTCCCAGATGCAGGGACAGGGACAAAGGCTTGTGAGGCCTGTGGGGACAGCAGTGTGGCAGCAGCAGCTTCTGTTTCTTAGGGAACTCTTGGATCAGCTTCATCCCCCAATCTCTGCCTGCTCAGCAGCTTGTAATCTCTGCATGTCCTTCAGTCTCAGCACCTGCCCCTACTCGCAGGGCCGCACTCAGCAGGGAAGGGGTTGGCCTGGCCCATTTCTGCTTATGCTGCCTCTTTTTGCATCCAGCCTGCATCCCATCAGATGTACTAGATGGCATGGCCAGTTAGGGCTGCTTTCCCCCAAAGCAGAGCTGGGACAGAGCAGGAGGAATTTGTGTCTCTTGCTCAATAGCCATTGAACCACAGAATTGGGTGTTTTATATCTGGAAGAGTAGTGACCTTCCTGTCACTGGGAGCATTCAAGCAGAACCTAGATAACAGTGAGTTGAGAAACTCACTATGGCTTGTTCGTGTGTACCCATAGTTATACCCCCATATTATAACCAGGGCTCGAGAGACAGAGATACATTCTATGGTCTAAGACAGAGAAAGCCACATGGGCCATGAAAGCTTTAAACCCAAGACCTCTGTCTATTTAGCACAGCCGACTGAGCTAATAAGCAGTTCCGTGGCAGCCGTTTTTCCATCAAACGCATATGCTGTTTCCTGACTTCTTAACGCAGCCTGCTATTTATACCAGCAGATCCATTCATTCTTAATGAGCCACAGTTGTGGACTGTAAAATGTTTTATTTTCAGACCGGAGTGCTCACTGCCCAGAGCCAGCTGTTGCTATGCCGCCTTCCTTCTCTGTTCCTGGGAATTAGCATTTCCAAAGCTCCCCAGAGCACCCAGCTGCCCTCTCCTTCCCACCCCCTCTCACCCCAGTGCTTCCCCAGCAGGCTCTGGGCTTGCCCGTTCTGCCATGTCCGCCTGGACATGGTAACGTGAACTTCCTACAGCCTTAGGAGCAGCTGGGAGTGTGTGTCGTGTGCCGGGGGCCAGGCTGGCAGAGGCTGGGAGAGGGAGGCAGAGCAGAGCAGTAGGGCTTCCATGTTGGGAGGTGGGATGCCATCTGTCCCTGGAGGGTTGAACCTTTGCCGCTGTTATAGGTCGCAAGCTGGTGGGGCAGTGACTCGATCTGGCTCACTGCTCTCGATTCATTGACAACTTTTTAAAATGTAGACAATTCCCATTTAAAAAGAATATGGAGTGGTTCTGGCTCCTTTTTGAAATCAGAGGGTCTGCCCATACTGGCCCCCCCCTGGAAAAATTGGACAGACTCCGTAGCAGCTTCCCCATTACACAAAGGGCCTGGAGTCTCTGGTTTTTCACAGTCCCACCGTCCCAGTTGTTTCTGACACTTTGATCATCGCCCTTATGGAGTCATTAAGAAGAAAGCAAAATAGGTCCTGTTTCCCCATCCCTACGAAAGGAGAGAGACTAGAAGTTAGACCAACGGGACCGTTGTTGCAAGAAAAGTAGGTACACTTCTCTGTGGATGGGAAGGGTTCTCACATCCCACCCGCTTCACTCACTGACCCTTCCAAATGACCAGTGGAAGACAGGAGCCACATCTCTGTGTCCCCACTCCTGACCCTGACCCCACAGATCCTGCCCAGAGTGGCTCTGAGCCTTCCTCCAGGGCCTCGCCAATGAGAGCTTAAGAGGTCAGGCCTTGCAGAGCTGATGTGCTTTAACGGGGGATGCCCAGGCAAGAAAACTTCAGTTTTGGTGGGTCTTGGTTTTCTCATGAGTGGGATGGGGATGAGAGGCTGGGACAGAGAGCCTGTTGTCTTGCAGGTTTCATATCCTACAGTTCCAAAGCCAAGGGCTGAAACTTTATGGAGGAATCTCTGGCAGGTAGTAGAGTAGCTCCCATCTTTCACGACCTGGCTTATTTCACTTAGGTTGATACTCTCCAGTTCCATACATGCTGTCCATTGTGTAAATGTACCAGTTTTTTAATCCTGATGGGCACTTAGGCTGTTTCCAGCACTTGGCTATTCTAAATAGGGCTGCTATGAACATAGGGGTGCATAGGTTCTTTTGAATTGGTGTTTCAGGAGTCTTTGGGTATTATCCTAACAATGGAATTGCTGGATCAAAAGGCAGTTCCGTTTTTAGTTTTTTGAGGAAATTCCATACTGTTTTCCACAGTGGCTGCACCAGTCTGCATTCCCACCAGCAGTGCAGTAGGGTTCCCGTTTCTCCACATCCTCTCCAGCACGTGTTGTTTGTTGATTTGTTGATGATGGCCATTCTGATTGGTGTAAAATGGTATCTCATTGTGGTTTTTATTTGCATCTCTCTGATGGCTAGTGACGTTGAGCATTCTTTCATATGCCTATGGGCCCTCTATATGTCCTCCTTGGAGAAGTGTTTGTTCAGGTCCTTTGCCCATTTTTTAATTGGGTTGTCTGTCTTCTTGGTGTTGAGTCATGTAAGTTCTTTATATATTTTGGAGATCAATCCTTTGTCTGAGGTATCATTAGCAAATACGTTTTCCCATATGGTTGGTTCCCTTTTCATTTTGCTGATGTTTTCTTTAGCGGAGCAGAAGCTTTTTAGTTTGATATAGTCCCATTTTTTTATTCTTTCCGTTATTGCCCTTGTCCTGGGAGGTGCATCAGTGAAAATATTGTTACGTGGGATATCTGAGATTTTACTGCCTATGTCGTCCTCTAGTACTTCGACGGTGTCACAGCTTACATTTCAGTATTTTATCCTTTTTTTTATTTAAGATTTTATTTATTTAGAGAGAGGGGAAAGGAGGGAGAAAGGGCAAGAAACATGATGTGTGAGAGAAACAGCAATCAGTTGCCTCTCTCACACCCTCAACGGGGGACCTGGCCCGCAACCCAGGCATGTGCCCTGACTGGGAATCGAACTGGCAACCTTTCAGTCCACAGACTGGCACTGAATCCACTGAGCCACACCAGCCAGGGCATGTCCATCTTGAGTTTATTCTGGTGTATGGTGTAAGTTGGTGTTCTAGTTTCATTATTTTGCATGTCCCTGTCCAGATCTCTCAGCACCATTTATTGAAGAGGCTGTTTTTACTCCATTTTATGCTCCTGCCCCCTTTGTCAAATATTAATTGGCCATAGAGACCTGAGTTTATTTCTGAGCTCTCTGTTTTGTTCCACTGTTCTTATGCCAGCACTGATACAGAGAGATCTAGTTAAGATCCCTGGGGAGAAGCAGAAGGGGCCGTAGGAGGAGTTTGCCGAGGCAACGGAAAGCAGTCTAGGACAGGATGGCCAAGAAGCTGAATGCCTTCAGAGCCAATGGAAATAAAAAGAGGGCTAGGAGCTTTTCTGGCTTCCGAGCTGGCTCCCTAAGTTACTGTACGATCATGCAGTTGAAACAATGGCCACCCCAAAGAGACCCTAACTGCCTGTGGCCGCTCAGCCCCGAGAGTTGGACTGTGGGGTTTCCCAGTCTCTGGGGATTTTTCTGCCTGTCCACTCAAGGCTTTGGCTGCCTAAACACGCCTGGCTGGTGAAAAGGAAATGAGGTCCAGTGCAGACCTGCTTTGGGGAAAGCCATTGTGTGGGAACCAGGTTTGAGAGATTGGTTAACGGAAGATTTGTGTGTGAGTACTCCGGAATAAGGGAGTCATGGATACCAGTTTTGTTTATATGGTCTCCGGTTTTTTGGACTTTTCTGATGATAGCTTTTGTCCTGTACGTCCAGGCCAATAAGGGCAGTTCTGTGCTGGCTCCTAGAGGGGGTCCTCTGGGTAGGCTTTCGGAGCACTGGAGTATTTACTGTTATCACCCAATGACCAAGGAAGTATTGATTAATTATTGTTAACATCGTATGGCCTACCTGTGTTTTGGATTGTGAGGACCGGTGGCCCATGCATGGCTAAAAGGAAAGTTGGACCCACACTTCAGAAGGAGATTTGAAATTCCTCTTCCAGAAAAGGACAGTGACCCCCAATACAGGGTGACAATGTTTCTTTTGCTTTATTCATGCACTTGTAAAGCTAGGCACTCTTAGCTGCCAATACTGAGTTTGAGTATGGTCCTTCCGAGTGTGGAAAAGAACAATAATTGGAAGTGACTTATGGCTAAATCTGAATGAGTGAAGGTATATAGAAAGGTTGTGAAAGTTTTAGACCTGAAGGAAAGGAAACCTCACTCTTGGGTATGATTATTCTTTGCTTGCTTGGTTTCTCATCTTACGGGGACATGGTTTTAACTTCATTGTTTTGGATATATCAAGGATCCTCTGCCTCTGATGTTTGGGCATTGGGACCTAGGAGAGGTCATCTGTGAAGCCAGTTGGAGGGAATGCCTTTGCCATTTAGGACCTAGGAAAGGGTCATTTGGTGCCAGCAGAATCCTGCTTGTGGCAAGAGAGCATCTCTCTGCCATGAGACTGGGTGGTGAGAGGTCATGTCTGTGCCAGGAGACCAGCGGACACACTGGTAGGCAAGAGAGGGCCTCTCCCAGTGAGGCATTTGGGACCTAGGACAGGTCGCCTGTGTGACCGGTCAGTGAGACCAGTGGGAAATGAGACAAGAGTCTTAGGCTAGGTCCAGGCCCTCTTCTTTTGGAACTCAGTCTTTACTTTGGACTTTGCTTTACTTCAGTTTCAGAAGGAAATTGAGGTTTCCCAGGGAGGTTAAAATGTCACATGAAGTGGAAAATCAACAATGAAAGGTATGAGGCATGGAGATGTTGTGTTGGTGGATATTAGAAGGACAAAGATTTTCCTTCACACTTTGTATTTTTCTCCCTACCTGATCCCTCCAGAATTTGGCACTCTGAAGGAGTGAGTGATAGCATAAGGTTTCTTTGCATAAAACCAGCAAGACCAGTTGCCATTGGTGGTTTTATTCATTAATACTTTGACTGGAATGCCATGCCTGAAGGGGGCACGACTGGACTCTGGTTGTTACCAGAAAGCCTGGAGGAACTGATATTGGCTTTCAAGGCTAACGAAGGCCCAGTGGAGAAGGGGCCTGGTACCTTGTCTGGTCGTGCGGTTCATGGCAGTCTTTCCAGGGAAGGAACGAAGGCTGCTTTCCTGAAAGATGGGTAGAAGGGACCTTAAGACATGACAGGAACCTCGAGAACTTGAGGAAGATGGGTACTGCAGGAAAAGCCAGATGGCAGGGCTGTGACCTGTCCTCTGTGCCCTGAGGACGGACTAAGGCTCAACCTGTAGGTTCCTTCTGTGAGTTAGGGCAAAGCAGACTGAAAGACCCTCTGTGATCCGTCATCGCTCTTGTGTTTACGCAGACGCTCAGGCAAAATGAAAACTGGACTTGATGCAGTGCCTTTGCGGGCAGTGAGGGTGATCTTAAGGAGGAAAATCACGTAACAAGGAACATCACAATGCTCAGTAGTGGACATCAGTTTAATACAGCTAACTGTCCTCAAAGTTTTGTTTTTATTTGGAAGTTTAAACTGGATCTGTGACATCATCAGAGATGCTCAATTTACAAGCAAGAAAGACCCATCAAATTGTCACTGTTCAATGTGATTCCAGAAAAAAAAGCCTTGCAGCCGGTTTAGGGGATTAAAGCTGTGACTTGATAGGCTTAAGTGACTGCTTTTGAATAAAAATTCATTCCCTTTATCACCAAACCTTTGCCTCTGGAATTTTGCTTCGAGGGTGGCAGTGGGCAGCAGGACCACAATTGCTGTTTGGTGACAGTACCAGACTGTTCTGATTACAATGGTCTTATAATATAGTTTGATATCAGGTATTGTGATCCCGCCTACTTTGTTCTCCTTCCTCAAGATTTTTGAGGCTATTAGGGGTCCTTTTGGGTGCCATGTAAATTTTTGAAATATTTGTTCTAATTCTGTGAAATGTGTCATTGATATTTTAATAGGGATTGCACTGAATCTATAGATTGCTTTGGGTACTATGGACATTTTAATGATGTTAAGTCTTCCGATTCATGAGCACGGTATATGCTTCCATTTATTTCTATCTTCCTTAATTTTTCTTTTTTTAAAGATTTTATTTATTTATTTTTAGAGAAAGAGGAAGGGAGAGAGAAATATCGATCAGTTGCCTTTCGCACGCCCCCAACTGGGGGCCCAGCCTGCAACCTAGGCCTGTGTCCTGACTGCAACCTCTTGGTATGCAGGCTGGCACTCAATCCACTGAGCCACACCCGCCAGGGCAGCATCTTCCTTAATTTCTTTCTTCAGTGTTCTGTAGTTTTCCGAGTACAGGTCTTTTACTTCCTTGGTAAAATTTATTCCTAGACGCTTTATTTTTCTTGTTGCTATAGTACGTAGGATCTTTTTCCTAGTTTCTATCACTGATATTTCATTGTTGGTGTACAAAAATGCCTTCGATTTCTGAATATTGACTTTGTATCCTGCTGTTTTGCCAAATTCACTTATTAGGTCGAGTAGTTTTTTGATGGAGCCTGTAGGGTTTTCTATGGATACTATCATGTCATCTGCAAATAATGAGTTTTACTTCCTCCTTTCCAATTTGGATGCTTTTTATTTCTTTTTCTTTTCTGATCGCTGTGGCTAGAACTTCCAACACTATGTTAAATAGAAGTAGTGAAAGCGGACGGCCTTGTCTTGTTCCTGATCTTAGGGGGGAAACTTTTAATTTTTGCCCCTTGACCATGATGCTGGCTGTAGGTTTCTCATATATGGCCTTTATTATGTTGAGGTATGTTTTCTCTGTTCCCACTTTGCTGAGTGTCTTCATCATAAATGGGTGCTGTACTTTATCAAATGCTTTTTCAGCATCTATTGATGTGCTCATGTGATTTTTGTCTTTCATTTTGTTTATGTGGTATATTATGTTTATTGATTTGAGTATATTATACCACACTTGCATCCCTGGATGAATTGGTATATTGATCTTTTTAATGTATTGTTGGATCCGGTTTTCCAATATTTTGTTGAAGGTTTTAGCATCTATACTCATCAGTGATATTGGCCCGTAGTTTCCTTTCTTTCTTGTGTCTTTACTTGGTTTTGAAATTAGGATAATACTGACCTCATAGACAGAGTTTGGGAGTCTTCCCTCTTCTTGAATTTTTTGGAATAGTTCGAGGAGAATAGGAGTTAGCTCTTCCCTAAATGCTTGGTAAAATTCGCCTGTGAAGCCATCCGGTCCAGGGCTTTTGTGTGCCAGGAGTTTTTGATTACTGTTTCAGTTTCACTAGTTGTTATCAGTCTACTCAGGCTTTCTACTTCTTCTTGATTTAGTTTTGGAAGATTATATGTTTCTAGAAATTTTTGCATTTCACCCAGGTTGTCAAATTTCTTGGCATATAGTTGTTCATAGTAATTTCTTACAATTCTTTGTATTTCTGTGGTATCGGTTGTGATTTCTCCTCTTTCATTTTTGATTTTATTTATTTGGGACCTGTCCCTTGTGTAGCTGTATTTTGAAGGAGAAGCCCATGCATACTAATTTGTCAGGACCTTCAGAGCCCTTGGTGAAGCCGAACACTAGCCCAATGCCGGTGGGTTTGAATGGAGGGGCCACCCCCAGAACAGAAGCCCTGGGCTTCATGAAACGGCCTTTGCCCCGCCCCTGCCCCCAGCAGCCCTCCTGCCCATCTTGGCTGCTTGCGGATTAATTTTTCAAGACCAGAAGGCCCTCATTAGCCACACTACTGAGGTCAGGGGCACGGCTGTCGCTTCAGATTTGCCCAAACCTGATGACAGCCTCAGCTGATTGGTTGACTCCAGCTGCAAGGTGAGGTCTGGGGGCTCCTTGCCCCTGGTCTGAGCTGAAATAGAAAAGTAGGGCCCAGACCCCCAAATGAGACACTGGCTTCGGTTCAGCTCACATATGCCAGACCTGTGCTAGGCTCCACCTTGTGCAATAAAGCACACCCTCCCCAGCCTCTCACCTGCCTCACCAAGTAAGCCTACAACTTAATTCTGCTCACTCTAGATTTTTCAGCCTTTGGGGAGCTGGATGAAGTGAATAAATCTGGACCCGCCTGTCCTGTCTGACTCCAATAAAGCCTTAGGAGATAACAGTGCTAGCTCCACTCAGCTCAGCAACTCCCTCCGGGGGCCTCCTGTCCATCACAGGGTGAAGGCAGCTGCTCAGATGAGCTGAAGCTGATTTCCCGCTGCGGGTCCAGGCTCAGCAGCAGAGGCTGGAAGGTTCTCTGTGCCTGCCGATCTCCTTACAGGAGGGCGGGCCAGGCCTCCCCAGCCTGGCCTGCCCTGAGTCCAAGCAGACCCAGCAGCCGATCCCTACACTCCATCCCTGAGCCCCGACCTCCTGGGCCGGAGCAGGGGCTGCGATTCCATAGCCAGGTGAATCTCAGTGGCCGAGAAAGCCGGACGCTGAAGGCATGTGACAGAGAGGCCTGGGTGAAGAGGGACAGAGACAGAGAGGCAGAGAGATGAGACTGGAGAGTAAGAGAAACTGACAAAGACAGAGAAGGAAGAACCAAGAGACAAACCCTAGAAGACTGAGAACACATAGGGACACACAGACACATGAGAGAGGAAAAGGCAGAGTTTTTTTTTTTTTTAACATCAGCAAGAGAAGCACAAGGAGACAAAGGAAAAGACACAGAGACAGAAAGAAGGTTGGAGAGAGCTGAAGCTAAGGCACATTTTTCATCCCAGCAAAGGAGTAGGCAGGAGGTAAGACTTGCTTGGTGTCCTCTCTCCCATCAGTCAGGAGCAATAATCTGCCAGAGAAGAATAGTCAGAGCACATCTAAACCAGACTAGCCCCTTCTCCCTTAAGTGTCTGAGCCTTTCTCTTGAGCCAGTAGGGCTGTCCTGGCCCCAGAGAAGCCCACCTCTCGCCTTTCCCTTTCCTATTCTCTGTCAGAAATGCTGGGCCCATGCAGGTCCCATCATTCCTATTATAAATCAAGCCTATCTTTAAATTCTACCTCTTCCAGGAAGCCCTCCCTGACCACTCACTGGCCCTCCTTCAGGATATCATATTCTCTCTGAAAGCAGCTATTCTTATCTTCCATCCATCCATCTCCTGTTCTATCTGGAGCCCCTCAAGCAAGGATAGGACCACAGGATTTTGGTGCTGGCGACTACATCACTATTGATTTGAGGATTTGTCTTCATTATCCGATGCCTCCTATCTGTGAGCCTGAAGGAGGGAGTTAATTAAAATCAATGGTGAATGAATAAACAAGCACAGAAAACCCTCCAGTCTCCAGCTCTTAATTCCTAGCCTGGTCTGGGCTGTCCCTGTTGATGTCTCCTTTGGCAGCCTGGGAGGGGGACGGAAGAAGGAGGGTTTCCTGTGACCCTCCCCACCTCACAGGGTGGGCAGGTGGCTGGCCAGCGAAGGCCACCCAGAGCTGCAGAGGGGGGTTATTAGCCCTCTGCCACCACCTGGCCCCTCCCTAGCTTTAGGGGCCATCTTTCCCCTGGTCCAGGCCCTGACTCTCCAGGGCCCCAAAGAGAGTTTCCACAACAAAGGAAGAGCCTGCTTCTCTGGCAGGGCCTCGGCTTGGGTTTGGAAGAAGAGCAGGCTCTGTGTGAACAGTGCTGTCCCCACGCCCCCACCCCCCAGGACCCATTCATCCTGTGTCCATGGCAACTGGCCTCAGACAGCCCCTCCCCCATGAGCCTGTCCCTGTCTCAGGCTGAGGCCACCAGCTGCCTGGTTCATCCCACTTGAGTGTCCTTCAGAGGGAGGCTGAGAGGAGGTACCTACTTGGTGGAAAGCCCGACCCTTCTGGAGACAGAGCTGCTGCCACTGCTTGCTGACCACGGTCCAGCCTCCCAGCCCCACACAGTATGGTATCCTCTCCAGGGGAGGGCTCTTCAACCAGCAGCCAGCAAGTGTATCCTGAGTGCCCGCTCGGGCCCAGGCCCAGGGCTGGGGCTGAGGGAAGGAGCCAGCTGAGGATTAAGATGTGGCCCCGCCCTCGAGTAGTGCCAGGAGCAGTTGGAGTCAAGGCAGGCATTCGTAGGGAAAGAAATTCAATGCCAGATGGTGTCTGAGAGGGGCAAGAACTGCCCAGCAGTCATGGGGAGAGCGAAGGAGGGCCTGCCCCCCATCCCACTCCCCACCCCCAGCCTGGAGAGACTTCAGTAGAGGCACAATTCAGATGCGTTCCCGGAGGGTGAATAGGATTTAAATTTTTAAAAATACTTATAGGTTTGCCTTGGTCGAGTGACTCAGTTGGTTGGAGCACTGTCTGTACACCAAAAGGTTTCTGGTTTGATTCCCAGTCAGGGCACATACCTAGGTTGTGGGGTTCCATCCCTGACTGGGCATGTATAGGAGGCAACTGATCAATGTTTCTCTCTCACATCAATGTTTCTCTGCCTTTCTCTTACTTCCTCTCTAAAATCAATAAATATATCCTCAAGTGAGGTTTTTTTTTTAGTTTTATAGGCTTGCATAACTTTTTAAACTTGCAATGCCCTCTGTACTCCTTGAGCTTACTTTATTGGTAGCTATTATTGCCTCCATTTTACAGATGAGAAGATTGAGGTTCAGAGGAGTGACAATATGCGCCCAGGAGCGTCTGGGACAGAGAAATGAACCGTAGATGCTGGGGGTGAACAGAAGTCCTTCTCTCCCACATCAAAGCCCCTGCCTCTAATGGGCAAAGGGCCTGTGGGGGAAACAGAGAACGGCCTGGCCTGCCTGGAGCAGGGGCTTCTGAGGGCGCAGAGCCGCTGGGTGAGGCTGCCCCACGGGTGCCATGCATAGCAGCTGAGCGGGAAAGGACAGGGATCCCAGCGAGAGGAAGGCCTGGGTTCATTCCAATCCCAGCTCGGCCTCCAAACAGCCACTGAAGACATCTAGTGTCCTCAACATCCTATGAAGCACGACTTGGGAACCTAAGTGCCCTTGGAAAAAGTGAGTCCATCCCTGTGAGGCTGGCCTTGGCACTGACCTCGGTGACCCCGGAGGCAAGCCCTGCACCAGGAGGTGCGGGCCGTGAGTTCAGGCTGCCCCCTTGAGTAAAGTGGCTCCCTTTTATCAAGCACCTACCATGTGCCAGACGCTGCCTGTGTGACCCCTTTTAGTGCTCCCAACAGCCCAGAAAGGGACCCATCATCCCCTATTTCATGGATGTACCTGCTGAGCAAAGAGAGGTGAAGAAACTGGCCCAAAGTTACACAGCAGGTAAGTAGCAGAGCCAGGAACAGAACTTGTGTGTCTGACTCAGCTGATGCCCCTTCACCACCCAACACGTCCCTTTCGCTGCCATCAAATGGAGGCCCGGACTTGCCAGGCGTCTCTGTAGGATTTCAGGCTGTGGGCCCGGCCCTCACCTGGCCCAGTGGGGACAGCTTGGGCCTCCCCTCCACAGCCATGCCAGCCTGATGGGCTGCGTAAGGCTAATTGGGGGGTGTCTATGCTTTCCCCAGCGCCTTATCATTTTTCCTTCACATTAAAAAAATTTTCATTGTTTTTAGTATGCAAAACTTTCCACCATCTGCTTTGCCTTGGCAGAGTGTTTGCTGAAAATATCTCTCTTCCTAATTCCCATAATTTCTGGGGGCTTTGGGAGCCTCCAAGCAGAGCAGTAGCAGCTCACAAGTGCCTTCCAAGCTCCTAGGCTGCCGCTGTCCTGTGCCAGGGAGGTGGGCATTGTGTGGTCTGGAAATTACATCTCCCTGCCTCTCAACCAGAGAGGCGTGTTGGGGTCTCTCCACTGATGGAACAAAGCTAACCCGAAGGTGGATCCTAGAATTCAGACCCGGAGCAGCTGTCTGGGTTGTGTGAGATGAAACCCTGAGAGGTGCCCAGGTCACAAAGAGAGGTGGTGGCAGAACAGAGCCAGGAAGCCCGTCCCCCAAATCCCAGCATAGGCCCGTGAGGTCAAGTGGCCAGTCTCTCCACAGGACTGCAGCTGCCACACCTGTCCTTTCAGACGGTCTAGAAAGACTTTACAAAAGGGAGGACTTCCCCCCACCTTCAAGTGCCAAAACTCTTGAGTTTCCATGGAGACAGTCAAATTGCAAATCCATCCAAGAGTGAGCTGGGGGGCGGGGGGGCTGGTCTACCCGCAGAGAACTGGGCATGGTTGTCGAAGGCTTTCATCCTTATCAACAGACAGCCTTTCTGGGGCATGACAGGGAAGTCTCGGGGATGTCAGGCCCCCAAACAAGTGGTCCAGGGGCCCAGGCCCATGGAGGGGAGGGTCCTCCTTCCCCCTGCCTCATGGCAAAGCCCAGGTGAATCCATCTGGTGATGCCTGCTTGGGGAAGTTCTTGGGACAGTCTTCCTCCTGAGGTTTTTCCCATCAACATGAAAAATCAGGTGTGAGCAGAATACAATCGTTCATCACTGAGCTGGCCCAGACTCCACCGTTGGGGAATTAGAGGGGGGAAAATCAGCCTTCAGGTATGCAGAGTGTTTTGTTGAGGATGGAAGAGCAAGGGCCAAAAGACTTATGAGGCTAAACGCTTTGTTAATAGACCTGAAAGATTTACAGTCACAGCTGCTGTGAGGGAGAAAAGCAGCTACGGCGACCGAATGGCAAATGAGCCAAGGCTGGGTTTCCCGAAGCCCTCGAAGCGCCGTGCCCTGGGCTGGCCTCCCTTCGGAATCCCAGACACAAGGAGCAAAGATGTTTGAGCCAAGGGAGTCTCCTTGGGGGGCTGCTCTCTGCTCATGATGCCTCTGTGAGCTCATTGTCACCCGGGGCCTTCCGCCCCTTCCCAGGCTGTAGCCACAGAGTCTACAAGCACACAGACAGCGAACCCACAGACTGTCACTTGAGGAGGTTTTATTTTTTAGAAACCTTGTCCAGCATAGGTGCCCCATGGAATCTCAGTGACATGGCACCCGAGCCCACCTCCAGGGTGGGTGCTTTGGACAAGGCACACCCCTCCCAGCAAAGCCTGCTCTCCCAGCGCACAGCCCAGCACAGGCTTCTGGCAACTGAAACCCACACCCACGCCCAGCCTGACGCTTGGACCAGGTGCGACAGATGGCTGAAGGGGCGGAGGGTAGAGAAGTGTGATAAATGAGCGTGCCGCTGTAACCGGGTCCTGGGACATTCCCTCCCATGGTCCCTTTTGAGTTTTTGGTACTTTTGTGCTTTGGGGGCATCTGCCGATTAACATGAAAGGATCCTGGAGTTGTTTTAACACCGTGGAGCCCCATGTCGTCCGTGCCCCAGATTTATGAGGCCCTGCATGTCAAGCATGTGGGAGATGGGACACTCCAACTCAGAAGGGATGAATAGATTACCTACCCTTGAGCGCCTCTGCCAGAGAGATGGGAAACCAATGTGAGATCCATCACCGTGCGCTCCCAAGGGGCTCCCACTGCTTCCCTGGCTGCTGGCCCCAGCCCCAGCTGCTGGGGGTGGGCCAGGGCAGGATCCTCCCTGATCCCTGTGCAGCTGTCTCCAGCACCTCCCACTCCCTCTGTCTGGGGACCCATGGGGTTGGTGTTGAGTCAGCCAGTGAGTCAAAAATACGTAAATGCTTATAGAACCAGCACCAATTTTGTCTGGTCTCAGTGGAATCATGATCATAGAAACCTAGTCCAGGACCCGAAAAGCGACTGCAAAGTAAGTCAGGCTTTGACTTGCATTTCTCAAATAGTGTGAAAGGGGCATATGGACCACCACTCCTCCCAGCCCCTGTCTCCTCTTGATTCTATATCACAAAAGCCCAAGAAGCCTTCCTTGAGGTTGGGGGAGGGAAAGAAACAGGGCAGAGAAGGCCAGATCCTGGAGTAGACAACGCATAGCGGGGCCCAATGAGCTTAGCCTCACTCTTGCCACACCCACGTGGGTCAGGCTCTGCAGGAGAAGCACCCCAGCTTGATTTGGGGTGCAGTTTGGCCCCTGCCGGAAAGGAGCCTCAATTCTGCTGAGGGAAACACACGCACAAACATATACATCAGGAAGTGGTTGGTGCAGGGGTAGCAGAATGCACAGGGCGTTCAGCCAGCCAGACCTGGAGGAGGTGGTATCTGCCCAAGCCAGGAGAAGAGCGATGGGCGAGGCATTCTGGGCAGACGTGGGCAGGCGGTGCTAGCGGGCAGTTTGGCAGGAGGTCCAAGCCAGTGGGACGGAGGACCCTGGGATAGGAGAGCAAGTTGTATGGGATGAGGCTGGACAAGCAGACAAAGGAGCTTGGGCTTGCTCCTGTAGATTATGAGGAGCCTTTGAAAGGGGTGACTAGGACTTGAGTATTAGCTGGAGCATCCCTGGCTGTGCAGGGGGGAGGGGGAGAGGTTATCACAGGAATCCAGGCTGGAGACATGAGGCTTTGAGCTCAGCATTGATTCAAGAACCATGTAGGAGGTGAAGCTGTCAGGATATGGGGTTAAGGGAGAGGGAAGAGCCAACTGGTCATCAGAGCTTCACAAAGCACCTGCTACGTGCCAGCCACTCTGCTCTAGAAGCACAAGGTTGAGAAGCTCTTAGAGCTGAAATGGTCAGTCCGCTCCAACCCTTTGGTTGCTCGGTTTGGACCTGTGACTCCCTTTAGCTGCCAGGGGACACAGGCTGCAGGCGTGACAGCTTTCCAGAAGGCTCTAGATCCAGGTGGAAGCTGCATGGCAGAGGTCCTGTTGTTTCGCCTCTGGTGCCCACAGGGGATTGCCCTGGCCAACCAGGATTTTAATGCGATCTCAGCTGCTCCAGAGGGATCTGGCGGGTCAGATGAAACCTCTTAGCCACCCTTGGTGTAGATCAATTTTGTTTCCAATCTCATCTCCCTCCAAATGGGTCCCTGTGGCACAGGGTTGTTTGGCAGATTGAATAAGATAATGCTCGCTCGGTACCCAGCCAGCACAGTGCCTGGCAGAAAGTGCTCAGCCCTCCTACCCTCCCTCTGTGACCAGCACTTTGCATCCCCTGGAGTGACCACGCTGACTTACCCCATCCGCTGCGTTAGCCGCCTGTGAGAGCTGCTTGCCTGTAATCCCAAACCTTGCTGTACAGTTGTACTTGTTATAATTACATCATGTAATTAGAAATTATGTAAACTGATGAAAAGAATCAGAAAAGACAAAGAGTTGTCTCGTTAAAACCAAGACTTTGGAAAGTCTTCATAGAAGCCACTTGCTTAAAATAGCTGCTGAATTAGGTGTGGGCAGGACAGCCAGAGTGAGCAGAAGAAAAGGAAAGCAGAGGACCGTGCCCTCGTCCCACTCTGCCCCACCTTTGGCACGGCTCCCACGTAAAGGCCCTGGACCTGGACTCGAAGACGGCCAAGCACGTGAGCCGTTCAGGCACAAAAGACCAATGCGCCCATCCCAAAGAAGTGCCCAAGCTCCAAGTCAAAAGCTTGGCGAATGGATGTACATTTCTATGCTTAAAATTAAAATAGAATGTTTAACATATGAATATATCCCATATTATGACTCCCACCCGTGATGAACCAGCCAAATGTGGTTCCATTTAGTCCAGAAAAGAGGATTTCTACCACAGTGAGTGTTCACTGTGGGGGCTTTTCTCCCCTCCCTCTCCTGGGATTCCAGTCCCATAAGTGGCTCCCTCTGCTGCATCCATGAGGCCCCACTGTGAGTCACTGGATGGACCAGGGAGAGAACACAGGCCCACTGGCTCCCAGTCCCGTTCTTCCAATGGGATCGGGGTGGCTGGGAACACAGGCTGTGGAGCCTGACCGCCAGGGTTAAAATCCTGTTTCCTCTACTTATTACATTGGGCAAGTGCCTCAGTTTTCCCCTGGAGAATGGGGGTAACTCTCTTTCTGACCTGACAGGGCTGTTCCAAAGCTTCAGTGTGTTAGCATGGGTTAGATGCTGGGAGTGTCCCATAGGGTCAGCGAGGACTGGAATCGCCCCATGACTATAGGGCACCGCCTCTGCCTTTCGGCATGGCCAGGTGCTAGGCTCGGGGCATCTGTGCCTTCCCCGAAGGGAATAAGGCTCCTGTCACAGTGACAGACTTCTGATTCCAGCACAGGGAGCAGGTGACATGTGGAGAGGGCTGGCCGAGGGTGAGCAGCCCCCACTGGTGCTGGTCATGCTGAGCTTCTCACATCAGGACTCACCTCCTTGGCTTGTAGAAAGGAGTGGCCTGCTGCCCATCCCCAGTCACATGGGCCAGCTGAGGGTCTGTGCCACTTTGTCCTGGCAGGAGGGAGGTATGCCCTGACCCCTCTGTCCAATATGCCTGCTGGCAGGGACCACAAGGCGTGACCTCCTCTGCTGGTGTCGTTCTTTCCAGTGGTTTCCAGTGACAGTGACAGCGACTCAGATCTCAGCTCCTCCAGCCTGGAGGATAGACTCCTACCCACTGGGGTCAGAGACCGGAAAGGTGACAAGTCCTGCAGGGAGTCAGGTAAGTGTGGGAATGGGAAGCACATTGCTGGTGTGGGTAGATTTTCTGCTTCCTGGGGCTGCGACGACTGGGAGCTCAAGTCTTAGCACCACCAAAAAGCAGGGTGGAAAGGAGGCTCCGGTGTATATTCAGTGGGGGGAGAGGGGGAGGTCCAGTGGCCTCCCTCGCCTCGGCCTGCACACCTGGGCTTCCTCCCCTGGCTCCCCGTGAGCATCACCAGTGAGGTCTGGCCTCGTGAATGATGAGACTGTGGAAGCCACGTACAAAGTTCCCCGACTAGCTCAGCTCTGCCGTCAGACTGCGGTGGGCACCCATCCCCGTGCTATGGCCTCTTGGGCCTCTATTCCCTACTCATTAGCACAAATGGGACAGAGCAGATGGTCTCCAGAGCTCCTCCAGATTTAACATCTCTGAGCCCTCCTCGGTGACCCTGCTGTTTTAAGAGAATGAGCAGGAGCCCTGAGGCTGGTGCAGGCAAGGCCTGGGAGGCACGTTTTCCTCTCCTTTAAACACACACATGGCCTTCCTGGGAAAAGGAGCAGCTTCATTGAAAGTTACTCCAGGGGTTAGAACTGGGATATTTGAAAGATGGTTCGGTGAGGCTGATTTCAGTGCCTAGAAAGCATGTAATAACTGCCCCTAACTGGAATGGAATGCCCCAGGCAGCCATCCTGGGACGAAGGGCTGGGTGGTCTCCTGCCGGCACTGATACAGAAGAAATTCCAGCTGGGGATGACAGTCTGGGCTAGATCAGAGGGGCAAATGCCTGGCACACGTACTTATGCTGCCACTCCTGTGCCCGTGGCAGGCATGACTAGTTGCTCATGATGCATTTTCCTCCAAAGCCTGATGTGGCCTCAGTTTTCCAAGCAGTCAATATCAATGAGTGAAGATGACATGAGAGACAAGAACTGTTCCTGGACGAGGTGATCTCTTTGGCCCCTCAGGCCAAAGATTCTATCTTAGGAAAGTGTAAAGGAAACGTCCTACCAGCCTCAGTTTCCAGGGCAGGTTCTATGCTCCCCCCACCACCCCCAGAGCTCTGGTCCCCTCTCTCACACCGACTCCCAGCTCTGACCAAGAGGGTCTAGTGGACAGGAGAAGATGAACTCCAATACAACAGGCCCCAACTCTGCTCTCTTGGCTGGGCAAGGAGTAGCAGCCATATTTGAGTGAGGATTCTTGAGTTAGTAAAGGCAGCCATTAATAACCCATTGAGTTCACCGAAATATATACCCTTCCTCCCGATACCCACACCCTCATTCTTTGAAGGCAAGAAAAAATCCCCCTCATTGCCAGTTTTCATGTTGGTGACTTTACTTGTTCCTTAGTGAAAAGACCTGAGGGCCCATTTGGTGGCCTTTCTATGTGTTGTGGTGGACCAATCAGCAATGGCCAGAGAACATGGCCAGCTAGAACGGGGCAGCCGTGTGAGAGCCGGGGGGTGGCAGTTCCCAGGGTAAGGGCTCTGGGCGGCCAGTCTCACAGACGCCATCACAAACGCACATGAGAAGGCTGCACATTAGCTCGCTGCCAGGCTGAGTTCATCCCTGTCTCCATTTAAGGTCCAAAGGGCCCAGCACTGAGCCTTTAGGGCTCACACATGGTCTCTTGCAGGTGGCAGCATGGAGCCCCCCAAGATAGAGCTCGCCCGCCCACCCAGCCACCTGTCAGGGAGCCAGAGCAGCCTGGCCAGCGAGACCGGGACAGGCTCTGCAGACCCACAGAGGGACACCCCTCCCGGGCCAGGTCCAAAGAGCCCCGGTGAGTTCCCAGCCTCTTCTTCTAGCCGCCTGCCCCCCACTACCTTCCCCTTTCCAGCTTCCTCCCCCTTTCCTCCTCCTCTCCCACTCGGTGCTCCAGAACTGGAAAATGGTAGATGAGGTTTTCAATTCTGCATGTTTACTGAGCTTTGGGCGGGCACTGGGGGAACAGAGGTGCCAGACCCCGCCCTGCCTGCAATAAACAGAGAGGAACTCCAAATTAATAATGGTAGACGTCGCCCTGTGCATTATCAGTGATTGTGACAATGGTGGCTACTGTCCTCAGCTTTATAAAACATGTACGCTTTCATTTCCCTGTCTCCGTAACAGTCCCAGTAACTCCCATTTCCAGAGCACCTACCATGCTCCAGGCCAGCCAGCCCTCACCAAACCCCATAGTGTGCCCAGCCTGGGTCCTAGGTGCTGTGGGGGACAGTCCTTGGCCTCCAGAAACTTACCAAGTAGCTGAGGAAGCCAAATCAACTCACCCAAAACAGCCCCGCCCAGGGCAGGTCCAAATCAGAGGGAGAATTGGGGACCACTGGAGCTGTTGGCTCAGGAACCTGGCCTGCCCTTGCACTGCCAAGGTCAAATCTTGTTCTATTGGAGGAATAGGCAGGAGGCTTAGCATCCCCATTTGATGGGCGTGGAAACCAAGGGCAAGAATTCAAGCCACCACCACCCCCGCCCCACCCCGTGCCTGCTGTTCTGGTCTGGCCAGCCTGGGATCCACCATGCCGGTGGATGCGGAGAGGTCTCCTCACACTCCAGCCAGAGAAAATTGTGCAGGTGATATTCGGTCCCTAGTCTCGTTCAAGAAAGAAGCCCCAGCTGGACTTGGCGTCCCTGGGACCAGAGGGTCCAGAGTGCGCACGGTGCCTGCGTGGATCAGCGGTGCAGCCGATCTTGCAGCTCATGCATTGCTGGAGACTAGATGCCCCAGCTGTCACCCAGCAGGAAACCAGTGGGAGGTCTCGCCCACTCTCCACCACTCCCTGCCTGCCCCCCTTCCTCCTCCCCACCACCTCCCCTCCTCCCCCTTCCCCATCTAAATTCCTGAGAAGCTGCAGGGCAGGGCACAGAAGAGAGGCAGTAGGTGGGTAGGTCTGAGGGAGAGGGAAAACCATGGGTGTGGCCATGAGTTGACCCCCTCCCCTCCCTCTGGCTTCCTGAAATCCTCTGCAGGGCACAGTTTGGAACCAAGCAGGCCAGGGTTCTAGTCCCAGCCCTGCCACCCATAGACACGTGAACTGGGGCAAACCATCAGATTGAACCATATGAAACTGCGTTTTTCTAGTTAAAAAAATAGTTGACTACTGACAATTCAATATGACTAAACCTAATATCTGATCTCTCTGCACCCAGTTTCGTTGTCCCTAAAGTAAGGACCACATCATGTCCCTCATGGGGTTGCAGGGAAGGTAAAATGCAGGGTCCATGTGGAGAGCCTACCCTGAGCAGGTCTTAGGAAATGTCCAGGAATACATGGGGACACTGTGGCCAGTGCCTAGAGGGGATCCCAGGGCCTGAGACACAGCTTGAAAAGGACTGGCCTGGAGGACAGTTGTGTGTGCATTTGCCCCGTCTGGCATTGAAGGTCACCTGTGCTGACCGCCTGGGTGTCGACGATCACCAGGAAGCGCGGGGAGCAGACAGCCCGCCCCAGATGGCTCAGCGCAGCAGAGCGGAGCCTCGGCCAGCCCTCCGCCCACCACCGCAGCCCCGTCCGTTTCACACCAGGAAGCTGCCTCGGGTGCCGGGCTGTTCCCGCAAGGAGCCCTCCTTTCCTGCTGTCACCTCTATTGCATTCCCGAAGGTCAGGCTGTCACCAAGGAGGTTCCCTGCCTCTGCTCACCCTACAGTGGCCTTTTTTTTCTTTCCCTGAAAGGCAAAAGGCACACCTGGGCAAGTCCCCGCTGTTGACGTGGCCTCCGATGACCCCCTCTGCCTGCCCGGGGCTGAGGCCTGGCTGGTGCGTGGAGCAGGCTTTCCACATGGAAGAGACTGAGAGAGAAGGGTCTCACGCTGGAGCCACACCCGCCTGGCTCCTTCCTGACCAGCCCAGGAGGCCCCACATCCAGCCCTGTCGGACATGACCTCTGACTCAGCCAGCCAGTGTTTGGGGGGCTAAGTCTGCTGCCCCCCACTCAGTGCCTTTCTGCACCTCTTCTCTCCTGGGAGCCCTCCTCACCCCCACCCAGCCATTCCACTCAGTTGTGACCTTTATTTATTGTCTTCCCGTGACCCCTTCTCAGTCTGCCCTCCGTGTTCATTTCAAGTTGGCTCTCATCTGGGCTTGGGCTGGCAGGGCCTTCAGACCCACCTTGCGGGGTCCCCCACGCGCACTGCAGTTTCAGAGGGCACAGGCGGGCCTTCTCCATGGTTGTATTAATGGAAGAAGTCCAGCCCTGAGCGTTACCCTTCAAAGCTGAGCTTGGCCCCTGGAGGTGAGCGGCGGAGCCCAGCGCAGTGGGATGAGAGACTCGCTGACCCTTCCCCTCTGCCTTTGGCCCCGGGAGCTGGGAGCAGCACCCTCCCCCGGCTTGGGGTGGCCCAGGAGCTGCGGTGGAAACCTGGCTTTTAGTTGCTTCTTGGACGCCCTCCCTCGCCTCCCTGGTTTCTCCGCCTCTCCCCTGCTTGTGGAGCTGGGAAGGGCTCTGGTGAAGGTGTGAATCCACTCACTGGAGAGCAGCCTCCAGCCCAGTCCCCCGCTGGGGCTGAAGGCTCCCCTAAGCCATTAATTCACTTCTCTTCAGTAGGTTCAGTTTGTCATGAAAAATACTTAATTCAAAGCACGGACGAATGCTTCTGGAAAACCCTTCCCTGAAGAGAGAGCAAATGCGTGTTTGTGTGTGTGCTGTTGTCAGTACCTGCCATCCTTCCTCTCCACCCGCAGCACCCCCTCTCCCCCAGTCCTCAGAGGGCCTTCCCTCCAGGCTCTCAGCGCCCACCGTTAGTTTTTTCACGTTGCTACTGGCAGATGGTAAAAAAAACCTCACTGCTTCCCTGAGTTTTGCCTCAGAATGAAAATAAAGATTAGGATTTGCACTGAGCCAGTGTGTACATCAAAAGGCCATGATCACTTGTGTTTCTGAGCTGCATCAGTAGAAATGTGGATGGGAAAAAATGGGATACATTGATTGCTGGGATACTTCCTGAGCTGCAGCAAAAGGAATGAACTGGGACTGTGTGTGAAGAGCTCACAAACCTAACGTTGACTGGAAAAAGCAAGGCCATCTATGTTAAAAAAAAAAAAAAAATTACACATACAAATAAAATGAGTTATACAAATGTGTATGTACATATATAAAAATGTTTATAAAATGGACAAGGACTTCTGGTTAAATATGGTGGACTGAACCTTATCTTCTCTGCCCACAAACTCCCACTAAAATGGCATAAAGGAATGAAAATGGCATCAGCTACAAAGACAAAAAGATAGGACGGAAGATAGCAGTAAATAAGAAAGTTCTGGCCCTGGCCAGGTAGCTCAGTTGGTTAGTGTTGTCCTGATACACCAAGTTTGCAGGTTCAGTCCCTGGTCAGGGCACATATAAGAATGAACCAATAAGTACATAAACAAGTGGGACAACAAATTGATGCTTCTCTCTCTAAAATCAATAAATAAAATTTTTTTAAAAAAGAAAGGTATGAAAATTTTGGAAGATGGACAGTATAACTTGTTTAATACCACCTCTCACTACTTCCCAAAACATCTGCAAGAGAGAAAACCAACCATGAACAAGCCCAGTTGCTCTGCAGAATCCCCCAAATGCTTAGAACTTGGAGGGAGCAGGTGTCCTGAAGGTGAAAGTTCAGGATGCATGTGAAAACAGTATTGCTGGAAGAAAGAGGTTAGATCCCCGAAGTCCCTTCTCCCAGCCCACATGGCCTGTGATTGTCCTGCCCTCCCCTGACCCCGGCAGAAGACAGGTTTGCTGGCCAGGTTTGAACTAGAAAGAGTCTGAACTGGCCCCCCAAGCCAGACAAAGAATGTGGAAAGGCTATGGTTAATGGGGGGGACGCTCCACACCCTTCCCCTGCTAACAGCTGGGCCTGTTCCCCAAAGCAGGGCATTATTGAGTGTCTCTCTGGGAAATTGACAAAAGAGAAAAGCTGGACAGAGCCTGACATGGGTGATCCCCCAGTCTCTGCCCGGTCACCTCTGTGAGACCCCCGTCCACCAACCCTGCACACGCAGGCAGAGCTTCCTATTAGCTTTGCTGCATCGCAGTCAGTGGGAACAGCTAAGGACACCCACAGTGACTAACACCCACAACTGAAATACAGAGACTCCTATGTACATAAGAAAGGGGTCAGAACACAACCCTCTGAAGATATTCACCCATGAAACAGGAAAAAGAATGTTATTTTTAAAAAGGAAGTGTTGCCCTGGCTGCTGTGGCTCAGTGGATTGAGCATCGGCCTGCGAGCCAATGTCGCTGGTTCGATTCCCAGTCAGGGCACATGACTAGGTTGCGCGTCAGGTCCCCAGTTGGGGGCATGAGGGAGAGGCAACCACACAGTGATGTTTCTCTCCCTCTCTTTCTCCTTTCCCATCTCTCTAAAAAAATTAAACAAAAAGAAAACACTATAAACCTATAAAGAAAAGAAGTGTTAAAGCTCTTCAAAATTAAAATATGCAAGTAATAGAAAGTTTTTCCCACATTGCTGTCTGTGTCTGGGTTATGCATGTATGTTCTTCAGCTAATCCCTTCAACTTCCTTTTTTTATTTTATTTATTTTTAGAGAGAGGAAGGGAGTGAGAAAGAAAGGGAAAGAAACATCGATGTGTGAGTTAGAAACATCAGTCGGTTGCCTCCAGTATGCACCCCTGACCAGGGACCAAACCCGCCACCTAGGTATGTGCCCTGACCAGGAATCAAACCCACAACCTTTCACTTTGTGGGACAATCCATCAACTGAAGCACACTGGTCAGGGCTCCCATCACCTTCTTCCATCCAGTGCTCCCCACTTCCCTCTGACAGCTATCAATCTGTTCTCTGTGTTCATACCTCTGTTTCTATTTTGTTCATTAGATTCTACATATAATTGAGATCATATGCTATTTGTCTTTCTCTGACTGGCTTATCTCACTTAGCATAATAATCTCTAGGTCTATCCATGTTGTCACAAAAGGTAATACTCCTTCTTATGGCTGTATAGTATTCCATTGTGTAAATGTACCACAGCTTTTTTTATCCATTCATCTATTGATGGGCACTTGCACTGTTTCCAGATTTTGGCTGTTGTACATAACACTGCAGTGAACATAGGGTGCACAGGTTCTTTTGAATTGGTGTTTCAGGGTTCTTAGGATATATTCCCAGAAGTGGGATCACTGGGTCAAAAGGCAGATCCATTTTTAATTAATTGAGAAAACTCCACAGTGGCTGCACCAGTCTGCATTCCCACCAACAGTGCAGTAGGGTTCCCTTCTTTCCACATTTGTTGATTTGTTGATGATGGCCGTTCTGATAGGTGTGGGGTGATACCTCATTGTGGTTTTCATTTGCATTTCTCTGATGCTTAGTTACAGTGAACATGTTTTCATATGTGTGTTGGCCATCTGTATATCCTCTTTAGAGAAGTGTCTACGTGTATTCAGGTCTTTGCCCATTTTTTAATTGGATTATTTGCCTTCCTGGTGTTCAGTTGTGTAAGTTCTTTATATATGTTGGAAATTAACCCCTTATCAGTTATATCATTGGTGAATATGTTCTCCCATACACTGGGTTCCTATAATAGCAGAAATTTTAAAATGCATTAGAAGAAATAGAAGATGAGAGAAAACCTCCCAGAATGTAAAACACAAAAACAAAGGTGTAGAAGTAGAAGAAATAAGTCAAGAAAATTGCACAACCAAAAGATGAGAGCCATGCAGAAGGCCCAACGCCCAACTAATAGGAATTTCAAACCAAGAAACAAGACACAGGGAGGAAAATTCTTGAAGAAATGATATAAGAATATTTCCTAGGACTAAAGGAAACAAGCTCCCTAGAGAAAGAACCCACCAAAGGCCTGGCACAGCCACGTGGATGGCCACTGCCCTCGTGATCAGCCACGTGTCACTAACCTGCAGATGAAGCTGCACGTGGCCTGCGGCCTTGGTGTAACACCCATCACCTGCGGTCTTGCTAAAACAGGTGCTCGCTTACTCACTCACTAGGGCTGGGCCAGGGGCTGAGACTGCACGTCTAACAAGCTCCCGGGTGACAATGCCCGTGCTGCTGGCTGGAGGACCACACTTTGAGTAGCACTGGTCCAGGGAAGTGGTTGTCACCACTGGCCGCTCATTGGAATCACTTGGGGAGCTATACAAGCACTCCTGCTGGACTCAGCCCCAGAGAGTCTGGTTTAATCAATTTGGGGCACAGCCTTGACATCAGGATTTTTTAAAGCTCCCCACACAACTCCAGCATACGGGCAGAACCAAGAACCATTTCCCTAAAGAGGCTCTTCTACATGGACTCCAGGACACGTGCACAGAATGTTTAGAGCAATACCTTTTTATTGGCTAAATATTGGAAACAGCCTAAATACTATGAACAGAAAAAGAGATACATAATCGTGATACAGCACACAGCGGACTTTCATGCAGTGATGAAAATAAGGGCCACACTCAGATGACTCACAAACAAGACTGAGCAAAGAAACAGACGGCAGAAAGATAAATACATCATGATGCCGTCTATACAAAGATAGTTTAAACATTTGCAGTGTTATGTATTAACATATATTTTATGCAGTGAAAGAATAAAGAAATGCACAGGAAGGATAAACAACAGATGTCAAGATACATCTTGAGAAGAAGACATGCTATTAAGGAAGGACTTCAACTTTATTGGTAATGTTTTAGTGATCTTGGTGACAGACAGATGGATTTATAATACAATATTCCATTATATATTATACAGGGGTGGGCAAAAGTAGGTTCACCATTGGAGCACATAGCTGCCTGAGAAAGAATGTATCGGAGATCTCTTTTTAAAAAAAACCACACATGTTCTTCATTCTGCTGTCATTGAGATTTGGCTGGATATAAATCTAGATTAGGAATCATTCCCTGTCAGAATTCAGAAGAATTATCTGTAAATGCATCATGTAAGTACATCATGATGCCATCTATGTAGATTTTTAAACATTCATAACTGTAAACTTCCTTTTGCCCACTCCTGTATTTATTATATTTGTATTATTTTATATGTCTGAAATCTTTAAAAATAAAAAAATAAGGAATTACATCAAGCCTTCCTATAAAATTTTAGGACACCAAGATAAATATTCCAAAGGGGAAAAAAAAATCCAAAAACCTTCCAAAGAGAAAAAATACAGATACATACTAAGGATCAGAGATTAAAATGGCACTGAAATTCTCTAAGCAGATTTTGAAGCCAGAACACAGTGAAGAAGCATCTTCTGAATTCTGGCAAGGAATGATTCCTAATCTAGATTTATGAATATATCCAGTTAAGTCTCAGTGATGGTAGAATGAACATATTTTCTGACATGTGTATGTTTTTTTTTTTAACTTATGTCCCATACATTCTTTCTCAGGCAGCTACTAGGGGATGTGCTCCAACCAAACAAGGGAGAAACCCAGGAAAGAGGATATTGGGAACACAGGATACTGGAGATCCAACAGAAAAGAGGGGCACAGAGAGTCCCCAGGAGGATGGCAGTGGCTATTGTAACATATAATATATAAAACTGAAAAAGCAAGAAATAGAATCAGCATGAGATTTCTGTACAAAGGTAAACACCAGCAAGCAGTGGCTAGAGTTCTAAGGGTGCATAGCGAGGGACTTGAGGGGAGACAAAGGGGTGCCGCCCTTAGTTATAAACTCTATAGGACACTTGTCCCTTGTAAACTTTATACTACATTACATTTCTAACAAGGAGGTGTTTTGTTTGTTTTTTAACGGAAAATACATATGAAACTCAGGATAGACCCCTGGGGTAGAGGTGAGAGCCCTGAGGCTGTAGCAGGTGAATGAGGTAGGGACCCTGAAGGTCCCTGTCTCCGAATATGCAGCCTATAAGGGGCTGGTGCCTCTGCCTCCAGGCTCAAAGCTACCTCTGTGCTCAGACCACAGGCCCCTGGACCTCTCAGTTTGGCTGCAGCACAAGCCCCCATGCTCAGCCCCCACCAGAACTCCAGGCCTGGGCCAGACCCAGTCCAGGAAAGGGACCCAATCCCATCAGCCTTCAAAGTGAATCCCGAGTGCATTTCCTAGAGATGTGTCTGGGGTTGATGGGGTTCTAACGTAGTTTCATGAAGGGTTAATCCAGGAAGCCCTGGGCTTTGGGGGCGGGAGAGAGGGAATGTATATCCCCCCATGGGAGTCTGGGAGCTGCCGGGTGCCAAGAGCTCTTTGTGGGCTGGTCTGGGAACCTAGAGAGCCTTTCTTTACAAAAATGCTGACTTTCAAGCAACCAAGTTACAAATTAACCTTTGGAACTGAGCCTTTCATTGGGGGTGGGGTGGGGAGTGGGAATGGGTGTTTTGTGTCATCTGTTAAAATCTGGGGGTGCAGAAATGACTTAATTTGTCCCATATACTAGATAAGCCAAGTAAGTAGCTCCTAAAAGAGGCAATGGGTGGAAAGCTGATGAACTTGGGACAGATGGTTTCGAATCCCAGCACCCTGCTTGGCTTATGGGTACTTCTCTGGGCCTCCATTTCCTCATCTGTAAAATGAGGAAAATACTTCCTTCACAGGATTATTGTGGAAATGAAAAAGCTGAAAGTGCACATAGAACTCCTACCACTGCGAGCAGTTCTCTCCCACAGAATTCAGACGTGGGCTCGTGGAGCGACGGAAGCCCCTGAGCGCTGTGGCTGCGCTGGAGCCTGGGGCACACGCTTCCCTTTGGGGAATAACGGTGCTGGATCCATTCAGTACCCACCCGGCAGCTGCCAGGTGCCAAGTGCCGTGTCAGAGGCTGAGGTTCGGGAGCGGACAGAACTACCCCGGTGGTGAGGCGCAGGTCCTGGGACCCCACCCGGAGCTTCTGGCTCGGAGGGCCGGGGCCAGGGCGGGCGGAGATGTGCGTGCTTAAGTTCAGGGGCTGCTGATGTCCCCGGTTGGGAGGCCGCATAGAAACCCCTTCGCTGGTGAAAGCGGTCCGCCTGGGTTTCCTTGGACTGCCTGCCATCCCTAAACCGACCCAGGCAGGGGAGCAGCGGGCAGGCGGTGCGGGCCCCGCTGGCAGAGAAGACGCAGCCCCCACAGGTGGAGGGGACCAAGCTCTGACCTCCGACGGAGCCCTGCTGCTGTGTCTCACCGCTGGACAGATGTGCTGCCCTCCGCTGTTCTTAGCCCGGAGCAAAGAGCATCCACAGGCCCAGCAGGTGAGAGCCATTTCCCCCACAAGGGTGGGTGCTGGCGTCTTTCCCAGTGAAAAAGCGTCCCGCCCCCTCTGGCGTTGTTTCTCAAGGTCCCCGAAGCCTGCAATCTCCGTTTCTGCCAGTTCTTCCCTCTCCTGCCTCCGCGGCGCGTTCTCCCCAGGGCAGGGTGCGGCGGGCCGTGGAGAGGGAAGCTGCCACCAGGAGCGAGGCCCATCAAGGACTCCAGGCAGCGTCCTGTCCTCCTCGCTGGCTGCCCCGCTGCCTCGCCGCCCCGCCCCCTCACACCGCTTTGTTTGCTGACAACAAACAGAGCCCTGAATGCCTCGGAGCCAGACAGCGAAAGATGCAGCCTTTTGCTGTGTAATAACCATCCTGGCCACCATGGGTTGAGTCAAGCACCTGCTACAAGCTTTAGGGACCCTCGCCCGCCTAGGAGACAGATACTCCTACTGTTCCCATTTTACAGAAGAGGAAATGGGCCGAGAGGGATCAAGAGAGCCCATATTTAAATACAGGGCAGTTGGATGCCACAGATTTACACTCAGGGGAGGGTGGGGGTTTGCTGGTGAGAACAAGTCAAGATCCGGAGGGTGGAGGGAGCCAGGAGCAGGCAGAAGAAAGGCAGAAGGGCTGTGTTGGCAGCACAGATAGAAACTTCCAGCTGAACAGGGTAAAGTCAGCCCTTGTCCTACTGTGGCATTTTCCCACTGCTAAGGTAACCAATGAGAATAAAATTCTGCACCTAACAGAGATTGTGCCCCGTGCTAGATCCCGGCTGGTGCCCGTGGCCAGTGTCTGAGGACACCAGGCCTCTCATGAATCTCTCATCATCGGGACGCTAGGCAGGTTCAGCAGGGTGCTGGCTTTTTGTTATCAGAGAAACCCTGGTTCTCACCGCCGCAGTAAAGAATTACAGATCAGTGAACGTATTAGCATGCATGGAAAGTTTATTAGTGAGTAGGAGAGCAAAAGCAAAGGTGGCCTAAGGCCGGGGGTGGCGAGCTGGCCCTAGGGTGGCCAGAGGCCCTGCGGCCAGAAAGCCAAGAGCACCATGAGAGCCAAGAGAGTGAGTCCTTTGTTCTGAGGACTATACAGTTGGTGGGATGGGGGTGAGGGAGTTACATATTGATTGCCAGATAAAGGTGGAGCCAGCTTTTCTCAGGGGGACGTGACTACCCAAACTTAGGTATGTATGGGGGTCTGTTGTCCAAATCCTTATCTTGCTCCAGACTCCATTTGTTCATTTTTCATGTGTGTTAGGAGGCAGGCAGTTAATCAAAGTTGTTTTATGGGCTTTCTCTTTGGGCACTATGTACCCTCTCCTTCCTTTCTGGCCTTGGGATGAAAGCACAGTTTCAAAGACTTTCCTTCCCAGATAGTAGAAAGGGTACAGAGAATCCCAAGGGCTTCCCTCCTCCCGTGTTAGCATGGTGCTTCCTGTGATGCTGGAACACCTGGCAACATTATCAGACCAGGCCCAGGACTGCTGAGTTGGCGGGTGACACATGTCTCCCTCTGGTACTAATTCTGCTGTAACATTTTCAGGCCATGTACAGGCAGGAGCGGGAGTGGGTTTGGCCAGAGGATTTCCTAGAGCTTCCATCATTCAGGTGGCCTCAGGGCCTTTGCAGCCAGGGTCTGGCTCTGGACTGACCCAGCAACTCCTCCCAGGCCTGTGGGAGCCGCACCTGAGCTCCAGGAGAAGGAGCTGCAACCTTCTACCCCCTCACACTCACCTGCCTGTCTTTTAATTTTTTATTGCCATCAAAATATACATAAATCTACCACTTTAGTCATTTTAGGTGTGCAGGTCAGCAGCATTAAGTGCATTGACACTGTTGTACAGCCATCCCCACCATCCATCTCCAGACCTTCTTCGTCTTCCCAAACTGAACTCTGTACCCATTAAACAGTAACTCCCCACCTCCTGCCCGCCCGGCAGCCGCCGTTCTACCGGAAGTGGGATTGCTGGATTGCATGGCAGTTCTATGCCTAACTTTTTGAGGAAGCATCATTCTGTTTCCACAGTAGCAGCAGCATTTCTCACCCCCACCAGCAGAGCCCGAGGGTCTGCCTGCCTTTCCTTCTAAAGCAGGAGGCTGTCCTGAGTCTCTTTGCCGCCTGCGCCTCACGGCGGGGGAACATCAGCCGCGCAGGGCCTCAGCTGCTCCCTCGATGGCTGGAACCGCACTGACTTAGGTGCTGGCCTCATAGGCACATGCAAGGCCATAGTCAAAAGCTCAGCTTAATGTGCTGCTGTCACTATCTTGAAATTCTTAATAGTTTTGAACAAGGGCCCTGCGTTTTCATTTTGCGCTGGGTCCTGCAAATTATGTAGCCAGTCCTAACGGGCCTGCCTCTTCCTTCTGGGTAAGACTCTGTAAGTACAGCCAGATCTACAGCCGGGGCCTGCTGACCGGCAGCCTGGCTGTGGGCCGGCCAGAACCCCTGATGAGGCATCTGGGGACACAGGTTCCCCGTCCTGGCCCTGCCGCCAGCTCCTGCATTTGTTACTCCCCATCTACAAGATGGAAGAACTGGACTAAGTAGAGAGTTTTCTAATTCTGTTCCCCAGAGCTCCTTGAGGTGGGGGTAGGGAGATGGGAAGTCCTGGCAGGGAGGAGTTTGGGACCCATCCCCATTCCCACTGCCAACATAGGGGCTCCCCTTTGACCCATTGTCTCTACTGGGATCCACAGCAGGAAGGAGGCCAAGACCAGAGGGAAGCCCCACCTGTCTGGACCCTCCAGCCCAGGCTGCCCACCCCTATACTCTGCCTCTGGGGAGGCAGGAGAAGCCTCCAATGTAAGGTAACCAGGTGCTGGGCCCCGCTGGGGGAGCGGCGCCCCAATAGGAGCCAGAAATATCCTAGTAGGGGAGATGGACACACACATGCACACACACACACCACACCGTGTGCACTGAGACACAGAAAGATTCAACTGTTTACGAAATGTGTATGACCAGTCAGTTCACATTGCTCATCCAAGTGCCAGAAAAGGCTCTTCAGTCCAGGGAGGGAGGAGCCCCAAGGAAAAACCTGGCACTGGCCCTGCCCCAACCACACGGGGAGAAGGACCCGCTGGCCCTGTACTCAGAGCTGCGGCAGAGCCCCTGCCAAGGCTGTCCCCTGCAGCGGAGGGCTACCTTCGATGCTCCATTTGCTGCTTCCCTGTCCCTTCACAGCCAGGGCTCTGACCTGCGCACGCCGGCCCCCCCCCACCCCCCCACCCCCGCTGCCTTGTGCAGAAAGCCGAGGCGAGCGCTGTCACCCCACCAGCCCCGTGAAGCGGGGGCAGGGAAGGCAGACCGGCGGGCGGGCGGGGAGAGCTGGAAGAGCCCAGACAAGCTGCCCCCAGTCTTCACTGAGACAGACGGCGGCTCCGAGCTCTTTGATGCAGACCCCAGGATGCCTGCCGCTTCTTCAGTGCCAATTACAGGAGAAATAATTCAGCGTGCTCACCCCCTGCCTCTCAGCAGATGCTCTTTGGGGACATTTTAAGTCTGATGATACCTGCTGAGCTGCTGACAAGTGAGGCCTCTCCCTCCCTCCCTCCTTCCCTGCTGCCACCTTCACCATTTTCCTCCGAGGCTCTGGAATAGGGAAAAGGGAACCTAAGGCCAGGTGGCATCATCCCTGTCCCCAAGACAGGGCCTGCCCACCTCAGTCCCCTGCACCTGCTGCCTGGCTCTGCTTCTAGACGGGGTGTGGCAGAGCTGGGTTCCCTGAGTCCACCTTTCCTCCTGGCTCCTTTAAGGCAGGAGTCGTGTCTTGTTCATCTTTGAATCCCTGGTTAGCTGTCAAGAAATATTGCTGGACTGATAGACAGGTAGGGGCATGGATGGATAGAGGGTTGGAGGGAGGGAGGGAGGGAGGATGGGATGGAGGGGTGGATGGAGCGATAGGTGAGTGGAGCGGTAGGTGAATGGATGTTATGTGTGGACCAGCATATTGAAATACATCTGAGAGGATGGACAGAAGGATGGACTGCTGTCCTAAAGGAGGGTAGATGGACGGATGGACAGATGGAAGCAGTTCCAGTTCCAGGGTTCATCTGCTCTCATTCCTAGAGAAAGGCTAGCATATCTGGAGCCCACACTGCCTACAAGCTATGGGGTCCCCTGCCGGGGGCTCACTCAACTTAAAGCAGCTAATAGGCCCCCCACAAAGAGTGGATGTTGAAGCAAGCCCTGGCTGCTGAGGACCCAGTCTTTTGGGCCTCAGTTAGGACCCTGATGGGGCATCAGGCCACGCCCCCAGGCTCCAAAGCAGCCACCGCCTTCAGGGAGTAACGGGTCTGCTGGCCTGCCCTCTGGCTGTCCACACACTGCCTGGGCCCGCACTGGCAGCCTGGCTCATGCTCCAGGCCAGGCCACTGCTGAGGGGTGTGGAAGGTGTGCGGGCCTGTGTCAGATTCCTAGCTCCGCATGCCCCCCAGCCTGCCTCAGCAACCCCTTCACCAGAGTTTGCACAGTGTCTCCCACCCCCCACCTTAAAGCTCACAGACCCCACCCATCAAAACCACTGCAGCATTTCCCTGTACTAATACAGCAACTGAAGAGGCTTTGCAGATGGGGATTAACTGGTTTATTTCACATGTTAATTAGCCAACCCTAAATATGTATGCAGATCAGAATTTAAATTAATTCACACAGAAGTATTTTTAAATAAGTCATTGGCATGCACTCTGTCTCCACAATGCTGCTGCTTCCAGAGTGTGTGCCCATGGACAAGCCGCTTTGGCAGCATGAGCCTCAGTTTCCCCTTTAAATAAGAGGTTGGACCAGCAGTGCTCGGGGTTGCCTGGCCCAGAAGGTCTGTGCCTTCGAGCCTCTCTGCCCTAGACTGTGGGGTGACACCAGGCCTCCCAAAGGTACAAGCTGGGAAGGAGGCCATCACCCAACCCCAGCAGCTCCAGCTTCAGGATCTGAGGGATGAGCCAGACTCAGCAGCTGGGACCCATGTCAGGGTCCTAGCTCCGTGTGCCCCCAGCCTGCCTCAGCAACCCTTGTACCACAGTTTGTACAGTGTCTCCTGCCCCCCACCTCAAAGCTCCCAGACCCCACCCATCAAAACCACCGCAGCTTCCCAGAGAAACCAATGGGAGCCCAGAACCACCGAGATGAGTGGTCTTCCTGACCTGGGACATGTCCCAAACGTGGCCTTTCCCTACTTTAGGGCCTTCCACATCTAAACAGATCATGGGACGTAGTTCCATGTTAAACACACCTGCTGTTACCTGAATGGTTGGCCCCCACCATTCCTCTCAGGAAGGGCACTGTCTTTGTTGAGAAGATCGCTTTTTAAAGCTGATTGTGGATGATCCTGAGAACACAGTTCAACCAAGGCCAAGGCAACAAAAGAGATTATAAACAAATGGGAATTTAGAACAAGGACCAGAGGTCAGAGGGTGAAGTCAGAGAGATGGGGAGAGGCAAGGGGCACCCGAGTGAAGCCCCCACAGCCCTGCACGTGGCCACAGCCCCTGTGGGGGAGGCTGAAGGACCAGCCTGCCATGTCCCATGTGGTGCTGTTGGCTCTGCAGTGACACAGCCACCCCTCACCCCACCCAAACCGTCCCCAACATCCCCTGTGCACCCAGATGCCTGGTGGAGGTGGTTTTGGGAGAAGGGGCTGAATTACACATTTGAATCTCTGCGGCTCAGCATCTTGTATCTGAAAACTCAGATCTACCCCCAACAGAGAGTTAACTCAGCCAAAGCAAGACTACAGAGCCAGAGGTGACTCAAACGCCCCAGGATTTTGCAGAAAACTCGGCAGAGACGTGGGCTTTCGCCGGGACACCGAAGTGCACTTTGGAGGCTCCTCTCCTGGATCTGAGGAGCATGGAGACCGCAGCCAGGGTAACCCACCATCCCAGTTCCCCCACAAACAAGGAGCTCCCCAGGAAATAAGCCTTTCAGTGCCAACACCAGAAAGTTCCCCAGCAACCAGGAGAGGTAAATTACCCTAAACAGCTGACCTCTGGGTCACACACGCCATTGCCAGATGCTGGACTGAGCTCTTCAACGCTTCACATTAATTAGCCCTCACGACACTGGGAGGTAGACATGGTTCTCCCCATGTTGTAGATGAGAAAACTGAGGCTGGGAGAGGAAAAGCACCTTGCACAAGATAACACAACCATCAGGTGGCAGAGCGAGGACTTGAACCCAAGGTCCCTTCTCTTCAGCTGTGTGCTCATTCACATGGCTGCACAAGGAGGCTCAGCTTGTCAGAAGTGGAAATCTGTGTCCTCCAGCGGGCCCACCACTCTGGGCCCCAGCCCTGGGCCTGGGTCTAGCAGTCCCTCTAGTGTCGTGGAGCCTCCCCGTTCCTGCCAGTGACTCTGACTTCCTCGGGACCCCTGGCTGCAGATCCCAGCAGGCCTCTGCCTCCCCCACCCATTAGCCCAGCAGAGCCTGGGGAACACCCACCTCTGGAGGCAGAAAGAAACCAAAAGGTCCCCCCTTCCTTCCCCATCTGCTTCTCATCTGCTCCTCAGGCAGGAGCAGCATTTCCCGACCGACCCAGGCATTTCCAAGCTGGGAATTCAAACAGCTCAGCACGGCATGGACTCAAACAGCGTCAGCTAATGGAAATAACAAGATGATAAATTATTCCAGGGAAAGAGCAATTTTCCTTATACCTTGCTTGACTCAGAAAACACTGCGATCGCAGTAGAAATTGGAGGTGTCAGAGCCGGTATCTGGGGAAAGAGAAATGAAAGCATTCTGCTTGCCACTGTCAGTGCAGCCCCGGAGGAAGGGGAAGAGTGTGAGGTCAATCCCAGGCCGGGTGCACAGCTGGCCCCGAGCAGGCATGCCCTCCCGGGAAGGCCCGAGCAGCAGGACCTGCCACCAGCTGGCTAAAGAGGCTGGGGGATCAAGGGAAGAAAGCCCAGGTCCTGGAGTCAGACAAAGCTGTGTTCTCTTCCCGGCTTCAACACCAGCTGGCTGTGTGACCTTAGACAAGTCACGCAATGTCTCCGAGACTCCGGGAGATAACAGTAGTGAGGATTACACGGTATAACGTATGGCACAGGCTCTGAACGATGCCTCTTCCGTGCTGAGGGCAGTGAATCTGCTGATCCACCCACCCTCTCTGGCTGTGCCCACTCCCCATGATCAGAGAGAGGGGCACGGAATAGCTACCGGGCTCTGGGTACCAGCTGCAGCAGGGGACAGTGCGACCTGCCATTGAACACAGGGCCCTGGGACCATCTGGATTACCAGGTCCGTCCCAGGGGGCAGCTCCCAGAGGAAAGTGCCTGGCTCTGCACAAGGGTGATTCTGAGGGGCCCTGTCTGACCCCACCCCCGTCCCGGCCAGGGCGCTCGCCCTGTGCTGCTCTCCACTCTCTTGAAGCTTCCAGAGCAGTGATATATATCCTTTCCCATGCCTGCTGGGATTTCATTGTGGTTTTATGAGAGCTTTTTAGCCAGTTTTATGAAAACCTTTCTGAGATGTGGAAGGAGTGCCCCTCCTCCAGATGAACATGGAAGCGCCTTGTAGACCTGGCGGAGTCTCACGGTACTGCGGACATGAGGCCTCTTTGCATTGACGCTAAATGGCCCCGGGGTGTCGGGGCTGCTGCCTCCCCCCAAAATGCTCTTGTTAACAGACCGGCCCCAGACAGCCCTCCCAGCCTCCTCCCAATCCACCGCCCATGCCCCTGGGGAGACAGTGTTGGCTGGTGGAAGGAGATAAACTTCACCAGATCACTGTTCTTCATTTGCAGTAAGACCAAAGCTCAGCTTGCCTCTGTCCTAAAGACATTTTCTTTTTACTGTTCAAAGGTCTTTGATTCTTTCACTTCTCTGGAACTGGCTGAATTCCCGGGTTGAAGCTGCCTTGAAGTTTCACTGCTGACGAAGAAAGTTTTCCTCTACGTTGTTGTTAATTCAATCCACAGTTTGGGCTGGTAGCAAAAAGAGTTCAAACATCCTGGCTAGGATTTCCTCAACAACATTGATTTGGCAAAGACAAGTACAAAACTAGAGGGGACAGATACAAAAGAAGTCCCAGTTCCAGGCTGAGCTGGGCCAACTGGCGGGCACCCCGAAGAGCGCGAGGCTTTAGGGGATCCATAAACCAGAAAAACCTCCCCCAAATTTGGGGGCTGTCATGCTCGCATTTCTATTTTGCCAAATAACATAAAATCATAACTGTTGTATAGCACCACCCTCATTTCAGAAGAAAGAATCAGGAAAAAGGCCGTCTTTTTTAAATTAAGGGACTTTGGGAATGATGGACCACGCTGTCCTCTGTTCCTCCCACTTTGCCACGCCTGGGTGAAAACTTCATCCCCCACCTGTTTTACCAGCTTTTGCAAACCACCAGTGCCTGGGGCTGGGTGTCACTGCTGGGTTCCAGGTGTGAGGCAGCCACTGTCGCACTGGCCCGGGCTGGGGATTGCTCTCACCAGCTGGCCACCCACACCCCGGGTTTGAATCTGGAGCCCACTTCTTGTTAGCTGTAGGCTCCTGCAGGAGGCCCTGTGCATCAGTTTCCCCATCTTCAAAATGGCAGTGGTCGCCACGCGCACCTCGCGGGCCGGCGGTCAGGGCGTGTGCCTGGCACACCACAGTGCTCACTCCTTAGTTGCGATTGCTTTTCTGATGAGGCCGCCACAGCTGCTCACCAGTCTGTGTAGATTCAAAGAACTCCAGGTCCAGGAATGACCTTTGGGGACAGGAAGCCTCCAGACCAGTGAGCAGAGACACAGTGAACTCAACTCCTGGCAACGCAGGGCTGGGCTGGCCCTGGGACTTCTCAGGGAAGTCCCCGGGGGTCACATCCAGCTGTTCCCTGGCACTGACACTTTATTTAGCAAAGGCCCTCAGCAAGTGCGTGGGCAGTGGACCGGCTGTGGGTACAGAGGCCAAGCCCTCCCAGCAGAGAGGAGCCCAGGAGGGACCCACCTGTGACCGGGCATTTCTCAGGCCTGGACACTGACAGAGGGGCCGCCAGGGGACCCCACAAAGCTGAACCCCCCCACCTCCCAACACACATACATAGACACACACTGGCAGTCTCTTCACTTTGAGCAACAAAGGACCTCTGGACACCCACTCTGGTCAATTGAGTGCGTGTATAGCTGTGGGTTTATACACTGTGCATATGAGTGTGAGTGTGTGCGCCTGTGTGGATGTGCACCTTTACGGGTATGTGCACATGTGTGCGCCAGTGTGTGTGCGCCAGTGCGGCTGTGTCGGTGCGCTCGTACATATATGATGAGCACAGAAGGCTTTCAAAGTTCGCTCTGATACCGCTCTCCCTTTCCACCCACCCTCCTCCTCCTGTCTCTCCCGCTTTCCCTTTTCTGTAATAAAAAGGAAAAGCAACAGAGGGGACTAGAAAGGGCCAGGGGGCCTGGGAGTCACTTCAGTCTGGATTCAAATCCCAGCTCTGCTACATCCTATCCCAGGGACACCGAGAAGATCCCTCGGCAGCTCTGAGCCTCAGTTTCCCATGCGGGGGAGGGAAGTGTTTGCTGGACGTACCACAGAGCGGGCAGAACACACAGATGCAGCGCAGCTGTGTGGCAGGACTGCTCCGTGGTAGGCGCCGGGGTCAGTGGCTAGGCCCACAGCCTGCTCTGTGTGGTTTTTGCACTGGGACCTTGGGGGATTTCTCACTCTCTGTGTCCGCCCACCCATCATTGTCTCTAAGGACACTCACCTTACAGAGGTGGGTTAAATGAGTGATGTATATAATGCTCTTAGATCTGTGCTTGGCACAAAGTAGGAGCTTAATGAGGGGTAGTTATTAAAACGTGTACCAAAAAGCATCTAGAGACAAAGAGAGAAAACAAAAAAGCATTTAGATATTTTAGGAGGGATGGAAATGGTCCAAAATTGGATTGTGCTGATGGTTGCACAGCTCTGTAAATTGACTAAAAATCATTAAATCGTACACTTCCAGTGGTTGAATTTTATGGTGTATAAATTATACCTCAATAAAGCTGTTTTTATAAAGCATTTAGAGTTAAGTGAAAAAGCAAGTTGCAGAATACTAGATGCAGTATTGATGCCATTTATGAAAAGTTCTATGCTATATAAAACAAGTCCTCTCTGATACAAACATGCGTAGTGAAAATGTCACACTAGCCTAGAATGATAGACATTTGTTTCCTGATTACGCTTGTCCCCTGGGGTGGGCATGGCACTCAGGAAGGGACATTTTTCTCTGTAATGTTTTATTGTAGTTATGTTTTTAAAAGACCAAGAAACCTAGGCAATGGTGTTGTGAAAATTAGCATACGTGTGAAGAGGCAGGCGGGTCAGAGGTGTCTGGGTGGGGGGGCTGCCACGTTCTGCTTCATGACTTCTGTGAGGATATGGGATGATCATGCTGCTGTTTGTTTTATAACTTCATTACACTGTGCATCTGTGCTCTATGCAAATATGTGTATTATAATTCACATTTTTTCCATTAAAACACCTCTCCAAAAAAGGATGAAAATATTCATTTTGGTGGGTATGTTTTGGGGTTTGTTATGTTCATCACTACACTCTTGTATATTGAAATTCAAAATGATTCAAACTAAGTGGTGCCATGCCTTGCAGGATGGGCTGAGGATTATATAAGCTAATTGGTGACTTCTGGGATAACACACCCAAGAGCCTGAAGAAAAGGGAGGTGGTGGGCATGGAACGCTGCCTTGGTCCTCCCTCTTCAACCAGAGTGGCTCTGGAGTTGCCTTGGCTGTCCCCAGTCCCCATGGGAGCAGCTGGGCTGAAGCAGCCCCTCAGCCTGCCCCCCAGGCCCCCAATGCCTGGAGCACCAGGCGGACACTGGGCAAAGGGGCCTCAGACAGCATCCCTGATTTACCAGGCTCTCCACGTCTCTGGCTGATGGATGGATGGCCCTCCGCTCCCACCCTCCCCCCCCACCTTCTGAATGTTGCTGTCTCCAAGGCCACCCGCCTGCTTGGAGTGGGAGCAGAGAAGGCAGGGAGGAGTGGCCGGCAGGGCCTTCCCTCCCTCCCTCTGCCCAGCTGGGCTGCCTGTAACCCTGAGGTCTCCCCAGCTGCCTGTGTGCTTATTTCCCTCCCGCCAACCACTGTTGCCGGGAATCAGGGACCTGGCAGCCAGGGGCCAGGCACGGTGCTAGGTCCCTGCCCCCAAAGACAGAGACAATAAACATGTCTGAGCACAGCTGCTTTGGCAGGGTTGTCAGGCGTCTCTAGGACAACCCTGAGCCTCTAGAAGGTGAGAACAAGCCCCCATAAGATGATTGGTGCAAGGGTATTTGGAGGGGTTGCTGGCTGGTGCAAAGGCCCTGAGGAGACCTAGGCTAAAATCACTGGGCCTGGACAGGGAAGGGTAAGATGAAGAAAAGGAAATAGACTCCTCCTCAGAACTGAGTATCCTCTGACAAGGCCCTGTGGGAGGGCGTCAAGGTGCAGTCACCGCCAGGGCTGCCAGAACCCAGGCAAGGCCCGGGGAGCAGCCCCAGGAACCCCCTGCTAGCCTAACTGGGGTGGGCTTCAGGCCCTGAGCCAGAGGCTATGCTCCTAGACTTCTAGGCGGCAGGAGAGGGCAGAATCAGGTTCCCGGCCTCCAGCCTTGGGGCAGGGGAAGTGCAGAGCCCCAAGCCCCGGCCCTGCCTCAAAGTTGCCATGTGATCTAGGACAGGTCAGTCACCTCTCTGGACCTAGGTTTTTATAGTAACAAAAATGCTTGTGGAAGCCCATCCGCCCCACCCCCACCCAGCTTCAGAGCCCTGGGAACAGGGCTTATTCCCAGGCCTGCAG
This sequence comes from Furipterus horrens, assembly GCF_987537825.1. Taxonomy (NCBI): domain Eukaryota; kingdom Metazoa; phylum Chordata; class Mammalia; order Chiroptera; family Furipteridae; genus Furipterus; species Furipterus horrens. The sequence goes on along the minus strand of NW_028327181.1, from coordinate 59,488,982 downwards.
CCTGGGCTTGGAGTGGGGGTGGAGGGTCCCGAGAACCTTCCAGGGCCTTGGGAAGCATATCTTTTGACCCCCACAGCTCTAAGGCCACAGAGATAAAGCAGTCCCCTCCAGGTCCTCAAGAAATTTGACACTGTTTAGGGAGACACACAGGAGAAGTGGGATAAGCCCTGTGATGTGACAAAGCGAGGGGCCATCGCGGGAAGACCACCTGAGCAGGGCACTGAGGGCAGCGTAGGAGGGTGCTGGCTGGTCAGGGCGGGAGAGGGCCAGGTCTGTGGGTGTCTGGGGCACCGGGCTGCACTGTGGGAGGGGGGCTGCTTGAGCTGTGAGGACCCTTCGTTACCCTGGAGTCTTTGACTCTAAATACAGACACAGTGAAGCGCTGTGCACACCGACCCAGCAGGCGGGAGGAGCCCATGAGTCTGCAGCACCCAGGGACCTGCGTGTGACGCTCAGCAGGGCCATCAGACCTCCTCCCCGCACTCCTGCGGGGCCCCCCGCCTCCCACCCCGGGTGTCAGCCAGCTCAGTGATAGCAGTTCTGCAAACATACCACGCTCTCTCCTGTTGGGCCTTAGCCTGCGCTGTTTCCTCTGCATGGAACCTCCCTTCTTGCTCTATCCACTTTACCAGCCTCGCTCAGCCTCCCAGTTTCAGGACTGAGACTGAGGCCGGGCCTCTGGCCTGGCTGCTGAGGACCCAGAGCTGGGTGCTCAGGGACCCTTCAGGGGGGCAGGGGAGGCAGGGCAGCTGCTGCTACCCAGACTCAGACCCCGGACCCTCTGAGGAGGGCTGGGGATGAGTCGGGAGGCCTGGCCCTGCAGGAGTGTGGGTCCCGGGCCGCCGCCCTGGTGTGGGGAGGGTTGGCCCAGCGCCGGCAGATGCTCTGGAGGCAAAGCTCAGCCAGGTACATCTGCCTCACAGACCTGCAAAGAGCTGTGCTCTGTCATCTTCGGCTTAATATGTGTGGCCACTTCTCCTGTCAATGGCAGTTGGGGGAAGAGTAACTGTCACAGCCCAGGGGTGACAGGGCTGAATGTGTCAGGGCCGGGGATGGTCCAGGGCATGGATTCTGGAGCCAGATTGCCTGGGCTCAGATGTTGCTTCTATGTCTCTCTAGTTATGAGACCCTGGGCAATTGACTTAACCTCGTTTACTTAATACAATATTTTTGTTGTAACAATTATATGTTGATTTTGATGTGCAGTAGAGAAATATAACCAGCATATCAATTCCCACCATAGATATTATTCTTAAATAATATTTCAAGCATTTTTAAGCAAGGTGATTTTTAAAGAGAGACGTAAGTGACTAATAACACAGGTCCCAGCTGAGAAACTGGTTCATATGCGACAGAACTGAGGGAATGCCACTTCGAGGGCCTGTTTAGCTATGCTTTGGGCTTCCGCAGTCGCCGAAGAGTTTCAGACTCTTCCTCAGACTCTGGGACTCCCAGAGGGTTTGGGGCCAGTGGAGGTGCCTGCCTGGCGGGTGTCGAGCGGTTAGTGGCAGCAGGAGCAAGTGAGTGACGTTCTGTCCCATGGTGCCCCCTCTCTGGGGTCTGAATCCCCTCTCCCTGCGTGAGCTGCACATGTGATTTAGGAAGTCGTTTGGCCACAGGACATGGCAGGGTCCAGGGGGCGGCCATGGGAGGTGCTGGCTGAAATGAAGCCATCAGAAAGCCAGTTGGTGAATGACAGGTCTGGGACTGGGGCCATTGTGCTGGCTGGCAAAGACATCAGGTGCCACCAGAACGACAGGTAGGGGATGGTTGGAGGTGTCTGGGGGCTGAACCACAGCACGTTTGTAGGATGCTCAAAGAGATTTGGGAGGACTCCCCTGCCAAGGGATGGAAAAAGGCAGGCTGGGTGAAATGGCGGGGTGGGGGGCCCAAGTCACCAGAGGTGTTGTTTACAGAGAATACAGGATTTCGGGGCACAGGGACAGGGCTGAGAGCAAGGTGGCAGCGGAAGGGAGCATGGGGGGCAAGCTCAGATCTGTGTGGGACACCCAGCCCACTGCACTGATGGGGACAAAAGTCCTGGTGGGGAGCTAGGCAGTGCTCAGCCAATTTGAGGACTCGGGAGCCGGCATCTCCACCTTGTGGAAGTCACAGCCCCCCTCCCGGGGGAGTCCTGCCTGGTGGACCCTCGTCCTGCTCCCAGCTCCCACCACCCTCACCGTGGAGCCAGGATAAGGATTTGTCTCAGGGGCCAGAGACTCAGACAGTGACTGAAGTCATTATAATTTTGTATTGAGATATAACTGACATGCTTAGTTTCAGGTGTGTAACATAATGATTTGATATCAGAATCTGTTGTGAGGGGATCGCTGCAGTAAGTCTAGGTAATGCCTGTCACATGGTTTCCGTGTTTTTTCTTGTAACAAGAACTTTTAAGATCTACTCTCTTTGAATTATTATTTTTCATGGTGCAATTAAAATTTTCTTTCCATTGTAGGCTTAGTTTCTCCTACTTTTTTATTGTGGTAAATATACATAACATAAAATTTACCATTTTAATAATTTTTAAGTGTACGATTCAGTGGGTTAAGTACATTCACAAAGTTGTACACCCATCACCGCTACCCATTTCCAGAATGTGTTCAGCACCCCCGAGAGAAACTCCGTACTCATTAAATAATAACCCCACCCCACCCCAAACCTCTGAAAACCTCTCCTCAACGTGTTTGTGGTCAAAATGCACAGGGCAGGAAAGTTCCCGTTTCCCAGCTTCCTTCCCAGATGAACTATTTTTGTTTCTTGTTTATTCTGTCAGAGGTACCTTATGCTTATAAAAAGATACAGAGGTGCATATATTCTTTTATTTATATACAAAGGGAACACACAGTCTTATGCCTCTTGCTTTTTTATTTAACACTATGTCTGAGATGAAGGGATTTTAGTGCATCAGAGTATCGACATAGCTTCTGTTTTCAATTTGCTATTTTTATCTTTTGGCAGTGCACGCCTGCCCTTAGTAGGAGGAAGCTGCAGGAGCACCTCGTTAGCAAGAACAAACTAAACACAATGAGATGCCCTTTCACACCTCCCAGTCCACCAAAAATGCAAAGTCTTGCGATACCAAGTGTTGAGGAGGCTGTGAAGGAACTGGAACTCTCACACATGGCTGGTGGGAATGAAAACGCTCCTAACCACTTTGGAGACCAATTGGACACTGGTAAAGCTAAAGATACACACATGTCCTTTGACCCAGCAACTCTCCTACATGCGGGCCAGGAGACGGGAATATCCGTTGCCTCAGGTTTACGATAGCAACATGTGGGAATCAACCTCAATGGGTGACAGTAGGAGAAAGGAGGAACAAATCATGTGGAATATAATACAGTGGTGAAAACAAGTAAATTATAGCTACATGCATTAGCAGGAATAAATCTCAAACAGTGGTAAGTGGGAAGAAATCAGTTGAAATGAGGTTATGTACAGTATATTGCCATTTACATGAAGTTTTGAAACATGAAAAACAATACCATATATTGTTAATAGATGCACACATATGGAGTGATGTAAAACTGAATGCATGGGGTGATAATTAGCAAACCCGAGATAGTGATTGACTCTGGAGTGAGCAGTAGGTGGAGGAGGAATATTGGGGGATTTCAATATTTTTTTAACCTCACTCAAGGACTTTTTTTTTTCATTGCTTTGAGAGAGAGAGAGAGAGACATCTATCAGAGAGAGAGAGAGAGAAACATCGATCAGTTGCCTTTCTGCATATGCCCTGACTGGGAATCGAACCCAAAACCTGGGTATTTTCCCCAATCAAACCCATGACCTTTCAATCTATAAGATGACACTCCAACTAACTGAGCCACCCAGCCAGGGCTATGATGTTTTGTTTTAATTGTTGTAAAATATAACACAAAATTTGCTGTTTTAATCATTTTTAAGTATACAATTCAATGGCATTATTTACATTCATAATATTGTGCAACTATCTCTAGTATTTCTTTCCAAAACTTTTTCTTCATCACCCCAAACAGAAACACTGTACTCATTAAGCAATAACTCTCCATTCTCTCCTCCTCCCACCCAGTCCCCATCAACCTCTGCTCTTTCTGTCTCTATAAATTTGCCTATTCTAGGTATTTCATATAAGTGAAATAATACAATATTTGTGCTTTTGTGTCTGTCCTATTTCGCTTCACGTGTTTTCAAGGTTCATCTAAAGTGTAGCATGTATTAGAACTTCATTCCTTTTTAGAGCTGAGTAATACTCCACTTGATACACAACATTTGTTTCTCCATTCATCTACTGATGGACCTTTGGGTTGTTTCCCTTTGGGCATTATGAATAATGCTGCAATGAACATAGTTGTATATGAGTCTCTGCTTCCAATTCTTTTGGTGTATACTTAGGAATGGAATTGCTGGATATCATGGTAATTCTACATTTAACTTTTAGAGAAACAATGAAGTATTTTTAAAGCTGACTGGTGGGTATGGGAATTCTAAATCATACCCTAGGCCTTTTTTGTATAACTAAAATATTTCATAAATTTATTTTACTTTTTAAAAATATATTTTTATTTATTTTTAGAGAGAGAGGAAGGGAAGGAGAAAGAAGAGAAACATCAATGTGTAGGAGAAACATCAATTGGTTGCTTCTTGCATGCGCCCTACCCAGGCACGAACCCACAACCCAGGCATGTACCCTGACCGGGAATTGAACCGGTGACCTTCACTTTGCAGGATGCCGTCCAACCAACTGAGCCACACCACCCAGGACAATATTTCATAAATTTAAAAAGTAAAATGAGCCCTGCCTGTGTTGCGGGTTCAGTCCCCGGTTGGGCATGTGCGAGAGGCAACCGATGTTTCTCTCTCTCATCAATGTTTTTCTCCCTCTTTCTCCCTCCTTTTTCTTCTCTCCAAAAACAAATACATAAAATCTTTTTTTTCTTAAGTAAAATGAGTTAACATTAAGAGGTCACCATTTGCATTGTTCATACCTTCTGAATTGCGGGGCAGGGAGGGAGATAAGGGGGGTAAGTAGGGGAAGGGTCCAGTCAAGGAACTAGTATAAATGACCCATGGACATGGACAACGGGGTGGGGATTGACTGTGGGAGAAGGAGTGGGCTGCGGGGGGAGCAATGGGGGGGGAAAGTGGGACAACTGTAATAGAAAAACAATTAAAAAATACAATTAAAAAAACCTTCTGAATTGCATCAGTAATTCAAAGCTCTTTGAGGGAACATTTACGGCTGTTGGCCCTGGGCTTTAAAAATGCCAGTTAGAGCTCCTACCCATCCTAACCCCATTCACAATGCTAAGATGTTCACTCCCATTCAGGACACTGCCTCATCCATGCTGTCACCCCAGCCTCAGGCGACACCCTTGTCCTCTGCCAGGTTATTTCTGGAGTTTCCCCTAAGGATTCAGCATTACCCCTTCCTGGCATCTGATCCCCAGTCAGAGGCAGCCCGACCCTAGTCAAAGCCCCTGCTGGTGGGTGAACCCCTCACCTTGACCTCTTTCCATACCAGCAGCCCAGACCATGGCCTCTGTGGTGGGAGAGAGCCCCTGAGTGTGAGCTCCAGGCCTGCCTCGTGTGACCTTGGGCCAGGTTTTCTGTCTCAACAGGCATCAGTTTCCTCACGTGGAAAGCCAGAGGGGTAGGTGAGGTAGGGGCTCACAGGCCTGCGCTCTGCAAAGCACTGGACAGGTATCCCTGGTGGCAGGGAGGCGGGGTGGAGACGAGCATCTCCTGGAGCCATTCAACTCATCACAGCGGCTCCAAGAGCATTTGCTGCCTACAAAATAGCATCATTAGGTAAGTGTTAACTTTTCCCCACTGGTAGGACTAGTGCTAGTAAATGTACTGTGACGAGTGTAATGTGTTTATGAGAATGTACATAATAAATTATCAGAAAGAGCTGTATTTTTTTTAACATTTTATTTATTTATTTATTTATTTATTTAATTTTAGAGAGAGGGGAAAGGAGAAAGAGAGGGACAGAAACATCCCTGTGTGGTTGCCTCTCATGCACCCCCAATTGGGGACCTGACGTGCAACCTAGTCATGTGCCCTGACTGGGAATCGAACCAGTGACACTTGGTTTGCAGGCCGATGCTCAATCCACTGAGCCACAGCAGCCAGAGCTAGAAAGAGCTGTATTTTTAATATCACTTAATACATCAAGTTTGCCTCTCAGCTGCCACAGGCTATACTGCAAACTTCTACACTGACTTGCTAATGTTAGCACTCCACCTTGCTTCTGGTGCCAAGGCCATGGTCTGTGCTGGGGAAGAAGCAGTGATCAGCCAGAGTGGAGAGGTCCCATATCCCTTCCTGATTTGCCCTTTGTCATCGGATTTTAAAGGAAAATGGAGCTTCGCTCATCACTGGGCCCCCTGCAGGATGCAGCAGCGGGTTCGTCACACGGTAGTTGCTCAGTAAATAGGTGTTCAAATGTGGATTCATGAAGAATCAGACAGCAAGTGCTTGGAATTCCTCCACTGGCCCCACCTTTGGGTTAGAAATTGCTGTTAAAATAGAGAAGGTTCTGTCAGCACAGCATGCCAAGAGATATGCCAGTAATCAGGAAAGGGTGGAAATTGGGGTACACATCAGGCCCCGGCCAGGGAGGGCCCTTCCTCCCGGAGCACGCAGACACCAACCAGACGTGCCAACCGAGGACATCCAGCGAAGTGCAGGGTAAAGGTCATTTCCTCTAAAATGCCTGTTGCCTACTGGAAGGAAAAGCTTTAACTGGTGGTTCTTAGTCAGGAAACGGGTCATAATACCAAGCCAGGATGTGTCAGACTCCCCTATTAGGGCATTGCCGAAGCACTTTAGAGACTCTGACTCACCCCCCAACCCCAAGGTGCTGCACATTGAACAATGTGGAGGCAGCAAAACAGGTGAGAATTGCTGTATGAAACCATTAGCACCTTCTAGTACAGCAATTCTCATAAAAATAATTTGATAAAGTAACCCAGGGGTGCTTGATAAGATACAGCCAGAGTCTTCCCGACATAGCTGAGTCAGTATGACATCAGAGCCTGGGACCTGCATTACTAATTGGTGACCCATTGGTCCAGATGCCAGGACCATCCTTCTAGAACCCACTTCTACCTCCTTGGGCAGGAGCCTTTGGGGGTTGGTGGGGGAGGGAGCTTAGAAGTCTGGGAGAGAAGCAACTGGGGAATAAAACGAGGGCATAGGGTTCCTGAGGGCTCTGACCAAGGGCAGACTCTACCCACTTAACTTTGCCAAGGGCTGGTTCAAAATGCTGAGCTGCCCACCCAGCATGGGGACTAGAGTGACGTGATTGATGGGGTCTGGACATGTCCAGCTGCTTCAAGATCCCCACACATGCCAGCTGGTGCCCCAGACTTGGCACGGGCACTCACTTCTCAATGCACTTCCCCCTGCATCCACACCTGGTCCTGGCAGCAGAGAGAGAACAGCCAACTGCACTTCACTGGTAGAGAGACTGAGTCGGGCACTGGGCGTATGATGGTGGTTTGCACCAGGAAGGCAGAGGCAAGAGAATTGCAGTTCACTGATTGCCTGCTGCGTGCCCGGCACTGCTGATGCACTTGCTACCTGTCTTACACCTCCAGTGTTCAGGAGGCTGTTCGTGGCCTCCTCCACTCCACAGGTGGGCCCCGGGGCCCGAGTTAAGTCAGACAGGAGGGTGACACTGGCTTTTGAATCCAAGTCTGCCTGACTCCCCAGCCCACAGTCTTCCTAGGAACTGCACACCTGGCCAGGTAACACCAATTCCACCCCCTGTGGGGGCCCTACCCCATCTCAGCTGGACTCAGAGCTAGATGAACTCAGACCTCAGAGTGGCTCTCGACTCCGCCGCCTGCCACAGGTTGGCCACACATATGGCCCAAGTTTCTCCGGCAAGCATCCTAGGTCCCCTGGCTCTGTAGTCTCAGCCTGTTCCCCACTTCTTCTAGACCCTCCCCAGAGTCAGCACCTGCAGAGCCAAGAGCTATGAGCTGATCCTCCAAAAGGCCAGGATGGAGCTGTCAGGCCCTTCTGTCCCCAGTATGGTTTTGATGTCAAAAGAACCCAGGGTCAGAGGCCAGAATACCTAGGCTTTCATTCCCAGTTCTGAAGCCTTTGTTTCTCCATCTGTGAGATGATGACAACACTCTTCGTATTCCTCAAGTGAAAGAATTATGGTTCAGTGTCTGTATTTTAATACCCTGGGTCATTACATAATCGCTTAGTGATGCAGCCACCGCCGGCACAGAGGGAGTCATTCTGTGCCTATTAGAGGGCTAATCCCCATAAGCATTCCTGGAAATGAGAAACCCATTGTGTTTAGGCTTCCAGGCTCTCCTGTTCCTCCCTTGACTTTTGGCTCTTGGAAGGCTGATTTTTTTCTTCCATCAGGACCCCAGATTGTCCCTCAGGCGCCCTCAGGCTGGTTCATTCCCACTGTAACCCCTAAGCACTCTGGGCCCTCTCTCTCTTCCCCGTTTCTTCCTCCTCAGTTTGAGCTGTCCCCATCCAAGAAGCCTCAGGAGAAGGTTTAGGGAACAAGGTTTGACCTGGGTTTCCAGCTGTGCTTTGATCCCTGGAGCTTTGTAGGGGTGAGGAGGGAGAGGTTAAGGAGGGGGAGTGGAAGCCTCAGAAAGTCAGGACACCTGGGTTCTAATGCCAGCTCTGCCACCAGCTAGCAGTCTAAGCTTTAATTTGCTCACTGCAAAATGGGAACAGTAAACCCTGCCTACGTCATGGGGTAGTAGAAGGAATCAACGAGATGACATCCTCAAACGTTCTTGACACAGTATACTGTGATTTTCAATGATGGATAGTGACCGTCACTACCCAGTGCAGAACTTAACCAACAACACGGTTCTTCGTCACTTCTCACCAGTGAGTCTTATCTGCCAAGAAGAGGGAAAAGAGAAAGCAGCCCTGTTGAGCACCTCTTACCCATCATGCTCTGTGACAGATGGGGCCTCACCAGGAGGCTGTGAGGTTTGAATTAGCCCCATTTCACAGATGAGGAAACTGAGGATCAGAGAGATCAAATGATCTGCCAGGACGATGCAGCTGGAAGTGATGAGGACAAGGCCTCCCCTCTTTTATCTCTGTTTCCCCCACCCAGAGGGTTTATGGTGGAGGGAAGGGCATAAGTTTGCAACCCCACACAAAGGACCCGGCCAAGATGATAAGCATTTCTGATCTGTCAGTAGAAACCAGAGGGTAAACAGGATTCCGTCCATGCCCAGGGCCTTCTGGGGACACACCTGTATAAGCAGCAGCCATTCCCAACAGAGCGCTGTTCCCGGAAAGCAGGACAGCAGGCAGGGCTGAACTGTCTGGGATTTGTTTAGTTATCTGACCATGTGAGGGCAGGCCACACCCTGCCTCTCCACCTCCGCCTCATCTCTCACTCCCTGGGAAGAGCTCCTCTGCCAGGGCTCTGCCTACCCTCACCCTGCTCCTGATCACAACTTGTGATCAAGGTTCTCACTGACCCTGTTCAATGGGGCCCCTCAACTACTCACTGGCTAAGCGAGGGACCAAGTTGAATTTACAGTGTCTGTGACCTGAGAGGAAGTGTGAACAGACTGTGCCAGCAATGACCTTGGACAGCTGAGGATGCCCATGTCCTGGTAGTATGTGAGCAGCCTGTTCCCACACTCCTAGGAGTGTGGCTGTGTATCCCACTAGATGTGTGTATGCGGCGGAGGGAAGGGGGCGGGGAGTATCTGTGCAGAATCCCTGCTTACCACTGTGGTGTGTTTGCTTCCCCGTGAAACGTGCTTGGGGGCATGGAAGGCTGCCCAGTCCCCTGACTACCTCTGTGCCTGTGTGATTGTGTGTTATGTTAGGGGTATACTCAACCAACTCTGTAGGATACATAGCCTTCTGTGTGCGTCCTGCAGATATGAGCCAGTGGGCACTTATTGCCAAGTGCCTGCACATGCTTGTGTGTGCTCGGAGTGTCCTTGCCCAGCTGCGTGTGTCCTGTGAGAGTGAACGAGACCCAGCAAGTCCTGGCACGGGCAGGAACGTGTGGAGTGTGCGTCCTGCGTGTCCCTCCTCAGTTCCCTGCTTGTCCTGCGACCGTGCGTGAGTGGAGGGCGCCCAGGTGGCCCTGCCCTCCGGTGTGTGCGCGCGCGGAGTGACGGCCGGCGCGCGCCGGTGTGAGTGCCAGTGAGTGCGGCGCCGCTCGGCTCGCTCGGCTCGGCTCCGCGCGGCTCCGCGCCGCCCGCGCAGCCCGCACACTCACACTGCTTGGTTGCTACCGGGTGACGCGGGCTGGGCCCGCCCCCTGCCTGCTGGCCCCTGGCACTCACTCGCGCCCGCCGCCACCAAGCGGGTAGCAGCCGCGTCAGCGCCGTCCTGGGGCGCCGCTGGCGCTGCCCGTACGCCCCCGTCGCTCCCCGCCGGGCCTGCTGAGCCGTCCCCAGGCCCGGGCAGTGCCAGACCAGGCCGGGCTGCGCCCGGGCGGGACCGCGCTGCCTGCATGACCCTCCGGCGGCGCGGGGAGAAGGCGACCATCAGCATACAGGAGCATATGGCCATCGACGTGTGCCCCGGCCCCATACGACCCATCAAGCAGATCTCCGACTACTTCCCCCGCTTCCCGCGGGGCCTGCCCCCGGCCACAGGGCCCCGCGCTGCTGCGCCCCCGGACGCCCTCGCACGCCCGGCCGAGGCCAGCGCTGGCCGCCGCAGCCCGTCCGACGGCGCCCGCGACGACGACGAGGATGTTGACCAGCTCTTCGGAGCCTACGGCGTCAGCCCGGGCCCCAGCCCCGGCCCCAGCCCAGCGCGGCCGCCCGCCAAGCCGCCCGAGGAGGAGCCAGACGCCGACGGCTACGAGTCCGACGACTGCAGTAAGTTTCCAACTCGCCGGTTTCGCGCCCCCTCCCATGGCTCGGCTTCTAACGCGCTCCCTGGCCTCGCTGGCCCCTCGGTCCCCCTGCGGTCTCTCCTTGTCCACCCCCACCCCCCGCCCCGCCGGGTCGCGGCCCCCTTGCCTGATCCTCGCACCTGCTGTGCGCCCTGCAGACCCATCCCTGACACCCCGACCGGAGAGGTGGGAAGTTTGGGGGCACCCCATGGGGCGTCCCATATCCAAGGTCCAGCTCCCTGGAGCCCGCGCCGCACGCCCTCTCGGCCTGCCGCCCGGAGCTTGGGCGCGGGCGGTGGCTTTTGTTCCCAGGAAGGGCGGAGCTGCGCCCTGGGGAGACACCAGTTGCTGCTGCCCGCACTCTAGCTCTCTGCCCCGAAGCCCACTGCGGGCCGGTCCCTCGACCGCCGAGGATCGCACTGGAGCGGCAGGGACAGGGGACCAAGGGCGGGGACGGGCTGGCCTCCCGGGTGGGCCTGGCGGCCCGCAGAGCGCAGCGGATTTGCTGGCGCGGACCAAGGACCAGTGGACTGCGGGGCCACTTGTCCTTTGGAAAAACCTTGGCGGTTCTTCCTCCCGCGTCTGTGGACCCCCCGCCCCCGGTGCGCTCGCCCGGGCCGCCGGCCTTCGCCCACCTGTTACTCCCGCTTCCCCAACCAGGAAGGGCAGCCAGCCTGCGCCTCCTCCTCCCGGGGCTGAGCCCCGAGTCCCGAGCTCCGAGCCCCCTGCCCCAGTGAGTAGGCGAGCACTGGGGTCCCCTGGGCCGAGGACGGGCCGGAGCACGCTCCTGGAGCCCTTCCCGTCTCTGGGGGTGCCTGCCCGCCCCACCTGGGACTGGAGGGAAAACGGAAGCTGAAGAGGTCGCTACCCGATGCGAAATGGGTTTGCGTGGGATCGGGTGAGGAGGGGGAGTGCTGCTTGCAAGGCCCCCAGCGGGACTGTAGCCCCAGCCACATCACTCTCAGACCGGGGAAAACCAGCGTCAAACGCCAGCCCTGCCTGGGATGTGGACCTTTCGGAGCAGAGGTCACTCGCGGGTCGCCAAGGCCAGCTTGGCCCAATCCCCCTGCGCAGCGCAGTGAGATTGGCTGCACCAGGCTTCGGTGCTCACAAGGACCTCCGGCTGTGGGGCTGGAGTTTCCCCCAACACAAAATGTGCCTCTGGAAGCCGGTGGTGGGGGTGATCAGCCCTGCTGGGTTGGGAAGGAGGGAGAGGGTGGCAGATCTCTCTCTCATCGCCCTACCTAGGGAGGCCCAGGAGGAATGAGCGGGGGCGGCCCGTCAGCTGAGGTGGGTCAGAGCCCAGGCCTGTGTGGGGAAACTGCCTGCTGTGCACTTTCTCTGGGCCTGGACCACAGCCCTGTGGCCAGAGGCCTGCATATTGAGGCCCTGCCCCCCCCCCCAATCCCCCACTGCGTGGGGTTGGGAAGCAGTCCTCTCCCTCCACTTTCCTGCCAACAAGGGGAAATTGGGTCGGGAAAGTTTATTGGCCTCAGGGCTGTGCTCTGGATCTTCCCCACTCCCACTTCCTGGCACCCCAGGCATAGCGCACCCCCTTACTTGCTGTGCCTCTGGGCAGGCCCTGAATCCAAAATCACCTGCCAAAGAAGGGGTGGGGAACTTGTTCCCGTTTCCAGCATATTTTCTTCCACTCCAAGGGCATGAGAGGTTAGGGCAGGGCTCTGCCTGAGCTTCAGGCAAGCTCTGAGTGCCACCAAGGGTCCCCTGGATGACATACAACAAAGAGGTGAGAAATTTGGTCGGTCTTTTGGCTTTCTCTGAACCCACAGACAAGGAGTGGACCAGAAATTCCAAAACTCAGGCCAACTGCCACATCTCCAATCCATCAACTCAGCAGTCTTTCACGAGGCACTGTCCCAGCAGCAGGGAGGGCACAGGGTTGGGGCCCTGGACCCAGAGAGCTCACATGTCCTAGCAGGGGAGAGACTCACTTGGGATCAGCAGTACAAGGCAGTCCTAGACACAGCCTTCTCAGCCTGAGCTGTGGGCTGGCCACACCCCTGCTGCCAGGGCACTCCCCCGAAAGAGCTAGGGAGGAGGGAGTGTGGCTGAGCCAGCCCCTTGGGCTCCCTCGGCCCCTTCAGGGAGCAGCCCACCCTGGGTCTGGATCCCATCAGTGGCTGAGCAAACATCCCAGGTGTGGGAGCACAGAAGTCTTGGCTCCTGCCCACAAGGGGACCAAGTTCTGGGGCAAAAGTACGCTCAGGACACCCCACCCCCCTCACTTCTGACAACCAGATCCCTAGGATAAGCCTAAATGATTCAAGCCAGATGGTTCTTTACTGCTTTAGCCAGGGTTATGCTATTTGCTGCCCTAATTATTGGATTATCTCTCGTCTAACAAAAAGAAATTAGGCCGGCTCTTCTGTTGTCCAAGGCCAAGAGTAAAGTGCTCTTTATTCATTTGGCTTTCTCTTCCTTCTCTTTAAAGCTCATCCTTATTAAGTCACCTCAAGTCACAAGCACAAAGTTGACGTGTTCCAAACTGATCTAATAGAGGAGTGACGGTGGACAGAAAACACAGCGAAAGTTGGAGTTAGAAGTGTCTCCTCCCCACCCCAGTTGGTCCACAGTGCGCCCAGCTGAGCTGGACTCCACGGCTTACTAGGGACCCTATGGCCCACTCTCTGTGTACCTCTTCCTGCCTATGCACGCTCCACCTATTGAAACCCAGTCCATTCTTCAAAGCTGTAGTGGCTAGAATGCTTTGAATTATAAATAGCAAAAAACTCAGACACTGAGGACTGTTGAGGTCAGTGGCCCCGGGGCAGGTTTATGCAGCAGCTCATTGGTAGTAACATCAATGGTGATGATTCTGTTTGTCTTTCCACTTAGTCATGCTCATTTCCTCATAGACTGGCCTCCCTCATGGTCCAAGGTGGCTGCTGAAGATCCAGCCATCACATGTAACAATAAGGTTCTAACTTTGATAAGGATCAGTTTCCTCTCTCATGTCTCATTTTAAGAGCAAGGAAAGCTCTCCCAGAATCCCCAGAAGACCTGGCCTCATTAGCCAGAACTGCATTATGTGCCCATGTTTACACCTGCCCTGCAGGATTCAGCCTGGGCCTGGGGCAGGACTTACGTCATGGAGGCCTGGAGCAAGAAAGGAGTGGGGCATCACTGTTAGGCCTGCCCGGAAGGCCCTCACCTGATGCCATTTCCTGGGACCCCTGGCAATGATTTCCCTTCCTTTGAACCAGGCATGTTCTGCTGGGACCATATCTCTACGCACTCACCATTACGAGACCAACTCTGTGTCAGGCACTGTGCTGGGCACAGAGATTCAAGAATGCTGAGACACTGTCTCTGACATCAGGGAGTTTATGAGATCAAAGGGCACAAATAGCCCAGCAGTGAGGACCGCCAGGCAGGAACCCAATGGAAAGCACTGCGTTGGCCCACAGAGAGGGCTCTGCGCGGAAGCCGGAGGGAGGGAGAAAGCAAGCCACTCCCGCGGGAGGGGGAAGGGCAGCGCTCCCGGTGGAGGGGCTGCATGTGCAGAGGTGTAGGAGAGGGCCCAGGTGTAGGAAACGGCAGGCGGAGGCAGAGCAGTGAGGTGAAGCGGCTGAAGCAGGGGGGAAAGTTAATGATGAGGCCAAAGCCACCATGTCTCAGAGGAACAGAGGACCTTGAATGCCACACTGGGGCGACTGACATGAGTCCAGGAGCCAGGGGAGAACCTTTGAACCATTTAAAGCAGGGGGTGAATAGATTTATAAGTCCTAACCCTCTGCCTCTGAGCTCCTGGGAAGCAGGTATGTGTGGTTCATTCCTCTTTATATCCCCTGCAGGGCCCAGCTCAGTGCCTCCATATCCCCAACCATGAAATGCTTTTGACTCAGGTTTAATCATTTTTAGATTTTTAAAACTATTTGAGAGACTGATGTTTTTCTTAAAAAAACAAAATAACAAAAAACAGATTTTCTATTCCCAAGAGTGTACTGGTGAGGGAAGTCCAGGTGCAAACCAAGGTCAAAATGGTGCTGTCCGTCTCCATCAGCAGAGCAGAGGGGATGTTCATCCTTAGAGGAACCAACAGGGGCTTCAGCTTGATCTCTGAATTAGCCCCATTAGAGCTCTATAATTATCAACAAGCGAGTGACAACTCTCAAAGGCCCATTAGTGACCAACGCTCATTATTTTTCCAAAGATGTAAACTTTAGCCGGGACATGTGATCTGAGTGACTCAAGGGCAGGGCCCCGCAACTCACACAGGCGAGCACCCTCACCTGCCCCGAGAGCCCTCTTCACCCGTGCCACAAGCCTGGGGTGCATTTCCAACTCTGCCCCCCCCCCCCTGCAGGGCACAGCCAAGCCCTTCATGGTCCCCAAGAGCAACTCTGCTTTTCTCTCTTTTTTCTCCATTGCATTCTCCTGAGATTTCAGCTAAACTAAGTGGCAGACAAAACATTTTGGAAGCCACTACTCTTTAAGAGAGGAACTATCAGGACAGAAATGAAGAGGTCTCAATTCTGCCCTGGCCAGGTAGCTTGGGTTAGTTGGAGAGTCATCCTGTGCACCAAAAGGTTGCAGATTCAATTCCTGATCAGGGCACATACCTGGGTCGCAGATTTGATCCCCAGTCAGGGAGTATATGAAAGGTGGCCAATCAATGTTTCTCTCATCGATGTCTCTGTCTCTGTCTCTCTCTCTCCCCCTCACTCCCTCCTCACTCCCTCTCTTAAATCAATGAGTATATCCCGGGGTGAGGATTGAAAAAAGAAAGGAGGCCTAGCTTCTATGTCCAACTCTGCTGAGCCACCCTGAACAGGTCACCTGCCCTCTCTGAGCCCCATTACTCTGAATGGGAGATGAAGACTTTGGACTATAAGGTCCCTAGGAGAGCTCCACCACTGTCAAGTCTCTAAAAATGGTAACTGAGCCCTGGCTGGTGTGGCTCAGTTGGTTGCTGCATCCTCCCATAAACTGAAAGGTCACAGGTTCCATTCCTGGTTAGGGCACATACCCAGGTCGCAGGTTTGATCCCCAGTCAGGGCGCGTGTGGGAGGCAACCAATCGATGTTTCTCTCTCACAACGATGTCTCTCCCCATCCCTGCCCAACCTCCCACCCCTTGGATAAAAGCAATGAAAAAAAGTCCTCGGGTGAGGATAAAAATAATAATAAAAATGGTGACTGAGCTTCTATTTATAAACGATTATTTCTTACAAAAATTACATTGGAGTTCAAAGAAATGTGTCAACCTCGCCCGGGGGCGACACTAGGCATGTTATTCCTTCCTGGAAAGTGATAACAGGTATCAGCTCCACCGAGCAGCATCGGCCCTCCTTAAACAGGGGTGTCTGGAGCCACAATGGAAGGGCTCCCCTCTCCTCCCGGAGCTGTTTCCCAGTGGGAAGCAGGTAGCCCTCCGTCCATGGGCGTGCCCTTCTCTGGGACTGGGAAGGAGGCAGAGATCATGGAGTGTGCATTTTAATATTCGGGCCTCACCCCAAAGCACAGCTGGAGGGAGAATTGGTTTGAATGGATGGGCCGTGTGAATTGAACATCTGCTCTTTGCTGGCATCCCAGGTGTGACTGAGGCCATGGTCCCTGCTCTCAGGAGGCTAATGTCTGGGGGCAGCAGGCCACAGATAGGCCTGAACCGAACAGCAGTATGACTGACAGTCGTGTAAAGCCAACAGCTTTGGAGAAGATTATTACAAAAGCACAGGCCTGGAGAATGTTGGGCCCATGGCTGTGTGTAGTTGTTAGAGGCACGGTGATGTGTATGTACCTTACCTACAGCACCCTCACCTGCCCGCTTGCAGGGGAGCTAGGAACACAGGCAGCGAAAGGCCAGATACAGTTAGCCTTAAAGCAGCACAGTCTTCTCAGGAAAAAAGTCCCTTAGGCTCCACTCAAGGCCTGTTGACTCTTAATTGGACACAATTCTAACGAGTGTTCTCACCTGGTTTCATAGAATAAACAAGTAACTATTGACTAGGAGGGAGAACTGTTTCTGCTAGCAAATGGAAGTACTCTAACAGGAGTTCCAAGCTGATGGCAAAGCAGGAGGCAGAGAAATGAGGCAAACCTGGGGTCACCTGGTGGAGGAACCCTCTCACACCCCCTTCCGTGTCTGTGCTCCAGCTGTGACCCAGGGCAGCAGCTGCCATCAGAGCAATGACTCAGGTTATTCAGAAAAGTGCAAGCGACCAGTTGTATGTGCTACTCACAAAGCTTGGGAGGGGAGTGATCCAGTTTGGAACGAGTTCATCCCAGGAGGTGTCTCAGAGGGGCAAGTACAGTTATCTAGAAAAGTCACCGAAATGGATCTGCTCTTTCTATAATTATCTACCAAGCGCTTTCTGTATCCCAGGTGAGTTTCAAAGCATGATGCTGTGAGGTGGATGCTAGTGCGTCTCCATCTTGCAGAGGAAACTGAGGAAGGGAGCAGCTAGATAAGCTGCCAGGGATCACACAGCAAGGAAGTACAGCGCCAGGATTGGAACCCAGGGCCATGTGCCCCCAGGCAGTGACAGAGATGCTGGGCTGTGTGCCTTGTCCTATGTTAGCAACTGGGGAGCAAGACACGGGTGCCCTGCCATCGCCTCGGAATAAAGGACAGCTCCACATGCACAGGCCTTAATTTGTCCATTTCTCTGCAGCCCCAAAACTTTGCCGGGCCTGGGCACCTGTACGAGCCCAGGGGTCTGTGGGCAGGATGGTCCTTGTGACATCTATTCGGCTCTGCAGTTGTTACAGTGAGAAGTCATCTGCGGTTCAGATCTAAACGAATGGGTGTGGCTGGACCCATGTGGGCTGCCCTGCTTTCCCCCACCATCACTTCAGTCACTCAGCCCCTGACCCTCTCATTGGCCTGTGGTTGGATGCCCCTTCCCCAGCCCCACTGTGCACTGGCCAACTCTTCCTCATCCTTCATGGAGCAGGGGAAGCATCACCTCCTCCAGGAAGCCTTCCCTGAGGGCCTTAATTCACATCAAGGCCAGGCATCCCCATCACTCCTGGCCCACCAGACTCTGTTATGGCAAATTCTCTTCACCTGTTCCGCCCATTAAGCTGTGTTTTCCTTGGGGCAGAAACCGTGCCTTTATCTTCATGCCTAGAGTCTGCGTACGATAGACATTTGTTAAGGAATGAATGAATGAGATACCAGTTGACCAGCCCAGCAGGCTGCAAGCAGTATCTGCGCTTCTAAAAACATCCTGTGAATGAGCACTTGCCATCCAGAGACTTGCCCCAAGGTCTGCCCCCACCACAACTCCCATCTTCGTGCGGGGAGGCCACAGCTGCCGTGTGTGATTGCCCCCGAGGGTGGCAGCTGCACCCAATTATTGCTGCATTCTCAGCCTAGCCTTGGGAATCCCCCGCTGCCCTTACGAGGCTTGCTGGTAACAGCGCAAGGACCCAGCTGGCTCCTCAAAGCCTGCCCAGGCCCCCAAGGGACCAGAGACCAGGGAGCTGCACCCTGAGGTTGCTGGGAGGCGGGTGTGCAGATCAGCCAATGAGCCTGAGAGGGCCTGCAGCCTGGCAAAGCCTTCTCTCTTCTGCCTTCTCACATGCCTTGTGGCGTCTAACGGGTGAGGGAAACTGAGACTGAAGCCCAGGGAGTCAGCTGCTCACAGAGGGCAGGAGAAGACAGCATCTCCTTCAGCCGAGGGCCCAGGACAGGTGGGAGCCCCACTGGGCCAGCCCCGGGGCAGGCAGCACTGCGCAGGGCGCAGGGGCCCGGGCTGTGCAGCGGCCTCCGCGCTCGCCGACTCAGGGCGCCTGGCCTCGCCTCTCTGAGCCTCAGCCCCTCATCCACACAGTGGGGAGAACTCTGCCCCCTTCCCAGGCTTGGGAGGCTGGGTGGAGGGGTTGACATGCAGTCGGTGCCCAGTTGGTGGCAGTCACTGTGGCACTGGGACCTCGTCCGACCTCACAGAGGAGGGTGACGCTGCTCCACCGCGCAGCCAGTGCGTGACCCGAGCCCCTTTGTCCGCAGCGGCCCTGGGCACGCTGGACTTCAGCCTCCTCTACGACCAGGAGAGCAACGCCCTCCACTGCACCATCAGCAAGGCCAAGGTAGGCCCCGCGGCTCCGTCCCCAGGCCCAGCGGCCTGGCAGAAGGGCTCCGGGCGGAAGCCAGGCGCGCCCCCCACCCCCACCCCCCCGCCCTTTCCTGTCCCGACTGGGTGGTGGTCCGGCTGTGTGGGAGCAGGGCCCCGAGGGAATTTTTGCCTAAATCATCCCAGCTACCCTAAAAGGCCCTGTAGAGGGCACTGTAGGGAAGGAGCAGAATCAAGGAAATGGGGGGGCGGGAGAACGAGAGGATGGGGGCCTGGGCAGGGCTTTCGGGGACAGAGGCCCCGAGCTGGGGAGGGGACGCTGTTGAGGGAGGGACGGGTGCCACTGTCCCCCTCTGGACGCTGAGGCCACTCCAGGCAGAAGATTAATCTCGTCGAGTCAGGGCCTGAGAGTGCTCTCTGGGTCGGGCCATGGGGGGCCTTGCCCACCGAGTTGGCACGTGTCACCTCTGTGCTCTCAGCCGAGCTGTTCCCTTCCTGCCCCCACACATGGCTCCCTCCGGGAGGAAGGTGCCCAGACTGATGTTTTCTCGCAAGGTAAGTGCGGCAGTGCAGCCTGGTAGACCCTCCCAGTAGAGTGGTAGAAGCTCCTGGGCCTGGCTCAGAGCAAGGGGCTGCCCAGGCCAGAGCCCACCCCACTCCCCCAGCCTGCGAGCTTCTCGGCCCTCCCACCCACCCTGCCATGGCTCTGCCCCCCAGAGGGCATGCTGCCTGCCACTGCCCCGGCTATGCCCCTACCACCCTGGGCCACTACACCTGGACTGCCACAACAAGCGTGAGTATTGACACTGGGCACCTCCAGGCCCACATGCTCTATCCCACCCCCGACTCTGACCCTGTCCTCCAGGAGCAGTTGGGGCAAGATGCAGAGCAAGCCCAGCCTGGCATGGCAGGGGCTCGGACCTGCCCTGGGTGCAGGGCTGAGAGTCGGGTGACCCCCAGCTATGCCATGGTGGAGGGCGGACTGCAAAGTGCAAACAGATCCCTTCCCCTTTCCCTCCACCCAGCTTTATACAGGCTCTCCAGGCTTGGGGGCGGGATGGGCACTGGCTGCCAGGCCACTCTGACCAGAGCCTTCCCTTGTCCCCCCATCCCAGACTCAGGACCTCCTGTGCTGTGCGCCCCACCTCCCCTCCCTGCGCCCCAGAGGGGTTGTGCTGGTGTAGTGGGGTATGGACACAGTCTCTGGGCACCCATGTGTGCACACACGTGTGGGTTCCTTGAGGGGTGTGTCACTCAAGGCATTTGAAGTGGGGGATGGGAGGACCCCAAGCCATGGTAGCTCCCCCATTCTCCAGGTCATTCCCTGCTTAGGCCCTGTTCTGCAGAGGCAGGGGTGGCACAGGCATGGGAGTAGCTGGGGCTCTGGGCTGGGTTTTGGGGAGGAGCCCCGGGCGTAAGGAAGCTGAGGCAGGGCTGACAGGCAGAGCCCCTCAGGGGACTTGGGAGGAGGCCAGATACCCTGGTGCTGGACCCTAGTTTGGCCACCTTCCCCCTGGGTAAGCAGTGCAGCCTCAGTTTGCTCCTCTGTAAAACAGGGCTAATCATCCCCACCCAGGTGGTGGTTGTGAGCATTAAATGCTGTCTTGGAGGATGGTGCCAGGTGGCAGGCACCCAGGCACATGCCCACAGACACGCAGGCCCTCACATCCACAGAGGAACTAAGAAAACTGGCAGACCGCCCATCTGGGCACTTCGTGGGAGCAGGCAAGAGGCCGGGGAGAGGGACTTACGTTCGGAAGGGCCGCCTCATTGCCATGGTGCACGCAGGACCACCAAGCCAAGCCTCGTCCCAGAGCCTGCCCCACGGAGCAGGGCAGAGCTCAGACACCCCACCCCAATCCTCAACCACTTCTTTGGCTTCTTTCCAGTGGGCTAGCGTGCAGGGAAAGGGGAGCAAACCACCTGCTGTCCAGGCCCTTGGCCAGCATCATACCCTCCACTCTCCCTCCAACCCTGGAAAGTGAGAACTGTTAACCCCTGTTACAAATGATAAAGCTGAGACTCAGGAGACTGAGGAACTCATTCCCTTACCCAGCTCATAAGTGCAGGAGCTGCCCAACCAGGCCAGTCTGGCTCTAAAACCTGCGTGCTGCTTCGCAGAAGCAGAGCAGTGGGTGGTTGGAAGTGCCCATGGCAGGGGTGGGGGAGCTCCCTTAAACCAAGGTAGGAGCAGAGGCAGGAGAAGAGCCTCCACTCCCCTAGGAAGTGGTCCTGGTCATGGGCAGCCAACGTGTGCAGTTCACCTCCGAGTGACGTCATGGGGTTACCATCTCTGCTTATGCCACAGATGCCTCCCTACGTCACTGTGCGCCTCCCCAGAAGGAAAAAGTACCATTCTCAGAAACAAGAGCAGGCTGAGGTCAGCTAAGCCCTGTCTGTTTAGGGGTCTGCTGGTTCCCTGACTGGTACCTGGCTGGTTACACCAATCGTTCGAGAGTGAGGGATGCCATCTTGTGGAGGGACAGTCCGCGGCCAGCCGGCGAGCTGTGTGGCCTCCGTAGACACAGGCAGGGCACTGGGGCAGATCCAGGGAGAAACTGAGCCTGCTCTCCACGACAGACCATTTTTCTCCAGCCACAGAGAGATGCATGTGGATGAGTGAATGGGTGGTCGTGTGGATTTGGCGTCAGTGAGGGAAGTTTTGTTTGGGAAGCAGGGGGTGCGAGGGGACTCAGGAAGAAGGAAGGGCCTGATCAAAGTGGGATAGTGAGGGCCTCATTCAGAGAAAAGTGAGGCACGTGGCCTCAGCACCTGGCCTCCGAGATAAGAGAAAGAGAAAGAGACTGCTCTGGCAGACGGCCCCTGATGCCTGCGCCAGGACATTGGAGAGAGGGAGGGTCACACTAGTACTGAGCCACCCTCCCCCATTCTCAGAGTGTGAGCCACGGGGCTTCTGTGAAGAGGGTCATGAGTGGACCCAACTGGGTGGCCTGGAGAACAAGGGGTGCCTGCTGATCCAGGTGCCCAGATGCCCTGGCTGCTCTGTGTCCCTGACCCCCAGTTCACAGCCTTCACTGTTCTTCTCTGCTCAGGGCCTGAAGCCAATGGACCATAATGGGCTGGCGGACCCCTATGTCAAGCTGCACCTGCTGCCCGGAGCCAGTAAGGTGAGGGGGTCTGCCCTAGGCCTGCTGACCAGCTCTGCTTGCTGTGACCGGCCCAGGCTGGGCTTGGGGCAACCAGGGGGGCCCACAGCGCTCACACCCACCTCAGAGCCCAAGCAAGCTGATGGGACCTCAGCCATTCACCTTCACCCAGAGCACCCAATCAGCCCCACACCCTCCAGACTTCCCAGGAACCTAAGGTCAGCACTGCCTGCCTGCTGAGTTGGCAAAACTTTCCAGAGAGTTTCCAGGCCAGCATTTTATAAGAAGCAATCTTAGGTGGAGGTTAATATTATGTTCTTTAAAAAGGGTTCTGCCTTAGCTGGCTGACTCAGTTAGTTGGAGCATCATCACATATACCAAGGGGCTGCAGGTTTGATTCCTGGTCAGGACACATGCCTGGGTTATGGGTTCAATCCCTGGTCAGGGCGCATACAGGAAGCAACTGATCAATGTTTCTCTCTCATATCAATGTTCTCCCCCTTTCTCTTTACTCTCTCTCTCCCCCTCTCTCCCTAGCCACCCCCCTCCTCTCTCTCAAGTCAATAAAAATATATCCTGGGGTGAGAATTAATAAATAAATAAAAAGGGTTCTGTGGTCAAATAACATTGGAAAACATTGTTAAACAGGTTTCTTTGCTGCAGGACTTATCAGAGCCTTTAATGTGTTGATGGACTGCTGTGATGCTCCACAAGGGGGATTAAGCAGACAGTGTCTGCTCGGTTCTTTTGTCCCCAGAACCCATGGTCCCATGCCAGATGACCCAGCAGGCAGAGCAAGCACATGGTGCATCTAGGAAAGGAGAGAAAAATTTTTTAGTAAAATCTGCTATGAAACAAAAGCATCAAGGTGACCCTCAGCACTGGAAGATCAAACCTTCATTAGACTTCCTCACACGTGCCTTACAGCTCAGTGTTGTTTCCTTTTAAATTTCATGGAAGGAAAGGTTTCATCAGCTTTTCAGCTTTTGGTCTTGCCCCTGTCCTGGGGCCCACAGACACCTCAAGGGGCGTGAGTTGTGCAGACCCCTTGCAGGGGCTCAACTACAGCCCAGCCCAGCAGCTTTGGTTCCAAGAGGAGACCAGTGGGAAAGTAGGGGCACACAGGACATGGGAGTGTGGGTAGCACAGCTCTATGCTAGTGTCCTTGTCCTGGCCTCTTTCTTTCTTTTTAAAGATGTTATTTATTTTGAGAGAGACTGGAAAGGAGGGTGAAAGAGAGGAAGAAAAACATCAATGTGTGGTTGCTTCTCATGCGCCCCCAACTGGGGACCTGGCCCGCAACCCAGGCATGTGCCCTGACTGGGAATCGAACTGGTGACCCTTTGGTTCACAGGCCAGCAGCTCAATGCACTGAGCCACACCAGCCATGGCTGCTGCCCTCTTTCTCTGAAGCCAAGAGTTAGGGAATTCCTTCCCAGCTCAAGTGGCCTGAGGAAGGGTCATTCATGGCAGTGCCCTCTGGGCAGAGCCTCGCTGGCCACTGTGGGGACTCTTCTAAGCCAACTAAGTGTCCTGCCCCCAGCCGAGTAGCCATGGGCTTCCAGGGCCAGAGCTGACACTGAGGCTCCAACCCTCTGACCAGCGTGCAGGGCTGAGGCTCACCGCCATCCAGGAGAACCACCCAAAGTCTGGGAAGGCAGGGCCACAGGAGACAGGCCAGTGGCTCTGGAGCAATGGGCTCCCCACCACAGGCCTCCCCACCGTCCTGCTGCAGCTGAAACTTGCAGGGCTCAGGGCCATGGGACCAGGGGACATGCCAGCTCAGGAGCTCCGTAACTCCTGGCACCTAGAATGGGCAGTGCCTTGAGGCTGAGTTGTGGGACGAATGGGATGGTGCTTTACAAAGAGAAGTGTCCTGCCAAGGACATTCCCTGAAAGCGACGCTGAAGGAGAGGTGCTCTTGTGCCTTCCTCACAGGGGAGCCCAGCCCGAGGGCGGTAACCACTGAGCTCCACAGAGCTTATGTAAGGGCTGGAGCCAGGCTTCGAACCCAGGCCTAGCTGACCCAGCCTGGGCCTGATGTGGCAGAACCCAGGTCAGCAGGAGCACCAAGAAGGAGTGGAGGTGCCATGGCAGCTTGGACAGGCCATCCCACAGGCATTCTCTAGGGAAGGTGACATTCCAGGCTGAGGTGACAGCCCGGGCAAAGGCAAGGAGGTGTGAGGGAGAGAGTCCAGTCCAACAGCCAGGCTTCCCAGCAGCACCCCCAGCCCCAGCTTCCTGCAGAACCTCCCCAACACCCTCCACATACACACACTATCCTCCCACACACGTCATCACCCACACACGCCATCTGCTCCCACATGCCATGCCCCTCCACACCACCCCTCCACATGCCACTCCCCCCACACACCACTCTCCCCACACACATGCCACCCCACCCCACACACATCTGCCCCCACCTGCCACACCCCTCCACATCTCACTCCCCATACACATGCCATTTCCCATACACGCCACCCCCCACACAACCCCACACATGCTATCCCCTACACACACCAGTCCCCCCACACACGCCATTCCCCACACACATGCCACCCCCACACATGCTCCTACACACACACCACTCCCAACACACATGCCACCCCACTACACACACTATGCCACATATGCATGCCACCCAGACACGTGTGCCACACATATGCCACCTCCATACACATGCCAACCACGCACATCACCCCACACGTGCTGTGCACACACATGGCACCCACACACCCCACCCCACACGCGCATGCCCCCCATGCACCACTCCGACACACGCCACCCCACATGCACAGCACACCACACATGCATGCCACACACATGCACACACTGCCCATTGTGCCACACATGTACCGCTGGCAATGCACCCCACAAACATGCTACTCACACACCCATCATCCATGCACCCCCACCCCCAACACATGCCACCCCATACACATGCTACCACACATACACCATCCCACACATGCCAGTCCACACACACCACCCACATACCATGACCACCCACACACTCCCACACATGCCACCCCACACACACCACTACGCCCCACCCCCCACACGCACACGCATTGGGGCCGGGAGCCTCCTGCTTTAGGTTCCTAGGACCTGCAGGAACACATTTTACCACCAACCACACAAATTTCTTATCTCCTAGTTCTGTAGCTTAGAAGTCTGACATAGGTCCCTCTGGGTTAAACCCAAGTGTCACAGGGCTGTGGTCCCTTCTGGAGGCTCTATGGGAGAAGCCGTGTCCCCTCCTTTCCCAATGGATAGAGGCCACCCCATCATCCATCTTCAAAGCCAGCCACAGTGCACCTGACCTCTTCCCTCGTCACATCTCCCTCTGGCTCTCCTCTTCCACTTCCAAAGGCCCTGTGATGACATTGGACCCGCCCAGATCGCCTAGATCATCTCCCTGTTTTGAAGGCAGCTGATTAATGATCTGAATGTCCCTTTGCTCACAGGTTCGGGGGGGTGAGGGCGTGGTGGCCGTCACTCGGGCCATGCACCGCCCTCTCATGCTCATAGGACCGTTTTACTCTCTCCAGGCAAATAAGCTCAGAACAAAAACTCTCCGAAACACTCTGAATCCCACGTGGAACGAGACCCTCACTTACTACGGGATCACAGATGAAGACATGATTCGGAAGACCTTGCGGTGGGTGAGGGCCCCGGGCCATAGGCCCCCTCCCCACCCGTGCCTGCCCCGGTCTCATCCGCTCCTCACCCCCGCTTGCAAATCCCCACTGACTTTGGAAGCAGAGAACACCCACTGTGTCTGAAGAGCTGGCCATGCCCTTGCCCTCCAGGATCTCTGTGTGTGACGAGGACAAGTTCCGCCACAACGAGTTCATCGGAGAGACACGTGTGCCCCTGAAAAAGCTGAAACCCAACCACACCAAGACGTTCAGCATCTGCCTGGAGAAGCAGCTGCCGGTGAGTAGGCCACAGCGCTCCACAGGTTGTCCACGCCCTCCCTGCCGGGAGCTGAGGGCCAGCAGCATTTACTGAGCACCTACTATGTGCTTGGCATGCTTGCAGGTCCTGGGGAGATAGAAATCCCTGCCCCCGTGGAACCTGAGCAGGAGACGGACACAAAGCAGGATAATTCACTTACTCGGATCCTATGACAGACAGTGATGACAGTGATCAAGGCCAAGATCAGCATGGGAGAGGCTGATGGTTTAGATGTGTGCTGGGGAAGGACTGCCAGGCAAGCTGGAGTATTCCAGGCAGTGGGAACAGCAGGTGCAAAGCCCTGTATGAAAAGTGCCTTGCCTGTTGGAGGCAGAGGCGAGAAGCCCACTGAGTGCAGCGGAGAAAAAGAGGGGAGGGTGTCCTGGGAGTTGAGAGCAGAGGTTGGGAGCAGGGAAGCTGGGAAGGACTCAGGCCTTCACCCTGAATAAGATGGGCTAGGCCAGGGCTAGGGCAGCCGACTACATTTCAATAGGTTCTCTGGACTCAGAATGGCAGAGAAAGGAGGGCAGGAGCAGGGAGAGCTGTGAGGAGGAGGTGAGCTTGGCTCAGGCCCGGGCTGGCACAGCCGTGGCAAGGGAGAGGTACTGGCTCTGGGATGAGTGTGCTGGCAGATCTGAGTCCCTGCGTGTGGGGGCTGTGCACCTGGAGGACCAAGGATTGTTAACTGGGATGCAGAGGACCTTGGGAGGAGCAGCTGGGGACACGAGAACTCAACTGGAACATGTTAGGCGTGAGGTGCCTGTGAGATACCCAGAGGAGACAGAAAGTAATTCTTTCCTAGAAATTGCAATTGTTTGAAAACGATGTCAAAACCAATTTTGGCCAGGCGCAGTGGTGCGCGCCTGTAGTCCCAGCTACTCGGGAGGCTGAAGCAGGAGGATCGCTTGAACCCAGGAGCTCTTGGCTGTAGTGCACTATGCCAGTCCGGTGTCCGCACTAAGTCTGGCATCAGTATGGTGACCTCCCGGGAGCAGGGGTCACCAGGTTGCCTAAGGAGAGGCAAAGCGGGCCAGGTCAGAAACGGAGCAGGTCAAAATTTCCATGCTGACTAAAATCAATTTTGTCCCCAGCCGCCTGCAACAGCTGAGGCCTCCCAGAGCCTCGGTCCATTTGTCTCACCTCTGCCTCCCCTCTGCTGGAGGCCTCACCTTCACCCAGTTCCAGGCTGGGAGCGTTTGGCCAGGAGGCCCCGGGGTCCTGAGAAACCTTGACCTTTTGACAGTCCAGTGCTCAAGGGTACAATCCCCTTCCTGGGACAGTCCCCGCAAAGGCCCGGGCAAGGAAAAGGCGATGGAGGACAGAGCCCCGTGGCTGTGCCCCATGTGCAAGGCCTGCGCCCTGGGACAGATGCTCGGCAGCCTGGCCTGGGTCATGCCCTGGGAACAAGTCACCCTAAGGCCAGAGCTCCCTGCCAGAATCCCAGCTCTGTCTTCTTGCATAAGTAGATCAAATGTTATTCCCTTGACATGTTCTCTCCCACTCACAGACATTTGTGTGATGGGTCTGACCTTTTTTGTTTTATTATTAGTCACTAACCACAGGTAACCCAGTTTTTCCAAATGATCTATGTCGCTTATAAAAGGCAACATCAACTCCTACTCTACTTGTGTTCCTGGAATTTGATCCCCAGCATCAATAAGCAACTGGGGGGGTGTGCACGTGTGAATTGTGTGTGAGCATTGTGCATGTGTGTGAGCGTGCATCTGCATGTGAACGCGTATGCACGTGTGGGAGCATTCAGTGTGGAATGCGTGTGTGAGGGTGTGTTTGTGCACGTGGATGGACGTGAGTGTGCATGCCTGTGCACGGGGCATGACTGGGGTTTTGCTAGGGGCGCATTAGTCTGGTCTCAGGGACACAAGGTCATCATGTGAGTGCAGTTTGGAATTGACTGCTCTGGCAGTAAAAACACGTTTTGATGCTGCATTTTAGATTGTATATAAATCTGAGAACTAATTTGTTCTCAGTAAATACTGAACAATAAACCAGCTTAATGGTCTTCATATAAAATGACCCAAAGTACTCACCCTGCCCCCGAAATAGCTGAAAATGTCCATGCTCCTTTATATTGTTTATTGGCACATATTGCACAGACTAGCACAAGAGCTGTGGTTCAGCGCGGTCCCGGGCCAGAGTGGCAGACAGCTGACTCACACCGCCTGGTCTGGTCTGCTCCCCTCGGCTGCCTGAGCGCTGTGTTGAGAAAGATGCCGAGGCTGTATTTGAGCTCGTGGTGAATGCTGCGACCAACTAGCCATGTCTGCTCTGGGTGTGGGAGGTGGAGAAGGCGACCCTGTGGGAGCCCTGGGGCTCCAGCTGGGTGTGCCTGAGTGGACAGAGGGTACAGGAGAGGGGTCCACGTGAGCAGCAGCCAGAATGTGGGAACAGGTGATCTCAAGAGGATGAGGAATGGAGAAGCACCGGGCTGGCTGCGGAGGGGGGAGCCAGACAGTGAAGCCTACAGTTGCACAGACCTGGGTTCCCCTACCTGCCTCCCAGCTCTGCCTGGTTGGGAATGTGTCAAAGCTTTGTCTTCCATGTTCTCCCCAAGGAGGCCACCCCTGTACCCTGAGGGGCTCCAGGAAGCACCTGCTCCCTCTACCCTAGGCCCGTGGATGGCCTTGGTGGCTTGTGGCTAAGGGAAGGGATGGGAGCAGGTGAGGACAGCACACTGACTGCCCGCCCCACAGGTGGACAAGACGGAAGACAAGTCGCTGGAGGAGCGGGGCCGCATCCTCATCTCCCTCAAGTACAGCTCGCAGAAGCAGGGCCTGCTGGTTGGCATTGTGCGCTGTGCACACCTGGCTGCCATGGACGCCAACGGCTACTCAGATCCCTACGTGAAAACGTGAGTGTGTGGCCAGGCTGGCCACCTCCTTCTCTAGCTACCTCGGGGGACAGGAGGCCCATGTGACCAGACCAGTAGTTTGTGTGGCCGGCACAGAACGCACCTGAAGAGCAGCAGGCACGGTGCCCACAGGCCGAGTTCTCTTCTGTGCTCCTTTGGCAACTCCACGGGTTAAGTCTACCCAGCCCCATTTCACAGATGAGGAAACTGGGGCCTGGAGAAGTTGAGTGGCTTCCCGGGGTCAAACAGATAGTTATCTCCTGATGCCCCATGTAGGCTTCGCCATGACCACAGACCCAGAAGGGGCCACAGATTGCAGGAGGGCTGGGAGATAGTGACAGAACTCTGCTCGGGCTTAGTGCTGCCACGTGCCCAGCCCTGTGCTCGTGCCACAGGTGCAGGTAAGGGTCCACCCCACCCGGCCAGCAGGGCCTCATGGTGGCACTGGAGAGAGACTAA
Source organism: Furipterus horrens (assembly GCF_987537825.1). NCBI lineage: Eukaryota > Metazoa > Chordata > Mammalia > Chiroptera > Furipteridae > Furipterus > Furipterus horrens. The sequence continues at coordinate 59,459,694 of NW_028327181.1, read as the reverse complement.
CTCAGGGGCTATGCAAGGCAACCTGGGCCTGAGTCGTAAACCTGTGCCCAGAGGGGCTGTGATGCTAGCTCTGCAGTGCAGCCAGGAGCTGTGGCCCTTCAGGTGACGACGAGTGAAGCAGGTGTCACGGTGACTGGCATCAGTGCTTTGCGCCCCCCAAAAGCCGAGGTGGATAGTAATCTGCATTCACAGTTTGACTCTCTCGAGGGCTAGGATGTGGGGAGGAGATGGGCTCCGCAGGGAGGAAGTGCTCCTCTTCGGTCAGGAGAACAGAGGAGTTGGGACGGACCTGGCCTCAGGGGCGGTGAGGTGGTCCTGGTGACAGAGGCCACAGGGACCCCGTGCGCCGCATGGTACAACTCTGCAGCCACCATTCCCACTGGTCACTATCCTATTTCTGTCACTTTTTAAATCAGATGACAGTGGTGCACTTTGGAAAATGGTCTGGCAGTGGCTCAAAAGGTTAAGCCTGGAATCACCATATGGCCCAGCAATTCCATTGCTCGGTATATACCCAAGAGAACAGAAAGCAGTGTCCCCACAAAAACATGCACATGAATGTTCATAGTAGCGTTATTCACAAGAGACAAAAGGTGGAAACAACCTACATGTCTATCAACTGATGAATAAACAAAAGGTGGTCTTTTCACACAATGCGATATCATTTGGCCATAAAAAGGAGTGAAATGCTGATTCATGCTACATGTATGAACCTTAAAACCATGATGCCAAGTGAAAGAAGCAAGTCACAAATGGCCCTGCACTGTATGACCCCATTTATATGGTACGTCTAAACCAGGCAAACCCACAGCGACAGACACTGACTGGTAGTTGTCGGCGCTGGGGGAAACGGGGACTGACTGCTAATGAATGCTAGGTTTCTTTCTGGGGTGACAAAACATAAAATTGTGATGGTGGTTGCACAACTCTGAATATACTAAAAACTGTTGAATTATATATACTTTAAAAAGGTACATTGTACAACACGCGAATTATATCTCAGTAAAGCTGTTACTTTTTAAAAATCCGATGCCACCAGGCTTCAAGGAGCAGCACCCAGGTGTAGTGGGAAGCTGACCAGGATCACTGGGGAAAGTTAGGAGCTACTAATTTTCCACATAAAAACAATGAACTGGGCCCCAATATCAACCATTAACAAAACCGTGATGTCCCGTGGATTAGAGACCACCATGCGGGGAAGGGCTATAACCAGGCAGAAGACAGAGGACACTCTATCATCATTGGTGGGAACCTCAACAATTCCATTCAAGTAGGAAACTGCGCCCTGTGGCTGCGTCATTTCCCTTCTTTGTATCCTAGAAACCCATACCTGGCTGGAAGCTGTTTATTGCAGCACTGCTTGTCACGGTTATAACCTGAAAATAGCAAAGCATTCATCAGCAGAGGCAGATTCACAGAACGGGGCATATGCCTAGAATGGAGTGCTGTGTGGTTAAAAATGAGTAACTTAGGACTAGATGGATTAGCATGGACAGCTACCCAAAACATGCTAAGCCCAAAAGCACACTGCAGAACGATGTATATAGTGTGATGTCTTTTTCTGGCCATTTTTTTTTATCCTCACCCGAGGACATGCTCATTGATTTTAAAGAGAGGGGAGGGGATGGAGAGAGAGGAGGGGAGAAACACTGATCAATTGCCTCTCACACACCCCCAGATGGGAACCTGGACCACAACCCAGACATGTGCCCTGATGGGGAATCGAATTGGGAACCTTTCAGTTCACAGGGCAACGCTTCAAAAGAGCCACACCAGCCAGGGCCCCAGCCCCAGGTGGTCATCTGAGGACAGAAGAGAAAGGGACTGGAAAGGGGAGCAAGGTGCCACCACCTCTACCAGTAATGCTAGAGTTCTCTTACGGCAGATGCAGTCTGATATTTTAAAATCAGGGTCAGTGGCCACTTACCAGGTTGACAGGATCTCCAGGGTCCCATGCTGGGTTACCCAGAAAGCAAGGTCTTACCTGGTACAAGGAGACCCTGTGGCTATGTCCTGACAGAGGGCACCTGTGAACTAGAAGAGATCAGCTAGGGAAGTGCCAGGCAGAGGGGCAGAGGGGCAGAGCTAGATGGGCCTTTTTGTCAGCACTCTTGTTTTTATACACCTCACCCCAGATGACACGTGCCTCGGTTTCCCCAGGCTGAAAATTGACCTCAACTCCAGCTCTTCAGAGTATGATGGAAAACACCAGAGTAACCATGCTGGTGATGACCATCACTAACGTGTACTGAGTAGTTGCTGTGTGCAGGCTGTGCTAGGCCTCAACAGACCCTCCCAGTTGCCCCTGCACTGTCACTTCTGTTACTGTCTCCACGTTATACCTGGGCAACTAAGGAAATTCGGCGACCTGCTGTGCCACCCTGGGCAACTCCTTCATTCTCTGGCCCTCTGCTTTCTTCTAGGGGCCTTAGGCGAGCAAGGACCAGAGGTGACACTGCTGGGGATGGCCCATGAATCCTGGCCAGTGCAGGAGGGGCTCCTGAAAGCCAGGGAGGGGAGACCACCGGGGCTTTGCCAGGACCCCCACGAGGTTGTACTCACTGGAGTGGGGCGGTGAGGCAGGCAGGGTGCTCCAGACAGAGGAGATGGGACCTGTTCATGGCTGGAGGCCCTGAGGTTGGTAGCCACCATGGGGATCCGGTGAGAGGTCACTAGGTGGACACAGGCCATGTGGCATTGAGGACGTGGGAATCCTGCAACAGCTTTCCTTCAAGGCACTCCCAAATGCAGGAATGGGTGACACTTCAACTGTGTGGGACTCCCCTGGCCTTTCTCCTTACCCCCCAAAGCAAACAGGCAAAGGACAAGTCAGAAAACAAAATCCCAATGAACAGCAAAATGGTCAAATAAGTGTAAGAAGCTCATGAGAAACTGAAGAAATTCACCATTATCTAGGTGGGGGGGTTTAGGGAAACCCATCTCAAAAATTGGGTTTATTGAAGTATACTGTACACACAGTGAGGGTCTCCCTTTTGAAGTTTGACTTACGTATTATTGTTCAATCTTGTTACCCACCACCACAGTCGAGATACAGAATACTTCTCTCAACTCAAAGTTCCCTCAGCCCCAGGCAACCACTGACTTTTCTGTCCCACTAGTTTCTCGATTTCCAGGCTTTCTCATCAAGGTAATCACACAATGCATCAGCTTGTGAATCTAGCTTCTTTCACGTGGCACAATGCACTGGAGATTCAGCCACGTGGTCACATGGGCCAAGAGCTTAGTCCCTCTTCTTGCCAAGCAACCGTCCATCGGACAGATAAGCCACAAGTGGTGCATCAGTTCACTGGGTGAAGTGCATGTAGTTTGTTTCCAGTTTTGGGTGATTGTATAAAGCTGCCAGAAAACAGCATTTTGTGTGGACACATGTGTTCATTTCTTTCCCCCACCCCCAGCTTTTATCAATACATATTTTGTAGTGTTTCTATAATGAACCGGTATTATTGATGTAATAAAAGTCACAGCTCCCCAAAACAGTAAATGCGAAGTAAAGCAACAATGAGATAGCACTTCCTGCCTTTCAAACTAGCAAGGAATTTTTATTAAGTTTATTGGAGTAATACTGGTTAATAAATTACACACATTTCAGGTGTACAACTTTATAATACGTTTACTGTCGCACACTCCCCACCTGAAGTCTTGTCTCCTTCCAGCACCTTGTAATTTAACCCCCTTCATCCCCTCTGTCCTCCCCTCACCCTGCTTCCCCTCTGGTAACCACCATTCTGTTGTATCTTGAGTGTTTTGTATGTTCATTTGTTGCTTTTTGTCTTGCATTCCACATGAGGGGAACCATGCCATTCTTTTACCATATGACTTATTTCACTATCAACAACCACCCATGTTGTCACAAAAATTTCATCTTTATGGCTGAGTAGTAGTCCATTATATACGCACATGTGTGTATATATTTATATCAAATCTGCTTTATCCAATCAGCCATTAAAGAACATTTAGGTTGTTTTCGTATCTTGGCTATTGGTAATGCTGTAATGAACACAGGAGTATATATCTTTATGAATAAGTTTCAAATTTTGGGGGCCGATACCCAGAAGAGGGATTGCTGGGTCATATAGTTCTCTTTAAATTTTTAAGGAGCCTCCATACTGTTCTCCCTAGTGGCTGCACCAATTTAATTCCCAGCAGCAGTGTATGAGGGTTCCCTTTTCTCTACATCCTCCCCAAAACGTTTGTCGTCTTACTGATAATAGCCATTCCAAGGTGTGAGGTGGTGTCTTTTCATTTTCCTGATGATTAGTGATGTTCATTGTGAAAATGTATCTGTATGTCTTCCTTGGAAAATTGCCTATTCAGATCCTCTACCCATTTTTTAACCCAGTTGCTGTTGAGTTGTATGAGGTCTTTGCATATTTTGGATATTAGCCCCTTATTGGAGGGATCATGTGCAAATATCTTTTCCCATTCAGTTGGATGCCATTTTATTTTGTTGATGATAGATTCTCTGCTGTGCAGAAGCTTTTTAGGTTAATACAGTTCCTTTCATTTATATTTGCTTTTACTTCCCTTGTCTTTGTGGTCAAGTTCACAAAAACCCCTCTGGGACCAAGGTCTGTAATTTTAGTACGTATGTTTTCCATGTATTTTATTGTTTGTCTTATATTCAAGGCTTTATCCATTTTGAATTAATTTTTGTGTATGGTGTCAGATACCAGTCTAGTTTCATTTTTACATGACTTTCCAGTTTTTTCAACACCATTTATTTGAGACTTTCCTTTGTATGTTTTTGGCTACTTTTTCAAAAATTAGTTGCCCATATGTATGGGTTTATTTCTGGGCTCTCAATTGTTTTATTTTTGCTTTTCTGCTAGTACTATATTGTTTTGATTACTGCAACTTTGTAAAATAGTTTGAAGTCAGGTAGTGTGATACTTGGCTTCATTCTCTCTCAGGATTGCTTTGGCTATTCCAGGTCTTTTGTGGATTTAGATTTCTTGTCCTATTTCTGTGAAAAATTGCATTAGGATTTTGATAACAGATTGCATTAAATCTGTAGAATGCTTTAAGTAATGTGGCCACTTTAATATTATTAGTTCTCCCAATACATGAACATGGAGTATCTTTGTAACCAGTTCCAGTCCTGGCCAGTGATGGCTGTTGGCACTGCTGTGCTGTCTTAAGGCTCCCCAGCCACCTGTACCAGGGTCTGCCGTGATGGGAAGGGGGGTGGACAGGGTGATGCCTCTTCCTGTTAGGACACTCCTTCTGCCCCTTACACTCTAGGTCATATTGTGAGGGCTCCACCCAACTTTTTCTCCTTTGCCACACTCTGGAGCGACAGTGGGCGCCACACTGCATCCGTAGCCACCTTGCCTGTCCTTCCCCAGTCTTGCCTCCCCTATTCATTCCAATGTATCATCAGATGTTCTGATACATGAAATCTTTAAAGCATGTCTGGATGCCAAGCAGGGGATCCTTAATGTTAAGTTATAGTTCTCCAACTTGTCATAAACTTAAGGGGAGAAACAAGTCTTCTCACTCTGCCAAGATACTAACATCCCAGCAAGGTTTTTTTTATTATTTTATTGATCATGCTATTACAGTTGTCCCAATTTTTCCCCCTTTGCCTTCCACCACCCAGCACCCTGCACTCCTTCAAGCAATCTCCACACATTGATCATGTCCATGGGTCATGCATTTAAGTTCTTTGGCTACTCCATTTCCTATTCTGTACTTCACATCCCCATGGCTATTCTGTAACTACCTATTTCTACTTCTTAATCCCCCTCACCTCTTCCCCCAGTCTCCCACAGCCCCCTCCCATCTGGCAACCATCAAAATACTCTTGTAGCCATGATTCTGTCTCTGTTGTTCTTGTTTGCTTAGTATGTTTTTTAGATTCAATTGTTGATATACATATTTATTGCCATTTTATTTATAGTTTTGATCTTTTTCTGAAATAAGTCCCTTTAACATTTCATATAATACTGGTTTGGTGATGATGATCTCCTTTAGTTTTCTCTTATCTGGGAAGCTCTTTTTATCTGCCCTTAGTTTCTAAATAATAGCTTTGCCCAGCAAGGATTTTTAAGGTGATGGTACTCAGCTGTGTCAAGGGCATTGCATGTCCACTGTATGGCCTTTGTGGAGGGCAAGTTGGCAAAATGAAGGAAGCAGCTTGACACATGCATGGCTTTGGGTGGGTAATTTCACTTCTAGAAATTCAGTACTTTGTTCAACAGATGTTTATTTACCTACCCAGTGCCAGGCACTGAGATGGGTGCCAGGAGCTGGTACTGGGTGACAGATGTGGTCCTCACCCTCAAGAGTACACTCAGCAGGGGCTTAGCAATTGTGACTCAGTCATCTACAGCAGGACAGGGTGAGGAGCTCTGCAAAGGAGAGGTTCTGAGCCTCCTGTCCTGGCTTCTAAATAGCAGCACCGTGCTGAGCAGCTTTCTGACCTTGGGCAGTTCCCTCTTCTTCCCTGAGCCTCATACGAAGACACCAAAGTCTAAGCTAATGCCAATGGGGAGCTGACTCACAAGCCAGGCTTCCCCCTCCCCTTGGGAAGCATTTATGTTACTGCCCAAAAGGCCTTTTTCCTTCCTCAGAGCTCCAATGAGGTTGCACAACTCCACAAATATACTAAAAACTACTGTATTTTATACTTTAGAAAGATGAAGTTTATAGATCTCAATACATTTGCTCTAAAAAAAGTAAATTTCTGACAATGGACAAACACTGCTAAAATATTTTTCTGGTGAGAAATGAACTTTGTGAAAAGCAGACTTGCAGAATCAAGGAAAGTCCTCTAGGTTAGGGGGATCGAGGGGCTCCATGGAAGTAAATTCCAAGAAAGGGCATGTGAATAGAAGTCCAGGCGATGAAGGAACCTCTTGTTTCTTCTGCTGGAGCTGACTGCCCACCATCGCCACAAAGTAGCGCTGGGGAACCTGTGATGATTAGGGTGAGCAGGGAGGCCATTCATAGCTCTGGGGGTCAAAAAGCTCTTCTAAGTCCTGCTGGCTCAACCTGTACCCCCGCCCCTGCCTATCCATCGGTTCTCGTTTCAGATACCTGAAGCCAGATGTGGACAAGAAATCCAAACATAAGACAGCAGTAAAGAAGAAGACCCTGAACCCAGAGTTTAACGAGGTACAAGGGGCTGGTGTAAACCACAGGAAATCTCTCTCCCAGGACAAGGGGCCTGGCAGGGACTGGGTTCTCAAGGGCCACAGCTTGAAGAATGGGAAGTGGGTGCTGACAAGAGAGCCCCCTGCCATGGGGGGCTGGAGAGAGGCTCAGGCCAGGCTGAACCAGGCCAAGGTGGTGCAAACAGAGGGGATGGGGCAGCCTAGAAAGATCTTCAGAGGATGGAACTTGACGGGACTGGATGTGGAGCTGACAGCAGGCAAACCCAGCAGCAGGAGTAGGTGGTGAGGGAGATGGGGGAAGCTCTGGGTGGGGCGTGATCAGGGCAAGGAAGGAGAGAAGGGCAAGCAGCACAGGGGCCTTGGGCAGAGCCTGAGCAACGCAAGGGCAGACAGAGGAGATGCTTCCAGAGAGTGAAGGGGCACCGGTTGTCGGAGCACCATGGGAGCCGGTGGGAGAGAGGGCTCCACAAAGGGAGTAGTCAGTAGAGCCAGACCCAAGAAAAGTCAGGCACACCAAGGCTGCCAAACCTGCGTCCATTTAGCAGGAAGGAGGCTCTGGGGAATCTGGACAGAGAGGCTTCCTGCAGTGACAAAAGGCCGAGACTCTACCATGGCCACCGCCAGGCACTGACCGCCTTCCTGTTCACCCACCCCTCCCCGTTCGTGCCCTCACCATACCTCGGAGTCCCCCGAACCTATGGCATTAGTTCTGACGCTCCCCTTCTGGCCACTAGGAGTTCTGTTACGAGATTAAGCATGGGGACCTGGCCAAGAAGACCCTGGAGGTCACTGTTTGGGATTACGACATTGGAAAATCGAACGATTTCATTGGTAAGAGGACATGATGAGAATGCCATCTGGCCATGTACCTGTCCTGCCTTGAAGCACAGACACGAAGAGGCTGCGGGGCTGGGGGTGGGGGGGTGGGGGGGTGGCGTCACCTAGGAGTCTGTGGTGGAGCAGGAGAGGTGGTGATGGTCAGCACCCCGGGCTGGACTCTTGAGCCCTTGTGGCCCCAAACCCATGGCAATATGTGCCTAGTAGAGCTCCCCTGGCCATTCTTGCTTTTTCTTTTGGTCCCCTTCCCTTGGCCCCTAATATGTACCACTGCACTCTGCCCCAGCACTGCTCTGGTCCTGGGCAGAAGGGCAGGGTCCCCAGGCCTTAATCAGAGGCAGGGGGAGCTACAAGTGTGGCATGGCGGTTAAGATCACTGTCCACCCTCAGGGCTCTGTGCACAAGGTGGAGAGTCTGGAGCATAGGAGGTGGGGGGAACACTGGTTCCAGAGGGACAGGCAGCAGGAGCACCTGCCCCCAGGCCCCTGGCTTCCCCCTTGACTCCCCTCCTGCAGGCGGTGTGGTTCTGGGCATCAATGCCAAGGGCGAGCGCCTGAAGCACTGGTTTGACTGCCTGAAGAACAAGGACAAACGGATCGAACGCTGGCATACACTCACCAATGAACTCCCTGGGGCTGTGCTCAGCGACTGACCAGCCCCACCTGCCACCACACCCACCCTTGCCTGTCACTTGGCCCAGTACAGGCCTGGCCCTAGGCTTCCTCAGCTGCCACCAAGGGCCTCAGCCTCCCCGTTTGGGGATATCCAGGACACCTGCTAGGACACAGAACCACTGAAGCCCCTGCCTGGAAGCCACGGAGAACCCAGCCACTCAAGGAACAATGAGGGCAGAGCACTGGGTCTGCTTTCAGTCCCTGGGGGCATGGTAGGGCCAGAGGTGCTTGGCCTCAGCACCCACCCCAGGGATGGGGAAAGGACCATCCAGGAGGCGAGGACCCTACTAGAGGTCAGCAGTTATGTCACAAGGGATCCAGGCTGAGAGACTAGAAGTGCAGGGGCGCCTTGATGGGACCAGTGAGAAACGAAGGGAACTTTAGGAAGAGGGGCATGCAGGGAGGAGGCTGGGGACAGGACTCTACACCGGTTCATCTCTGGCATTACTGGACAGGTGGAAAAAGTTGACCTGAGAGCCAGGAATCTTGTGAAGTTTCCAGAAGCTCCCAACGAACATGAGCACTTGGCAAATGCATCACCCAGTGACTTCATAAGCCCCTAGGGATGAATGAAATCCAGGGCCTGCTCTCAGGGAGTCTCTGGTCTCCTCAGGGAGTAGAAAGCAGAGCATTACAATGGAGAGTGAGGACTGCCAAGACCAGCCTGGCCCACCTGCTAGTGCTCTGGATTCTGCTGCCTGCTGGGCAGGGAGGTCTTCCTGTAGGTCATGCTTCAACAAGGCCTGAAAGAGTAGTGGAGTCTAGGCAAAGGGGAAGGGCAGTGTAGGCAACAGAAATGGTCTGCAAAGGCCTGCAGAGGACAGAACGGTGACTGGGCCAGAGACTCGGCATTTCTCGGGGGGGGGGGGGGGCTGCAGGGTTTGTTAGGACAGGAGTGGAGCCTAGGAGTGATGGCAGCCAGCCCCACTCCCTTCACATCCTGGCTGCCAGGGCAGCCTGGGCTCATAGCTGAGGGGGAAGTGACGGAAGCCCAGTGGTGAAACATGTTGGTGCAGGGACACATTCAGTCCTCAGACCCAGCTCGCCCACCTTTGATCACTTTCTCCTCCTAAGGAATCTGGGGGCTGAATCCTGCCTCTTGTTCTCCCCAGAGTAAGTATCAGGTCAGCTGCAGTCAAGACAGAAAAGGGTCCTTTGTTTTGCATGAAAAGCAGCAAAACAACTTCCTTGTCCTCACCCTCCTCTTCCCTTGCTCTGCCTCCGACTGGGTATTGGGGGACCTCTGGTGGTTGTCCATGCATCCTGGCCCTTCTGTGGCCACTGATGTCCCTCTCAGGAATACTAGGCAGCAGTCCAGGGCTTTGTTTCTGAGAAAGCTAAGAGACACCCTTCCTGGTAGGCCTGTTTATACCCTGAGTCAGTTTCTCCAAAGTGAGCTTGAAAGGTTGGGGCTCAGGTCTGAAGCCCCAGACCCTCCCTGCCTATCAAGGGGCCTTCAGGAATCCTGGATGAGCAAATGCATAACAAAGGGACTTCTGTGTTTAACCCATCACTGTGCTGATGGGAAACAGAGCCCAGAGAGGGAAAGTGACCTGCCCAAGGCCTTCAGCCTTACCACAGCTTCTCCATGGCCCCTTCCCCATGCCCAGCCCAGAGCTCTGGACACCACTTATGGGAAGTAGGGTGCTGGGCTCACACACAAGAGGTCCTGCCAGCTGCCTGCCTAGTGCTCTCCCCTACCTGCTGCCCACACACGAACACTAGCAGCAGGGCTTACAGGGGCACAGGAGTTGGGCCTTCTGCTGCAAACACAAAGCACACCACCTGAGGCCTGGGGTGATGACATGAATCCCACCAAGTGCTCATCAGCCCTCTCCCAGTTTGCAGGGAACTCAGGACTGCAGCCCCCACACAGTACCTGGCAGCCTTTGCTGGTCATGGCACCATCTTTAAGAAGGCTTTGTATGTGTGAAAAGAGTTTTCACAATCCGTGTGTCTGGGTTAGTTCTGGGTAGCTTCCTAACTTTGCCTTTTGGAGGGCCTCATTCAGAGAAGAGACTCACAGCCTCTGTGAAGCCATGGAAATGCTGAATAGCAAAGCTACAAGGGACAGTGAGATACATAGGTAAACAGGGCCATCTGGGACAAGAAGTCAGGACTCCTAGCAATCAGCCCAGAGCCCACTACTGACCCAAGCTGTGCCATGAAAGATGGTTCCAGCTGACCACAGGCTGCGAGGCGGGGCTTTTGCTAAGCCAGCCCAAGTGGAGGATGGGGTGCTTGGGCAGAAGGATCCCCAGGGAGTTACAGAACCTTCACCAGAGCCCTGGCACTGTTCTAGACCACTTGCAGATTGTATCTCTGTTAAAGAAAAGGCTCTTTGAGAAGCTGCAAAGCTCTGCCTTTAACCCCAAACTGGCATCTTTTCTCTGGTCCATTAGACCCACAAACATGGGAAATTTGACACCAAAAAAAAAAAAGTCATTCCAAAGTCAGGTGTCAGTAACCAGGGGGGTCTCCTGCTGCGCGGCATCCAACTCCACCTCCCTTCCTGGTCTCTGCCCAACCCAGTCACCACTAGCCCACCCCTGACGGGCCAGTCTTCCAACCCTGAAGCAGTAACCTCCTGACCTCTAGTGGCGAGAGCGAGGAACTGCACCTCCCGGCCCGTGCATGTCCAGCCTTTGTTCCTTCCCAACCGACAGAACCTCCCAATGCATGGACTCTGGCTGTCGTGGACACAGACTCTCGTGCACTGCTTAACACCGTTTTGCTACCATGTGATGGTTGCAGATACCGTCCTTAAACTGCAGCCCCACACACAATTTTTGTACTTTCGTCTGACCTACCCGAAGATGTCCTTTTTAAGTCTTATTTGTTAATATTTATAATGACATATAATCCAAAGTAAATGGAAATGTTAATTGTGATCATATTGGCTTGGGAGACTCATTTACTAGGGTTGAATGGCTGGGCAGGAAAGAATAAGAGTGGGACTGGGGCTTATGCGCCCATTTCCTCATTTACTCCTCCCCAAGAATGCATGTGAGGTAGGGTCCCATGTTACAGATGAGAAAACCGAGGGCTGAACCACTGGTAGGCGACAGAACCAGAAGTCAACGCATACCTTCCAAGACTTTTTACACCAGAAACTGCATGCATACCATCAACCACCCATTCAACAAGCAGCTGTGGCAAATTAACACCAGGCACTAGTCTAGGCTCCTAGGGCAGTTTATCATCAAGACAGTAAACAGTGAATATAATCATCTTAAAAGAAAAAAGGATGAACATAAAGTAACAATATAGGCCAGGCTGCCTGGGATTAAATAGGGAGATCAGACAGGCCTGTGGACAAGACGACTTCTAAGCTAAGACCTGGAGAGGGTGAGGTAGGGAGCTACGGGAATACTTGGGGAAGAACGTTCCAAGTGAAGGAAACAGCGCCCCTACGGGGCGGGGCAGGCCTGAAGTGACAGGAATGTCAAGGAGGCCCTTGTGACTGGAGCAGGGTGGGCAAGGGAAGAGCACCGACAAGGGTACAGCCCAGACAGGGTAGGCCTTTCTGTATAGCCTGGTTTTCACTCTGCATGAAGGGAGCTGACTGTTTCTAACAGGCCACCCAGCAGAAAACAAACCTGTGGTCGAACAGGTCATCAGTTCCTGTTTGGAGGTCCCTCTCATGGTTGTGTGACAGTGAGTCCACGGTTCGAAGTCTAAATGGAATCCAGTATCCAGAGCAAAGGCAGCTGGGTCCCCATCAGAGCCTGCTGAGACATGACTTTGGTCAAAGTGTGGGACACCAGCCCCCTTGGCAGCCGCCTCTGTGCCAGACTAATTTTCTACATGTCCCGCACATTCTCTGAACTACCTGATACCCTTCCAGTGCATTCCTGTTCTGCTTATGTTAACTAGTCATATCATGTTATTTTCGACAAAGAACACTGCCTGGTCCTCTGATGCAATCTGATCATCTAGGTCTCAAGTGTTGCCTCTTTTGAGAGGCCTGCCCTCGCCACCTCAGTCACTTTCTCCCACATCCTGTTTTCTTTTCTTCGTGGCATTTACCAACAAAATCATCTATATTTGCTCATTCCTTTCTCCCCTCACTAACCTTCATGAGAATAGGGGTCACATCTTTCTTATTTACTCCAATAACTCCTGACCAGGACTGAGCATGGAGTAGCCCTCTAGTATTTGTTGAATGAAAGGATGAACGCTGCCACCACAGGCAGTTTGAAAGGAGCCAAATCCATGTGTCTGGAGTATGTGATTATTTGTTGGGTCTAAGCCCAGATATGTGCACGAGACTTCTGTTAGCTCTGAAGACTTCTGGGGTACAGAAGAGAAAGGACCCCATGTACTACACTGTTATCCTGAGTACAGAAAAGGGACAGAATGGGTGGGTGAGGGGGGGCTGGGGCTGCAGGGGGATGAGGAGGAAAAGTAGTAAAGGGATGGCAGGAATGGGCTTGGGAAAAGCTAGAGGCAGGCAGGGGTCAAGAAAGCCAGCCACTGCTCTCCACTGCAAACTCAGGGCTCCACGGGAAGTGACAGCCCAGGATGGCCTCTGCAGTGTCCAGTCCCCACACTCAGGGCCAGCAGCAATGGGGATGGGGAAGCTGGCTCATCGGCCAGTGGAGCCAGTGTTATATTAATCCTGATCATTAAGATTCTTTGGTGCATAAACAAGCACTGTGCTACTCTTTATGAGACTGTTAAACAGATCATCTTCCAGCCAGGAAAAACTGTACAGAACAAGTCTAAAGATGGACGCAAAGTGAGATGGCGCACTAAGGGCAAGACTGACGGAAAGCTCAGAGTTCAGGCCCGGGCTATGTGAGGTGAGGACAAGTGAGGAGCAGGACGCAAGCACACGCTGTTCCCAGGAGTGAAAGCGCCCTCTGTGTCACTAAGACCTGGCCAGGGCCATGCTCATCCACAGGGACATGCTGGAGCAGTCCCCAGCTCCCCAGAGCACTCCAGCACAAGCAGAGGCTATGGTGGGCAGTCTCCTCCGGAGACCGCTCTCCCCCTAAATATTCCACCACAATGACGGCAGCATCCCTACACATACGCCCAAGAACAGAGGGAGAACAAGAGGACCACCAAGTGGGGAAATGTAAGTAGTTCCCGTGCTATCTCATCAGAGAATCCTTCAAAACTCTAAAGAAAATAACAGACCTGAGAGGAGGTGCCAGAATTACAGTATTAGTGGCAGTAACATGCATACAGAGCCCTCAGTGAGATATGTAGATGAAATTTACTCAAATCATCATCATGAGATAATTTTAATACCCACTTTATAGATGGGAGAACGTTTCAGTGGCACTAAGTAGATTCATAACGTAGTGCAACCATTACCACTATTTCCAAAACTTTATCGACCCAGAAATTCTGTATCCATTAAACAATCATTTCCCACTCCCTCTCACCCGTTTTCTCTCTTTGACTTTGCCTATTCTGAGTATCTCATATAGCTGGAATCATATATTTGTCCTTTTATCTCACTTAATAGTTTCAAGTTTCCTCCATGTTGTTTTATGTACACCAGAAGCTGTTCCTTTTTTTTTTTTCTTGGTAATATTGCATTGTATGGATATGCCTCATTTTTGTTTATCCATTCATCTGTTGATGAACACTTGGGTTGTTTCCATTTTTTAGCTATTTGTGAATTATACTGACAGGAATATTTTTAAATGTCAACTTTTAGTTTTTCAAAGCATATGGCATAATCTGCAGGACAATTTCATGAATTCCTCAGGATTCATTTCCAGTCAGCCATCAAAAAACAAAAAGTTCCCATGGTCAAAAGGAGGTCTTACTGAGCTTTCAACCTCTTTGAAAGATCTGGCTACGCAAGTGCTCTTGCCCTCTCCTGCCTTTTGAATTAAATAGAATTCTATTTGCTTATGTACAGATTTTTAGCTATACCTCTTTGCATTATTCTTAGTGTGCTTGCTCTCAGTATTACTATATATCCTTAATTTATCAAGGTCGTCTTAGTTACTATCAAAGTTATATTTAAGAAACTTAAAATCAAATGTATCCATTCACCATGCCCTGGCTGCCTCTTATGCTGTAGTTAACATATATGTGATGTACCTACATATATTAACCCCAAAATATAGATCTATTCTTTTCTTTAAACACAGTATTTTTAAAGAACTGGGAGAGAAGTCTTTTATATTTACCTTATTTACCATTCAAGTGTTCTTCCATTCCTTCTTGTAGATCATTATGAATGTCAACTGTTCTTTCTTGTCTTTAGTGTCACTGAAGAAAAACTATTAGTATAATATTTCATCACCCCAGAATTTCAGGCATAGGCTCATGAACATAAATGCGAAAATTAAACAAAATTTTAGTGAATCAAACCAAAAATAATTTAAAGGATAATATATAACTGGTTTACCCTAGAATTCAGAATTGGTTTTAACATTCAAAAGGCATCAGTGTAATTCATTATATTAGCAAACTAAAAACAAAAACCCATATTACTATCTCAATAGGTGCAGAACAGGCACTTGAGAAATCCAACTTCTATTCCTGACCACAAAATCTCAGCAAACTAAAAATACCAATGAACTCAACCTGACAAGGGGCATCTATGAAAAACTCTCAGCTAACATCATATTTAATAGTGAACAACAATGCTTTCCTCCATAAGATCAGGAACAATACAAGGACGGTGCTCTTACCATGTCTACTCTACATTGTATGGGAGGTTCCAGTCAGTGCAATCACGCAGAATAAACAAAGTCTCCAGACTGAAGAAAAAAGAAGTTAAAACTTGATGTTCACAAGCAATATGATTCTCTATGAAGAAAACCTGATGAAACCTACAAACCACTACTACTAGAACTAAGAAGTAAGCTTACCAAGGTTGCAGGATACAAGGTTAATACACAAATATCCATTTTATTTCTATATACTAGCAATAAGCAATCAAAATTGAATTTTAAAAAGCAAGAATGTTACACAAACATCAAAAATATGAAATATTTAAGAATAAATCTGACAAAAGTGGAAGACAGTACAAATTATTGCTGAAATTAAAAAGGCCTAAACTATTAAATACCTTATTCATGAATCAGAACTCATTATTATAATACACATTTCACAAAATAAGATATACACATGGCAAATCAGTATTTAAAAAGATGCTGAATATCATTAAGTCATTAAAACATACAAATTAAAATCACAATGGGATGCCACTATATACCTATTAGAATGAAAAATTTTAAAGGACTGACCATAACAGGTGCTGGAGACGATGTAGATGAACAGGAGCTTCCAGATATTGCTGGTGGAAATGTAAAATGGTACAATCACTTTGTCAAGCAATTTGACAGTTTCTTATAAAAAGATAAATATATATCTACCATACTACCCAATCACTCCACTATTCAAAAACAAAAGAAATATATGCCCACATAAAGACTTGTACACATTCATAGCAGCTTTATTTGTAACAGACAAAAACTGAAAACTCAAATGTCCATCAGCAGGTGAATAAACAAGTTGTAGTATATCGTAACAATGGAATACTTCTCAACAATAAAAATAATACACAAGATGAATCTCAAAACAATCATGTTGAGTGAAAGGAGCCAGACACCACTCCTAAAAAGAAAGAATAAACTGTATGATTCCATTTATATAAAACTCCAAAAAAATGCAAACTAAAGGTAAAATAACAAAAAGTTGATTAGCGGTTACTTGGGGGTTGAGGGAAATTATAAACTTCGAGGGTGAATGCTGATTGTCTTGATTATGATGGTTTTACAGGTGTATACATATTTCAAAATCTAAACTGTATAGTTCATATATACACTTTGTCAATCATAACTCAAGCTGTTTTTTAAATGAAATGTTGTATCTTTCAGAAACTTTCTAAAAGTAGCCAAATACACACAAAGAATATTTTTCCTGTTATACACATAACACGTACTGTATTTTTTTCATGTAACAATATATGCAGACATCTTTCCGTATCAGAAATGGTTTACCTCATTTTTATAATAGCAACATAGTATACATAATAAAGATGTACCAAGATTGATGGTTATTTCTAATTTGTCATTATAATGCTGAAATGAAAATACTTTGCATATATTTGTGAGCACACTCGCACAACCAAGGGGTGCATGAATTTAAAAAACTTTCATTTATATTGTCAAATAGTCCTCTTAAAAAACCTGTCTCGGGACCTACATCAAATTTAGAATAAATTAATTTAGCAAGGTTATGAAATACAAGATGAATATGATATTACTCTAAGTAGCAACAATTTGAAAATAAAAATACTATTTAAAATACCACCAAAAATTCAAATACCCAGAAATAAGCCAAACAGAAGGTACCAGATCTCTACAGAGCAAACCATAAAAATCATTGAAAAAAAATATATATATATCTAAATAAGTGGAGGGATATACTGTGTTGATTAATTTAAGAACATGACTATATAAAGATGTTAATTCTTCACAAATTTATCATATATTTGATAAAACCCTAATCAAAATCCCAGGTTTTGTTGCTGCTGTTCTAGTACTAAAATTGATAAGCTGATTCTAAAATGTGTATAAAAGTGAAAAGTGCCAAGAATAACCCATATAATCTTAAAAGAAAAACTGGAGGACTCACACTACCAGATATTGAATTATTTCAAACCTAGTGTTGCATTGGCACTAGAACAAACAGACCAATGAAACAATAAATGGTGCTGGATCAACTGAATGTCTAATACAGAAAAATATTCTTAATGTCTCCCTAATTAAGGACAAAAACACAGAATTCTAAATCTAGACATGAGAGGTCAAACAATGCTTTTAAAAAAATAACAGAAAAGATTAATGATCTTGGTGTAGGCAAATATTTCTTAAATAGAACATAAAGCACTTACCTTAAAGGAAAATATGGATAAACTGGATTATATCAAAATTAAGAACTCCTGTTCACCAAAAGACATCATTAAGAAAATGAAATAGGGCACAGAATGGAAGGTAATTGCATTAACAACTCCAAAGACACTCTTCCTAAAAATCAGGAAGATGACAACCCAACAGAAAAACAGGCAAAAGGGAATATTTAACAAAATGTCCAAATGTCCAATAAAGCTATTAAAAGTGCTCAGTCTATTAATCATCAAGATGCAAGTTAAATTCACAATGCTATACAAACTCACCCACATGCTACAGCTAAAAAGTGACCGGATGAAACGCCAGTGAGGACGTGGTGCAAATGGGATTCTCATACTGGCAGTGCTGTAACACAGCACCCCTCTGAAAACCTGTTTTGTGCTATCTACTTAAAACTGAACAACTCTATTCCCCGTGACGCAGTAGTTCCATTCATACATATGCTACATTAATGCATTTATGTATATACCAAACAACATGTATAGAAATGTACAGAACATTATTTGTAACATCCAAAAACTGAAAATAACCCAGTTTCCATCCACAGAATACAGTGGTATACACACACAGCACAGTATCATAGAGCAATGAAAAGACGCTATTTAGGTAATAACATGGACTAACCCCACAATGTTGACAGGGGGGAAAAAAGGTGTACAATTCCATTAATATCAAGTTCAAAAACAGGCAAAACTAACCAATGGCCATAAAGATACTGGTTTAGTTGCAGGAATCACTGAGAGGGAGCGTAAGGGAGTCTTCTAGATTCTGGTCCTGTTCTATTTCTTGATGAAAGTGGTAGCTAAATGATGTGTTCCTTTTGTTAAAATGTATTAATTGCATACTTTTGATGTATTTTTATACCCAAATTTAAAAAAACCTTACTTTAAAATTACCTGATATACAAATGTCTACAGTACAAGGAACTTTTTTAAGAAAAACAATTCACAGCTCTCATACATGGCAGGCCTGTACCTACAAACCCTATAGTGAGCTGATGGTGCTGGAGTACCAACCCAGGATCTTCCCCAAAGCAGTAACTGAGACAGTACAGGGCGTGTTTCCTAAAAAGCTGGGAAGTAATACCTACTTGTCCAAGCTAACCTATTTTAAATCGAAAGAATTGTCCCAACTGTAAAAATTACTAATTCTTAAATTTCTAAATTAAGCTTCAGATTAAAAACTGCCGAAAATTAACCTAGGTAATAAGCCTTTATGATCCTTCCTTTTTAGACAAAAGCCACCTCAGAGTCCTAAATATGTCATTTATATTCTAATTCAATTTTAATGATTTATATTACAGCTTTTGAAGGGCTATATCAACTGTAAAATATATGCTTACCTCAGAAATGTTAAATTATCTTAAATTATCACTTTAGGGTAGAGAAGTTTCAATAAAACACTGAGTTTTGATAAAAAACAAAAAGGTAACCAAACTTTGAATCCTGCTTGAATACTACCAGTTCCATGGCTTCTCCCTACTTGTTTCCCTATTTGCAAAATTTAAGTGACAGCTCACCTAATTATCATCACCTATGTGCTACACTGCAAAGACACCTTAAAACTGAGCACAGTGCCTGGTACACAGCTAATAACCAAAATTAGCTAATTATTGTCCATATCAATTACAAGCCCAGTAACACTGATATATAAAACAAGACAGGGTTGGATTTTGCTGATACAAGTTGGATTCAGCACTATCACTTCCTCTGAAAGGTCACAATTTCTTTAATCATCCATCTTAGAATTTTACCAGGAATCCCTGTGAACTATTACTCTGTAACAATTTTCAAAACAAAAATCTTTATACCAATTTTTCAGCATGCTCCCTCTCCTCTCTACTGTCCTAGGATCAATAACATAGCTAATTTATAGTCTTTTGAGTGGCTTTTGTCTGGGGTAGGAACCAAGTTGGAAGTTATGATAAATTGCATAACTTTCCCTTAGAGCAATAGAACTGTTCTGTTTATTCTCATCCTAGAAGCAAAATTCAACATTAGAGATTTGCTTTTCTGGTCATCCATCCCAAAACCCAAGCATAGGTATCAACCCATTTATTGGTGCCATTTTTAGAAAACATCTGGGTTTAAAACTTTTTACAAAGCAAAACCCTAAGAATTATATTTAAAATACAAATTAACTACATTCAAGTTATAATGGTAACTCAAGAGGTTTCTATGGAAATCAATTGATTTTCAAAGATGACTAAACCAAAAGCTGAAAAACTCCAGCTTTCCTAACCAGTTATAGGAAATGGGAGTGACACTGCCCCTACAGGACTGACCCTTTCTACCACCTTCCAATCTTTGATAGGGACCTTTATAAAGACCTGTACCAATCATCCCTCTTTTAAGTACCTCATTGGTTTCTTTGGGTGGCAGGTTTTCTCTCAATACCAAAATTGCCACAAACTTAAAAATGTTCATAGCATCCTGTTTGCTAAGTCTACACAGCCAACTAAGGAACCTTTCACTAAATTCCTGATACAGAATGATCTATATTAACTAAAGTATCTATACACATTGATATACAAACAATCCTGTTTTAGTGGGGGGGGGGGGGGTCGCGGCGGCACATAGCTATACTATTGCTTAACCATGTATACAAGTACAACTGAGAATGTAATTATATTCTCTGCCCCTGGCATTGACCTTGGTGGTGGTAGTGGGGATAGGAGTAGTTTTACCTCAGCCTGAGGATTATTCTAAAATACTCAGCCATATCTCATTATACAACCCAAAACTCCATGCTAGAAAATAATCCATAATTACATGTGTATTAAATACACATTTCTACTTCAATGATTAAAATAAATACTGTATTGCTACATGGTTTAGAAGACAGGATGGGTAATGAATTGACTCGGACTACTTAGTGTTCTTCAAAGCCAAGTTACAGGCCATTTTTTTCTAAAAATAATACATCATCATTGGGAAACAGACAAGCGGTTTATGAA
This sequence comes from Furipterus horrens, assembly GCF_987537825.1. Classification (NCBI taxonomy): domain Eukaryota; kingdom Metazoa; phylum Chordata; class Mammalia; order Chiroptera; family Furipteridae; genus Furipterus; species Furipterus horrens. The sequence goes on along the minus strand of NW_028327181.1, from coordinate 59,439,203 downwards.
AAAAAGATCTTTTCACATTCAGGCAAATAATACCATCAGTGTGTTTAGACTATATAGAGATTTTATTTTAGAAAGATAAAAGATGGAGGCGCAATAATATTTGGCATTTTTAATTTAGGTTTGTTTTATTTAAGTTTAATGTTAATTCCATGCTGTGTTTCAGTAAGAACAATACAGATTCTGTATCTGTGGCTCCAGTCAGATATCCAGTAGTACAAATTAGCTTCAAGTTACACATACTGAACAAAAGAGGTTGAGCGAGCGAAGGAGGGGGGGGGCGGGGGAGAAGGAAGGAGAAGAAACAAAGAACTGAACACGCATGCAGGCTTTTCCATACCACCTTCAACGCTAACCTGCTTCAGAGGGAGAGTAAAAGTAGGCAAGAATGAGCAGCCACGGATTGTTGAACTGTTACCAGCACCATGCTTTTCAGCAACATTTCAGCAGAGTTTGAAACACTTTTTACAGCAAAACCATTACAACAAACTCCCCAAACCTTTAACCACCTCAAGCTAACACCCAATTAATTTTAAACTGGTATAAAATCCAATTTGAACAATTAGAAAAAGGAAAAATGATACCATTATGCCTCTATAGTGTGATCAACCTCTCTCTTAGATGCTTGCTTCACCTAGAAATCTAATGGCTTTCAAATGTAATTTCCATTTCTAATGGTTACCTTGCCACATCTGGCAGGAAACAATACAGTAATGCTGAAAAAGCCTCTATACAGTCCTGTTAGTGTCTTAAAGAACCTAAAAGCTGGACCAGTAAATCCACAGAAATTCACTCTTGCCTTTAAGAACTTTTGAAAACTGTTTTTAAAAAAACCAACAGGGCAGGAACCTAAATTCTGAGACCAAATGTAAAAGTCAGATTTGGTGGTTCTCAGTGACAATGGGGGAACTTCCAAGGGGGATGGGATGGGAAGGAGTGGGGTGGTCAGAGATGGTTTCTCTTGTTGGCTTTTATGTCTCACTGATTTTCATCTTCCACATCCTGCAGCGCTTCTTTATTCTGCTCTTCACCTGCAAAAAAGAATGACAGTTAATTATTTCATACTGACTAAATCAGCCTGTCATGGTCACAAACAAAGGTATCATTCCAAGCATAAAGACTCCTTGTATTTGCTACAATCCGTATTAAACAAAGACAAGCAAAGAACTTCTACCATCCTTGACATCTGAGATGCCTAAGCCAAGAGGTAGGTGCTGCTGGATCAAGGTCCTAAATGGTCAATAAGATGGGAAAAAAACTGACACAGTAAAAGTCAATGTTTTTATGCTAAATAAGCTCTTAAAAGTAGACAGCCAAGGTAACCATATTATTAAAATGATATTCAAGCTTTCATGTATATTGTGTCAAAATACCCTTTCTCAATAACCTCACCTCATCAAGAACCAGGTGTATTTAAAAAAAAATTTTTTTTGCAATATCTTAATTTACCCACTAGCTTCATATCAGAAATACTTTAATAAATTGAACTGAGCAGTATAATGCTCCCAAGGACTTCTACAGCTTTGGAGAGAGGGTTCCGCCTTTGTAAATATTTTATACCTTGTATCTTCGTCAGTCATACCAAACCACAACCAGATTTCTCACTCCAGAGTGAAACAGCATGCTCAAAGTAAACCAGGCCACTGAGGTTATTAAAGAAGGGCATTTAGACGAGTTCTCTCATGCCATTTTCCTTTTCCCTTTGAACATGACGATTAGCCTGAAGAATTTCAACTATGACATGCAAGAGAAAGCAGCCTATTCATCTACCTATTCATAAGCATTCATTAAGTCAGCCACAATAAAGAAGCATGCAAGCTTTTGCTAAAAAATAAGACAAGTAAAAGTTACATTCTTCTGAGCTGTAACAAACCACTTATAATTCCTACATATTACTAGTTTGAGTCAAAATAATTGAAAAATCAATGAATTAATCCAACGATCATAATATGACAGTTCAGACCATCCATCCATTCCTACTGCTTGTTAAATTGCTTAATTAGGACGGACAAATGACACTGAGACTGGTTGTCTACAGACATAAAGCAGTTACTCTAAGAAATGCTTTTAAACAGTCTTGCTCTTGCCAGTGTAGCTCAGTTGGCTGAAGCAACCGAAAGGTCGCAGGTTTGATTCCTGGTCAGGGCACATGCCTCGGTTGCAAGTTTGGTCCCTGGTTAGGGATACCAGCAGCAACCAATCAATGTTTCTCTCTCACATCAATGTTTCTCTCATTCTTTCTCCCTCCAATCAGTAAGCATATCCTCAGGTGAGGATTAAAAAAATAATGAACAGTCTTAAAAAGACCTTGATATGAAAAACGATAGATGTCACAGAAACAAGGGTTAAGTAAAGATTTTATCATTTTAAAATTTCCTTTGTGATAAAAATGTTTAACATTAATATGTGACTTAAAAGTACTTAACGTACATAAATACTTTTGACTCATATAAAGAAAAAGATATGCAAAGAAAAATAAAAAGATCCATTTATTGAGGAAAGAAATGATGGCCCACACAACTATTCTTCCCCAAAGAACAATTATGTATTCAAAGAACAGGAACATTTCATTCATTTTTAACAGCGATATACTATGCCAAAATATAGTTAACATACAACAATAGAGCACACTCTAATTCACTCATAAGCAAACATCAGATTTGCCAAAAGTTCCAAGTAACTTTGGCATAAAAATATGGTCAGATAAATCACACCCAACCAAAAGTGACAGAGGGTAGCAAATCATAAATGTCTTAGGTTTTGCATCCTGGAATGTAGAACAGGCAGTTTTGTAAGCAACAGGATGATGATGATGATGATGATGATGATGATGATGATGATATGCAAGCATGATTAGTGAAGAACCAAAACTAAAAGCAGAATTCACTGTGCCATGATAATGACTTACAAAGTAGTTTTTAGGAAAGAAGAGTTGGGTTTTCCTTTAGGAATCTATATTGCAAGGAGAAAGGGAGGGAGAACAATCACATGAAAGCAACGTTACAAGAAAAATAAACCAAGGGAGTAGGACAAAGGAAAACCTCAATGACTTTACTGGAGTCAGATTTTGGCCTTTTTCCTTTGTATAAACTTCACTCTAAGAAACACGTTGTTCCTTTTACCTTTAAGAGGATGAAATAACATCCTTTTAAAAGGTATACAGAAGACAAGTTTTCCTTGGATATGTTATTTCTTTGCCCACTGTTTGTAGATTTGGGGGGAGGAGAAATGGGAGATAGAGAAAACATATTTCCTCTCTGTAGATTTGCATATAAACAGTCATCTGATCACAGGTTAGGAGAAAAGGACTGAAATCACTTCATGAGAAAAAGTTGTCATCCCTTTAAAAAATTATGTTCCAATACACTCAGACAGACATTAACATATTCTGCAGTCAAAAAACATGTGTAAGTAAAAGCTTATGAACCACACTTCTTCCTTTAGAAACCCTCAACTCAAATGTTTTATGACACAGTTTTTCCTAGTAAAGTAAAAATGGAGAAAACCAACTAAATATTGGGTTGACCAAAAAGTCCATGTGGCTTTATTTCCATAAAACAAAAGACACATTTTTCATTTTCACCAATGACTTTGATTTGGATATTTTGAGTATGTCTGCTATCTCCCGCTATTGGCTTCTAGCGGGTAGAGGCCAGGGTGCTGCTAGACATCTTCCAATGCATAAGACAGCCAAGAAACTTCACAAACCACTTTTGACACATTTGATTAGGCACAGTACCTTCTCCATACACTGCACAAATCTTGTTTTGTGTTTCAGTTGCATTTTTTTAACCCTTCTTGAAATAATAAAGCATAATACATCAAAAATGTTGCTTATTTTCTTCCATTTTTCAATATTAAAATGGCTACACAACAATTCACCATTTTGAAGCCCTGGCTGGTGTAGTTCAGTGGGTTGAGTGCTGGCCTGTGAACCAAAGGGTTGCCAGTTCAATTCCCAATCAGGGCACATGCCTGGGTTGTGGGCCAGGTCCCCGGTTGAGGGCGTGCCAGAGGCAACCACACACTGACGTTTCTCTCCCTTGCTTTCTCCCTACCTACCCCTCTTTCTAAAAATAAATAAAATACTTAATAAAAAGAAAAGGGGCCTGGCTGGGTAGCTCAGTTGGTTACAGCATCCTCCCAATACACCAAGGTTGCAGGTTTGATCCCTGCTCCGAGCACATACAAGAAGCAACCAATGAATGCATAAACAAGTGGAACAAATAATGTCTCCCCACCCCTAAAAAATCTAATTAAAAAATATATTTTAACAATTCGCCCACTTTAATTTTTTTAATACATGCTGATGACAGCCATCACAATACAGTCTAACAAAATTGTTTATAATGAAGTTAAAGACAACTAAGCACTAGTAGAGATACTATACTGTACAGAAAAAAACAAACAAACTTTTTGACCAAACCAGTAATTCTGAAACTAAATTCAAGTAACCTCCTGGAAAACTGCCAATTCCATGACCATAATTTTTCTATATTCAGCATTGATTCTAAGTCACAAAACCAATTTTAATAAAACATTATGTAATACTATACCTTTTGGCAAAACTAGGAAATAATGTCCTAGAGTACCCACAAAGTTATAAATTCAGATAGTTTTGTTAATTTTACTGAAAGATCAAGATACTACTTGGATTTCTCAGTGTTAAACTACCACGTTTCATAATCCTATATATTTTATAACAAAGCTCTTAAATGAAAATGCTTGTTTCAACCAAATTTAACCAACAGTTCAATTTAAAAAGTAAAAAAATTGAAGCAATTAGATTTCCCTAAATTAAGAAGACTTTTAGGTCTGAACCAGTGTGGCTCAGTGGCTGCGCATCATCCTGCAAGGTGAAACTGGGTCGTCTGTTGGATTCCAGGTCAGGGCACATGCCTGGGTTATGGGTTCAGTCTTTGGTCAGGACATGGGCAAGAAGAGGCAACCGATTATGTTTCCCTCTCACATTAATGTTTCTCTCCCTTTCTCCCTCCCCTTCCCGTCTCTATAAGAAAAATTTTTTTAAGATTTTATTTACTTACTTTCAGAGAGGGGAAGGAAGGGAGAAAGAGAGGGAGAGATACATCAGTCAGTTGCCTCTCACATGCCCCCAACTAGGTACCCTGGTCTGCAACCCAGGCATGTGCTCTGACTGGGAATCGAACTGGCAACCTATGGGTTTGCAGGCCAGTACTCAATCCACTGAGCCACATCAGCCAAGGCTAAATAAATATTGTAAAAATAAATGAACTTTTAGGATTAATCTATGCCAATGTAATAAAATATCGTGATATGAAGAACCTTCCCAACTATGTAAACATTAGCATTTTAAAGAAATGTCTTATTTTTAAATGATCTTAATAAAATGACACCTGATAATTAAGAAAGAGTAATTGGGGTTCTGTATAAAAATGGTTATCAGTGATAATAACAGTAGCACTAGAAAAAATAAGAAGCATCAAATGGCTTAAAAAATAGCATTTCAACCCAGGTCACCTTCTTTTTATTTTTACACCCTGGCTGGTGTAGCTCAGCGGGGACTAAGCACCAGCCTGTGAACCCAAGGATTGACAGTTAAGATTCCCGGTCAGGGCATATGCCTGGGTCCCAGGCCAGATCCCCAGTTGGGGGCGTGAGAGGCACAACTGACAGACATATCTCTCGCACATGTTTCTCTCCCTCTCTTTCTCCCTCCTGTACTCTTGTGCTCTCTAAAAATAAATAAAATCTAAAAATTTAAAAAAAAAAAATTTTTTTTAATGTCCCCAGGTCAGAAGGGTATGTATGGTTTACTTATGAGGTCAATAGTGCTTACCGAACTCTCCACATGCTGTCCTTTTATCCCCTCAAAGAGGCAGGTTTATTAGTCTTCTCAGAGCTGTGGGTGACTATGAGGAGCCCACAGCTATTTGTCCAATTCTTAGTAGTTATTTTTAGAATACAAAAGAATTTTATGGCTGGAAGGTACCTTAAGTTATTAGTTCAAAGATAATAAGTTGTTTTTGAGTCCCACTGATTGGTGGTAGCAGTTGCCTGAAGTGCTGTATTGAAAAGTAATTGATGCAAACAGGATAAATTAAAACTGGACTTAATGCAGTCCCTGTAATGACAAGGAGGGTAATCTTAAGGAGAAAAATCGCGATTCAAGGAAAACCACAATACTCAGTGGTAGACTATAAAGTAGTGCAGCTGTCTTTAAAGTTTATTTTCATTTGAAAATTAAACTAGGTCTGTGACATCATCAAAGATGCTTAATTTACAGGCAAGAAGAATGTCACATGCCTTGCAACTGGATGTCATTCCTTGCAGAGAGAGACTAGTTTGTGGGTCATGTTGCATAAATTAACATGTGTGTTGTTTTCATAGGGCATAAGCCTATTATCTCATTACCTGAGTGATTGTCTGTATGTATAGGCCTCACTTAATCCTGTCTGCATTGCTGCCTCCTGAGACTCAGCGGTTTGGTTGAACTATGTGGCTGGGTTGGTGGTCTGTAGGCTTCACTTTAAAACTGGTTTCTCTTTTCTATCCTAAAGGCTTGGACACAAAGGGCCCAGAGGTCTGGGGGAGTGGGGGTGGGGGGACACCTAAAATATTCCCCTCAGCCTAAACTAAGTGGGCAAAAGGGTTTTAGACAGGTATGACATGCCTTGCACACCTTCCTCCAAAGAGCCTTTTTTATTCCCCCTAATATGGGACATTGAAAAATTAATCCCTGCCTTTTGTCATCAAGTGGTTATGGATTGAATGATGCCTTTTAACCCTGTTGCCAAATCTGTTGCCCCCAGAATACAACAAGGATGCCAGCCCGTTAAACCAAGCATGCTGTGGTCTGGGGACAGCCAACTGACCTGGAGTCTGCAAGATCCTTCCCCATGTGGGAAGGCCACCCTCCCCGCCACACCCCCACTCTTATTAGGGATTTATGGACCCAAGGGTAGGTAGGACGACGACCATGTCCAGCTCGAAGCAGCCAGAAGAGCACAAGACCTTCGACCACTGCCCTTTATAAGATTATAAAGGGTCTTAAGTCTGAGAGGGGGGAACTGTTATTTTTTATTGTTACAAAAAAATAATTAATTTTTTAAAAAAGAAGAATATAGGAAAGGGTGAAGCCAAAGAACTTGTATGCACGACCCATGGACATGAACTAAGGGGGGGGGGGGGGTTGCTGGAGGGAAGGGGGGTACTGGGCAGAGGGGAGCAAAGGGGGAAAAAATTAGAACTATTGTAACAACATAATCAATAAAATATACAAAAAAAAAAGTAATTGGTGGCTCCATCTAGATTTGTTAGAAAAGTGTGCGAGTAGGTCATGCACTACATAGCTAAAGCCAATCCTCGTCAATATCTAAATACTTCAGAGCTAATGGTGAGCTCTAGAAGTTGAATCACCCAATTCTCACTTTAGCACCATAACCCAAGATAACTCGAAAACGTGACATTATCCTTCTAGAGTAAGGAAACTGACAATTTACCTGCCTTGATACCTATTTTTAGAGACACCTTTAAAAAGTATAATGCTTCTAAAGATAATACTGTATGTTGGTTTGACCAAGACTACAGCTAGCCTCATGCAATGCAATATATGCTTCAATATGGGAAGCACACCTTTAATGACAGGATCTGCAGCTAAAACTGACAACAAACTTTTCGTTTCCACTCCCTACATCACCACCAACTGTAAAGCTATCTATGGTCACATCACACTAGTTTGTCCTCCCGTGTTCAATGATCTATTTTGTATGAAAATGAGTCTTTGGAAATAAGCACAATAAAATCTCCTTGAAAATAAAAAAGTGGACTTACCTAAGAAAAAGATCAAAATTATGAACATTAAAATGTTAACAAACTCACAACTATCAACAACTGAATCCAAAAATTAAAAACAAAATCCAACTAAGCAACCAGAATAGGAACAGAATCATAGGCATGGGAATCATTTGGAGGGTTATCAGCTGGGAGGGGGGAGGGGGAGAAATGGGGAAATGGTGCAGGGATTAAGAAGCATAATTGGTTGGTACAAAATAGACGGGGAAGTTAAGGATAATATAGGAACCAGTGAAGCCAAAGAAGTTATATGCACGGCCCATGGACATGAACTAAGGGGGGTGGGATTACTGGAGGGAAGAGGGGTACTGGGCAGAAGGGAACAAAGGGGAAAAAAATTGGAACTACTGTAACAACATAGTCAATAAAATACTTAAATGAATAAATAAATAAATAAATAACTGGCAGCCCTGGCTGCTGTGGCTCAGTGGATTGAGCTCCAGCCTGCGAACCAAAGGTCACTAGGTTTGGTTCCCAGTCAGGGCACAGGTCTGGGTTGCGGGCCACATCCCCAGTTGGGGACATGTGCAAGACACCACACATTGATGTTTCTCTCCCTCTCTTTCAGACCCTCCCTTTCCCCCTCTCTAAAAAAAAAAACAAAAATAAAATATTTTTTAAAATAAAAGTGATAAACTTGGGTTTTTACTACATTTAGAATAAACAGTAAACCCTCCACCCCATGATAAGTTCTATAAACTACTCTTGTGACTGTTGACTACTGAAAACTCTTCAAAAATTAAGACTATACACCAGACCTCTTAAATAGGACCCAAGGGCAGGACATTCCATTTACTGTACTGAATCCATAGGAAAACATTCCTTTTTTAGATAAAAGATTTCCAGAGAAGACACTTCATAGATATCTACTGATATCATCTAGTTTTAACCTGAGGACACCACTCAGCCAAAGCAGTGATCATGATCTTCAAATACAATTAACCTTAGATCCCTTAAATTAAATCTGAGTAAGGTAAAATGAACTTCCTCTCCCTCCATCTTTTAAAACAGTGTGAGAGAACAGGTAAACTAAGTTTAGCAAACATTAATTAGAGGTAAAAGCTTTTAAACCTTTAAGTATTAATAAAGATTCCCTTTTCCAAACAGGTATTTTATCATCTTATAGCCCAGAATGGAAGACTGTACTTTGATATCTTTTCATGAAAGGTAGTAATTAAACTTTGATAGTTTGGAGGATAGTTTAGAGGAAACTGTAGCTTGATGTAAAGAAATACCAAGGAATTTCTAAGAGTAAAAAGATCCAAATGGAAAGAGACACATTTAACTTGAGTTTCCTTACCGTCACCCTGCATGTCTGAAGTCCATAGTGTCAGATTATCACGTAACAACTGCATGATAAGTGTAGAGTCCTTATAGCTTTCTTCACTCAGCGTATCCAGTTCTGCAATTGCATCATCAAAAGCTGCTTTTGCCAACCTACAAGTTATTTACATAAATGTAAATAAATAAACACAAAAATAAACTTAAGTCCAAAAACAGAATTAGAAATGCTGTAAGTTAACATATCCATGTTTTTCCCTTCGGTTTTCCTACAATATGTGATAGTGACACTTGAGTACTTGGGTTTAGGCAGTGAAATAAAGGAAAAGCTCATGTAACTGATGACAATTTAACTCCCCATTTAATTTTGCAATCTAGCAACTTTGAAACTAAGGAAACTTTTGGAACACCACTTCTTACTATGCTTTCAATAAGTCTATCAGTAAGTAGACTATATAGATCAAATTCCAAACTAAAGCACCATCCAAAATATATGTATAATATAGGTATTTCCAAGTTCCAGTCAATAGCTCACTTATAATGCAAACAAAATTCTGAACAGTATCTCATCAAAAAAGGGAAATATAGAAGCCACAGAAATCTAATGATAAAAGTCATTTACTATTAATTTAAAAGAAACAAAATCCACATTTACTGAGTAGTGTGTACTATGTACACTGAGTGATGCTGGGTACTGGTGGGGAAACAGAAAAAAAGACATATAATCTGAGTCTGCAGTAAACTTAAAAAATCTAACAACAGGACACATAAAAAAATATTATAGAAAAAGAATGATGTGCTATTCTAGAGAAAAAGCTTCCGGGACCCATGAGGCACAAGCAGGAGAAGTAAAATTTGAACTAATTTTAGCAGGCAGGGAAAGAGCAAATGGCTCACTTTAGACTATAGCAAAAACAGGAGAAAACAGGAGGTCACTTAATTTGAAGCGATGTATGGGACAGCTAGACTGGAGACTAACAATGAAAGATTCAACCAATACTATCAGCTGAACAGATAGCTATAACTTCTTCAGTTAAGACATATATCTGTTTCAACAAACTCAAATAGCCACTTAGAATATTTTAAGATAAGTATTAATTTGCATTCAAATGAATACACCTTAAATCAGAAAACTCTCTCCTTTCACGGAACATTTGGTCCCTAGATATTCAAAAATACTGAAGTTACAAAGGACAAACACAAATGGCCCTTGAACAACATGGGTTTGATTTGCACAAGTCCACTAACATATTTTTTTCAATAAATATACTGGAAAATTTGAGATTTGTGACCATTTGAAAAAAACATGTAAACTGCATAGCCCAGAAATATCAGAATCCATAGCTAGGTATCTCATGAATGAATAAAATATATGTATTTTCTCTTCCTTTTGATTTTAATAATATTTTCTTTTTTCAAGCCTACTTTACTTAATAATAACAGTATATAATACATACCACATAGAAAATTGTTAATCAACTATTTGTTATTCGTAAGGCTTCTAGCCCAAATAGGCAAATTCATAAAAGACAGAAATTAAGAGATTACAAGGAGTGGGGGATATGAAGTTATCACTTAGGGGTTATAGCCTATTTTAGGTTATGAATAAGTTCTGGAAATAGATATGGGTACCAATTCAATTGTATACTTAAAAATGATTAGAATAATAAATTTCATGTCACATTTACTTCACCATAATTTTTAAAAGTAAAAGCTATGTACATAAAGATATTCCTTAAATTGACATCTATATCAAAAACTGGAGATAAAGATTAACATCCATCAGTGGGATGGAAAACTTTATATTAAAATAAAAAATACAAAATGGCATACAGAACATAAACTTAACTATATTAAAAATATACCTACAAATACTGAAAACTAATACATAAAAATGAAGGTAATTTTATTATAATTCTTCTCACTCCTTTTTCCCACTCTCTTAAAAAGTTAAGATTCTTTTTAATCTACCAACAAAAAATTTACCCCATCCACATAATTATCCTAACTGCTCTCCTAGTGAAAAGAAGTAGGATTGCTTTGAATTGAGATACATGTGGCTTTATATTGTCCAAAGCATCTTCAATGAGAGCCAAAGGAATGCTTTATTACATGACCAAGCCTACAAAAGCAGTCCCAGGGAACAAAACAGAAAACCAAGTAGCTATTCTCCTTTGCAACCTTTTTCACTTGCATAGTGAATACTTTTGTTATCCGTAACTTACCTGCAGGCACGGTCAGGGGAGTTAAGAATTTCATAGTAGAATACAGAAAAATTGAGAGCAAGACCTAAGCGAATTGGATGCGTTGGTGGAAGTTCTGTCATTGCAATATCACTAGCAGCTTTATAAGCCACTAGGCTGTTCTCTGCAGCCTCCTTCCTGTCATTTCCTGTGGCAAATTCAGCCAAATACCTGTGGTAGTCCCCTTTCCTAAAACAAAAACAAAAAGAATTAGAAATAATGCTTTTTAAACAAAAAATAACTTTAAATTTCTCTATGTGGAAAATATATTATACAATTAACTGGTATACTTTAATCATTCTCAAACGTCTCTTTAGGAATTACTGATTCACCTATTTTTCTCAAGAGATTTCATTGTACCAAATACAAACAAAATCATGAAATTTTAACTGAAAACCTCTAAAAAAAGTATCGACAAATCTACTACTTGATAGACTAGAATATCAGAAGTGATTCCAAAGAATGCCACAACTGTTTATTAATCATGAAATAAAATTTCCATATAAAAATGTTAAGATTGAACTAAATAATGTATTGCTGTAGCTAGGGGGAAACTCCACATAGGCAAAGGAATGTAAACAGGTAAAGTAAAACCTAGCACATTCTTACAGTAATAGTCTTACCATCCTAAATACTGTAATATTAATATTTCATTAGCAGTGAATTTTCAAATGAGAATTCAAAAATTAAGTTTTGAGAATCACTCCTCCCATATAACTATCCTTCCAACATTAAACAATTATTCTTCAGTAAAAATTGAAAGCCTACATAGAAAACATGATGATTTTAAAAGGGCCAACATTTAATCTGACATTTTCCCTTCCAATATAGAACCTACATTTTATAATAGAAAACCTTGGACTCGCCAGTGTTAGCTGCTGGAATGAGGTGTTTGTCCAGTACATCCAGAATGTCACAACAGATTAACTTTAGTTCAGTCTCAACCTGAAAAAAAGTTTATAACTTGTTTAAGTCCAAGAAATTATAAATTACAACACATTCTACCTCTGGTTTTGAAGAACAGAGCTGTATTAAACAGAATTACACATCCCTCTTACAAAGCCTTTCGAAACCCTTTTGATACAAAAAGCAAAGACGTTTTCTCCAGGTTATACAAATACCTTATTTCTATGTGCTATTATTAGTCAAGGGCTTTTTAAAAAATGAACTCATAATTCAGGTAGAGAAGAGTAACACTGATTACTACTTAGTAAGTGCTATACATTTATATCATTAACTTCTCTAATGAGGTAGCAAACACTGTCTTCCTTTAACACGGGAAAACAAAGATTACAATATTTACCCAAAATTCACCAAAAGAACTTAAAGAGGCAGAGCTAGGATTTGAACCAAGGCAGGTTGCATGCCTGCCATCACAATTTATAAGGGACAAAATAAAAATACAAACCGAGGCAACTTGCTTGCCCCCAGTGCTCACGTTCCTATTATGCTCAACAGCCAATTACTTCAGTGGTAGAAATACATTGCCAGTTATGGCACCAAAAATCTGTATACCAAATAGTCTACCATGCCAAAAAGGCACAGCACCCTTAACACACCTACATAGCTAACCTTCCCAAGTTCCTCTCATGCCCTCTGTAACAACCTTTCCATTGTAAATAATGCTCCTGCTTTCTCTTCTCCTATAATCTAAATCTTGATCCTAACTAAAATTAACTTTCCTGAATACCTACCCTTCTGGCTTTTTAAGTAGACTGCTCTAGAAGGAATTTCTGAATCCTCTTAGGTCCTCACTGATTTGGTATGACTGCTCCCCTTGAAAGTTTACCCTTTAAGTTCTAATTTCTCAATTTCTGTAATCAACAGAATCTATAGCCCTTTCATCCACAATCACTGAGTATCTACAGCCTACCCCTCCAACTCCTACTATCACACCATGGAATTATCACGTTTCTTTCAACATAGTTCCTTGATTTCAACTCTATGACCTTCACTAGGCAATACACTAACTGTGGCTGCTCTATTCCAGACATCTTCAATTCTAGTATTTCACTACTGGACTTGACTTCTTTAGTTCCTTTACTCCCTGTTATTCATACTAGGGACATATGACATCCAGCCTCTTGAATCTCTCTTCTTCTCCTGATTTATCAATCCTTCCTTTTGCTTCCAGCTTCATTTCCTACTTAGCCAAAACCCCCACTCCAGCACACAAGACTTCTCTCTTTGCTTTCAACTTCCTCATTTCCTCATCCCTCTGATGCTCCACACTTGTCTACTGACAATCCATATTCTTTGTTCCAACATATTTGAGCGTGACAGTCACACTGACACCAGCTCACCACCTTCTTCCACACAACCCCAGATACGTTAATCACTCAGAACCCTTGGTTTTCCCATCTATAAATTGAAATAATGCCTACCCTTTACAGGGGATCATTTAAAAATTAAATAAATACAATATCTTACACAATTATATATCTCCCCACTCAGAAGTGTCCAGTAGAGCTGGAAATAGCACATAAATGTAGATCCCTCTTCCCTCCCATGAACAAATTCATTTCCCACCTACTTTGTGCCTGCTTCTGTAATTTCTCTCACTATACTCTGTGTTATATGCCTATCTCTTTCACTAGGATCAGTTTCTTTTTTTTATTTTTAGAGACAGGAGAAGGGAGGGAGAAAGAGGGAAAGAAACATCAAATCGGTTGCCTCTCATATATGCCCTAACAGAGGACCAAACAAGCAACACAGGCATGTAACCTGACCAGAAATTGAACTGGAGACCCTTCACTTTGCAGGACAATGCCCAAACAACTGAGTCACACCAGTCAGGAAAAAAAATTTTTTTTTAGGATCAGTTTCTTAGCAGCAGCACTACTGACATTTTGAGCTAGATAATCCCATGTCTCTACCCACTATATACCAGTAGCATGCTCCAAGCTGTGACAACCAAGTTTTTCTCTAGACATTCCCAAATGTCCTCTGGGAAGCAAAATCACCCCGACTGAGAACCACTACATCAATGGCTATCAAACTTTTCTGACCAAAACTCAGTTAAAAAGAGTACTACATAAATGTATATACATGCATACATATTTGAAACAATACCTTCATGAAATAATGTTCAGTGCCCTCTGATATTTTTCTATTAAAAAAAAGCAATAACTATACTGTGGATCCATAAGGATAGTTAACTATCTTTCTCATCTTTCCACCCACAGCACCTAGCAAATTATGTGGTGCGGAAGAGGCACATAGATATTTGTTAAATTGCCCTGGATGGTAATTTCAAGTTACTCTATAAAGTTACCACAATAAAAACAAAGATTAAATTAAGTCTACTTGTGCAATGCTCAAAACTGAACACCACCCCCTCAGCAGCTTCCAAAAAAAAAAAAAAAACACCTCTGTCCTGAAATACTGCATAACATATATTCCTAATCCAGGTAAGCAAAAGATACATGCCCATTAAAATGTAAAATGTATATTACGTATATGTACAACACATAGAGCCCTGGCTGGTTTGGCTCAGTGGATTGAGCGTCGGCCTGCGAGCTAAGTGTCGCTGGTTCGATCTTCCAGTCAGGGCACATCAGAGAAGAAAAACTCTTGACTCCAAAAAACCTCCGCTGCCTTGCGGCATACCTCTTCAGGGGAAAGGCTAAGGGAGTAAACCCCGACAGAAAATCCGGAGCCGGAGTCCCTAAGGCGGTTTGACGCTGTAGTCAACACCGGCAACTCCTGCGGCGCACCTGAAGCCAAGCTGTATTGACTCCGTCTTTCCCTTGGACCCTTCAGCTGCGAAGAGAGGGGGGGTCTGCTGCATGGGCAACAGCAGACCCTCCATATCACCCTGCCCAGGCTCTGTAGCTTCAGCTTCCCTGGAGAGGACACTCCAGCGTCATCGCAAGATGTCGATTCAACACGGGAGGAGACAGATACCATGTCACTCCCGAGTCGGACTGCACAGCCATTCTCAGCGGTGCAGATAAAGACTCTTAAGAAGCTACACCATCGTCTCTCGAGACGGACGGCTGCCGACGACGACGACAACACATAGGTATTTTAGATCACAGCCTCATAGGACACCTAAGGCACCTTTCTTGAAAGATGTCTAGAATATAATAATCTCACCATTTGCCGATATTCCCGAATCATTTTTAGTTTGTCTTCTCCTCCCTTGTTTTCTTCTTTCTGTTCAATGCTGCTGATTATTCTCCAGGAAGCTCTTCTAGCTCCAATCACATTTTTATATGCAACAGATAGGAGGTTTCTTTCTTCAACTGTCAACTCCACATCCATACCTGCTACTTTCTTCATTGATTCCACCATTTCTATAACAGAAAAGTAAAATGAGACCTTACAAATCTTAACACATCCCTTCCACAACAGGTCTTTTTTCTGTCAAGCTAATGTAAAACAAAATATTAAAATTTTAACATAAAAAAGCCTTTGCAATCAACAAAACTAATGTGAGTAAAAAAACTAAAAGCATGTACAAGAAAATAAACTAAGAGCCTAGAACAAGAGACTCTGTTGTATGGAGTCAAGAAAAACTTCAAACAGTACCTAGTATAGTATGGTTTGGAGAAATCTCTCATATTAAATAAGATAACTAGGGCCGTGGCTGCTGTGGCTTAGTGGATTGAGCACCGGCCAGTGAATTAAAAGTCACTGGTTTGATTATCAGTCAGGGCACATGACTGAACTGTGGGCCAAGTCCCCAGTTGGAGGGCATGCAGGAGGCAACCAATCAACGCTCCTCTCGCATTCATGTTTCGCTCCCTCTCTCCCTTTCCCTAGCTCTGAAAATAAATGAATAGTTCTGGCTGGTGTGGCTCAGTGGATTGAGCACAGGCCTGCAACTAATTAATGTTTCTCTCACACATCAATGTTTCTCTCAACTAATTAATGTTTCTCTCACACATCAATGTTTCTCTCCCCCTCTCTCTCTCCTTACTCTCTCCTTTCTCTAAAACTAAATAAATAAAACCTTTTGCCCTGGCTGGTGTGGCTCAGTGGACTGAGCGCCAGCCTGTGAACCAAAGGGTCACTGGTTCAATTCCCCGTCAGGGCACATGCCTGGGTTGCAGGCCAGGTCCCCAGTTGGGGACGCACAAGACGCAATCACACACTGATGTTTCTCTCTCTCCCTCCCCTTCCTCTAAAAACAAAAATATTTTAAAATAAGGTAATTAGGAATGCACACCTACCCATTTCCCAGTAAAAACAATTGAGCTGGCAGTTTAAAGCAAATATTAAAAATTTAAAGGCTCTAAAGCATATTTTCTTTCAAATAAATTATTTCTAAATACAATAAATTATATTTCCCAAATAACAGTCATGGAAGGAAAAGGAATTCAGCCATATAGCAAACATCTTTGAATGTTCCCATCCTTCCTCTTCTAAGGGCACTGTTCATCCTTTGAATTCATTCATGGGCAAAAGTTTCTGTGATTCCTATTTATTACCACTAGGTGGCAAGCAAAGAACAGGGCCCAGATAAGCCTTGCAAGTTCCCCACAGTATAGGAAAAAATAGGTAATGCAATCCATAGTGAATGCAACGAACTAGAAACAGATCAATAAACATATTAATGAAAACCACCACGCTTTTAAAAAAACTGCCATACTACCATGTGGCTCTCCAACTTTACTTAGATTCAGAATTTTGGTGATGAGGCCCAAGAATCTGCATGTTAACAAGCATCTCTAGCATATACATTAACACTAAGCATAAGTATACATTAAGAAATGATGCAGATGGTGACTTATGAAACGCTGTTAATGGTTATGCTAAATTATGCATAATCCCAGGAAAATATATTTTAAATAATTATCCTTTCAGGCCCTGGCCAGTGTGACTCATATGGTAGGAGCATCGTCCCATAACCCAAAGGGTTTCAGGTTGATTCCTGGTCAGGCCATATACGATGCATAGGGAGGCAACCAATCTTCCACCACCACCACCCCACCCCCCGCCGCCCCTCTCTCTAAAAGACATGAAAAAATGGCCTCAGGTGAGGTTTTGTTTTTGTTTTTTTTTTTTTTTTTTGAAGAAAAATTATCCTTTCAGGAGGATCAGTTAATTAAAATATTAAAATGGTAAGGTCTTTGGAAAACAGTTCAGTAGTTTTCTTATACAGTTAAACAGCACAAGAATTCAGCAATCCCACTCCTAGGTATTACCCAAGATAAAGAAAAATATGTCTTCACAAAGACATTTACACATACGTTCACAAGTAACTTTATTCATAATATCTAAAACATGAAAATAGCCGAAATGTTCATCTATGTGATGAACTATTACTCAAGAATAAAAAATAACCTGACCCTCAAAAGTAACAACATGAAGTTCAAAAACATCATGCCAACTGAAAAGTCAGACCAAAAACAGCAGTATGATTCCACTTAAATAGTGTTCTAGAACATACAAAACTATATAAAAACAGAAAGAAAATTAAGTGGTTACCAGGGTATGGGGGTGAAGTGAGGGGCTTCTGTGCAAAGGAAAACAAGAGAAATTGGGGTTGGGGAGATAGAATTAAATGTTCTACTGTGGTGGTTAGACACTTAAATAAACTTATTGAAACTTACTGATTTGTACACTTAAAAGTGGTATATTTTATCTCATATATAGTTTAATGAAGTTAATTTTTTAAAATGCAGTTCTGAAGCATTAGAAAAGAACTATTAGAGAGTATGGTAATAAGACCGTGAATAAGTAAGTGCCTGAAGGCATTCATTTATAACATCCAAAAAAACAACAACAAAAAAAATTTTTCCCCCTGGCTGGTGTGGCTCAGTTGGTTGGAGCACCATCTTGTAACCTAAAAGTTGCAAGTTCAATTCCCAGTCAGGGTACATGCCTGAGTTGTGGCTTTGGCAACCAATCAATGCTTCTCTTTTGCAATGATGTTTCTTTCTTCCTAAAAATAATGAAAAAAAGGTTCTCGGGTGAGATTTTTTTTAAAAAGGAGGAGGCGGAGGTCCAATATTTTAAAATCCTAGTCATGAAAAAAGGCTAAATTTAGGGCAGTGAAGTAAAAGGGTAGAAGCTCACCTTTATGTAATACTTTATTCTCAAAAACAAATCAAACATGCCTCAGAAGTGAAACAAACTCAGATACAGAAAAACTGATAGTTGCCAGATAGGAGAGTGTTTGGGGACTGGGTGAAAACGGGTAAGGGATTAAGAAGTACAAAATGACAGTTACAAAACGGTCACGAAGATGTAAAGTGCAGCACAGGAAATAGTTGATAATACTGCAGTAACTATACATGGTGTCAGGTGGTGACAGCACTAGACTTATGCAGGATCACTTAAGTTACAAGTAGTCCCTCTCTATATCATGGTTCACTTATCGCAGCCTCACTGCATCGCGGGATTTTAAAAAATATTATATTTAGTTATTTATCGCAAATTTTCTGCTATATTGCAGGATTTTGCGGTACTGTATACGTATGTTAAGGTTACATAGGTTTAAGTGTGTAGAATAAATGTAAGTTCCTACTTTGTGGCGGGGGTCTAGAACATAATACCTGCGATAAGTGAGGGAATACTGTATTTAAATATCTAACCACTATGCTGTATACCTAAAACTAATATTGAATGACAACTGAAATTGAAAAATGTTTAAAAATATTAAAAAGTGAACCAGTAAATTCACTTTCCTAAATTGTTCCCAACAAAGCAATGAAAAAACCTAGCTACACCAAAAAGAACATTAATTCTTTAAAACTGTAAGGTTTTGCAACATTATGTATATGTAAAAACTATACACAAATACCTAAAACCATCAAAACTTTAACAATGCTATGTCTCTGGGTACTATTCCAGATTTAGATCTTCTTTCAAATTTTCAACAATCTGAGGGGGAAAAGTATATTTAACACATTCAATGATATTCTACTATTCTGGATTCAATTAGGTCTATAATCCCCTGCATTTAGCCACAAAACAATGCACAAAAAGACTGTGGTATAACTACAAAAGCAACAGCTATCCACGTTTATTAAATAGCAGTTTTATTGATCTGTAATTCACAGACCATACAATTCACGCATTTAAAGTGTACAATTCTATGGATTTGAATATATTCACAGAACTGTGCAACCAACACCACAATCAATTTTAGAACATTTTCATCATCTGATAAAGAAAAGCTCCAGCTTTTCCAGCAAGCACCGAGCCAATGGCTTCTCTCAGTACAGGACAACAGGCACAAGGACAGAAGCAAAAGAAAGCCCTACCTTGCAAAAAATGTGAGCTGGGGTGTCCAGCTGCCAATACTAAGATGCCCCCACCCCCCAAGCAAGGAGGCAATAAATACAGTGCCTTGAGGCTGGATGGGGTTTCAAGTGTTGTACGCCCAAAGCAAAGATTGTTGATGCATCCACAACAAACTGGTCCTCACCAAGACCCTAGTGAAGAACTGCATCACGCTCACTGACAACTCTGAGTCTCACTATGCACTGCCACTGAGGCACAAAAAAAGACCAGGCTGACTCCTGAAGGAGAGATTATAAACAAACAAACAAAAATGATCAAAGAAAAGTCAAAAGAAATACGAAAGGAAAAAGAATGCCAAAATTAGCAGAGCAAACTTTTTGTATGCATTGCTTCTCAAGACCAGGCCAATGTGGCTGAACAGATGGTTATGTGGCTAGAGGGCATCAAGCTAGAGTTCTGAGAAAATTCAACGCCTGGAAAAGGCAAATAAATAAAATCAATGCCCCCTCCTCCCTCCTGTCTTGGCTCATGTAATAAAGGTTTTTATGGATGGAAGGAAGAAAGGAAGGCAGGAAGGAAGATGCCCATTAACAGTGTCACTGCCTAGTTACTCACAATTCCCTCCGCCATAGGACACTACCAAACTACTTCCTGTCTCTATGGATTTACCTATTCTACACATTTCATATAAACTGAACCATATATTGTCTCTCTGATTGGCTTTTTACCTAGTATGTTTCAAGGTTCATCCATTGTGCAGCACCTGTCAACACTACATGGATATACCATTTTACTTATCTATTTAGCCCATCAATGGACATCTGAGCTGCATTTCCTTTTTGGGGGGCTACTATAAAATAACACTGCTATTGAACATTGATACAAATATGCTTTTGAGTGTCCTGAACAAATACACCTAGGAGTGGAACTGCAGGTTCATATAACTTTTTGAGGAACTGCCAAACTGTTTTTAAAAGGGGCTGCACCATATTTACATTGCCACAAGCAATACAGGAGGATTCCAATTTCCCCATACTCTCACCAACACTTAAGTTTCCTTTTTTTAAAATAAGACATCCAAATGAGTGTGAAGTGTAGCTCTTGATTTGCATTTCTTTGATGGCTAAGATGGTGAGCATCTTTTCTTGTGCTTATTGGCCATTTGTGTAAGTTCTTTGGATAATATTCATATGCTTTTCAGTTTTTAAAGTTGAATTACTTGCCTTTTCACTACTGGACTTGTAGGAATTATTTACTTTTAAATCCCCAACTTCTCTTCTCAGCCCCTCATCTTCAGGAATTTCTCCATTCCTGAAGGTAGTAGATTAAGGAACAGTAGTAGCATGAGTCAGAAGAGGAAAGAGCCTTCCTTCCACTCTTAAAAGTTCTATAATCAGTGCTTTGTACCAATTATGATTACAGTATAATGAAGCTATTAGAACATCAGTGTCATCCTTATCCTTTTAACACCAGCAAGAGAAACATGATCTGAACTATAGCATACCTCAAAAAGCTGATTTATCCAAAAGTCTAGGGTGAACACACTCTCAAAACCTCCATCAGCAAAGGGTTAACACCAATTATATTCACATAAATTTCACAACACAACTAGTATCTCATGAAACCATCTTAGCAACAGCTATAATTCATCAATGTGATCTAAGCATCTGAGACGGAGAGACTGTCAAACCTGTTTAGAGCAGGTATGTTCTTAACTTTTGAACCAGTGAACTATAACTCATGGTCGAAAAACTACTTGTAGATGTACAGGCAGTTTGGTACATGAAGTCTGGGCTCTAAATTGGCCAACAGAATTAACATGCTTCAGTTCCAGCTGAGTAGCTCAGTAGGTTTAAGTGCCCTCCTGATATGCCAAGGTTTCGGGTTCAATTCCCAGTCAGGGAAAATACAAAAATCAACCAATGAATGCATAAAGTGGAACAACAAATCAATGTTTCTCTTTCTCTAAAATCTATAAATTAAAATTTTAAAAAAGTTTTTAAAGAATTAAGGTGCATTGTGCCAAAGCACACTGGGTTATAACCATAATTTCTCCCAACATGGACAAAAAAAAATTTGGCAGTTGCTACAACACATAATCCTGACTTTAGAAGACAAAAAACTGAAGCTAAATGTGACTTGCCTGAAGTCACAGAGCTAATTTTAAGTGGTAAAATCAGAACTCAAACCCAGACAATCAAACTTAAGTGACAGAGCTCTTAATCACATTCAACTAATTTTCCAACTGCTCATAGAAACCAATTCCTGAATTCCAGAACACTGAAGGTAATCGCCCCACGCGAAGGGAAGGGCCTTAGCATCACACTCTGCCCTAAAAAGGTTTAGTCACTCAAAGTTCTGTAGAGATCTTGGCTTTATGTAAAGGCATCAATCAGTTTGGTCAATGATGTTTTTCCTCTTTGTCTAGGAAACTATTCACCCCTCCAGATCAAACTCAAACACCTTATTCTGTGAAGCCTTCCTGCAGTCTCAAATCCATGTTCATATTTCTCTGTAGTAAGAATCAGATTTTGTTCCCATCAATTATTACCTTCCTAAAAGGGCATGAACTGTGTCCTTATATTTCCAGAAGAGCACAGTATTTTTAATGCCACAAAGGGCACACAAACACTTGAAAGAATGAAGAGGGTAAAACAACCTATGTTAAATAGATTGAGAAAGACATTCTGGTGGGCTTGACTGAGTATATCCTAGTAAACAAAACCATTTTAAGCATCCCCTCTAGACAAGACCAGAGATTCTATAGTACTTTCTCAGCAATTTCAGTAAGCCCTTTTGCTGCAGCCTGTTTTATCTGGTAGAAAATTTTGTTTTATCTATCCTAAAGAACTCTGAGACCCAAAAAATCATCATGAAGGTCTGAGCTCTGTTCATTATATAAAGAGAATTTAGTATAGGTGTCCTAATGTCATCACACTTGAGCAAAAAGCCTATACATTAAAAAAATATCCCCAACTAACAAGACTATGGCATCTATAGACTTAAAATATGAACTACCTAGCATTGTATGATCTGATCTTGAATCCTGTACATGAAATGACTTAAAGGAGAACATAACACAATCTCATAATACAGTACACAAAAGTTAAGGCATTTGTGGATATTCTAACAATCCAGTATACTGCAGTGTTACTAATTCATCTACTATAGATTATCAATAAATGGCAGGCAGAAAGTATGGTTATACCTTGTCTTATATGTAAAAAAATGACTGCCTGGTTTTAAAAAACCAGGGGTGGGGTAAGCAATCTATACAAAGGATAGGAAAGTGCCACATTATACAATAACCAGATTTGATTCCCAAAGAGCTCCTACAGTTCATTTAAAGCCAAATAGCTAAGAAAAAAAAACAAGCTCTTTCCTTTTCCCATTTAAAACACTAATGACCTACCACCCTCACACCCAATAAGATGGCTACTATGAAGAGAAAAAAAAATTTACTGGCAAGGATGTGGAGAAAATGGACCCTGTGCCCTGTTAATAGGCATGTAAAATGGGACAGTTGATGTGCAAAACAGTATGTTGGTTCTTCAGAAAAATCTAAAAATTATTGCCATATGACCCAGCAATATACTCTTCCAGATACACACCAAAAAAGAAAAAAAGAAAAGAACGAAAAGAAAGCAGGGTCTTTTTGAGGAACTGTCAAACTGTTTTTAACAGGGGCTACACCATTTTTACATTTCCACGAGCAATACGGGAGGATTTCGATTTCCCCATACTCTCACCAACACAACTTAAGTTTCCTTTGTACACTCACATTCATAGCATTATTCATAACAGCTAAAAGGTAGAAACAACACAAGTATCCACTGATGATAAATGTGTAAGGAAGACACACACAGTAGAGTATTATTCAGCCTTAAAAAAGGAAGAAAATTCTGCAATATGTTACATAAATTACCCTTGAGGACATTATGCTAAGTGAAAGAAGACAGTCACAAAAGACAAATACCATACAATTTCACTTGCATGAGGTACTCGGATTAGTTAAAATCATAAAGACAGAAAGTATAATGGTAGTTGCCAGGGGATGAAGGGAGAAGAGAATGGAGTTACTGTTTCATGGGTATAGTTTCAGATTTACAAGATGAAAAATTATGGGTAAAGATAGCAGTGACAGCTGCACAAAAATGTGAATGCATTTAATACCACTACACTGTACACTTTAAAAGGGTTAAGACGGTAAATTACGTATATTGTGTAACACAATTTTTAAAAAACTAAGATGATTAAATAGCTCTGAAGTCCCCCTTCTCAATAAAAAATAATCCAGACAACAGGCATAATGACAATGGTTTCTTCAGTTGACTGAAGACTGTTGGAAAGAAACTCCTCCAAAGACCCAACATGAGAAGAAACTTAAGACAATAAATTTATTTCTGGCTTGAATGAAAGCAAGCTTCCCAAATTACAATGTCAAATGGAAAGAATGCAAAATTATCTTACAGGTAACAACGCTATCAAGGGAAAAGTCGGGGTGGGGAGCAAAAGTACCTCTATACTCTTTATAAAATTCACCTTGTAATTATAAAATTCACCTCAGTAAAAATCTCTCTAGTGCCAACAATTTTTTAAAAAATTTTAACTTTATAGACACTAAAAAGAACTCTCCAAACCAATTATTAGTTATCTTTCAGGCATGGTTGTCTGAAACTGTTAGTTTAGGATCTATCAGAATATATTTATATGCATACATCTGGATATACATATAGAGAAGTCTTACTCCGTGAGATAAATATAATAGTTCTATTAAACGAAAGTACTTCTTCAAAAGCAGAAAATCTGTTAAATTAAAAGTGGCAGAATAAGACCTATACTTTTCAATAAAATGCTGCCACCTTTCCCTCACATTGAGTTGTCCTTTATAACACGACAACTATTATTACCTTATAAACATTTCACAAAGTAACTAAAAAGAAGGATAAATACAAATAAAGAGAAAAGATTCACCACCACAGAAAGCCATTCTGCACTAGAAGAGAACAGCAAGGGTAGGAGAACAAACATATTGAAGCATTTTCCCAGGTACTGAGAAAAAAGGTATTTTATCCTTTGATGATCAAGGCAAGGTAAACTTAGGAGGGGAGTGTCAATAGTTTAGATTTTAGGACTGTTCCCATTTATGATTATCAGAGAAACTGTTAATACTGATAGCTGGGATTCCTCTATAAAGATGAATGACTCTTGATATGCCCTCCACTTGTAGTATCTCCTGTTTGAGTAATTTTTCTTTCTCCTAAACTCTAAGGGTCTTCATGGAATTTGCAGCCAGGGGAACAATAGACAGCGGCAGCTCATCCTCGGCCAAGACCCTGAACCTGTCTCCACAGTCCCCTTTTCTGACTTCCCAGGGAGCTGACAGCAGCCCCGCCTTGCCCCACTTCCTTCCCATAACCGTTCCTAGAGAGCCAAAGCAGCCGCACCTAGGCTCTCTCCTGTTGCTTCTTCTATTCTCAAAACAAAAATATTAAGATAAATGACTCCTGCACCACATGTAGTAAAATAAAAGTATATGCGTCTGTCTGTCTGTCTTCTGGGCAGGGAAAAAGAGAAGTACAGCAGCAAAGGAAAACCTGATGTCTGCATTTAGGGGATAAGGGAGGGGGTCCGAATAAAAAACTGAAACCTAGACTAGACCTGTGCCAGCAACAGTACTGGGAGAATAGCTATACATATTGAAGACCAAAGGGAGAACAAGCAGACCTAGGATAAAAGAGCTCAGGATGGACAGAGAACTTAATGTGATAAATGTCCCCCTTAAAATCTGAATACTTAAGTTTTCAAAAGATGTAGTTTACAAATTAAGAACTGAAAAGGATCTCTGCCAGAAAATTAAGTCTGCACAGAGGGAAAGTGTTATGATTCATTCATATTCTATGAAAGCAAAAATGTCCTTCACATGGCACGCACATATTTAATACAGCAGCCAAAAAATGATTTTATCTATCTTTAGGGAAGTTTGTAATCTTGAAACAACTCTACCTCCCTTAAGATTATGAAAGCAAAGAAGCCTGGATATAATCTACTTAGCATCTCAAAAATGAAAGCACTGTAATTGAAAAACCAAAATAAAAAATAAAAAAAATTAAAAAAAATGAAAGCACTAAAGAGACAGTAAACATGTTTTAAACCTTTTCTAAAGAATCAATAGTTGTGATTTGTGATTCACAACAGTTGTGAATCAATAGTTGTGATTGGTAACTGTATCCCCAAAGGATAGGATAAGTGTGCTTGGAAACCATATTACTCTCCCAAATCTCAAGCGGGTTGAAACAACAAAGGCTTCTTTCTCACTCAAATGTTTAAGTGGGAGTCCTCCATCATGGAGTTGCACCATCTGATACTTGAGGCTTCCCTTGCCAAAACAATCAAGGGAAGAGCCTTGGCTAGATAGCTCAGTTGGTTAGAGCATCATCCCAATACACCAAGGTTGTGGGTTCACTCTCTGGTCAGGACACACAGGAGAATCAACCAATGACACGTAAACAAGTGTTTCTCCTTTTCTCTCTCTCTCTCTCTCTCTCTCTCTAACATCGATTTTTTGAAAAATAAAAAGGAAACATAAGAATCAAGAATGAGTTTTTCACCACCTCTACTGTTACACCCACAGGGTGGGCAAAAGCAGATTTACTTGCTCATTAAATTACCAGTCCTCATTACCTATAAATCATAAGTAAGGATATGAAATAAGACAAATAATACAACAATTAAATAAATACAATAAACTTCTGTGTCACACTGTAAACCTACTTTTGCTAATCCCCTTTGTAATTTCTGCTCACACTTCACTAGCCAAGACATGACCTTGACGCCTAAGTAGAAGTTAGGAAAAAGAGAATGGAAACACTATAGTGTCAACATATTAAAATAAACACACAATGAAACCACAGTAAAAAAAAAAAAAAAACAGGCTGTCAGGTAAAATCAGGCATTATTTAAAAGAGCAGAGCCCTAGGACGCAGAGACAAACACACACAGGAGCCCATCAGAATTAGGAGACAAAGAAGTGTGGCCCAAAAGGGGAAACGGATCAATGTTCCAGTAGGAGAACTAAACAAAGAGGAGATATCCAACCTAACAGATGAGGAGAGACAACCTAACAGACACAGAATTCAAAACACTGGTGATAAAGATGCTCACAGGCTTGACAGATATGCTTGAGTATGACAAACATGTAAGAGAAGAAGTGAAGGCTATGCTAAGTGAAACGAAGGAAAATCCACACAAAACCAGTGGTGAAGGGAAGGAAACCGGGGTTCAAATCAATGATTTGTAACATAAGGAAGAAAAATAAAGTCAACCAGTACAAAATGAGGAATCAAGAATTGAAAAAAATGAAGAAAACTTCCCAAATTTTGCGAAGGAGATGGACATACAGGTCCTGGAAG
This sequence comes from Furipterus horrens, assembly GCF_987537825.1. NCBI lineage: Eukaryota > Metazoa > Chordata > Mammalia > Chiroptera > Furipteridae > Furipterus > Furipterus horrens. The sequence goes on along the minus strand of NW_028327181.1, from coordinate 59,412,241 downwards.
CACAGAGGGTCCCAGGTGAGCTGGATCCAGAGGGGACCAACCAGTATGCATCGTGACTGAGATGCCAAAGGTGAAAGATTAAGACAGAGTCCTGGGGGCAGCAAGAGAGGCGGAGAGTTGCCTACAGGGTGGTGCCTATAGGACCATCAGCTGATTTCTCAGATGACACTTTGCAGGCAGGAAGGGACTGGCAAGAAGTATTCAATGTGATGAAAGATTATGCTATCCAGCAAAGCTATCATTTAGAATGAAGGGCAGATAAAGTGCTTTCCCAGACAAGGTGAAGCTAAAGGGGTTCATCACCAAGCCACTATTACATGAAATGTCAAAGGGACTTACTTAAGAAAAAGAAGATCAAAACTATGAACACTAAAATGACAACAAACTCACAACTATCAACAACTAAATCTGAAAAATAAAAAAACCCACCTAAGCAACCAGAATAGGTATGGGGATCATTTGGAGGGTTATCAGCTGGGAGTGGGGGAGGGGGAGAAATGGGGAAATGGTGCAGGGACTAAGAAGCATAACCGGTTGGTACAAAACAGACAGGGGGATGTTAAGAATAATATAGGAAAGGGTGAAGCCAAAGAACTTATATGTACGACCCATGGACATGAACTAAGGAGGTGGGATTGCTGGAGGGAAGAAGGGTACTGGGCAGAGGGGAGCAAAGGAAAAAAATTGTAACTACTGTAACAACATAATCAATAAAATATACTTAAAAAAAAAAAAAAAAAAAAAAAAAAGCAGAGCCCTGGCTGGTGTGGCTCAGTGGATTGAGCGCTGGCCTGCAAACCTAAAGGTCACCAGTCTAATCCCCAGTCAGGACACATACCTGGGCTGCGGGCCAGGTTCCTGGTTGGGGGCATGTGAGAGACAGCCAATCCTTTATCTTTCACACATCGATGTTTCTCTCCCTCTCTACCTCCCTCTCTTCCCCTCTCTCTAAAAATAAATATATATTTTTAATGTTTGACTAGATTTACACAAGAAAAGCAGTATTCACATGGATACTTCTGATCTCATGAAACCATTAAAGGCATGTCTAAGAAAGTTCTGTATGTAAATGTCCAGGTGTTATGTTTCTTTCAAATTATCTGGTGGACTTAAGATAACTTCCAAGGAATGAGTGAAATTATCAGCTAAGCAAACTTTGGAAAATCACTAAACATTGTCAATTCATAGACAATTCAGTGACAATAAGCCTGTTTTATAGATTTCTAAAAGATCCAAGTACTTGGTAGTAAAGACTCTGCTGTTAACATTTAGGAGTACATAAATAGTAACTAAATTTCTTCTAAAGAAAGCACTTTCCCTATCACACTAACAAACACTCTACTGGAGATATCAGGTTTGTACGATAAAGCGTGGAAAAGAAATTTGACATGAACAATTTTAAGGACAGGTATTATCAGTTAACCATAAAAGAAATTCAGTAGTATCCCCATGGAACATACCTGACAGAGCTATACTCTAATAAACTCATCAGATTAAACTGATTACAAAACATTCTCAGCTAAACTGATTTGCCTTGGTGGTTAAACATTAAATCCCTGAAAATTCTAATTCAATCTATTAATTTACTTAATTTCAATAGTAACTAATGTGGAAAGGCTCTAAGGATGCAATAAAAACCTGAGGTTTGTAGCTTTAAGAAAAATGTATCACTTGTGTTCTCCTATGGAGATAAAATGCCAGAGTAGTAATCAGTAGCTATTTTAGATAAAACCAACAAAATGTTACGAGACGTATCTTAAGAGTGTGTTAGCAAAAGTAATAAAGAAATAATTTGAAGTAAACAGTTTGGGAAGATTTAGAAGCCACTCCTGTGATTTTTCTTCAAGCAAAGGTTTAAATGCTTAAAGTGAACAGAATTCTTAAAATGACATCTAAGTACATTTGTGTTGAGTACTATGAAAGAAACAAACAGGATGCTGAAATAAAAGAGGTCTGGGAAGCCTCTCTAAAGAGGTTCTATTCTAGTAACACTTCCGCTATTCTTGTCATATCTACCTAACACTTGTACTCTTCTTAGACCAAAACACACACACACACACACACACACACACACACACACTTTGTGAAACAGCATGGTAGAAAAACACCAGCTTTATAAACCAAAAGATTCAGATTAGATTTTCATTCCAGCTTAGGAGTTTAATAACATGCTATTTGACCCGTGTCACTTAACCTCTATGAGCTTGTCTCCTCACGTACAACTCAGGAAATATTGCTGAGTTATGAAAAGTTAAAATGAGATTGCAGAGTAAATTTTCTGGCACATAACAGGAAGTGAACAATGTGTTAAAATAATTTCTTGGCTTGCCTGTCTTCCAAGATTAAAAATGCACACATATGCAAAAATTCAGAAAGATGTAGGACAGTTTTCCCTAACACATACAGCCCATAATGCCCTTGGTTCCTCTTCTCTAAAATTCCTTTATCACAGACCTTGGTAAGGATATTCTTTTTTTTTTTTTTTAAGATTTTATTTATTTTTATAGAGAGGGGAAGGGAGAGAGAAAGGGGGAGAGAAACATCAATGTGTGGTTGCCTCTCACATGCCCCCAACTGGGGACCTGGCCCACAACCCAGGCATGTGCCCCAACTGGGTACTGAACCAGCAACCCTTTGGTTCACTGGCCAGCACTCAATCCACTGAGCCACACCAGCCAGGACAAGGCTAATGCTTGTTTTAAGCCATAGTTTGCCTTAAATTAGTCTTCAAACTCCTCTATATTAGGTGTTACCATAAATTCTTTTATCATTCACAAAGGGAAACTCATTCCCAAGACATACTAAATAAATTCTTATTGATTTAAAAATCCAGTAATGAACTTATAGGGGGAAATCCTTAGGCATGCTTCTGAGGGGAAGGAGGGAATTCCTAAACACATCAACTCATCAAAATAGAATATAAAAATACAGAAGCAGATACAAGTGACAGAAATAAACAAGCTACAGTAAACAAAGGGAAAAAACACTAAGAAATCCATAAAGTATGCAACACAATGCTAAACCGAGATAGTGATGTTTTTAAAATCAGGTTAAATCTGATTAGCATTTATAAATTAAACCTACAGTTATATTAAATATTTAATCACCTGCAAAACAATAGTAACCCTCTGACACTGCACTTGTGCAAATACATCCACATAATCATTAACCACTGTTAGAAAGTTTAACAGACAAAACTAGAAAAAGACTATGCAGTATTACCATACAGATTCCAATATTCTCTAACTCAGGATCCCTGGCAATTCCTTGACTGCTGAAGAAGTAGCTGAGATTGCCTCTAGACAGGAGCTTTACTACATCAGCTAGGCAAATCTAGCTGTATGCCCAGATACAGCACCCCAATAAATTCAATTAAAAAACAATAAAATAAAAAATTTAGAGCACAGACCCAAAAGCTAATTTTTAAGATTTTATTTTTTTAATCCTCACCTGAGGATAATTACTGATTTTTGTGAGAGAGATATCGATGTGAGAGAGAAACATCAATCAGTTGTACCCCTGTACGCACCCCAACCAGGGATCAAACCCGCAACCTAGGTTATGTGCCCTGCCTGGGGATTGAACACACAACCTTTTGATGTACAGGACTACATTCCAACCAAGTCACCCAGCCAAGGCAAACACCATTTTTATTAGTAGTACCTGTCTTCATGAAATGAAAGAAAAAGAAGAGCATTTTCACCTTTAGGGAAAAGGCGAAAAGCAAAAATAGCACTCAGCATTTGCCATTATAGAGGCAGTAGGCCCCCAGAGCAGGGAAAAGTGGCCCGGACAAGCTCCTTCCTGTGAACTACACTCAGCATCAAACTGCCACAGCTTTGAACCTTGTCTATGAGCGTTAAGTGCTGTGTCTCAATTTATTTTGTGCACCCCTTAGCAAAATGTGTGCTAAGGTAATTGCTTCTTCACTTTAAGCCATTTAGGCTTACAAAAGGTGTCATAGGAACGCTTCTTGCAGATGGGGGGATGGAGGAACCTGTACAGGTGGGACTATCGTTTTCCTATTCAGTAATCTAAGACTGCTAGCATGCAAATATTTTAACACTGATTTACTTTAGCATTTCCATACTATGGAACCTTTCACCCCAAATCCACAGACAACAGGTGTTACATTCTCCTGAATATTAACCTGGAATTAATATCAAAAGAACTACATATCAACTCAACACAGCCAAAGTGTAGATTATACTGCTTGGGAATAAATTTAAACTTTTGTTTCATTTTCTGGATATGCAAGTTTCCAGTATGAGTTAAGAGTAAGGATTTTATTTTGAGAATTGTTGATATTTATGTAAATGTAACTCACAGAAACTAAATCCATGAGAGTACACTTGCTAATAACTCAGAAAAGGTAGGTTATCTTCTAATCCAACCACAACAGATCAGTAGCAAAGACATTTACTTCATCATTCACAATGAATGGGAATTTCTCACAAATAATGCTTCCTAACAAGTATCATTCTTCGCAGTTCACAAAACCTCACAATTTCATAACCCTGTAAATTAAAAGGAAACGCAGGCATCACTGATCCCCATTCTACAGACAAGGAATACATATGATTCTAAGGCCTTTACATCTTACAAAATATGGAAGTCATAACTTATAGCATAATGTGTCTCATTTGAATGTTATATATAAATGAAGAAAAGAGTTTAACACATTTTATATTGCTTTAACTAAAGAAAATCCTAACCTCATCACAAATCAAGCTACCAAAGACATCTGCCCAGCTGTTGTGATGGATCACTGGAAGAAGAGTAATAAAGTCAAGATTAAATTTCAAAAAAGATAAACCAGGATCATGGTCACTTGTTTTCTAAACTACACAGGCCTTGGTGGTCTAAACAGAATGGTCAGAACAAAGTGTGGATTGGAGTGTAAAAATGCATTTAGGGGAAAAGTTCTGAGCTTAGAATAGACACTTGCTAAGACCTAACTTTTTTGTAGTTGTAGTTGTTGATGTGAAAGGAAGAGAAACAAACATCTATTTGTTGTTCCACTTATTTATGTATTCACTGGCTGATTCTTGTATGAGGGCTGACCAGAGATCAGGCCCACAACCTTGGTTTATGGGGACAACGCTCTTACCAACTGTGCCACCCAGCCAAGGCTAAGTATTTTTAAACACAGATCTAGTTCAAGGTAGACATACATAAAACCAACGCACTTGGCTTTGACAGTATCTATTTCATATGCCAGCAAGTTCTATTTTCAGCAACTACCATATCCTTGGCTTTCCCAGTTCCCATTTGAAGGACTGGGAAGAGAAAATCCTTCACTTTGCCTCTAATTCATTTGAAATTCTGCCAAATGTTGACTTCATTTAAGAAAGAAGAAAAGCAATGTGAGGACTTAGATGTAAGCTAGCTCTGTGGTAGAGGGATGGACAAAGCTTAGGAAGCTTTTATTATGAACCTTAATCAAGACAACTAGTAGTAACAAATGCTTTTAAAATAGGATGACTACAGAGGCAAGTTTGCAGCTCAGGACCATCCTGGTTTATGCATACAGCACTATTATAAACTGGTACCCCTTCATTTCAAGGTATCCAGATTCAGATAAATTATGACACTTTTATTATTATGGCTGTTAAGATTGGGTTCACCAAAAAGTTCATTTGGTTTTTTCCAAAAGATGGCTCTACTAGCACTTAGTTGTCTTTAACATGCTCATTCAAAATACTTTTGTTAGATTGTATTGTGACAACTGTCATTATCAGCATGCATTTTTTAAAAACATCAAAATTGGTGTATTTTTGTGTAGCCATTTAAATACTGAAGATGGAAGAAAATACGCAACATGTTTGGCATATTATGCCGTATTACATAAAAGACTTGTGCCATGTATGGAGAAGGTGCTGTGACTAATCAAACATGTCAAGAGTGGTTGTGAAATTTTGTGCTGGAGAAGTCTCACTGGACAGTTGGTAGACCAGTTGAAGTTGATAGCTATCAAATCAAGACATTAACTCAGAACAACCAACGTTTTACCACACAGGAGGTAGCCAACATACTCAAAATATACAAATCAGTAAAACTATTGGTGAAAATGAAAAATGTCTTTTAATTTACGGAAAAAAACCACAGATTTTTATAGTACAATTTAGTAAAGTTAAATAAGCTTCTTAAATTGTTTTAGGAATGTGACTAGTATGAATATTTAATGAGTTCAAACCATAAAATTATGTTGACAAACTAATTTGTCATCTTGAATTTATCAGTATTTACCTGTATCAAACTGTTAAATGACCATTTCAAAAACAGTAAACAGTTCCAGTCAGACAGCTCAGTTGGTCAGAGCATTATCCAGATATGCCAAGGTTGTGGGTTAGATCCCAGGTCAGAGCATATACAAGAATCAACCAATGAATGCATAAAAAGTGAACCAACAAATAGATGTCTGTCTGTCTCCCTCTCTCTCAAATCAGTAAGTTAAAAAGTTTTTACAGATTTTTTTATTCATTCATTTTTAGAGAGAGGGGAAGAAACAGAGAAAAGAGAGTGAAACATGATGTGAAAGAAACAATAAAATAGTTGCCTCTAGCACACCCCCAATCTGGGGACCTGGCCCACAACCCAGGCATGTGCCCTGACCAGCAAACTAACCATCAGTGACCTTTAGGTTTCCCCGATGCCCAATCCACTGAATCATGCCAGTTAGAGCTAAATACAAAATTTTTTAGAACTGTTAACAACTATTTTCTGTTGCTGTTTCTTGCTAACCCTTAAAGGATTGTCTGACAGCTTTCTAGGCTACTACTAAGGACATTTGGGAATCATTCCCCAACCTTTCTTCCTCTTCTAAGCTTTTACAGTTACATCAGTAACCTAAGGGCTAAATCCATTAAGACAAAGGTGAAGGAAGGAATGTTTTAAAAGTACTTCACAGAAATGCATGGCCTTAGCCATACCACAATACAGACATTACAATAAGCCAAGGAACCCTTAGGCAAACACACTCTGAAATTACCTAAAATCCTCATTCTAACTTCACTGTGCCTTGGAGATGGTTTTCTGAAAGCACAAGGTTTCTTTAGAAAAGTATGAAGATGTTTTATCTACTATTTTGATAGATACTACTCAAGTAATAAACACAAAGACATATTACTTGAAGTAACTGCTTAAGAAATATGCAGTACCACCCTCCCAAGGCACTATCTTAATTATGCATAGGTCTTTTGTGATTGGCTCAGGAAAAAATAATACCGGTCTAAAGGTCAGAATTTCTGGCTTTGACATTTACTAGCCAATCAGTCATGTGATATAGGGGAAGAAGTAATCACTAAATATTCTCAAATTCACTTTCCTGAAACATTAAATGGAAGTAACACTACCTACACATCAATGTTATAAGTAAAAACTTTTGTGAAAGCGGTCTGTGAAAAGTGAAGTTCTATATACATAAACACACACACACACACATATACAACACACATATGGCATTATGTAATTAAAACTTTTGATTTTATCCTATGCCTGCCATTACTATTCAAATACACTTTTCTTAAATATAAGGTAAAGTCTGGCAGTATCAGCCTTAAAACGAAAAAGCTTTAAGAGAAAAAAGTGCTTTCAGATAGGCTTCTTACAAATTTAAAACTCACTTGTAAAATTAGATACATTAATTTACTAGACTGAAATTCCACTTGCTGTACCAGTTTAAGAAAACTTTTAGACATTTCATATTCCTTTGACCATGAAACAATTATGAAGAAAGCCTGTTTGTATAGACTTTCCATGTCTTTCCTTGTACCTGCTGAATCCAAAATTTGTTCAAGTTTAATGCTTGCCATCAAGTATTCTCCTACTAGAATTCACATTGAGATAGTTTCATATAAAGGTGAAAGGGGTGTCTAAGAATGTCTACAGTAGTAAGAACTGCCTCAAACTTCAACAATTCACGGCTTCATATTAGTGTTGTACGCCAACATAATAGACTGAAATATGCACAATACAAAAGTGGATAGTATACACACAAAAAACATCTGCATTAAATATGACTAAAAGCTCCGAGGAGGGATTTTAAAAATTGCATTAGCCAATTCTTATGTTTAGAAAGGAGAATGTATTCCAATAGTTAACTCCATTAACTGAAACAGCAATTAATTTCCGCATTAAATGAAAAGCAAAAGTAGTACTGCCCTACAGTCAAGAATTGATAACCTTTTTAAAAATTCATGACCGAAGTTAATTTACTATTACCCATTTTCTTCCTAACAAGACATGTATTAACTAGTTGATTCAAAACCTCTCACTTAACACACATGGTAAAGATGAGGCTGTGGTACTGTTAAAGGACAGCTCTCTTAAGTAGTAACTCAAAACAGATGTACTGCTGGTGTTGATGCATTCACACAGAATGAATCAAAAGTGACCATCAAAACTTTGCCCCACCACATGGAGCCAATCAGCACAGGGAGAAGGTGAAATGACAAACCAGCAACTACCCCACAAACCCAAATGTAGTGTATGCTGACCCCTCTACTCTCAAAAAATGTGAAAGTACTCACTCTTCCCCTTCAATATTCCCCACTTTCCTGTACTATTGTAGTTCATATAGATGGCACAGTAAGACTTGGTTCAGGAATGCTAAAAGTTCGCAGACTTCCTTAACATAGCTAGGAATGCTATAAAAGGTATTCAGACTACTGACTTAAGTGATGTGATGCCAGATTTAATCTTCGAGGTGAACAATCCTAGCCCTGAACCTCAATATTTCCTATCTTAAATCCAAAATTATTCTTTTTCTGAACACATCTTAGCTCTTCCTCCAGTACTTTTTTTTAATCCTCACTGGACAATATGTTTATTGACTTTAGAGAGGAAGAGGGAGAACAAGAAAAAGAGAAACACTGATGTAATAGAGAAACACGATCGGCTGCCCCCAGTACGGATCCTGACCAGACCAAGGTTCCAACCAGCAACCTTCTGGTGTATGAGCTAGCCGGCCAGGGCTCCAATACCTTTAATAAACCATATGAATTGATTGAATTCCCCAGGATAGAGTTAAATGATGCCACAAAGAAACTTAAGTATAGGATTCAACACAATATGAGAAATAAGATGACAGTACTGCACAATGAGAAAAACCAGTATTTATATCCAAGTACCCAAAACCAATCATTCAAATGCACTCACCTTTTTCCACTCCCCACCCTTGATTAAATTGGTGACTGAAACTATGGGATCACTTTTTATCACCACAAACACTGAATTAGTGTCCCCAATAAAGGAGCGGACACAGGTAGTTTGATTTCTGATAATTGCCTTTCTCTTCTTCCTTTCAGATGAATCCCTCTCTATCTTGTGCCCAACAGTCACAAGCGTTCCTCTCTACCTGGTAGAGCCTATCTCCTTTCCCATTTAGATTCTGAAGGAGAAACCCAAAGTGTACATGTAATGATGTAGCTCTATCTTGAGAGTGCTATGTTGAATAGCCACTAATAGATTTGGTCAAAAATCCTCAGCACTCAACTCCAAAATATGATTATCACTAAACTGTCACTTATTTGGAAACTACAATCAATGAGCTTCCAAATCAGTTCTTAAAACAAGTATTTAAAAAACAAAAACAAAAAACCCTTCATGTCCTTTTTGGGTATCACTGCCAAGTTTTACTCAAGAGCCCAAAATCCCTACAGAACAGAAAGCATTCAAATATAATTTCAAGTTGCCTCCCAAGGGCACTAGTAGATTAAGAGGGGAACCTATTTGGAACATGGCGGGGAAAAGAAAAAGAACTTCTATTACTAGCACATCTACGTTTGACTTTTACAACACTGAAATAAAGACAAATCTGACCTTGAGCTGTACTTCCCCTCCCCCTCCCAACAGGAACCATGTTCAATACAAATAGCAATGTAAAGATTTACAAAACAAAATTTAGTGCAGTACCTTTCGTAAGTTTGAATTCAAAACCTTTCCTCCGAATTTTCAAATTCCTGAATCCTAATGTATGATATTAGCACGGAGGCTATTCACCTGACAAACAGACATTCAAGGAAAGCAATAGTCCTACAGAACATTATGAAAAATAAGTGGTTTAGTAATTACAAAAAACCTAAAGATCAATTGCACTTGATTCCAACCATGTTTCAATAGGATTAAAACCAGAGAAACTACATGATTTTTTTTGTTTGTTTTTATACTACTACATTTTAACGGATGTGGGGGTAATTCAAGTACCTCGGTCCAAAACGGGGGGAGGGGCAATTTTTAAAAAGCAGCGGCCTGAACTCACTATACAGACACAATGGACAATTCGATAAAGTTCTGGGAAAAGACGAAAGAACCTTTATGGCCAAAGGAGCAATGAACAAAGAAAAACTGTTCAAATCCGTACATAAAACCATTTATTCCAAATGGGGAGAATGGGACCCACTATCATAAACCCAAAACCCAAGCCTCAGTTGAGTGCTTGGGATACATTAAGATCCCAAATGAGGATCGAAAACACATTCCAAGCCCGGTCAACCAAAACGCAGTTACTAAACATTATTTGAAATAACTTTATTTTTCAACAGGTCTTTCTCCGTTTGTCATAATGGTGCGCGTGAACAGCAAAGTCATTATTTTCACAAACTCGTAGACTAAGACACAGGCACTGGGCAAAGACTATAGAGAGTCATGATCTCCTTGTTTCCTGTTCAATGTACAAATCAGCACTCACAGCTTACGAAGACAGAAATTACAGGAACTTCGACCTCTCGGGGATAAGTCCAAGGAAAGGTAATGTGAGGGAGGTTTTTCTAGACCTCCCCAGAGGAAGAGGGGTTGAACGTAAACCCTCACTACAAGGTGTGCCAACCTACGGGAAAGATATACAATCGCAGCATCTCAGCCTCCGCCCAAGGATGAACTGCAGTGATTCCCACCCTCTCCCCTTCCGCCGCCACATTCAAGACTACTCCCACTACAAGCCCAAAGACGACCTCCGCTCGCTAGGCTTCTCCTTTGTGAGACTCTCCACAGCCGCCGCCCCACATTGGGCCTCCGGGGAAAAGCCACCGCCCCCACCCGCCATATTTCCCTGAAAGGCGCCCGCGCTACAGCTCCTGGTCGCCACTCTCCCCCATGTGGCGGGTGTTTCTTTCCCCATCACCCAACTCAATTGTTCTCCACATCCCAAGACTGGCCAGCAGCTCCTCCGGAGAACTGCTCGCCCGCAGACAGCACCCGCCATCTCCTCCCCCCTCCCCCGCCCCGGGACTCGCCCTCCCCCCCCGGCCGCCATTTTACAACCAATTCCTCCACCCTATCGCCTGTGCCTCTAGGCTGGCGAGTGTCTGCAGCTGAGGACACTCAAGGGGTCAAATTCCTATGCCTGAGGCCTCCCACCGCTCCCGGAGACCACAGACCATTTCCTGCTTCCCGAATCCACGTCCCCCGACCAGGCTTGGAGACGATGCCGCCATTTTGTCTCCTGCTCCCGGCCTCTGTGGGCGGCAGCAGAGGGTCCGAGAATTCCAGCCCCCAGTTGACCCCCCAACTCACCGTCGTATCGCTCAGCCTGCTCGGCCAGCTTCGCCTGGTACACGAGATCCTCCCGATCATCCATAGCGACAGCGGCTCCGGCAGGGTCTGCGAGACGGATGGAAGCGGATAGCGTCTCCGACTCTTTCAACCTCTCGCTCCGCGTCCGAGCAGCAAAAATGGCGTCGCCTCAATCCGGGACTTCCGCCTGCGCACGCGGACAACTGCTCAGCTCTATGGCAACCGCTCCCTGGCAACTGGCGCGGGGGGCGGTCCGAGAGCTCGGCGACCAAAGAGGCTGAAACCAGCTAGACGCCCCTCCTCCGGAGGCCCAGCTGGTGCGGGAGCTCTGAGGCGGGAACTGCGACTGCGGAAAGGAAGAGCGGCCCCGAGGGAACGAGGGAGGCGTAAAGCGAGGCGGGCCAGGATTGCTCCTGAAGAGAGGGAGCCAACGAAAGCGAAAGGCTGTAAAGGTTTTTTAATGCCAGGCCTTCCTCAAGGAAACTAACTCCTCTCCTGCGCTGCCCTTGTTTTCCCAGCCGATCCCAGTCCCGGGCCTTTTCCAGACTTTTTTAACCCCGGCGTAAAGAGTTGGGCCCTGCTAGAATTGGAAAGGAAAAAGGAACTCCAGTTTTCAGACCTCAGCTTCACCCTGGCACTGGGCAGTCTTTTTCTTCTCCTGTGCTACAGCCTTCTTATTCCGTTTAGGCCCACCATGGATAGGAACAGGGTAGCTGTTAGAGGAGCCGGATCTGGAGGGCAAGGTGCCCAAGACTGGGACGAAGATCAAAGCGAGGTTGAGGAGACAGGAATGGGGAAAGACATGGTCTGTTTTGCATCCCGGTGTATTCCCAGCACCTTGTACTGGCTATGATATCGGTGGCAAGACTGAAGCTCAGGTAACTAGAACATAAGCGGTATGATGAAGTCTGCAATAAATGTGGAATAAAAAAGCTTCGAACCAAATTATTAAGAGCCTTGGATGGCAAGCCAAGAAGCTTGCATCTTATTCAGTGGGTACAAGAAAGCTATTTTGTGATGATTTTTTCATGGAGGATGATACCATCATCGTTTATCTGACAACGTACTTTAGAAAGATTAATAAGTATGATATAATAGTGATTAAAGAAGAGGACAAATTATGAGGCAGTTACACTAATACAGGCAAGAAGTAATAGATAGTAGCAGTGAAAAGAGGAAGGAAAGGACAAATAGGATCAGTAGTACAGAGATGCTACAAGGGTTTGTAGCTGATTGGATGTAGAGATCTTGTGGAGAAAGAAAATTTAAAGTTGATTTTGCATCTTCCCACCCTGAGTCACTGGGATAATGAGAGGCAGTACCATTAACAAAAGGGGGGGGGTGACAGGAAAATCTGCTGATAGAATGCAGAGAAGATTGTTCCTTTTAGAACATGTTGGTTCTAAGATTCTCAAAGATCACCCAGGTAGAAATAACCAGCATGGAATTGGGAAAAAGGGAGACTGGCATTCCTAACTGAAGGGAAACTGCCGTGGGAGCAGGTAGAGTGTGTGTGAAGGTAGAAGAGGACCAAACACAGAACCTTGGAGAATACCTACTTTTTTTTTTATTATTATTATTTATTTATTTACTTATTTTATTTTTTAGAGAGAGGGAGAGAAACATCACTGTGTGGTTGCCTCTCACTCACGCCCCTTACTGGGGACCTGACGTGCAACCTAGTAATGTGTCCTGACTGGGAATCGAACCAGTGACACTTGGCTCACAGGCCGATGCGGAGAATACCTACTTTTAAGAGAGAGGCAAAGCAGAAGACCTCAACAAAGACTGAGTGGCCCCTTAGTGCATTACAATTCAGCCCTTTCACATTTTAAACAAACATCAAATCTCAGTGGTAAAAGACAGAAGCAAAATACCTGGGTTCTCCTAATTCTATAACTAAATAAATACAGATTTACTTATTTATACCTCCAGCAAGTCATCTCAACTCTGAAGCTTCATGTTCATTCCTCAAGTTGAGAAACTGGAGACCATATGTTAAGCCATAAAACAAGTCTTAAATGTTAAAAAACTGAAATTATACAAAGTATCTTTTCCTTTCACAATGGAATGAAACTAAGAATCACAGAAGGAAAACTGGAAATGTAACAAATACAGTCAGCTCTCCATATCCACGTGTTTTGCATCATGGATTAAATCAAATATTCAAACTTTTTTTTGAAATTCTAGCAAGTCCCAAGAAGCCAAACTTGAGTTTGCCACACACTGAGGTGCAGTGAAATAGTGCTGAGATGAAAACTTTTTAAAAGATTTTATTTATTTTTATTTTTAGAGAGAGGAGAAAGGAGGGAGAAAGATGGGGAGAGAAACATGGATGTGTGAGAGAAACATCGATTGGTTGCCTCTCACACATCCCCATCCAGGGACCTGGCCTGCAACCCAAGCTTGGAATCTAACCAGCGACCTTTGGCTTTGTGGGAAAATGCCCAACCAACTAAGCCATGTCGGTAAGGGCTCACCTAGACCAGGGACTGAGCCCACAGCATTTCAACCCCACTTACTCATGACCTCCAGGAATGGGATAGAGGCTGGAGATTGAGTTGATCATCAACAGCCAGTGATCATGCTTAGGGAATGGAACCTACATAAAAACTCTAAACAATAGGATTCAGAGAGCTTCCAGGTTGGTAAATGCATCCACAACACCACATAGGGACAGAGGCTCTTGCGCTTGGGACCCTTCCTGACCTTGACCTATGTGCTTCTTCATCTGGCTATTCATTTGTATCCTTTATAATAAAGCCATATGAGTAAGTAACATATTCCCCTGAGTTCTGAGAGCTATTACAACAAATTATCAAACCAGAAGAGGTCATGATAACTGCCAATTGGTAGCCAAGATGAACAGAGGTTTGGATAACCTGGAGACCCACTACTTGAGATTGGAATCTGAAACAGGGGACAGTCGTGAGACTGAGCCCTTAACCTCAGTCTTGCGGGTCCGCACTAACTCTAGGTAGTATCAGAACTGAATTAAATTGTAGTACACCCCACTGGTGTCAACAGAAAATTGCTTGGTGTGAAATATCCGCACATTGGTATCAGAAGTGTTGCATATAGAAACACATCACAATACACTACTAAAACTGACTCAAAAAGAAAATAGAAAATCTGAATAGCCCTGGCCAGGTGGCTCAGTTGATTGAAGCATCATCCTGTGCACCTAAAAGGTTGCAGGCTCGATTCTCAGTCAGGCACATACCGAGGTTGCCGGTTCGATCAGTCAGGGCACGTATGAGAGACAACTGAGCAATGTTTCTCTCTCTCTCTCTCCCCCTCTTCCTCTCTCTCTCTCTAATAATCAATAAACATATACTCAGGTAAGGATTAAAAAAAGAAAATATGAACACATGTATAACAAGGAGACTGAATCCATAAATAAAAACCTCCCAATAGCACAACAATGTGAATGTACATGCTTATGCTACTGAGCTGAATATACAAATGATTAAAATAGTAAATCTCAGGTATATTTTACCAGAATTAAAAAAAAAAAAAAAAAGAGCCCTGGCCAGGTTGTTCAATTGGTTACAGCAGGGGTCCCCAACCTCTGGACCAAGGACTTGTATTAGTCCAGGCTTCTTAGGAACCAAGCCACACAGCAGGAGGTGAGCTTGAATGTAATGCGCTTGAATCATCCCAAAAGCATCCCCTTCCCACTCCAGTCCCCGGAAAAATTGCCTTCCATGAAATGGTCGCTGGTACCAAAAAAGGCAGGACTGCCAGGTTAGAGCATTGTCCTGATATGCCAAGGTTTCAGGTTCGATCCCCTTTCAAGGCACATACAAAAAGTAACCAATGAATGCATAAGTGGAACAACAAATCAATGTTTTTTTTTCTCTCTCTCTCTTCCTCTCACTCTAAAAAATCAATAAAAGATAAAAATGTTAAAAAAAACGAATAGGAAAAAATCCTCCCAACAAAGAAAAGCCCAGGACCACATGGCTTCACTGATGAATTCTACCAAACATTTAAAGAATTAACACAAATCCTTAAACTCTATCAAAATATAGATGAGACCCCTGACCAGGTAGCTCACTTGGTTGGAGCATCATTCCATACAGCAAAATGCTGCAGGTTCTATTCCCAGTCAGGGCACATGCCTAGGCTACAGGTTCGATTCCCAGTTGGGGTGTCTATGAGAGACAACCAATCAATCTTTCTGTCTCACATCAATGTCTTTCTCTTTATCCCTTTCTGTTTAAAAGCAGTAACATATCTTCAGGTGAGAATTTAAAAAAAAATAGGTCAGAGAACACCTCCTACCTCATTATATTAGACCAGCATTACCTGGACTTTAATAAAAGCTAGATAAAGACACTACAAGAGTTGGGTGGGATTGCTGGGGGGAAGGGGGTACTGAGCATGGTGGAGCAAAGGAGGAAAAAATTGGAATTATTGTAACAACATAATCAATAAAATATACTTAAAAAATAAAAAAAAAGACACTACAAGAGTCCTGGCTGGGTAGCTCGGTTGGTTAGAACATCGTCCTGATATGTCAAGGTTGCAGGTTTGATCTCCATTCAGGGCACATACAAGAAGCAACTAGTGAACGCATAAGTGGGTGAGACAACAAATTGATGTCTCTCTCTCTCAAATCAATCAATACTAAATAAATAAATAAATAAAAGATGCTACAAGAGAAAACTGCAGGCCAATATCATTTATGAATATAGATGTAAAAACCTTCAACAAAATAATAGAAAACTAAATTCACCAGCCTAGCTTTGACCAGTGTGGCTCAGTTGGCTGGGCATCATCCTGCAAAGCAAAAGATCTCTGGTTCAATTCCCAGTCAGAGCACATGCCTGGGTTACAAGTTCAGCTCCCAGTTGGGGCACGTACAAGAGGTAACCAATAGATGTTTCTCTCTTACATTAATGTTTCTCTCTCTCTCTCTTCCTCTCTCCCTTCCCTTCTCTCTAAAAAAATTAAATTAAAATTAAAATAAAAAAAACTAGGATTATACATCATAACCAGGAATACAAGTTTGTTTCAAGAAAATCAATTGTAATTAATATACTATATTAATAGAAGAAAGAGAAGAGAAACAATATGACTAGCTCAAATGATGCCAAACAAACAACAACAAAAAGCATTTAACAAAATTCAAAGCCCTAGCTGGGTAGCTCAGTTGGTTAGAGCATCATCCCACTATGCCAAGGTTGCAGGTTCAATCCCCAGTAAAGACACATACAAGAATCAACCAATGAATGCATAAATAAATGTAACAACATATTGATGTTTCTCTCTCCCTTACTCTCTCTCTAAAATCAATCAATTAATAAAAATGTAAAAACAGCCAACACCCTTTCATGATGAAAATAATAAATTAGGAATAGAAGGGAACTCCTCAACATAAGAAAGGCTATACATGAAAAAGCGACAGCTAACATCATCCTCAATGGTGAAAGACTGAAGGCTTTCTCCCTAGATCATGAACAAAATAAGATGCCCCCTTTGCCACTTCTATTCAACATAGTACTGGATGTTCTAGAGCAATTAGACAATAAAAGAAATAAAAGGCATCCAAAGTATAAAGGAAAAAGTAAAATTATTTCTATTTTCAGAGATGGCCTTATATGTACGAAACTTTAAAGGTTCCACCAAAAAACTGTTAGAACTAAAAAATGAATATGGCCCTCACTGGTGTCGCTCAGTTGATTGGGCATCATCCTGCAAAGCAAAAGGTTGACAGTTTGATTCCTGAGCAGGGCACATGCCTGGGTTGCGGGTTTGGTCCCCAGTCAAGGCATGTATAAGAGGCAACCAATCGATGTTTCTCTCTCACATGGATGTCTATCTCCCTCTCTTTCTCCCTCCCTTCCCCTCTCTCTAAAAATAAGTGTATAAAATCTTTTTAAATGTTTATTTACAAAAGAACAAAATTTCTAGAAATAAACTAACCAAGGAGGTGAAAGACTTACACATGAGAAACTACAAAAAACTGCTGAAAGAAATTAAAGAATGAATAAAACTAAATGGAAAGGCATTCGTGTTGCTGGATTAAAAGACGGTATCATTAAAATAATATTATCCAAAGTGACCTACAGAATGAATGCAATTCCTATCAAAATCACAATAGCACTTTTTTGCAGAAATAAAGTGAAACAGCTGAATTCGCTGACCTCTAGAAATCCCTTCCAACTCTATCAGACACATCACAGCAATTAAAGTCATGGTTCCTGCTCTTAGACTCCTTGGGTTGAATGGCTGCTTATCACTCATGACATGGAACAAATTACACAACTTCATTAAGCTTTAGTTTTCTATAAAATGAAAGTGATATTTTCCTCATACAGAAGAGAATTAATTGGGCAATTACATGTAAAGAACCTGATACTCAGTGAATGTTAGCTATATTTATCAGTGTTTCTATGGTCCCTGCTTGAGCAAGAATCAGAAGTTCACGTCATAAAATACAAGTGAGAAAAGTTCAAAAAAAGTCGTTTTAAATTCAGCACAGACATCGAGATTAGCACTGAAGAGAAGCCATTGGATATAGCAATTACATTATTGGTGACCTTCAAGAGCAGTTTCAAAAACATGTTGGAAGCCAGACTGCATTTGGTTGAAGCACAAAGAAGGCTAGAAAGGGGAAGAGGTAAGTGTTGGATTTTCTTGAGAAGAATAGCAGTGAAGAGGTAGAGAGTGATCAAGAGAGATGAACAGCCAATATGGGTGGTGGAAAAATCGAGTTGGTCCCCATGTTCACAAAACCCACCCCACTCCCCAAAGCTGGCTCTGCGGCCAGGATGATAGCAGGGCTGTCACAGACTTGCAGATATTAGGGGTGACCTCTTTATAACTACTGGGTCTTATCTCCTCAAGTGTGTCTCTCAAGACTGGCTGAAGTCTAACTGAAGATGCCTATTCCTAAGAAACAGCTGAGAAAGCAGAAATCTTAAACCTAAATTGATTCTCTGACTGTACTGCCTGTTCTCTTAACAAACAGAATTAAAAAGGACAAAAATCACTGACAGGGCAACAGAAATATGAACAGAAACGTTTCTGATATAGCATCTGGGATTATAAGCAGATGTAAAAAATCATGGTGCTGTCCTGAGGTGGCTCTCATGGTATAGTACTGCACTTCTCACTGCTGCTGTGTTAATGAATACTTCACATTCCATTGAAAAGCCTTTAAAACAGTCACCAGGTCATTAGGTCACATTCTTAAGTACAAGTCTCCCAACTTTATTAAAGATTTTGCTTTAAAAGAAATAAGAACTCACCTGACCTGTCTTGAGTAGAATATCCACAGATATATTACAGTGTATCTACAAGACAGGAAATACGACGTTAAAAAAATAAGATTAGTCATTGCTTTCATGATCTAGCAGTTTAGTACTTATTTTGGGGGGAAAAGTTACAGTATTTTCTTTTTTTTATTTTTTTAAATAATTTATTTATTTGTTTGTTTATTTATTTTATTTTTTAGAGAGAGGGGAAAGGGAAAGAGAGGGAGAGAAACATCACTGTGTGGTTGCCTCTCATTCACACCCCCAACTGGGGACCTGACGTGCAACCTGGTAATGTGCCCTGACTGGGAATCGAACCAGCAACACTTGGCTCACAGGCTGACGCTCAGTCCACTGAGCCACAGCAGCCAGGGCTAGTTACTGTATTTTCATTTGCACAAAATAGGCTATTTATTTTTATTTTATGTCCTTTTGAATTTTTTTTTTTTTACTATATACTACCTTTACAATTTAAATGTATTTATGAAGATATGTAGTCATATGAAAAATTATCACAATAAGGCCCTGGCTACATAGCTCGGTTAGTTAGAGCATCATACAGATACACCAAGGTTGCAGGTTCGATCCCAGTTTGAATTTTTTTTTTTTTTACTATATACTACCTTTACAATTTAAATGTATTTATGAAGATATGTAGTCATATGAAAAATTATCACAATAAGGCCCTGGCTACATAGCTCGGTTAGTTAGAGCATCATACAGATACACCAAGGTTGCAGGTTCGATCCCAGGTCAGGGCACATACAAGAGCCAGCGAATGAATGCGTAAATAGGTAGAACAACAAATCCATGTTTCTCTCTAAAAAATTAAATTAAAAAACCAGAAACACACATTAAAAGGTTAAATAGCCCTGGTCAGGTGGTTAACTTGGTTGGAGTGTCCTCTCACACATGAAAAGTTTGCCAGATTGATTCCTGGTCTGGGCACATAACTAGATGGCAGGTTCCATCCCTTCTCCCCAACCTGCCCTCCAGCCTATCAGGGCTGGAAAGGGAGGCAACCAAGATTTATCTGTCTACCTTCTTCCCTCCCTTTCTCTCTCTCTAAAAAAATTAAAAAACACATCTTCTGGTGAGGATTTTTTAAAAATAATTATTAAAAAAGGTTAAATAATTTTTATTTAGGGGTTGTAGGTGTTTTGTTTTCAGATTTGTGTGTGGGTGTTCATAAATATCTTTAATTTTTTTAATTGATTGGAGAGAGAGAGAGAGAGACATTGATTTGTTGATTTGTTGTTCCACTTATTCATGCATCATTGGTTGATTCTTGTATGTTCCCTGACCAGGGATGGAACCTGCTACCTTGGGTTATAGCAGAATGACGCTCTAACAAACTGAGATATCCTGCCAGGGCCATAAATATCTTTAATTACGTATTATCTTTAGAGGATAAAAAGGTGAACTAAAAGAAATAAAGATAATTTCCTGACACAATACTGTTCTTCAGATTGCTTTGTCCACTTAATATATCATCAATCTCTTTCCAATACAACGGTACCTACAAAGCTACTTTAGTCTTTTTAATAACTATGCTATTCTTTTGTATGGATTTCACATCATTTAATCAATCCTCTATTGATAAACATTTAAGATCTTTAAAATGTTTTGCCACGATTGTCTCAAGTGTCTTTTCCCAACTGGTTTGCCTGACTCAGGTTAAAAACTAAGTTAACACAGTGTATCAGTTGGTAGGTCTCATAAGTTTCTTTTATCCACAGCAAATCTCCATTTCTATTTTTTCTTTTTTTATTCCATTTATCTAAGGAGAAGCTAGGCCGTTTGTGTTGTATATCTCACAACCAAGATTTGTTTCTCCATTTTCTTATGTTACTTGTCCTTCTATTCCTCATATGTCCTATAAACTGACAGCTGCATTAGAGTCAGGTTTGTTTGTCTTTCAATTTGAATGTCTCAGAGGTAGTGCTTCTTGTGAGTTTCCTGTTGTACATATAACTTCACAGCTCCTCCCATCAAAAAGTGAAGTCTGTTTCCTCACTCCTTGAGCCCGGGCTGCCATCGTGACTTGCTTTGATCAATAGAATGCAGTGGAATTGACAGTGTGTCAGTTCTAAGGCTAGGCCTTAGGAGAACTTGTGTGATTCTGCCTGTTTTCTTGGAATCCTGTCAACGGCCATGAGATCCAATCCAGGCTACACTGTTGGAGGATGGGAGATCACAGGAAGCAGAAATAAACTATCAGCTGAGGACCACCCAAGACCAGCCAGTCCCCAGACAATCAGGAGCTGACCTCAGGCTTACGAGACTAGCTCAGACCAGAAGAACTGTGCAGCTGAGCCCAACCCAAAGTGCTGGGCTGCAGAATTGTAAAATGAGTAAATGATTATTGTTTTGAGCCACTAAATTTTGGCCTGGTTTATTTTACAACAAAAGGTAACTGATAATTTTCTTAAAAGTTCCTAGCATTATTACTACCCACTGCTTACAGCTTGCTTTTGATGACCTCTAGTTTTTCATCCTTTTGTTTAAAGTGCATACCCTGAGTACCTGCTCTGTGTCAAGCAGGGCTGGGTATTGGAAATACAGCAATGAACAGTCTTGGTCTCGTGACAGACACACGTACCAGCGATCGCAGTTCAGTGTGATGTTGTAACTATAAGCACATATTGCAGAGAGAGGGCATGAGACATCTAATCCAAATTAGAGTGTCATATAAGACTGGTATTTGAAGGTGAAGGAGAAGGTGAGCCAGATAGAGGGATGGACCATATAAAAGGCTGGAGGGAGAAAAGGTGGTTCAGGTAAAGGAGAGACAAGAAACTCAGTACGGCTAGAGTCCAGAGTACAGGAGGCAGAGTGAGGAGAGGTGAGGCTGCATAAAGAGCTCTGTATCCCTTTGCAGGGAACTTAGATATCTGCTGAAGGAGAATCTAATCCAATATGTACTATAGGAAGATCACTAGGGCTTCCATGTGACAGAAAAGTTGGAGGGTACAAAACTAGAGACAGGAGACCACTTAGGTAGCTGTTGAGCTCATCCAGATGAGATGTTGGCCGTTTGAATTAAGGCAGCAGCAGTAAGGATGGAGAGAAGTGGGCTGGTTTTAGATGCTTAGGAGTTAGGGCTTGGTAAATGACTAGAAATGGGATTATGAAAAAAAGGAAGAAATAAAGAATTGTCCCAGGTTATTGGCTTGATCAAATGGTGATTGACACAGAAAAAGCAAACTCTGGCGAGGAGCAGATAAGGGAAGAGATGATGAATTTGTTTTGAAATATGTTTTTTTTTTAATTGAATTTATTGTAGTGACATTGGTTAATAAAATTATATAGGTTTCAGGTGCACAATTCTGTAACACATCATCTGTACATTGTACTGTGTGTCCACCATCCCAAGTCTAGTCTCCTTCCATCACCATTTATTCCCCTTCACCTGCTCTTACCTTGCCCCACCACCCTTTCCCTCTGGTAATCACCACACTGTTGTCTACGAGGATTTTTTTCCTTAATCCCTTCACCTTTTTCACCCAGCCCCCCAACGTCCTCCCTCCTGACAGCTGTCAGTCTGTTCTCTGCATCTATGAGTCTGTTTCTATTTTGTTAGTTCATAAGATTCTACATATAAGTGAAATCATATGGTATTTGTCTTTCTCTGGAGTATGTCGAGCGCCTTCAGGATATACAAATGGAGACATCCGGTAGGAGCTGTATGTATCTAAGACCTGACAATATTTTATGTATTTGTTTATTATCAAGTTGAAAAAAGGAAATATAGGAGGTGGCTATTGAGTTTAGGAACTAGAAGTTTCCTCGAGATGGAAAAACAAAGGTTTTGGGAAAACAGAGAACTGGAAGACTAGAGGGTAGTGGTCAGAGAATAAGATGTTTAAGATTCCAGGGATACAACAGTACAGACAATGGATCTGAGATGCTCCAGAAATTGAGGCCAAGCTGATGAATGGGTCACCCCAGATGACAGCAGACATGGGGGTGAAGAAACACCGTGAACCAGATGTCAAAATCTTTAATAAGTGAGAAGCAGATTGGTTGATAACAGTAGAGGGTAGGAAGCATGACAGGCTGG
The DNA here is from genome assembly GCF_987537825.1 of Furipterus horrens. NCBI lineage: Eukaryota > Metazoa > Chordata > Mammalia > Chiroptera > Furipteridae > Furipterus > Furipterus horrens. The sequence continues at coordinate 59,389,399 of NW_028327181.1, read as the reverse complement.
ACGGCACAATGAGGTTACGTATGGTCAGGGAAGTCTCAGAACAGCTCGAGGATGCCAGCGACAAAATGAGAGGTGACTAGGGGGACTTCCACGTGGGCCAGTTACCAAAGATGACAGGAATGTGAACTATGGAATGAGCTGGTTGGCCCCAGCTGTCCCAGTATGGACTGTTTATGCTTCACAAGGGATTCAATTCCACTGGAGAGAAGAGCGGCCTTGCAGCAGTGCTCCTCAGAAGGGCAGGCCAGGGATACAGCTGCCAGATTTAGCAAATAAAAATACAGAACACCCAGTTACAATTCAATGCCAGGTAGTACATGGGACACACTTATACTTTTTAAAAAGTTTTGCCTGAGGTGCCTGAAGCAGATGATTTCTACAAAGCTTTGGCATCATGTGGTCATAACCTGCCAGTTAGCTAACCTCTCACCTCTCCAATTTAACTCCCTTGTATATACAATAAGACTATGCTAACTGCTGTAACTATTAGACTTTAAAACACATAGCGGTTGAACCTAAGTTTATTTTTTGCTAAATAAGTCAGTCACTAAGCTGGAGAGGCCCTCTGTGCAGCATGCAGTCATTTAGGGCTTCGGTGGATGAAGGCCCTGTCCTGGGTGTCCTCTGCATTCTGGCCTGATGCAAAGCAACAGCCAGGAACACCTGTGGGAGGTTTCTACAGGCCATGCCTGAAAGTGGTATACACACTTCTGCACAGTCCATTCGCTGAACTCAGTCAGTGTTCAATGTAATTGCAATGGAGTCTGGGAAATGTAGTCGAGCAGTGTGCACAGGAAGAAGACAACAGGGATTTGAGTGAGCAATCTCGACCACACCCTTTATGGGGTCTATCTGTGGATCCTATATGGGTCTAAAGATTCTAGATCAATAACCTTTGCTTTAGAACAGGCACAGGCATGTGTGTGCAGGCGTGCACGCACACCCTCTCCCCCCTACATTCTAATTGCTACAGAAAATGTGATTAAGAACAGAATTATTTTTTCTAGGTATTGCAGTTCAATAGCCAAAGGTGTTACCTATCAAATCAATCTCATTAAAAGGAATAGGAATTGAGCGTTGGCCTTCGAGCCAAGTGTTGCTGGTTCGATTCCCAGTCACAGCACATTACTAGGTTGCACATCAGGTCCCCAGTTGGGGGCGTGAGTGAGAGGCAACCACACAGTGATGTTTCTCTCCCTCTCTTTCTCCTTTCCCCTCTCTCTAAAAATAAAACAAATAAAAATAAATAAATAAAAAGGAATAGGAAAAGTGCATTCTGTTGTTCCAAATTCTAGCTAGGCCATGGAGTTGGTGTTTCATCTTTCCATTACAATAAAATTTACCACAAATCATTCCAACACAAATGTTTCCCCCGAGTTTTTGCTTATGTAAACGTTGGTTGCCATGACAACAAAAAATTACTGTCCCCGATCATAAGGCAGGGCTTGCTAAAGAACAAGCAGCAACTAGCTGGTTCAGACATAACCCGCATCCCACAGGCATGCCTAACAAGGGAAATGAGAAACTGGGGCAATTTTTTATTCAAAAGAAAAAGTGAAAGCAGGGGAAGAACTTGATTCTAGTGGGAGAAAAAGATATGGCCAAAAAATTTAAATAAACCACTTCCTCTTGTTACATTATTTTTTGGGAATAGGTTCTGGCTTTCTCCTTTTTCTTGTTGTATCACAAGATTCCTAATAGGATTTGGGCCCAAGACTGAGGCCAATTCTCTCAACTTCCAGTCTACCTTGACATTAGGGTGGGGTCATGCCCCTTCACCATAACACAGAAAGAGAATTCACAAGGACCCTGCTCCTGCTAGTTGCTTTCTTCAGTTGCCACCTCTGAGGTCTATAGTGTGAAAGGCCTAAATAATGACAGGATAAGTAATTACTTTGAATAGTGTTTAGGATATATTAAGCTACTTTCATTATAATTGGCATTTTAGGTAACAGGATGTAGACTTTTTGAAAGTATGGCTAAAGCTAGAAATTAGAAATAAGATACAAGTGAATAATTTTCATTGTCTGAATATAACTCCACTCTTAAGTGATCCAGTCACCACCCCTTCTGTGGAAAGGAAAAGGGACATCGCTACAGGGAAGCACCCAAACCCTTGAGACTGGGTTTTGACAAGCATTTCATATTTCTGCAATGAAAGGACCTTCTTAAATGGCTTTTCCTCTGACCAATGTTAAAAATGAACCTAGACTCTTTGAACATACACAGGACCAGGGAATCAGGGCAGGGCCAAGGGAGCAGCTGAGAGGCAACCAGCTGATCCCTATGCCCCAGCACTTGGCCCTGCGGAGGAATTGCCTGCTGTGGAGCAGCTCCTGTGCTGGGCTCTGGAGACGTAACGATGAGCAAATGCAATGTGGCTCCTGTCCTGCCAGAGCTGATTTATAGCCTATGGAGATGGAATGAAATCATCACAAAAATACATAATCACAATCTGAGCAGAATGCCGCGAAGGCAAATGTGATGATTATAAACAGGATTTGGGGGTCCAAGGAAGGCATCTCTGAGGAATGGACATTTAAACTGGTAAGTAACAACTGTGTGTGTGTGGGGGGGGGTGTTGAATGAGGAGCTGAAAGGAAAGTCTGCCAGGAGCAGAGATGGAAGGAAGACTGATGGAAAGGTCCTCACTTCGTGCAGGCCATCTTATGGAATGCAGATTGTGATCAAGAGGAAATCATTAGGAAGCTTTTTAAGCAAGGGAGTTCCATGATCAAGTTTACCTGGTGGGAAGATCATCCTGTTGCTCTGTAATGAAGAGATTGGGGAAAGGGAGTAACAAGGAAGCTTGTTAACGTGGTCCCCAGGAAGGATGGGTGCTTGGGTGCTGGTGGTGGAGGTCTACAAACGTGTAAGGGAGTATTTTGGAGGTGGAGCTCACAGGACTTGGGTGATGAACTGCCTGTCGGGGGAGACAGATGTCCATAAATGAGCTGCCAACTTTAACATTCAGCAGAACAATCAAAGCTTATGTTTACTCAGTGCGAGGTAGTTGTGCACCAATAAGGGACACTCAGTTGAGGTGGCAAGAGGGGTTGTAATCTAAACCACACTGTTGTCTGCATGTTTCGAGTTGTGAGCCTGGCACAGGGGGAGGGCTTTTTATACTGGTTACTCACAAAAGGTGTGATCTGCTCACCAAGTTGTGTCTGGTGACCTTCACCAAAACACTTTTAGAAAGCCACTAGGGGCACCTTTGGGAGCTATGAGTGTGGCTGTTCCTAGAACATAAGATTCACAGGGGCAGAGTCTATTCCACAGGAGCTTCCACAGAACTACTGTAATCAGATTACAGTACTGTAATCTGATCAAAACACCCTAGTCACTGAAGCACCCAGCCAGCCAAAAAAACATAGTCAAACTCCCCTTGGTGATACTGGATGAAAGAGTAGCTCCTTTCTGTGGCAGAAGTATCCTTGAGTTTGTTTTCTCCAGTCATTACAAAACGATGAACGAGATTAAGATTGCTATCACCCACTGTTGGCAATCTCTGGACACTGTGGCAACATCAGTCAAGGCAACCAGACTGTTGTTAGAGCCCCCAGCTATTAAGAGCTTATGGGAATCCCAAGTCAGACCGGAAGCTTAGGAAGAGAGCAAGGTAGCACTGAGTCAGTATAGGAACCTGCACAAATGGCAGAGTAACTATAGGAAGCTCAATCCTGCGTTACACAAAATGCTAGTTAGTCCAGATGTATCTAACGAGCAGTGTTACTATACCCTTATAGTACCAAATTCATTTTCACTCTCAGAATAGACTTCCCCAGCATAGAGGAAAGAGGAGGAACCCACCTGTAACCTCCCCTCAGTGCTCCACTTTCCTAGTTTCCTTGCTGGTACGCAGAACCTTGGAGAAGCCCAAGTACCCCACCAGCTTGAAATGAGGCTAGAAACTCTACGAAGTTCTAAAGGGAACAGAGGAACTTTGAACCAGGGAACCTCCGTAAGTCTAATTACTCCTTCCTGCTCCCAGGAAGCTAAAATGTCCATAAATTCCCCCACTTGAAGTGGGAAAACAGAAAAGGTCCGCCCAAGCCAGTTCACCTTTGAACGTTTAGTTAATATTTGAGTGCTCACTTTACTAGGATTCAATGGAGGTTTAAAATTTAGGTAAATCAGGCCAACCACAGAAATACTGGAGGCATCCCCTTGACCAAAACGAAGCCTAACAGCTCATTTATTTCTACTTGCTTTCACTGCTCTTTCAACCTCACTTTTTTTTTTAAGATTTTATTTTTAGAGAGGAGAAGGGAGAGGAGAGAAACATCAAGTGTGTGGTTGCCTCTCACACACCCCTAACTGGGGACCTGGCCTGCAACCCAGGCATGTGCCCTGACTGGGTATCAAACCAGTTACCCTTTTGTTTGTAGGCTGGCACTCAATCCACTGAGCCACACCAGCCAGGGTTCTTTTACTTAATTTAAAAAAAAAAAAAAACCTCACTCAGGGATGTATTTATTGATTTTTAGAGAAAGGAAAGTGGAAGGAGGATCGAGGGGGGTGAGAGAGAACGAGAAACATCAATGCGAGAGAGAAACATCCATCTGTTGCCTCTAGTACGTACCTTGACCAGGGATTGAACCTGCAACCTTTTGGTGTACGGGAAGACAACTAACCAAATTAGCCACCTGACCAGGGCATGAACCTCACTTCTTGATGCCTAGTTCTTCTTTGTCCCCCACCTTATTTCCCCATTTCTTTTTCTTTAGGATATCTGTGGCAGCAGAGCTCCAAACTCTTACCCTCCTCCTGCCAAAATTAGGAGAACTATTTTCACATGTTCTTCTATGGAGGGGCCTCTTCTCTCTTCATATCTGTAAGAGGAACAGAACTTAATCTGAAGATCAGGGTCACAAAACATAAAAACTGGTATGAGCACTCCAGGCTATGTAAAGGAACCCAACACTCAACATGTTTTTTAAAACAATATTTTGGCAGTTTATTTCTTGACAAAAAGTTGAAACATTCTTAAATCACCTTGCAGTTAAGCTTGTTTATGCCAAAGTTGACTCCCTTTGGAGTAGGTTCCTTTATTTAACTCTGGGTTGACACTCTGTTGTCTATAACAGTAACTAGGTATGTTTTGGGTCCAAGGCAGAACACAGTATAAGTAACTGGCAAAAACTGTCCTTTTCATTTTAAAAGTTCAGTACACATACAACAGAAAACTATAGAGTATGAAGTCAGTTTTAGGTACACATATTCACACACTGTGAATGTGTCTTTAATTATCTACCATGAAAATGTGCTACTTAAATAAAAAAGGAGATGTCTGGATATCTACACTAACATTCTAAAAACCTGTTGTATAACATCCAAACTTCTCATTTGCTTTACAAAGTCCCCCACCACATCCTTATTTTCCTCACACCCATACATAACCATTTCTGGACAAGTTTGATGTTCTCTGTCCATGTCATTCCAGATGTCCATTACATCATATAATCATTCTTATATGACCTTCAACATTTCATGACTTCTGGAGACCCTTTAAAACGCCACCAATGATTAATCCCAGCTTTAATGAGCATCCAAAGAGTGTGTATAATTGTTTTTCAATCTATGATTGTTTGTAGGCTGAGTGCACACATCTCTTATTCCCTAAGCATAACAGATTAGCTCTTTTGTGAAAAATTCAAAGATTACTTTCTTCAAAAGATCACCAAGCCAAACATTTGCCCATATTTTTATTTACTACATATACTATAAACATATACAATACATGCTACAAAAAACATTTTTTCAAAATTTAACTGTCAAGAAAGTGTATAGTGTTATAATACAATGGCACATGTTCATATTTTATTTCAAATTTGCTTGCTTATCACCCATTTCAAACCATTAATAGTGAAATGTTACTTAAGGATAATTAAAAATTATCTATTTGTACTATTAACAATAAACAATTCCAACAAATTAATAAGAATTAACCATGTCAAATATTAGTATCCAAAAACTGGGCTTTTGCAAAATGATTATATAAAATATAGCAGCCAATTTCTGTTCACTTTGCTCTGTGACAATGTACATATGCACTTGAATAGGATTCTAGCATTTATTTTTGGAAGACACTTTTAAGAAGTCCTTCTTTTTCTTTAGGTTCAACAACTACCACATCCAGCCAAATCCAACCCGACAGTTCATATAATGGCTTCAGACAACCCAACATCGTGAAATTCTTATGATTTGGGTAGAGTTGCATGTACCACTAATATTACATAATGTGAAAAGAGACATTATAAGCCAATATCATAATGTCAAAGGCAAAAGAAAATACAAACATTCAAATCAGTTGTGACAAGGTTTTTCCTACAAATATTTTAATGTCATACTTTCAAGAAAACAAGATTTAATGTGTATTTGGATTTTACAGTATCTATGCCCTAACTGAAAATTTAACAAAGTAGCCAGAGGGAATTAAGTCTAGTATTGCAAATTTGTTCATTCAACACTGAGCACCCACTATGTGCATAGCACTGTGCTAACATTTCAAAAGTTGAGCACTAATGTCTTTATCAAGCATCACCTTAGTGTGAGGTAAAAATATATTAAATCAGCATCAACTCATTAGTTTACTGGTGGAATGTATGTGGTCCTGCGCCAGCCGGCTTCCCTGTGCCATATAATGAGCTTCTGCACACCTCTCACTCACTCACACGAACATCTGCACACCCACTGTGCCAGGCACTGTGCTAATCACTGGGAGACCATGATTTGGTGTACATCAAAGGCGGCAAATTAACCATTACCAATGCAAAAGAATTAGAAAGATACATTTCTTTTCTAAAATGAGGCCCTAAGCAAAATATAAGGTGTTTCTATTGGTCATACCACACCACAGACCAGTTAGTGCCTTTCTAGACTGGAAACTAGCTTTGAGAATTTCATTTTGTAGTCTATATAGTCTAGATCATTTTTGGTCTCAATTATCTATTCTTTGGAGCACCTGACCCCATATAAACCATTCCATACTTAAAAGAATTTGTAAACTAAACTTGAACATAAAAAGAGCCAAAAATGAAGGCAGTTTATAATGTAATGTACTTCAAGCACTATTCTGGCAATGCAAAATAATACCTAAGTAATTCATGATTGAATCAAACATTTTTCAAAGTGCTAACCCTACCCCTAAACTCATGTAATTTTAACTTGACTTTTATACAAGTTGCACATAAAGCAAAGGGCAGAATTTGGCCCCACAACCTCCTATGGAACTCTTAAGTGATTGGTCCTTCCACTCCAAGTTGAAGCTAAGAATTCTAAAGAATCCCCTAATAGGATACTGGCACTCAGGAGAAATGTCCCTCCTGGATCCCATTAGTCAGGAAGTCTATTTCGCTGCAGTAGCATTGTGAACCTACTACGACGCCTTGAGAGAAGGCAGAGAGCTGAGCGTTTGGCTGTCCACTCAGTGAATCCAATACTGGTTTAAAGCTATGCACTGAATAAAGTGCTCTGCACATCCTGCTTGTCATCTGGAATGAAAATAAACACTTTTTTTGAGAATTAACCTATCTGTGGAAAAGGATGATAGGGTTCAAAGAATCCCAAGAAAAAGTATGAAGCATTGACTAGGAAAGAAGACAAATGCCTCTAGTAGTGTCATCAGAAATCTCAGGATTTGAACTGTCAGAATAAGTCATACAATGGTCATGTTCTATAAATGAAAAAGCAACCCCACTGGGTACTATTCACAGGTATATGATTGCTTCACGGGGGTTAAAGGGAACAGTCTATTGCCATTTGATAGGATAGTGTCAGAATGAAAACAATGCCATTGGACAAATCAGGGTAAGCAGTGTGTAACACTTCTTTTCTGTCCATCAGTTTTCCACAGGTTGAGTTGCACGGCCTGAGAAAGGAGGCAAGATACCTATCCCTCTGGATACACTCAGGCATGGTGGCTACACCTAAAGTTTCCAATTCAGAAGTTCACACACAAGCCCTCCAGTTTTGTACCCTGAATGTGGTAAATGGGACTAGGGATGTAGTAGTTCAGTTTAAAAATAATCACAGGTAACAGAACACTTATATAAACTAGGCTGTTTTGACATCTGTAAGAAAATTGTATAGATGGCAATTGAAGAGGGGAAAAAAAAATTGTTCCCATCTGTCAGCAAAACTGTTTGTTGAGCTATACTCAGCTGAAGTCCTCATCAGGATTCTGTTGATCCAGCAGACGGACATGTGTGAATGGGAAGTGACCTCGTTTGCCATTACACTCCCCTTCCCACTGACCACTGACATTAATCTTCGTAACCTTTACCAGCTCACCGACCTGCAGGAGGAGAATAAGGAGAGCACTTTATTTCCAGTTATGAATGAAAGCTGAAAAACTCCATTCTCTGATTAGGCACACCCTGCCCATATGATTACTCTAGGGCTGACATTACAGAAATGGCTGTTTGCTGCCTCCCAAGCCCCAGCCACCAGAATGATTACTTGTGGTTAATGCAGGCAGAAAGTAGGTATGATTTTAGCAGTGCAGAAAAACAGATTACAGAAAATGGAAAGGATCCTAGAAAATGATATTTTTTGGAAGTCTGAAGTGTCTTTTGATGAGCAAGCCCAACTAGAATAAGCTACTGTCCCTTTTCTCTGTACCCCTACCTTTAGTTTCCTGCCTGCATCACAGGGAATGCAGTCTGTGTGCTCCCCCCTCTACTCCCTGCGTACAGAAGCACTTCCAGCCCCCTCTCACATGCATATCCTGGCCTGTTACTGCTTGTACAGCAGAAGGCAATCACAGGAAGCACACTTCATCCGGTGCCAGAAAATGAAGTGTTCCCATCACCTTTCTACCAAGGTAAGGCTTTCCCCATTTGGGCAGGTATAGGCCAAAATTCCAAATACCACTGGCTTCCTGCAAAACCCTCACCTTCTTTAGCAACCTCTACCTGCCAATCTCCCCACCTCCACCCCACCCTGCACTGACAAGACTCTGTTGCTCCCTCAGTGCCATTTGGTACCTGTTCATTAATAAGGGGATATCATGTTTTTGCTTCTGTTACAAAAAGCTTCCTGTTGCAACATCAAATATAAAGATTTGACAATCTAGGATATACTTCTATCCTGCTATGGAACTAAGACAAGGTCAAAAGAAAAAATATTAAAACAAACAAAAAAGATTTTAAAATAAATTTAAAAAAATAAAAGGTCACTCTGATGAACAGATTCACCCTGTAGCAAAATATTAAACAATATTGCCCTAGCTGGTGTGGCTCAGTTGGTTGGAGCGTCATCCCACAGACTGAGAGGTCCCAGGTTCGATTCCTGGTCAGGGCACATGCCTGGGTTACGGGTTCGGTCCCCAGCTGGGGCACGTGTGAGAAGCCAACTGATCAATGTTTCTCTTCCTTCTCTTTTCTCTAAAAACTAAAAAATTAGAAAAATCAAGGGTATGTCCTTGGGTTAGGATAAAAATAATTGAAAAATATTAAACAATATTTTGTTTAATAGTTGGAGATAAGGCCCCAGATGTCACTGGACTAAAGAGCTTATAACTAGCTTTTAGTTATCAACATCTGAGTACTGAGCATACAAGCGGTTTTCTAAGCATGACTGTTTATTTTATTAAGTAAATAGTACTTAATGAACTTTCATAAAGTACTGGAGAGGGTATTTTATATAAATTATTTTCTAATCCTTATAATAATCCTGTAAGACAGGAATTGTTTTCATTTTACAGGTGAGAAAACTGAAATTCAGAAAAATTATATGATATGCCTGAGGTCACACAGCCAGTGGCAGGGCTGGGATTTGAGCCCATAAGTATCTGACTCCGAAGCCAATTTATACTCTTTTTACTATACCAGGAACTTTCAAATTATGCTGCAAGGGCCCTATGGCTTCCCTAAGAATGTCTATAGGACAACTACTCACCAAAGCCAACTCAGGTCTAGGTCCAGGGCCTTCTCTAGAACCAGCCTGATCTCACTCACAGAGGAAACAGCTTGTCTACTGGCCTGTCCATAATCTCCTAAAGAACTATCTGAAGAACACAGAGGCCTAAAGTGGTTGTAGGGATCATAGGATGCTGAGAAAAGGAAACAAACCAGGGAATATTAGAGAGACAAAGGATAAGACAAAAAGGTGAGAGCCCTGACTGGTGTGGCTCAGTGGATTTATGCTGGCCTGCAGACAAAAGGGTTGCTGATTTGATTCCCAGGCAGGGCTCATGCCTGGGCTATGGGCCAGATGGCATGCAAGGGACAACCAATCAATGTTTCTCTCACACATCAATGTTTCTCTCCCTTTTTCTCCCTCCTTTCCCTCCCCTCTTTCTAAAAATAAATAATCTTTTTTTTTTTTTTTTTTTTTTAAGTGAGAAAATGCAGCAGCTCAGCCTGCGGATATTGTGAAGATTAAGGCTGACGGTGTAAGGGGAGCAAAGGGAAGAATGACATTGCATGCCCATCCTTGCAGACAGATCTGATCCCTACTGGCTGCCAGCACCAGGGTTCTGTTTATTCCCAACAATCTGCCAATTCAAAGTTCCTGACATCTAAGCAGGCCAACTATGACAAATAAAGATTTTTATATAGTCTTTGGGGAATGGAAGACCAGGACATCAAGTGAAAATTTCCTTGCTAGTAAATCAGTCTGAAAAATTTATTCTTTTATCCCAAATTCTAGTTCTGACTTTACCTCACTTGTTTCCTTCTTTTAAAACCTCTTGCAGGGTTGCAAGGAGCTAGGCACAGCATCAGCTCCGTAATATTTGACTATTCGTTAGTGAATTTCCCTTGTGCCTGTCCCGTCGCTACCTTGACTCCCCACCCTTCACACACACACACACGCACACAGCACATCACTAAAATCAGTGCCCCTCTGCCGCTAGCCCCTTGCTATGTTAAGGTCAATTATACCAAGTGCAGCACTTCTTTCCCCCATTTTAAATATTTACTTATACTTTCTGTCAAAACATTGTAAGTCCCCCACTTAATAGAAAAATATTTGAGGGGATGTATATGCTCATGTCAAAAATCCAAATAGCCACCAATGTTAGGTTCCCCTCCAGATGGGGATAAACAGGCCAATTTCTTTTAAGAAGCTGGTTTGAAGACATCCCAGCTAATAACCCTAACAGCTATCATATCTGAGTCCATCATTTTATTGATGTTGCAAACATATACAAAGGACATGAGGGAACGTGAGTGCTGGAAATGTTCTATACTTTCATCTAGGTGGTTATCACAAAGGCGTATATACATGTAAACTGAGGGCTGTATACTTATGATTAGCACATTTTACCAAATGATTTCAAATCTAAATAAAAAAGGTGCTAAGAAAAAGCACTTTTTGTCTGTTACATTTTATCCAGCTATTCTAGGTGTTTTTTATAAGATGGTTCTTCAGGACACATCCTTAAGCCCACCATTCTACTTGATACCAAAATTTAGGTTTCAATGCCTCTCTTTTTTCTGTGTTACATTGTCTTTGTTTTAAAAATTCAGCCCGGCTGGTGTGCCTCAGCGGATTGAGCACCAGCCTGCAAAACAAAGGGTTGCTGGTTTGATTCTCAGTCAGGGCACATGCCTGGGCTGTGAGCCAGGTCCCCAGTTGGTGACACATGAGAGGCAACTACACATTGATGTCTCTCTCCCTCTCTTTCTCCGTCCTTTCCCTTCTCTCTAAAAATAAAATCTTTAAAAAATAAAAATTCAAAGTGCCATCTCAAATTGCATCACACAGAACTGTGAATAAAAGGCAGACTGAAATGTGGACCAGCCCAGCCCCTTGCTGTCGGCACCACAGAACCACACCAGCTTCTTCACAAGCAGGGCAAAACCTGCTGGTCTAACCTCAAACCTTTCTTCTTTCAAAGTTCAAAGAGAGAAATAGTAAAGGTTCCTATAAGGCGAGATGTTTCTGGGGGAAGAAATATGTGCAAATTAGACCTTTGAACATTAGAGCCATCTCTAATGTACATGCATACTCTCTTGATTTTACCCTACAGGGGAAGGGTCAGGAAAACCATTCCATATTCTGGAATTCAAAATCTTTTCAAGTTCTTGGCAGAGAAGCCCAGAGGCTATGCCATGACTAAAATGATTCTGATTGTTAAGTGGATAAAAGAAAAAAGTTGTAAGCAAATGGGCTAATTAACTTACCCAAAGGGGCACTGAAGTACAGCTACTTCAAGGGAGCTCTTATTAAAATTAAATAACCTTTTGTACCCAAAGGGTCTCATACTGAATATTCAAAGCACATGGGGACTCCTGGGGTCAAAAACAGACAAGTCCCTGGCTGGGTAGCTCATCGTCCTGATATGCCAATGTTGTGGTTTGATTGCCAGTCAGGGCACATACAAGAATCAAAAAATGAATGTATAAGTAAGTAGAATAACAAACCAATGTTACTCTCTCTCTAAAATAAAAACAAAACAAAAAGAGGCCATGGTTGGGTGGGTCAGTTGGTTAGAGCGTCATTCTGTAATCCAAAATGTTGTGGGTTCGATCCCTGGTCAGGCACAGACCTAGATTGCAAGTTCAATCTCTAGTTGGAACGTATACAGGAGGCAGCCAATTGATGTTCTCCTCTCCTCTCTCTCACCTCCCTTCCTTTAAAATCAATAAACATATCCTTGGGTAAGGATTAAAAAAAAGGCGACGACAAGCTCCAAAGGCAACATGACTATCCTTAAGAGACCACATGAGGCCCTAGTGCTTAAACAGTTTGGAAGAAAGGGTAGTTGTCAACCCTGGAGGGTTGGGGAGAGTGTAGGAGGGGACAGGGCAATCTAAGAAAATGGTGCTAAACTTTTTTTTGTCTCTGTAACTTGTTTCCTGAACCCATTTCTTTTTTAAAGATTTTGCTTGTTTGTTTGTTTACAAAGAGAGGGAAAGGGAAGGAGAAAAACATCAATGTGTGGTTGCCTTTCCCACACCCCCAACTGGGGACCTGGTACACAACCCAGGCATGTGCCCTGACCAGGAATCGAACCAGTGACTTTTCAGTTTGCAGGCTGGTGTGCAATACACTCAGCCACTAGCCAGGGCCCTGAGCCCATTTCTTCTACCTCTGTAACTTTCTAAATAAACTTCCTCTCATAGTTCAAAAAAACAAAAAAAGAAAGAGAAAATGGTGCTATGCTAAGTGCAGTTCTTTCTCCAAGTCAGAAGCATGACACGTTTCTGAATGCATACTCCTTTTGTTAGGCAACTCACTAAAGCAGAATTCTGGAAGGCCAGGCTAGGGAGGATGAGGGGGATACGTAAGAGTTTGAAGCTTGGTATACTGTATCAAAGACAAAGCAAGCAAAACTGAATACTTGCCCCAGATATGTTACAATCCTAAGATATAAAGTAATGTACATACTGATCAGTGAGGTAATATAACCTTAGTCTAACACTACTGGTTTCAAAACTCAAGTTATAGAGGAAAAAATATCCTTTTCTGCATATCAATTAACAAGAAAGACCTTACAAAGGATTTGAAGCGCTATATGGCAGCCAACCTCTCTTTTTATGAGACAGACCTCACTACCACCTTATAAAGGAGAGCGTGATGATTCTTTCACAAGGTACTGTTCCGGTGTCCAGTCAGTTCCTCGGCCTCCTGATACTGTATTACATCCTTAGGAGCAAGTCTGCAAGTAAACCCTGGTGTGTTCTGTAAAGAGGACTGAATGTGGTTACTTGTTCCCTCACTCCCAGGGACCCCGATGAACACAGGTTTCTTCCCCTAGCTGTGTAGTTCCCAAGGAAAACCACCATCTGATACAGATGTAGTTAAACCTGCAATTGGTACAGGAGCAAAAGATTACCCAATCTATCTTTATCAAAAAGTTCCAGTGATAATGAGAAAGAAATTGGAACCCAAATGGCATTAATTTCTGGTATTCACTGAACAGGAGGCATAGGAAACTGTATGATCTCCTTTGCTGGTATAACCTAAAGTGACTGACTGCTTTTCTAGTTTTTGTCTCTACTACCTAATAGGAAAGGCCTCAACAATTGCCAGCATTCCTTTGATCCAGGCTTGCTGCAGGATTCCAGTGGTCTCAGGGCAGGAAACGCACACAAATTCATGTAAATAAAGCCAGGGAAAGGCAACTACAGAGATGGAATACAGGGGCCTTGTGTTCAAACATACAAAGTACACACTTGGTAAATATTTCAAGAATTTGGCTGAATGAGAAAAAAGTTTAAAAAACTCCAACCTAAGCTAGGTGTCAGCAAACTATGGCCCATGAGCTAAACCCAGCTAACTGCCTATTTTTATAGTTTATTGGAGCACTGCAAGTTCATTTGTTGTTTTTGTCTATGGCTGCTTTCTTGCTACAATGGTAGAGATGAGTGATTGTGACAGACTATGGCGTTTACTGAAAAGCTTGCAGACCCCTGATCTAAGGAATAGGTAGTATTTAGGCCCCATGCATAGTCTTTCATATCAATGGAAGCAACTAAGGACAATTCAGCCTTAATAGATTCACTTGCCTCAGAGATGGACTGACACGTAAGTTACAGGTCTTTGAGATTTAAATGTTAGGTTGCCAGGTGGAAAGAAAAAACAGCCCAGCAAATCCTTGAATGTATATCTTATCCTGATTTTAGTCCAAGTCAGAAAGGATCTTCTGAGTTCAATAACTGATAATGCCTAAAACCAACTTCCTTATCCCCTTGGTGAGAGATAGGAAGGTGACCGACCACATATAATCGGTACATTTTAGCTGAACATAAAGAATTTTCTAAAAACTAACACAATGAATTAGACCTGAGGTCCCCAAACTGTACAGTGTCAGAGGCACTGCAGCGCACCCAGAGGGGTGGCACAAAATATTTTAATTTTCTTTTTTTATCTTTATGTGTGCTTTATTTAGATGGCCATCCCTGGCTGGTTTGGCTCAGTGGATTGAGCGTCAGCCTGCGAGCTAAGTGTCGCTGGTTCGATCTTCCAGTCAGGGCACATCAGAGAAGGAAAACTCTGACTCCAAAAAACCTCCGCTGCCTTGCGGCATACCTCTTCAGGGGAAAGGCTAAGGGAGTAAACCCCGACAGAAAATCCGGAGCCGGAGTCCCTAAGGCGGTTTGACGTTGTAGTCAACACCGGCAACTCCTGCGGCGCACCTGAAGCCAAGCTGTATTGACTCTGTCTTTCCCTTGGACCCTTCAGCTGCGAAGAGAGGGGGGGGGGGTCTGCTGCATGGGCAACAGCAGACCCTCCATATCACCCTGCCCAGGCTCTGTAGCTTCAGCTTCACTGGAGAGGACACTCCAGCGTCATCGCAAGATGTCGATTCAACACAGGAGGAGACAGATACCGTGTCACTCCTGAGTCGGACTGCACAGCCATTCTCGGCGGTGCAGACAGACTCTTAAGAAGCTACACCATCGTCTCTTGAGACGGACGGCTGCCGACGACGACGACGGATTTAGATGGCCAGCAATTTGAGAAAATAGCAGGTTATGGACCTTAAAAAACTATCTTACATTTCATTTCAAAACCACCCTTTTTATAAGGAGAAGAAAATTGTAGGTAAGAAAGGGTTTTGGAACTCAGGAAAAAGATTAGTCAGATAAAAGCTACGGTCTGGCAATTTCCCTAGCATTCTTTCTTCTGTTGACCAGTAATTCTTTATCTGTGTCCTGGGTGGTGGACATCTCTCCCTGGACACAGTGGCTCCGATACCATCTTGATCATTTGCAGTCCTCCTGGGGCACAAAGGTTGAATTGCTTGTGTTCTGGAGTCAGGATGGGTCATACCTTCAATTCCTCTCCAGATGAGCACCACTTCTTTATAACTTCATACGTTGGATTTCTATTTATTTTCTGGAACTTCTGGTTATTGCTGGTTTTGCGGTAGTTGTATTCCTTCTTAGTTGTGGAGGGAGACGGAGCGTGTCAGTCTAGGCCTCCATCTTGGCCGGATGGAAACAGTGATACTTGACACCTGCTATGCCATGCAAACTACCAGCTCAAGGCAGTTGAGCCCTGGCTGGTGTGGCTCAGTGGACCGAGTGCCAGTGAACCAAAAGGTCGCCAGTTTGATTCCCGGTCGAACACATGGCCTGGGTTGAGGGCTGGGTCCTCAGCTGGGGGTGTGCAAGAAACAACCAACCAATGTATCTCTTAATCACTGCCATTTCTCTCCCTCTCTTCCCCTCTCTCAAAAGTAAATAAAATCTTAAAAAAAAAAAAAGGGCAGTTGACCATATTGACATTAGATCACACTACATTCATTTTAACAATGTCTTAGCTTCACAAAGCTGGGTTTTTATAGTTGCTGTGATAAAAAACAAGTACCTCATGAAAAAGTAAGGATGGTAGTGTTCACTATGATCCCAAGGTTTGAGAAACTGTTCAGTGTCTAATAGATGTACACCTCATTAGTTAAGTAATTGCAGTTATTTAAGATTAAAATAAGTTTTCTTTCAATTACGTTTATTAATTTTTCAAGTGGGTACTAATTATTAGGATATAAGTATTTAAGGTTTGAACCTATCTACTTAATAAACAGAACTCTTAAATAGTTCCCCAAAACTAGAGATATTCAAAAAGATATTTAAAAACCACCTATGAAGATACTAGAGGGCCTGCCATCAATGTCTGAGAGAATGGATTAGCTGCTTCCAAAATCTCTTCCCACTGAGACTCTACGCTTTCAAATGAAGATGTCCAAACAGGATGGAAGGTAGAGGAACAGTAGACACCTGTCTCAGTGAACAATACAGAAATCTAGACCTACAATACCAGAAAAAGATAAATGGATACAGCAAGGACACGCCACTAATGTTCTTATACCTTCCAAACTCATTTTTTCCTGTTAATAAAGGGGAAATTGGGATCTTTACTCCTATTTTCCATACATAGGTTAAAGGTCACAACAAACTTGTTTCACAGAGTTCCATGTGGGTAGATGTGGAGTTGATACAATCACTGTTACATATAACCAGGGACCCAAAAGCACTTTACAACTTCCCTATCTGTGCCCTGAAGAACGGGTCCAGCCCTGGCTGGTATGGCTCAGTGGATTGAGCATCGGCCTGCACTGGTTTGATTCCCAGTCAGGGCATATGCCTGGGTTGTGGGCCAGGTCCCCAGTCGGGGGCGTACGAAAAGGGCAACCGATTGAGGGACAACTGATCAGATGTGCCTCTTGCACACTGCTGTTTCTCTCCTCTTTCTCCCTTCCCCTCTAACAGTAAATAAACCAAATCTTTTTTTAAAAATTACAGAAAATAAAAGAACAGGTCCAAGCCTAAGAACACCAGAGAAGCTAGCTCATTGGTTACTCTAAAGTTTTATCATCAAAGGAAAAAATTCCAGACTGAATCAGAGAATGGAAGTTACATAATTACTGTATTTAAAGATAGTGTGATTGTTTAGGACAGTCTACAGAGGCATAAAGCAAACTTTAACACCTGCAACTTACAAGATAAGATTCATCACTATTCCAGCTTCTAAGGAGCAGTGAAATAAAAATCTAAGCTTAAAAAAAAAAGATGTCTCTATACAACTCTGGTATTATTTTCAGCATTTCTTCTTCAAAACACTCAGCATATCTTCATTTGTTTAAAATCTTTCTTAACCAGGAGCTCTAGGATAGAATAGGTATCTTCCTGGTTCAGTTATATTCCAGAATATGAGCGACTAAGTGACCCACAGGACTATAATATGCATAAGAATAACCCTGCTTCAGTTAACTAGAATTATCCCCTTCTTTCCAGAGTCTTCATCCCTACTAGTAAAATCTGGTGGGTGGGAAAAGAGAAAGTAATAATTTATATTCTAGTGGGGGACTCTGGTCACAGCAAGTATGCCATGCAGTAAACATCCATCGAAAAGGCAAGGGCAGGTGTTTGAGTACTGTATTTTTAATTTATTGTTTGATAATGCAAGGCCTTTTCTTAAAAAAAAAATCTTAGCCCTGACCAGTGTGGCTCAGTTGGTTGGGCTTTGACCAGCAAAGCATAAGGTGCCCAGTAGATTCCTGGTCAGGACACATGCCTGAGTTGCAAGCCAGGTCCCCAGTAGGGGGCGAGTGAGAGGCAACCAATCACTCGCACCCCAACAAGGGACCAAGCCCCTGCAACCAAGGCATGTGCCCTGACCAGTAAATCGAACCAGCAACCTTTGGTTTTGTGGGAGGATGCTCAATCAATTGAGCCATGCCAGCCAGGGCTATAATTTTCTTTTTTTAAGATTTTATTTATCTATTTTTAGAGAGGGGAAGGGAGGGAGAAAGAGAGGCAAGAAACATCAATGTGGGAAAGACACATTGATTGGCTGCCTCTAGCACACTGCCAACTGGGGACCTGGCCTGAAACCCGGGCATGTGCCCTGACTGGGAATCGAATTGGCAACCATTTGGTCCGCAGGCTGGTACTCAACCCACGGAGCCACACCAGCCAGGGCTAATTGTTTTTTTTTAAGGAAAGAAGAAAAGAACTCCTCCAGAAAAATAAATACATACATAAAATGTAATGATTCTATTTAGTCAATTTCAAGTTAAGTGTATATCAATGTCAACTATAACTGAAAAATATTTCAAGTTAAGTGTAAAACTCCACTAAAATATACCTTGTTGGTCCACCAATCTGGACTTACAGTAGATCAAATATAGCAGTAAATGGTTTTTTATTGTCTTTTTTTAACCAGAATTTGAAGGTCAAAAAGATAGTCTCTTAATCTTATCTTCCAGCCTCATCTCAATAGGAAATAGGCATAGCTCCTATGAAAAACCAGAAATGGGAAAGTAGAACTGTTTCTCTGCATAGATAGTACAACTGAGGATACACTGTCAGTGAACTCACACAAAACATACACTGAGGAGGGCAGCAACACTGTTACAAAACAAAAATAATCACAGGCTGAATGTGATATGGTAGAGAAGGAAACAAGGCAGATCTGGGTTCATCATCCCCACCTCCAGCTAGTTTGAACAATCCATTCACTCAATCTGTCTAAACCTCAGGGCTTTTTTCATATAATGAATAAGGATATCTAAGGTCTTTACCAGCTATAGAATTCTATGATAGTAAACTAACACCATTTTTCTTTAAAGATTTCATTTATTTATTTTCAGAGAGAGGGGAAGGGAGGGAGAAAGAGGGAGGGAAACACCAATGTGTGGTTGTCTCCCACAGGCCCTTCACTGGGGACCTGGCCCACAACCCAGGCATGTGCCCTGACTGGGAACTGAACCAGCAACCCTTTGGTTTGCTGGCTGGCACTGAATCCACTGAGCCACACCAAGCAGGGCTAACATCATGTTTTTAATCACATAAGATGTTTTAAAGCTATTACATGGGGTATTTGTTCTAACTTGAAAGAGGCCATCTTCAGCAATCAACATATGTTGCTCAAAACCAATATCCAAGCCAAAAATAAAACTTACTGAAAATCATAAACTAGTTTTCTACTAATCTTTATTTCACAAGATTCCTATTTCACAGCAGAGAGAGCAGCTCAACCACTTTTGAGTACTAAAACCTCTAATCGAGGCAGGCATCATTAAAACAATTCTCTTTCAGAAAGAAAATGCAAATGGAAGCAAAATTAATGTGATATCTGTTCTCTCCTGGTGTTAGCTGCCTTGTTCTGGGAATGCCATTTTCACACTCCAGCCCAGTGCTCGCAAGGTCTGCGATGAATGTCAAGAGTCACACCTGTCATGTTCATAGCACTGTGCTGGATGTTGCCATCATCTGAACTTAAATGAAAACATGATGCTAGAAACTTGTTTTCCTTATCCTTCAAACTCTAGGTAGGAAAAAGTGAACTGGCCTAAACAACCTACATTTCACTTCTCTTCAAAGGAGGGACATGATACTTCTAGATCACAACATGATCCCAGATACACACTGGAAAAACACATTTTCCAGTCAAACCTTCAAGACAACTAACCCTCCTTTGCACCCACTATCCAGAATGTAAAAGAAAATTTTCAAATCCAGTAATATCGAGACCGCTTTGAATAAATTCTAGCTTACTCTGTGGGCTAACGCTCCCACTCAGAGGGCAGCTTTTCCTTCTCAGTGGATGAACATGACCAAAGAAAACAAGACTCAGAGAACAGTTCAGTTTACAAGAGCATACGTTTGTCCCTTCTCAGCTAATCTGTGCACACGTAACTTCAGCCTATGCTCAGAAAGCTACTTGCTTACATTCAAGTTATATCAGTAGGCTCTGAAAGAAGGGAGAGAAACCGCCTCTGTACAAGCTTTCACGCTGAACTACTAGCTCTGCATAACTCAGAAAGGGGGAGAGGAGGAGGAAGAAAGTAAGGAGGAGGAGAGAAACAAAGCTGTGAGTGCTAAAGAGAGGAATAAAGAAATAAACACAATGCAATGGCTGGCCAGAGAAGACAGGCTACCAAAGATAACTATTTATCAGTAAAAGGCAATAATTTATTCCTCAGGAGGAACTGGCTTTCTTACCTGTACAATGCATTAAACGTTAAAAGACCTAGTAAACCTGCTGCTCCTTGGAATTACTACTTTTAGAAATGTATCTCTTCACACCTGTACTACGCTTTACTTTTCCTCCTGAATTCTTACTTGAACAGACTGATTGTGTTCAAGTAAGAATTCAGGAGGAAAAGTAAAGCGTAGTACAATCAACAGTAAGGAACCCCATACCCTGACAGTAAAAACATTAAGTTTCTGTGGGAAACATAGAAAGCGATAGGAACTACTTATTATACTTGAAATTTGTGAGCCCACCTTATTTCAGACGATGATAAAATGAAACAGGTTAGAATGTAGGTAAGAAAATAATATTTTAGGTTAATTCCTGTGAATTCAGGTGATGTTATTAAAGTAGTAAAAGTATGTTTAGTAGATCAATCAGAACATTCAGTTATACAGTTTTAAGCTTACTCATTCAAAAACAGGTTTTCTATAAAAAAGAAAACCCAATTTTAAATGTCAAAATCAGTAATGATTCAACATCTACAACATCACAATTGGTGCTTGTATTCAGCATTCCTACAAAGCTCTAAGAGGTCTGAAAGGGAAACCCTGTAGCAGATCTCTTCTTTCTATATTTTGCACATTATGTACCTCCAAAGCCAAGGCTGTCTTGTCGTAGGCATTAGGGACTCGCTTCTGGATTACCCTGGCATAAATGGGCCCATTCTGGAGGTTAGGGAGCGGAGTGTTGACGCTGGGTTGGGCATAGGGCCCAGGCTCCGGCCCACCCAGTGGCTGTGGGTGGGAACCCTCCTGGTTACCTCCAATCAGAGTCGATACTGAGGCGGAGTCAGGTCTACACTTCTCCACGTAAGGGACTGGAATCATCCCCCTCTTGCCTTCTTTGTCCTCTGCATTCCACCACTGCTCTTCAGGCTTATCCCGGATTTTCAGGATGTCTCCTTTCTTAAAGGGAAGATCTTCTTCATCATTCCCATTAAAGTCAAAGAGGGCTCGCACATACTCTACCTCCTCCTGCCTGAGAATCACTCCACTACCCTGCCTGGATCTGGAAACTGGTTCTATCAACGTTGTAGTGTCCAAATAGTGTATTTTGTAGAATTCCAGTAAAGCAGGCAATGAATCAAACTCTTGATCTCCTATTCGGAGTCTGGAGGGACTCACCCCTAGAAAAAAAATAAGAGCGGGGTATTATTTAGATGATAAAAACACAGGTTTTAAGCACTTCCCCCCACAGTTAGTCAATATTTAACCGGCGGGGGTGGGGGAGGGGGTACCTGTCAAGGAAAAAAAAAAACCTTCTCCTCACAGTAAACAAATCATATTTCATAGCTGAAACAGTCCCTGGGAAGAAGGATGCCCACCACCACCTGCAGCAGAGAAGGAACAGAGGCTCTATACTGGATCAAAGACAGCATGATGGACACTGTTCATTCTTCCAGATCCTTCTGGGGCTACCCAATTTACACAGTAGCATAAGGTTCAAGGTTTTGTTGCCATCTTCTTTTCAACCTCAGGAAATGTAACAAGCTCCCCTTTTTCATAGGTCCCAGCAGCTATTCCAGGAAGAGGTGGGAAGAACTTGGTTATCTATCTACACTAGGTTCTTACACTGGTTCTCTTCACATCCAGAATGTATTCTACAATTCAAAACAAAAAGTGTTAAGATTGATTGCTGATATCAATTTCATTCATGACAGCCCCCCCCCCAAAAAAAGCAATTAGGCAAAAACAAAACCCCAAGGAACCTAAACAGAAACTAAGAAACTAACTGCTTAAAAATCAATTCCTAAGGCCTTCACTTAAATAAAACATGGAAACTGGATTGTTCCTTTAGAAGCAAATGGGTCACACACACATACACACACAGTAAACAAAGATGCTTGGGGGAAAAATATAAATATTAAAATCCTCAACCTCTGGTGACACACAAGGTCCAAGGCAAAGAAAATATTAGGAATGCGTAAAATTCTCATGATGCAGAGATATGTGTGGCCCTAAACACAGAGTATACTTCAGATCTCTCTCTATATCCTAAGTTCTAGAATTGAGTAATAATAAATGAACACATATCAGTGCAAATAAGAAAGTTTTCTAATGAGGAACACAAACCTTTTACTTGCACTCTGTTAAGTACCAAAAGTATCAAATCATCTTTCTCCGATTTTTTACCTTTTGGGTTCCTGATAAGTAATAGCTCTATAGAAAATTGCTTCTTGATTTTTTATAATTTCCCATATTCTTCCAGAACATGACTTTTAATGGCTATAAAGTATTCCCAACTTTTCACTAGTGCACATGATACTGTTATGAGCATTTTTGTCCTTATCCATTAATGAGTATTTTTTTATCACTTACTTAGGATAAACCTGAAATGCAACCGCGGGATCAAATGATAAGAATATTAAGATTTACGTTGCCAAACTGCCCTTCAAAAAGTTTGTATACCATCAAACTGCCACCAGTGGTTTATGAGTTCCCATTTCCCCCATGTCCTTATCAAAACAGCATTTTAAAAATCACTGCCAATTAAGAAATGTTATCTTTTGAAATATCTTTAGTTGTTTTTCACATTTACTGAGTATTTGTACTTCTTTTGTAAACGTTACTTGTTAGTCTTTTTTTTTAAGGGAAAATGGCCAATTTACCCTCCACTTGTATTAGCACTGGCCCACCCGTCTAAAAGCCATAGCGATTAACACTGTGAACATAGGAACACTGCGGCAGTCCAGATGTCTAAATTAATTTGCCATTCTAAAAAAAATGAGACCAGTTATTTTGTTCAATGTTAGAAAACATTTCTTCCAGAATGACCAGAAAAACTTCATTTAAAACTCTCTATGGGGAGAGGTGAAAAGGTAAGCTTTGGAAGTTCACTGGAGTCCTCAGTGCAGAATGTGTACTGATGAGTGCCTTCTCTTTTCACGCAAAATTAAGATGAGAGATCAAGACATAGTTTAAGAGAGTTACACATTTCTTAAATTACTAAAGTCCATCTGTAGGCTAAAACAAGTTAATAGCCCACACTCAGTAACTCTGGCTGTTTCTCCACCTCAAGATGATAAAAAGGATGTCCAGACCCAGAGTTGTCCATCTATGAAACACCTAGGCACCAGCAGAACATAACCCCAATAGTCCAAGTATAGGACTGGAGACATGATTTTGCTTATGACCATACTAGAGCATGGTGGTGCTATACTCTGGAGCTTCTCATCACTAAAGTAGAGCACCAATGGGAAATTATTGCTATTCAAGTCTGGAAGGGAAGGAGATTCACGGCCACTTTGCCTGTCACCACTAGACCAATTCAGTGATTCTTTAGGCCAGCTGAACTATATGCTAGGGACAGGTCAGTTTTGAGCTCCAAGGAGACCTACTTAGCACTGCTGGATCAAGCAAGTCTCCAGGGCAGAGTGGTCAGGAGAACCCTCACATCAGCGAAGAGCCCCATGGTTTAGAAAAATGGTCCTGATAACACCTGGGGAGAAAAGCCCCTTGCTGGGGTTTACCCAAGTACATGCCACGAGCCAAATGGTTTTCACTAGTCACCTTTCTGGGACAGTGGTTGGTAGAAAGTGAGTGTTCAGTAAGTGTTAAGATATTACTCTAAATGAATACAACTCTAAAGCGAAGCAAAGTTAAATGAAAATCTGTTCCCAGCTTGGAGCTCACCACATGGCTGGGACTACAAAAGCATACAAGTGTGGCTGGTGAGTAAGAAGCAAAGTGGCATGTTTTAGGAAGACATCATTCTGCCCCTGCCTGCGGCTATTAACTTTCAACTGGAGCTGTGATCTCACAAAAAAAAATTGTAGCAACAAACCATATTCTCAGATACAACAAAATCAAAATGAAAGACCGGCTCTGACCATCCCTAAACATTTGCAATGAACCCTTGTCATTCTTAGAAGGAAAGCAACCCCTCCTGCCATCCATTGTTATGACTCCATTACTGTACTTGTCCAAGCAAAATGTTTTGGTGTTTGTTGTTTTGTTTTGTTTTGTTTTTTTGGGGGGGGGGGTGCACAGTTTAGAACAAATAAGACCACTAAGCCAAGTCCCTTACAAAGATCAGTGTGAGAATTCTGAAAAGAAAAACTAGAAGCTTATCCATCATAAAGGTAGGAAGTTGGTTCAATTTGTTTCTTGCTCAGATGCTTCATGGTGTAAAACTGGGCCCTCTTATGATTTCTTCCCCCAGCCTGGCAATCCCAATGGTCACAGAAATACAAGTTAAACACCAAGGGAAATCTTTGACATCACCTACAAGTTCTTTACCTATTCTAATGGCACTATAATAGTTCCACAGAGGAATACCTGTTTTGTGTACTACTGGAGCAGTTAAGATATATGGAGTAGTCAAGCTCTGTTGATCCAAACTTCAGAAGAAGGGAAATGATGGGAAAAGAATACACATAAGTTACAGATGAGGCCACACTTCACCACAACTGTGTGTTCCAGTTCCTTTTCCCTAGTTCATCTCCTTCCAACCACAAACAGCGAAGGGCAGGAAACGAAGAAGATATAGTCAGTCAGTCTAGAGAACAGAACCAATGAGAGGGTTCTCATTGGTGGGACTTAGCAAACCTCACCGACGTGTTCTACATAAAACTTGTGCTTGAATCTGAACGTGAAGTTTAAAGTAACACATTCAGAAATCAAAATCAAGGCAGTTAATTGTTTCTATATATACTCATCTTAATACGTTTAAGCATTTCAGTCCTTCGATTACACCCGAGAGCTTCAGGATTAACACCCAAGAGTTCTGGGGGCTCCAACAGGCCAAGTCACTTCTGGCATGGATACCACCATAGGGTCCCCATCACCAGCCTCTTCTGGATCTCACAGCACCTCCCTTCCCCCTTCCCCTAATTCCCACTCCCCCTCTTCCTTCTCCCCGGCCTATGGTATTTATAGAGGCTGCTTAGATAAAACACTCCCAACTGCCTGTCCAATACAAAGGGATAAAAAGACCACTGACTTCCACTCGTGAGGGCATCCTAAAGCGGTATCAAAATATATGGTCACCTAAGCAAATAGAACTTTCTATAAACAATGGATATTAGCATGGTACTTTATAGATTCAGATTGATTGGGTTTGATAAATTCTGCCAATTGCTTCCCAGAGAGATTCCACAGAATCTCAAGCTGCT
This sequence comes from Furipterus horrens, assembly GCF_987537825.1. Classification (NCBI taxonomy): domain Eukaryota; kingdom Metazoa; phylum Chordata; class Mammalia; order Chiroptera; family Furipteridae; genus Furipterus; species Furipterus horrens. The sequence continues at coordinate 59,363,847 of NW_028327181.1, read as the reverse complement.
TCTCAAAAAGTTCTGTGGTCAAGTAAGTTTGAAAAAACCCAGTATACAATACCTGCCTCTCTTGGAGGGTCGTAATTTCACATGGGATTGTAAAGGTTTGGAGAAGTCCTGCAACAAATAAACCCACTTCTTTTCACCATGAAATCTTTGTGTGTGTGTGTGTGTGTGTGTGTGTGTGTGTGTGTGTAAAATCTGTAAGTAAGGCAATGAAGAATTTTTCCAGAACCACTGAATGAAGGGATACTGGCATTGAGGGGTAAAGCATGAGGGCATTTGAAACTGCAAAGGTAAGATACACAAATGAAACAGAGATGCCGAAGATACAGAGGTGGCAGTGGGTGATCAGCAGTCCCATGGGATCTCCAGGTAAGTGGCTTTAGCAGCACAATTACCACCCTAGCTTCTGCCTGCTCCAACCCCCAAAATGAGGTAAGTTTTCACGCTACCCTCACCCACTAGGGCAATAGGTGGGCAGCTCTCAGTTGGGCATGTAATTGGCACCATCCTATTCCCATGTACTGGATCCAAGGTCCTTTCACATCTCTTGATGCACCCCACCCTCTCCACCCCAGCACTGTCTCCCTAAGATGTGCCAGGGTTTTATTTTTAGTTTATTTATTTATTTTTGTTTTTAAAATTTATTTATTTTTAGAGAAAGGAGGGAGGGAGAAAGACAGGGAGAAAAACATCAATGGGTGAAAGAAACAATTGGCCGCCTCCCACATGCCCCCAACTGGGGACCTGGCCCACAACCCAGGCATGCATCTCCACCAGGAATCGAACCACAATCCTTCTATTTCCAGGCCAATGCTCATTCCACTTAGCCACACCAGCCAGGGCTTTTATTTTTATTTTTAATTTAAAGATTTAGAGAAGGAAAGGGAAGGAGAAAGAAAAGGAGAGAAACATCAATCATTTGCCTCTCATTTGCCTGGCCGGGTATCCAAACCATAAGCCCAGGCATGTGCCCTGACCGGAATCGAACCGGGGACGTTTCATTTTGTGGGACCCCACCCAACCAACTGAGCAACACAGGTCAGGGCCCTAACACAAGCTGTTTTAGCATGCTCACTAACCATGCATTCTGACACCCTCTCAAAGTTGAGAAGTTTCTATTTCGTTTCAACTCCTCCCTCCTAACCTCATAGTATGTTTGTAATGTTAATATATCTAATACTTATTGGGTCCTTACTAATGTCAGCGCAATTTCTAAATATGCAATGCACTAAAATTCATTTAATCTTCCCAATGATTCTATGATGTATTACTGTTTTCCCTCTTTCACACATGAGGAACTGAGGCAGAGAAAAGTTAAGGAACTTGCCTAAAGTTACATTAAGTAGTAAATGTGAGGTATGATTCAAAAACAGGCTCCAGAGCTCAAGCCTGCAACTACTCTACTCTCCCAACTCACACTTACTCAGTTTTGTCGACTGGTCAACATCTAGTTAACACCTCGTTGTTCAAAGAGAAAGAAGCAAGTGAATCAATGATTGCAAGGCCTTCCCAAGAGGTATACCTTGAAGTCCCACCTGACAGAGTATGACCCATAGACTTGACCAAGCCCTGCCATATGGCACCAGGGCACAGGAGCACTCCCAGGCTACGGCCACATCCATATTCTGCAGGAGTTGAACCAACCCAAGATAAGTTAAAAATAGGTTCACTGGAAAAGGTTGAGACTTCCCAGTCTATTTTATCCTCAAGCTTCTAAAAACTGTACCATTCCAAACAAACTCTACCTGCATGGCAGGCTCTCTCTGAAGCACGCCTATGCCTTCCTTCCTGCTCCGGGGAGCATCTTTACTTTTCTCTCCTAAATCCTAAGGGACCCCACAAGCCTTGCAACCAAGGGAGCAAGTCTCCCTCACTGGCAGCTTGTCCCAGGCTAACCCCATCAATCTGTTTTCAAGGCCCCTTTTCTCTGACTTTTCAGGGAGCTAACAGCAGCCCCACCTGAACTCACGCCTTTCCTATAACATTTCTAGGGAGTCAAAGTAAGAGCACTGCCTAGGCTCTCCTGCAGCTTCTTTTATTGTAAGCCCTTCCTTTGCTTCCCCAGCTTTAACAAATATACTTGCAAAACAAGATTTAAAAACCTCTACTCATGTATTATACCTACAAGATACACTATATTATCCTAAAACAAAAATCTAATTTTCCATATTCAATTTGCCAAATAATGATTTTAAAAGCCTCATCATTGACTTTTAGATAGCAAGTGTGTATTCCTGAACACTATCAACAATTTCTTCATCATCCTTTCCATTTGGTCTTAAAAACAGAACTTGGGACCCCAGGACAGAGACAAAAGAAGTGCCGAGTCCTCTATAAGCACTGCTGGGATCTCAAAAGGAAACTGGCTTTGGCCATGGCCTGGTAGCTTAGTTGGTTAGTGTCATCCCAACACACCAAGGTTGTGGGTGGGCTCTTTCAAGGAGTAACCAATGAATGCATAAATAAGTGAACAAATCAATGTTTCTCTCATATCAATAATGTCTTTACAAGTACTGTAAACTGGTTTTGACAGAAAGGAATAGTTTAATAGCATCAGCTCTCAGGCCAGAATTCCTGGGTTCGAATTCTGACTCAGTATTTACAAGCTGTGTGACCTTGGGCAAGTTACTGACTCTCCAATTCTCAGTTTCCTCATCTATAAAATGGAAATATTTTAATGAATACGAAATCATAGTACATTCCTCACTAGATTATTATAGATGGTAAATGAAATAAGACATATAAAGTACTCAGCAAAGTACCTGGCATAGAATAGTCAGTAAGTACATACTAGCTATTAATATATGTCTTTTCTCCTTCTAAAATTCAGAGGTTTCTATTAAAACCTGTGTGGTTTCAAATGAAAAAGAGCTTGATGGGGGAGGGTGAGAATAAATGTTACATATCCTTTACAAAGACAAGTGAATCAATTACCCTACATGGAAAATAGGGTATGTGGCAGAAAGAATTACCCTGCCCATGAACTCTCCCCACCCCATTGACAAACTTTGGCAATCTTCACCTCCTCTCTTGGGTCAAGGATTTGAACTCATGTTATGAAAAGGTGGAACTCAGTATCAAGGTGAGTGCTGAGATATAGTCATAATGCCAAGGGGTGGAGAAAGCTCAAACTAAAACACATCACAAACAAAAGGTTGAGAACTGAGTCTCTGTGACAGTTTGTCATCATGTCACTTTATTGCCACAAAATACCCTAAACACCAGGGTATTTTGCAGCAGAATATATCTGGTATGTCACATCACTGTTCCCATCTCATGTTTTCATGCTATTAAAACCAACCAGACTGAGAAATACCTGGGATAATGTATAGACTAAAAAACCCCATACTCTTTGAAACTGGTCTGCATTAACAACCAGGAGACTGACTGACCACCCTGTCTCCCCACTTCTGGCCAGAGTAAATCAATCTAAATTGTGACTATCCTAAAAGAGTACGTCTGCAAAGGCTGGTTCAGGAACTTCCTAACTCACTCGAGACCGGCCTGTACCTCGTCTCAGGGGGTCAGGAGGAAACAGTGAGAAGGCACTGGAACAGCTGGTGCTGTTACACAGATAACGGTCACCACAGAATCACTCTGTACTTCACAAATCTCAAGCAGTGGGGGCACAAATCTCCTTCACATTCCCCCAACAACTCTAATGGCATGGGTAGGACAGTCTCAATGATCCTTGACAAGGAAGACCCAATGCAGATCATTTAAATTCTCAGAGCATCTGCCCAACAAGGGTCTGTTCCCAATAACTAAAAAGACTCAGGCCACAGCCCCAACTTACTGAGCAAGAAGAGGCCCTGGAGTTCAAGAGTGACAATGTTTAAGTCCCAGGAAAAATGAAGTTCCTTCCATTCCCTTCCAGAGAAGGGGCTGTTTCCATTGGCTTACTTCTGGTTTGTTTCCTGGAAAAAAAAAAAATCTTCCCTCCACTAAACACTTTGAAAACTAGAAGCCCCTAACTGTGGAGAACAGTATTCTGGACACTAAGATCTCTTAGCCAGTCAGCTGTGCATCAACTTATTCTGGGCTGGCCACAAAGGGTTTTCCTTCTACCGCCAACGGCTGAGCTCACCTCTGCGGAGGAAAAGGACGGTAAAAGTATTTTGGAAAAATGCCCAAGAAAGAAAAAAGCAGCGGGTTTCCTGAAGGGTGTCTCCATCCCTCCCGGTCTGTATGTGGTGACTTCCTACCAAAGGCCACCAGTGGAGTATAGCCAAACCCGGCTCTCCAACATTGCAGGAAATGTCTCAAGCCTAAAAAGCGACTTGTAGGATCATCGGATTTATTCTGGGCACTGCTGCCAAGTGATACCCCCGCAATGCCAACACCCCCTCAGCTCTTTGTCCCCACGTTGCCCAGCCCTGCCCTTGTGCCTGGCCCGGGCGCTAGCCCCACCCTGGGGCCAAAGCAGTTCCCCTTCCCTTGGGCTGTCCTCCCAAGTCACACCCAGGGGCCTGGGTCAGCGGCTCCTCCTCCCCCACGCACTCCCGCTGGTGTGTGGGAACCAGCCCCGGCAGCAAGCTGCCCCCAGCCACGGTCGCTCCAGGCCTCTGCCCACGTCCCTCGTGGGGGTCAGCTCGCGAGGAGCAGCCGGCCAGGCTGAGGAGTTCCGCGGCCCTCATCCCCGCCCGGGGCCTCCCGTCCTGTCCGTCCCTCACCGGGCGGAGGCTGGGCGGGCGACGGTGGCACCGGGGGGCGCGGGCCGCTGCTGTTGATGATGTAGTGGGAGACGCGCGAGTTCTCGGAGACGCTGAGCACATAGTCCCCGGGGCTGGTGCTCGAGTCCCGCACCAGAAACACCCCGTGCCGCTGGCCCTGCAACAGCGTCACCGCCTCCTGCCGGCTCAACCGTCCCCAGTACCAACTAGTCAGCTCCTCCGAATCGAAGTTGCCCGCCATCGCCGCCTCGGTGCCTACACGCTGGGCCGCCGGCGCCGCACGCGCGCCTCTCCAGCCCTGCCGCCCGCCGCCCAGCGGACCGGCTCGGGTCTCAGCCCAACAGCACTGCCCGAAATGGCGGCGGCGGCCGCGGGCCTTCCCGACCGGAAGTGACGCACTCGCTGTCCCGGGAGGATGCCGGGAAAGGAACCACCGCCCGCCATTGGGAGAAGGGCAAAGATACTTCGCGCACGCACTGCGCAGGCGGCCTCATGGGCGTCGCCGCCTGGCGGGAACAAGGACTGCAGAGGAGGGAGAGGCGGAGTCTAGGGCCATGGGGCGGGGCTTCAGCCAGCAGTTGGCCGATGTGTCTTTGCTGTTGACCAGGTGTTTCCTTGTTCCTCGATCAGGCCCTGGACTTCAAGGTAGCAACTCTGAGACAAAACTAGAATAGAAAAGATGATATGACTCCAAGTCCCGAGCGACCTGAGACGGTCGCTTTCTGACGGTTCCTCCAGCTTCTCCCTCCCACGCCACCTAAAGCTCTTGTTTTCATTGATTGATTCAGCAGTTATTGACACATTTGCCCTGGGGATGCAAAGGTGATCAAGGCTGAGCCCTTTCCTCACTGAATTCTCAAGCTATTGGGAGGAACCAGAAACAGTCCAAAGGAATGCCATGCTAAAGAATAGGGAACAGACAGAGGCTCTAGGAACACAGTGCAGGGCCCCCTAACCCAGTCTGTAAAGATGCAAGAGGGCTTCCCAGAGGAGGTGGCATGTGCTGAATGAATGTTGAATGACAAGAGGGGAAGGGCATTTAAGACAAAGGGGTCCCAGGGTTTCAGCAGTAAAAAAAAGAAAAAGAAAACACACGAAAACAAAAACAAAATAAAAAAACAAGAAAGCCAACGGAAACAGAGGGTGCCAAATCGAGTAGAAGTCTAGAGTTCTCTGTTTTGAGGCTCTCAAGCCATCTGCCCAGATTCTTCTAAACCCTAATTGTGGCCATAGTTATCTTCTACTCTCCATACCTTCATGATCAACTCTATCTCTGTATTTCACATTTATATCTGTACTCCTTTGAACAGACTGCTTAGGGGTGCTCAACTGTTTTGCTGCCCCCAATTGTACTGCGCACATCTGCCCGTGTGCCCTTTCTAAATGACAACTCTGAGATTGTGGCTACCTGTGTAAAACTTTCAACAGTTGCCAGGTGTTAAAACTCCCAGTTGAGCTCACAGCATAAAACGGGACTGCAGTCTCATCGTAAGTGTTTCTACATGAAGCTTGTGTTTCTTCTTTCTGAAACATTCTTCTACTCCTTTTGGCATCTCAAACTCAAATGCCTCCCTTTCCTTTCCACCACACCACTCCCTCTCTGCGTGGGCAGCACTGTGTTCATATTATCTCCATTACAGTTCTTACCAAATGTACTGTAATCTTTCATTTACAGGTCTGTTCGTGTCCCAAACTACAGCACCTTAAAGGCCAAGCATCTTGTGCAGAAGACGCCCCATAAATGTTTCATAATAACAGCTAACAGCTAACATTTATTCAGGGAATACTACCTTCTGGGCATAGTGCTGCCTTTCTTTGTGTGGATCATCTCATTTACTCTTCTCAACAACCTTCTGGGTTGGTACTTTACAACTGTCCCCATTCTCAGATGAAGCTCAGCCTGCTTAAGTAGCTTATCCAAAGACAAAGCTGCTAAGTGGAGAGCCGAGATTCAAATCCTGGAGGAGAAAAGAACTATGGTCTCTCTGTTTTATTCTCAGACATCTGGGATAGGAATGGTGGAGGTGGCAGGTAGGGCGAAGATGGCAGAAATAGACATTTTAAAAAATGAGTCAGCACTGGGTTACGGTCTTACTCAAATAACACTCCTCTTCCAAACCTACTTCACACACCCCTGGGCCTGCTCCAGGAAGGGGAGGGGAGCAAAGTCACCTTCCCTGCTGTGGATGACTCATCAGGGTGATCCTGTCTTAGTCACAGCATGTCACCACAAGCTAGCAGCAGAAGCCACCCCAGTGTGAGTTCTGCACTCTGGAAAAGAGAAGTCCCTGCCCCTCATTTCCCCAGGATGGCCTGACTTTGAGGCAGGACTTGACCCAGAGACTGCCTGTGAGGCTCTGAAGCCGTGCCTTTAAGCCCCATCCCAAGGGCGCATGAGCATGAAGGGAAAGAGGAGGGGAGGGGAATACTTTAAAAGAAGAAGAAAAAAAAAAAAAAAAGGAAAGCAAGACAGACAGACTGAAAGAGAGAGGAAGGAAGGAAGGAAGGAAGGAAGGAAACTAGGAAGAGAGAGAAAACAAATCATAACTGAGCTGGAAAATAAGCAAGAGATTGCTCCAAGCAGCTACTCAAGTGTGTTCTTCCTTGGAGCATAGAGAATCTACTAATTCAGAGGACAACAAAGTAGAAATAGGAGTGGCCTTGGGACAAGAAGAAAGCAAACCCACTCTGCCCTCTTCTCATTTTTTATTTATTTTTAGAGAGAGGAGAAGGGAGGGAGAAAGAGAGCAAGAGAAACATTGATGTGTGAGATGAATCTATCTGTTGACTCTCACATGCCCCCAGCTGGGGACTTGACTGGGAATTGAACCAGCAACCCTTTGGTTTACAAGCTGGCACTCAATCCACAGGACCACACTAGCCAGGGCCTTACTTACGTTTCTTTTCTTCCTCCTCCTTTCCCCTTCATACATCAGGCTTTGAAGCTATAATGGTGGCTTTTTCCCCCTCCCATCGCCACCCCATAAGCCTAGACTACCCTACAAAGAATGTGACCTTTTTGCTTAGAAAGGGCTCCTGGTGTTGGGGACAGGGGTAGGGAGAAGCAGAGGTGAATGAGGGTAAAAAAGGGAAGACTGCCCTGTTCACAAAAACAAACAAACAAACAAAACCCAACACCACAGTTCTTTATTCCCTCTCCTAACTAAAGTAAAACATTCCTTCTCGTAGCGGTGGGGGAGGAGCAGGGGCTCCGCGGCCGGCTTGCCTGCCTGCTCTGCATCACCTAAAGTAACCCGAGCTTCTTCATGCAGCTGTGCAGGTTGTGGGCCACACTACTCCAGGGTACTACAGAAATGGAACTCTCTGGAATTGGGCTACTCATACCCGTTTTTCTTTAAAAAAAAAAAAAAAAAATCCAACAGAAAGCTTATTTGTATCAAGATGACAAAAATTATTACTGAGAGAGAAAACTGACAGTATCACCTTCCAAAGTGTGTGTGAGAAAGAGAAAAGGTGGGTGAGTATAGGTACAGTTTGTATTAGTGGAAAGCTACACGTCTGCTCTGTTTTCATTCTTCATCTCTATATGGAGATGAAGAGAGAGAGAAAGGAGACAAATTTTTAACTCTCTGCTGGAGCTTCTGGGCTGTGTAAAAGAGAGCTGCCCCACCTCCAGGGGGTAGCCCTTAGTTTTGCCGAGACAAGGACCAGTCTTAAATGTGCAAAGATAGGATCTGGAGGCAGACACTAGGAGAAAGCTCTGGGGAGAAATGTGAGAGGACTCCAAGGAGGGTCTAGGGGAGGAAGGTGTGCTGGGAACCGAGGCAGGAGGCCGAACCATCCTGGAAAGGTCGGTGAGACGCTCCCAGCAGCGACATGCTGTAGGACCCTTGAGAATGAGTTGTCTGCTTTGCTGCCAAGTAAACCCCCCTCACTGCCCCCATCCTTTAGGAGGACTGCTCATACAGATGCTTTTGTAGGGAGGAATCCAGGAGCAGGTGCCAACTTTCCAGATTCCATCCTCAAGGAGTTGAGAAAATCAAGAACATCTGAAGGTGAGATGCAAATCCACCTACTTCTCCCCACCTCCCCTCCCCTGCTCACTCCTCTCTGGCCCTACTACCTCCTTCCTTCTCTAACAGCCTCCAGCCTCCGTGCTTTGCACTTGCTGTTCCCTCTGCTGGGCATCCAGTCACTCCCTCACCCTCTTCAGGTCTCTGTTCCACTGTTGCCCCCTTGGGGAGGCCTCCCCTCACAGTCCATTTGAAACTGCAAAGTGCATACCCAACTCTTCTCTCTCGTCTCTGCTTTATTTTCTTAGCGCTTATCTCCTTTTATCCCATCATATATTTTACATATTAATTTTATGTATTGTCCTCTCTTCCCTTCTAGAATGTAAGCTCCATAAAAGCAAGGATTTAAGGTTTTTTTTTAAGACTTTATTTATTTTTAGAGAGGGGAAGGGAGAAACATCAATGTGAGAGAGAAACATCAATCAGTTGCCTCTCTCCCGTCCCCAACGGGGGACCTGGCCCACAACCCAGGCATGTGCCCTGGCTGGGAATCAAACCGGCGACCTTTCAGTTTGCAGGCCAGCACTCAATCCACTGAGCCACACCAGCCAGGTATCAAGGCTCTCCCAGAGAGCCTGGCACATGAAGTAAATGTTGGTTGAATGAATGAATGTAGAGTTGGGTGGAGGCTCTTGTCTAAAGCCAAAATTAGCTTCCTACAATTGGCAGGTTATCTCCTGGAGGGCACTGCACTTCCTGCAGGATGTGAGCTGAGGGCGCAGACGATTCTCCCTTACCTGTGACAACCTCCCTCTCCCATGCATACCAACTGGCTGGAGAAAGGAGTGTTGTTACAGTTGTAAACCTGGTAATTGCACTGATGTAATGTTTATCTTATCTGTTGACTTCTTAGAACCATTGTTCCTGATAGACAAATTATTGTGGTGCTTTCATTTTTCTGGAAGTCAAAATCTAGGTGTGCTCACAGGGGAGTCTCAAGCTCAAGACAGTCACACCAAACATGGTATCCCATTCATTGAGAACTTTTGCCCTAGGTGATGAATCTAACTCAGCAGGGAGCCTGACCCTACACTCAAACTTTCTTGCCTTTAACTCCTGCCATTCTTTCTGCCTGCAATGCTCCTCCTGCTTGGGGAAAACGCTTAGCCACCTGCTAAAGAGTTCTGGGTTGCAGCTTGCAACACTAATGCCTTTTCTTCTGGAGTCAACGCTGATTTTTTTGGGAAGTCATCTGCCCCCACTCCTGGTCCTTGCGGTCAAGTGTGGTACATGCCACTTCTGTTTGAGGAGAGGAGACACATAACCCAGGCCTGGCAGTCACACATCAGAGTAAGTTCTCCCTAACTACAATGAGTGGGTCTGGGGACAGTGCCTCCTTCAAGCCATCCACTGAGAATTGGCTCTGAGACTTTTGAATTACTCACAAAGAGGCTCTTTATCTCTGCCTCTGATGCCAACTTCATAGAGTAAAAGTCTGGAGCTGTTGGTGGCTCTTGGGGCCACCAGACCACAAGGAAAGGCTGAGCGAGGAGTGGTTGCAGTCCCATCTGTGACATTGTCTAAGCACCTGGGAGCAGTTCAGCCCAGGGCTGTAAGGCTGCAAATATTATTGTCCTTTCCTTCCCAAGCCAGTTTGAATTAGGTTTGTCACTTGCAACAGAATTTGGAGACTATCCTTTGAGACCTATCTCAAATGCCATCTTCTCTGTGAAGAAGTGTTTACAACCACCCCCCACCCCCCCTAAGTCAGGAGTCAGTCTCTTGTGGGTCCACCCCTTGACCCCTGCACTTACCACACTGGGCTGCACTTCTGTGCACCAGGCTTCCCCACTGGACTGAGGCCCACAGGGAAGGGACTGTGTGTAGTGTTTACCTCCCCTCCCCCACCAGTCCATGGCACTGGGCCAGGCTGAGCAGCCCTTCCCGAGACAGTCAATGAAAAAGCAGGTCCAGCCCTGACTGGTGTGGCACAGTGGATTGAGAGCTGGCCTGCAAACCAAAAGGTCTCTGATTCAATTCCCAGTCAGGGCACATGCCTGGGTTGCAGGCCAGATTCCCAGTTGGCGGTGTGCAAGAGGCAACCATACATTGATGTTTCTCTCCCTCTCTCTAAAAATAAAACCTTAAAAAAGAAAAAAAAAAAAATTCCATGCACAGCTATTGGTCACACCTGCTCTTTCCCCTGGGGAGGGTGTCCTGCCTCCTCTCTTTTGGGGACAAGGCAATAATTCTCATACAAGGCCCCTGGATACCTCCTAGGGGTCCTCTCCCTTTCTTAACATTCACAAGGAGGCAAATGTTGGCAAACATGTATTGCTTTATTTAGTGTTTCTCTGGATTGCAGAAGTGTCAGCTGTGGGCCAAGACCCCAGGAGGGCAGAGGCAGCTGGGCAGCCCCCAGGCCCTCTGGGCAGGTGGTGGGGAAGCAGCAGAAAGAGGTGATGCCCCTGCAGCTCCTCCCAAGGAGGTGAGGGCCCAGAAAAGGCCTCATATCCTTGAACTGGGGCCAAGGTCATGTGAGCAGGGTATTCGTCATCCTAAGGCATAGACTCAGGCAGAAGTACTTCTCCTACCTGGTGGCCCCCAAGGGTGATTGCTGGTCAGGGAGCCACATGCTCCCTAAAGATATGAGCCTGTTTTATGGGGCTACCTGTCCCCGGAAGAGGCAGTTAAGTGTGCTGAGAGGACAGGGCTGTAGTCCCAGTTTTGCCCCACCTGCTGGATGAAGGGCAAGTCCCTTCCCCTCTTTGGGTCACTGTCTCCTGATGTTATACCAGGAGGCTGGACTAGGTGATCTCTGTCTTCCAAATTCTACTGTCTAAGACTCCTTCCCTGACTCCAGGACAACCTCAGGCTAGGCTGATGATATTGAAAGGGCACTTTTAAGGCAGGAAGATAAGGGCAGGCAAGGGTGGTCTCAGCCCCCAGGAGGATGTTGAAATGGGCTGCAAAGTGTAGGTGGACAGGCAGGCAGGCAGGCAGACAAGGTGCCAAGGGAACAAGGGGGACAGGGTGGCTGGGCAGGGAAGTGCACCGTGGCCCAGACCGCCCAGCCTCTGAGCTACATCCCCTGCCCTGCTGGAGTCAGGGAAAACACATCCAGTGTGTCTTGGGGTGGGAAAACGGCATTTAAAAAAATAGTTTCCTATGAAGTGTCAAAAAATCTCAGAGGAAACCTCAGCAAAAGTTCCCTTCTCTCAAATATTTGGCATCGGCAGTGGGGCTGGCAAATCTGCCTCTGGCCCCGGCTTTCCTATTGCTGCGGCCCGGCCTGGCCCACTCCTGGGCCCTCCCAGCTCCCTCAAGAGAGGGGTGAGCAGGAGACAGGAGTTTGTTGATGGGCTTCGAGGTGTCCCTGGGTCCCTGTGTGGAAGTTGAGTCTTTGGTAACTGGGAAGGGGAAGAGAGGATAAGCAAAGCATTGGGAGGTGGGAGGGTCCAGGGGCACCTTCATCACCGAGAGTTCAGCCGTGGGGCCACCTGTGGGGGCAAAGGGAGAAGCCCCAGAGGTGAGTGGGAAGCAGACAGAGGTACCTCAGGCATGTGTCCTCACAGGTTAGAAACATGCAGTGGCAGCCTGATCCTAGACACTCTGACTCCCACAAGACTCCCTTCCCAAGCTGGAGTGGGCCTCTCCTCCCAGCCAGCACCCCCCGGCCCCCCAGTCTTCCCCACCTCCCCATGCTGCCATCTTTATGACCCTCTTCACTGTGGGGGCTCAGAAATCCCCTCTGCCTGGCCCCCAGTGGGCAATGGGATGACAGGGGTGGTATGGTACCCAAGCACTGCCAAGGAAGCCTTGGCCACTAGAGGCTCCACCCCAGTCCCAGGGCCACCAGCAGGGAAGCAGGTGTTGTTGCCTGCTGGATCCCACTCACCACAGCCAGGTGACCGTTCTTGGCCTTCGTGATGAGCAGCTCTGAGCCAGGTGTGAAGTCAATAGTGCCGTCCCTGCCGGGGCCCCCTGCGAACGTGATGCTGGAGGGAAGGGGGCGTGTGAGGACTGCCCACATGTGTACACACAGCCCTCACCACCCCTGCCTCCCTCACCTGCCCTGGTTGATATTGATACTGTTCACACAGTCAGCGCTGAGGGCCGTCTTGGTCAGTGTCTCAATCACGTGGTCACTCTGCAGTACCACATCCCCCTGTGGGTCCCAGACAAGGGGAGAGGTCAGGCTCTGCCCAGGGCTAGAGAACCCCCCGCCCTGCCTCCCAGTCCGCCCAAAAGGGCACCTTCTGCTTATTGTCCTCACGCTGCACATGCAGTACAAAAAGGCTATCACTCAGGCTGCTGACGGAGATTCCTGAGGGGGAAGGGCAGAGGTCAGGGATCAAGGGTCAGAGCAGGCGCCCTCCCTATGTATCCCTGGACTCTGGCTCACCGGTCAGGTTAGCGTAATCAATCCGCTGCTTGACCTTGGCATCCTCCACAATGACCACGGCACTGGGTGTCAGCAGCAGCTGCCGGGGTCGTGGCTTATAGCCCTTGCGGTCATATTTCACCACAGGCACTGCGTACTGAGGACAGAGGGCAGGGGAGGGACGGAACAGGACTGAGGGGGCTCCAGGGATAACTCCCTCACCCTCTGCCCAGGCCCTGATGCCCCCATCCGGCCCTTGGGCAGCAAAACTGTGCTGGGCTATGAGCTGCAGGCAGTGTCTCACCTGGATGGGCTCAGTGCCTAGGGCCTGTAGCACTCTGGGGCTGATCTCATCTGCACCTGCAACCCAGGTGGGGGAGATGAAGTCAGCAGAGGAGAGGGGGACCAAGATGGGATGGAGGGTTTGAGCACCAGTAAGTCAGGGGCTCACCAAGCCGTGTGCTGATGAAGAGCCTGGGGACACTCTGGGGGTAATTGTCCTTCTTGCCCTTGAAGATCTCACTAGCCACTGCTTTCTGATGCAGCTGAGGAGACAAGGGCAGGGAGGAGGGGTGTCAGAGGGTGGCGACTATCACAGTTTGGGGGGCAGGCCAACCTCAGAAGCTGAGACAGCCTCCCTCACCTGCTCTCTGGCCCCAACACCAGGAGGCTGAGCCCTGCCATTCTCATTAGCCCCTCCTCTACCTCATCCCTGGCTCTACCAACCAAGGAAGAGTTCCCTAGAAGGGTCATGACAATCTTGTTAGGGTCCAGGCCCAATCTGGGGGTTAATTCCCCTCATCAGGCCTCAGATTTTGAAGCTGGTTGATGTCTAACACTCAAAAAACCACTACAGGTTACCTGAGCCAAGTGAGTCTTTTAGCATCAGCCAATATTGAGTCTTCAAATACAAAACACACTGGCTACCAATGTCTGTCTCCAGAACCATGGCAGACATTACCAATTGATTAGACTGAAGCTACAGCCTTTCCAACATAGGGCTCTGGGTACCCTCTACCAGTCCAGTGGAATTGGCCAGAGGTGAACCCTAATTTCCACCCACAATCTACTTCGGTCTCTGCTTCATACATGAGGCCAACGAGGGGCTGGGATCCATCTGAGGTCACATGGTACATCAAGGGCAAAGGGTTCCCCCCCAGGCCGGCACTCTTCAGTGCTGCCTGCTGCCCCCTGGCCAGTCCACGCCTGCCTCCTGGCTCTCCAGACCTGCTGCTTCCACTCAGGGCTGATGCTCCGGCAGTACTTCCACACCATGTTCTTCATGCATAACTCCCGCAGAAGCTCCGAGGCCTGTGGGCATAGCAGCGTCAGGGCACCTACACAGCCTGGCCCCCTTTCCTCTGAGGGCGGCAGGCGTGTGCCCAAACCAGGCTTTTGCCTAAGCGACACCCACTCCATCTGGACAACCTCTTCCATTCCCGAGTCATTTCTCTCAGAATGACTCGTCCTCCACAGCCCAGCCCCAGTTCCCCTCCTTTGGGAAGCCCGCCCGGCTGCTTGCCTGGCCACATGATTATTGGGCCCCTCTACTGAGTGCTTCGGAGGTCCCTATGCCAGCAGGGAGGGCCCACAGACCTCACGCAGGGCAGGTGGTGGTGTGGGCCATGAAGTGTCCAAGACATTTCTGGGCAGCTGCCGCCGCAGGTTAAGCAAAAAAGAGGTGCGCACATGGTCCAGGAAGAAGGCATTCTCGGGGCAACGGGGTGCATGGCGCAGGATGAAACCTCGAATGAGCCTGCAGGGTGGGGGGCCCAACAGGGATGAGGGTGAGAAGTCTGACAACAGGGCCCTACACACACCCGTTCTGCACCCCCTCATGGCACCCCAGTGCTCACCGCCGGATCGTCTGTGCGGCCCACTTCCTCTTGGCGGCTTTCCTCCGTCCCAGAGTTCCCCGCCACCACGACTGGATGCAGATGGCTGCAGAGATCACAGGCGGCTGACCTCTGTCTCCTCACCACGGTGGCCCACCCAGGCCCCAGACCCTGCCCCCCCTGGGCCCCCAACCTGATCGTTTCACCCGGAGGAATTTCTGCCGCCAGTGAAAGCCCCTCCAGGCAGCCTGGATCTTCGTGGCTGTGGTTGGGAAAGAAAAGTCAATTGGCCAGAGCTCAGGGGAACTAGCTGGAGGCCTGGCTGTCAGTCACTGAGCGGCATGAATGAAGGAGTGGTTGAAGGAGCTATTGAGCAAAAGTGTAAAATAAGAGGGGAGAGGAAATGAAAGCAAGCAGGATGGAGCAAAAGAATGCTGGAACATGCTCAGAGTTTGTGCCAGGGGCAGGACAGATGGCCGGTGCTGGGACTAGAGCTGGTAAGGAGGGCAGCTGAATGTGGACGAGGCAGACTTCCTGGAGAAGGAGCCCAAATGCAGTGATTTATTTCCTGCCCCTCAGAATGGACCCCACTGGGAAAGGAAGGGTGGGGCCTCTCTCACCCAGGCTCTGCCGCCGGACCTCCAGGGCATCCTCTGTGGCAAACAGGGTCTTGGGAAAGCGGATAAAGATCTTGGACCTGGGAGGGAAGCAGTGATCAGCCCCTGGTCACTACCCCCCGTTACCCCCAGACACTAGGAGTGGGCACCACTCACCTGCCCATCTTGTACTCTTCTGGCTTGTAGCCGAGATGCCTGACCAGCACAGCCACCCCATCCTGAGGCCGTCCTGCCCACGTGGGCCAGGTCTCTGGGCACAGTGACTTGTACCTGGGGGCAGGAGCAGAAATGCACCCAGCTCACACCCCAGCCAGCACCCTTCCCTAGGGGCCCAACCCAGCTTTCCTGGGCCCCTACTGGGAGGTCCCCTTAATGGGAAGCTCACAGAAAGCCTGGGAGGTAGCTCTGTTATCCCCATTTTAAAGGTAAGGCAACTGAGGTACTCTCATCTGCCCAAGGCCATGGGGCTGGAAAGTAGCAGAGATGGAATTCATACCTAACTCCCCAGGCCCTTAACTCAGGATAACCACAAATCTGCTCTCTGATCAGAAACTCTATCCTTCTCATAATCTTTTACCATTTCTCCTGGTGACAGGTATGTGTATGCCTGACTCGCTGACCCCTGCCCAGGTGCTCTGTGAGGGCAAGGCCTGGCGGAGTGTTCTACAAAGTCTGACATTATGCCTGAAGCATGCAAGGGCCCCTGGCCTGGGTCGCAGCTCAGAGCCTCAGCAACCTGTCTCTGAAATGGGGCTGAGATACCATCCTCCCTTCCAGGATATAAGCGGCTCCTACCCTCTGGACCCCTTTCCCTGGCACTGAGCCAGGCCCCGCCCCCACCTCTGCAGGAAAGCCTCGTATTTGCGGCGATAGGCAAAGCCGGCTCTGCGCACGCGTAGGTTCTCCATCAACCCCAGGTACTTCACCTGGTGCCGGATCAGCACCTCATCAAAGCGGCCTGGAGGGGTAACAGGGTAATTAATGGATTTGCACAGTTGGCTCGTGGCCTTTGCCCAGAAGCTCCGTCCGCCCCAGAGGCCCATGGGTGGGCCTACCAGGCTGTTTGGCGTCATTGGGCTTGATGCAGCGGATGTAAGCGGGCTCTTTAGACTGCAGGATCTCCACCAGCTGTAAGAGGCTCATCTTGAACTGGGTGGCCACCTGGTACGCCAAGGTGAATGGGAGGTTGGCTGGAGCTGGGCTGAGGCCCCTGATCCCTGCCTGGCATAGCCCCTCCCTGGGGCAAAGCAGCAACAATTTCCACAACTGCTCCCTGCTCTGCTGGGGCCCTTCCTCCCACCACCCTCACAATAGACGAGGGGACAGACTACGCCCACCTGCATCACTATGGCTTGGCTAGAGACCTCAGTTTAGGAACCTCACTGGGATCTAAAAATCCAGCTCAGACCTGAAGGCAACCACAATCCTGCATCCTCCTTTGGCAACCACTCTCTTTCTACAATTTCAGGGCCACGTTCCTAAACAATGTGTCCTACACCTATGCGTTTAACCATTATCCTGTACACTGCTGGCTGCATGACCTCAAGCAGACTCCAGCAGACTTGCAATCTATCGGGGTCCCCTTAATAATAGGCTGTATGCCCTGGCTGGTGTGGCTCAGTGGATTGAATGATGGCCTGGGAACCAAAGGGTCACTGGTTGGATTCCCAGTTGTGGGCCAGGTCCCCAGGTGGGGGAGTGCAAGAGGCAAACACACACTGATGTTTCTCTCCCTTTCTTTCTCCCTCCCTCACACTCTATCTAAAAATAAATAAAATCTTTAAACAAATAAAAAACAGGTTGTATGCCTGTGGTACTGGGAGCACCAAGAAGGGGCAGCTAATCCAGCCTGTGGGGTAGCGAGCACCAAAAAGGCCTGGACATGACCCTTCAGCTAAGATTTCAAGGATGTGTAGGAGACAGTCAGAAGGAAGAGAGAAGAGAGGAGAGGAAGGCATTCCAGGCAGAGGGACGGCCTGAGCAAAGGCTTGATGTACACAGGGAGCTACAAACAGCACAGGTGGGAAGTAGAAAAGAGGGTGAGAGGCAGGCGGAGGCAGTATCAGGGCAGGTATCCAGGGGCAGAGGCAGCCAAGAAGTGCTGAGCAGTGTTCAGAATGGCAGCAGAACTGGGCAAATCCAGTGGTTGTTTGGGTGAGGGAGACGGGGGAGACCGAAGAGGCAGGGATGCTGCCCAGGGTTCTGGGTGGAGCATGATCCCTGTCCTGAGTAGGGACACAGAAGGAGCAGGCCTGGGGGACTGGGCAACCCAGGGCCCATTATAGAGCTGTGAAGTCTGGGGGCGACTTGAAAGACATCACTGGACATGTGAATCAGCTTGCTGGAGAGTCCTGGGCAGTAGTGGATTAGCAGGCATCCTCATGGGGGATACTGAAGCCTGAAGATGAGTGTTGGGGGGGAGGAGTAGGAGGGGGAGGGCAGGATCCCAGGGAGTTACACCCTGGGCAACAAGCTGCCTCCATGCGTTTCCTGCCAGACACTCCTCGGACACAGCACTCTGGCCTACCCTTCTCTACTGCCCCTGCTCTTCCAGCCCTCCTCCTCTGGTCAAGCCCAACAGCCACACCTCTGCCCCCAGCGCACTGGGGCTCTCCCCAAATCCGGCACTGCTGGCCACATTTGTCCTTCCCAGCCTCTTTCCTTGTTGATGTCACTCTCCTGGTCTTTTTGGGAATCTGTGTTTTGGGACCTCTTCCTGCCTACAGTGCCCTCCCATAGGTCCATCTGATAAGTACCTACTCATTCCCATGATCTCAAATGCTTCTTCCTCCAGGAAACCTTCCCTGACCCCTTCACTCCTTCCACTCCCTCAGGCAGTTTGCTGCTCCCTATTCTAAGTCTCCAAAGCATACTGTACACATTTCTGTGAGACCACGCATATAATTTTGTACCCTAAGTGCTTGCTAATATGTGCTACAAATGCTTGCTGAGTGAATGAATGCAAGCAAGTGCCCACACAGAGGTGTGTGTAGGTATGTGTATACACACACACACACACACACACACACACACACACACACACAGAGATATACACCCACGGGCAGCCTCCTAGACACACGCAGATGTGCACACAGGCAACAAACACACAAGCTCTCGTGCACATGGCCAACTCCCAGGCTCATGTAGGCCCTCATCCACGTGCACACACACTCGCCCCCTCGGGCCCCACAGTCCCCGCACCGTCTCTGGCCGCTTCTTGTCACTGAGCTCGCTCCGGTCGAAGCACTGGCTCATAATGGGATTCTCTGAGCTGCACATGGTCTGTGAGGGCAGAGCAAGGGATCAAGGTAGCAGTACAGGGGGATGGCAGGACAGATTCCTGGGGCACAGGTCACTGGGGGCTAAAGCTGTAGTCTTCCTCCCAGTCCTCACCTCCTTCAGGTTCCGGAAGAGGAGGTCGTTGTTTTTATCCAAAAACCCTGGAAGGGGAGAGCAGATGTGAAGAGCCCCGCTCCCCGCCCACTGTGGGGACCCAGCCCCAGAGTCCTCACCAGTCACACTGTAGGTTACTTCCCCAGCGTAGTGCAGAAGGCGGAACTCCCCACGGCCGAGAGATTTCCTGGTCCGCTGGTCAGCCAGCTTGTGCCTGGGTTGGGGGGTGACAGGGAGAGGGAGCTACAGATTGCTGGCCCGAGCCATGCTTCCTGCCTGCTGAAGAGCCTTCGAGAGGACACAGGCATCCAGTGAGGAGCAGGCACTCTGCAGTGTGATAAGGCCTTCAGCCTCCCTGCACAGAGGTGGCCACTGTCTTAGGGAGGGAGACGCTCGGTGCCAGGATCGGGCCTGGGCCTCCGCACTGCCAGGGTACACTGGGCTGAGGGCCACGCCCGTGCCTCAGGCTGCGGCAGGACCGCTCACAGGGTTGAGTACTTGCCCACTACATTTTAAGAATGGAATTTGCCCCAAGAGATTACTTAAGTCTTAAGCATGTTTATACCCTTTAGCCCATTTTCTACTTTTAAGAGCTATTTCAAGCAACTAACCAGAGCCACAGGCAGAGATTAAGGCACAAGGATGTCTATGGCAGCCTTGTTATCGAGCAGAGCCGGAGGCTGGCCACCCCCAGAGGCTGGGGGAGAGCAGCTGGGTGTCTGCGCGTTAGAGCCATTAGAGGAAGCGTTTTGAGGAAATTTCTCTGATGCTACAGGAACAGACTCAGAATATAACATTACCCTGAGCCTTCTATACTAAGTCCTCACTTAACGTCGTCATCAGGTTCTGTGACTTTAACTGAAACTACGTGCAACGAAACCAATTTTACCATATGTTAATTGATATAAACAAAAAGTGAAGTTCCCATAGCATCTCATCAACGTTACAACAAAAATGAAGTTGATACTGACACAATGAGTTCTCAACTGTGAAAAAGGATGTACAGAAAAGGGCAGGAAGGAAGTGCCTGGAGTTGTTAACAGTGATGACCTCTGAGTGACAGGACTACAAGAGGCTTTTGCACACATTCCAGATTTTCTCTAATGAGCAACATTAGTTTTACAATCAGAAAAAGGGTTTTAATATACTATTACACAAAACTGCTTAGCGCTTTGGCATTTGCAGCCTAAGGACTGAGTCCCAGCTCTGTAACTTACTAGACGTGGGATAACCTTGGGTAAAAGACTTCTCTGTGAGCCTCAGTAAAATGGAGACAGCACTGTGGACACCTCCAGCAGGTTAGAGGAGATATGTGCACAGAAAAAGCAGGACAGAGCTGGACGGAGGGACTGGCTTCCTTTCTCCCTCTCCCCACTTTAGGGGATTCCTTACATAAAAAGCAATTTCCAAATAAGGAAGCTAAAAAAATCTTAGCAAGTTTCATTCTCAGAAAAGAACGAGGAGGAAGCCAGCTCCTGGTTTCTTTCTCTGCGGGTGTACTGTGAGCTGCGGCTTTGTGTGCTTGTCCATAACTTGGCTCCTCCCACAGTCATCTCTTCAGGCTGGTGTTTTATAATTGTGAGGGGATCCCAGGCTGCCACAGGTTCCACCCAAGTGAGCCCTGCAACCCCACTCACGTCAGGAAGTGTGGATGGTGCTTGATTGTGTCCTCCAACTTCTCTAGGAAGGTCAGATCCGTGGCCTCCCCAGGGCGCAGACACTCCTCATCCTGGCGGGTATGGCAGAGGGATGGAGGTATCATGGGAGGGACCACAGAGCACAGGAAACTTAGGGGCACCATGCAGGGGCACAGACACAGGGAAGAGGCAGATCACAGGGACCTCCTAGAGACAGCTTCCAGACCCAGCCAACACCTCACCCCACCCTCCATGCACAGCCCTGCCCTGTTCCTGCTCAGCCCCAGACTCTGACCCTCTGCAGACTGGCCTGGAGAGAGACGGGGAAGAGTGAAGCCCTCCCACTCAGCCCCTCACACGAGTCTTTGGAGGAACAGAGGACTCACCAAAATGGAAATGATGCCCTTGAATTTCTCCTCCACCAGGTCACAGATGATCTTGTTGTTAAAATACTGGACGGGCTCCCACTGAGGGGAAAAGGGAAGGAGGGCGTCATCCTAGGGTCCTGGAGCCTCTCTCAGCCTAAGCCTGGGCTTCCTGTGGTGCCTGGGACACCTGCAGGCCCGCACTCACCGCAATGCCCTCTGCCTCATACTCCTCCTGCTCCGACTTGAGGGTGAGTTCGATGAAGAGCTGCTGCAGCTTCTCGTTGCAGTAATTGATGCAGAACTGCTCGAAGCTGTGAGGAAAGCACAGAGACCACAGAAGCTCAAGGGGAACACAGGACCAGGGGTATAGAAAAGGTAGGCGAGCCCCCTGAGCAGCTATGGGGAGAAATACTGATCAGGACCCAGGGCGGTTGGGGGTTCACTGACAGGAATGAAAGAGGCAGAGGACAGAGGAGAGGAATCAGGTCTGGGAGACGAGGGAAGAGACAGGCCAGGGGAAGAGGAGCACTGACCTGTTGTGCTGAAACACTTCAAAGCCATAAATGTCCAGGAGCCCAAGGACTGTGGTGCTCCGCCAGCTGGGGCTCTCAGCATCCTAGGGCCAGCCATTGAACCAAAAGCATGGGTCCCTCGATCTGCCAGCCCCCAGTTCCCTGCCCCAGGCCTCCCTGGATTGCCTTCCCCACTGCTTGGGAGCAACCTGGACCATGCTCTCACCTTGGAGGCCAATGACCTGTTGATCTTCCCAACCAGCCAGGTAAAAGTTCGACTATACACAGCCTTGGCAAGAGCGTCGCGCACATACGCAGCCTGTTCCAGGTTCAGCGGGCTCAGGAGCTGCAGGTGGGGCGTGAGACAGGGAGACAAATGCTGAGGACTCCTTCCCATCCCCTCCCCTTTGGGTTCAGGCCGAACACCAGTAAGCTATGCCTACTCTGCCCTCCTCCCTCAGCGGTGTGATGGGAGGGATACAGGAGAGGACAGTGGCCATATCAGAGGGAAGGTGGTATAGGGACAAGAGGTCTCGTTACTAGAGGTAGGAGTCTTGGTTCCAGTCTGACTCCATCACCCTCTTCCTGTGTGACCTTGGCCAGCTCCCTGCGCCTCTCTGAGTTCCCTGACTTATGTCCTTCCAGCACTGCTGAGGTCCAGCTGAGCACACCCGGGGAGGGGGCAATGAGGAGAGTGGGAGTTACCTTGCAATACCTGAATCCCTCACCCCACCTCCTGAGGCAAAGGCTGGGCCTCACCTCTTCTCCCTTGGCGATGATCTTTCTGTGCGTCAGGGCTTCCCGCAACGTTGAGCCATCCACACCAAGGAGCTGTGTGTGTGGGGGTGAGGCGTGATGAGGGCGCCCTTCCCCTCACCCAGCTGCTTTGCCCTTGCCCTCAGGTCAGCCCACTCACCCTGGTTAGATACTTGAGCTGATTCTCCGTGGTGACCTGTGCGTTGCTCTCCTCGTCGGCAGCAAAGTGGATGTTGCCCAAATGCAGGACGCTGGCCACAATGCTCAGCAGGACCTGGGGGATAGGCAGGGGCGAATGAGGGTCACAGGAGGGGCTGAGCGTCTCATGAGGACAACTAGAGGACGGTCAGGAGCAGCAGGGACGAGGAGGTGTAGTGTCTGGGAGGAGAGGGGCGATCTAAGCAGAAGTGAGCTGTACGAGAGGACTGAGGTCTTCAGAGTGTGACAAGGAGAAAAGGGAGGGTCCCTAGCTGGGGCCTCACCTCCACATCATCCTCAGTGAAGTCGATGACTGTGAGAGCCTTCCTGACGACCTTCCAGTCACTCTTGTCATTGATGGAGGAGACTTTGGCACACTGGCCCTGGAGAAGGGGCAAAGTTGGATTGGCAGTCCTGGTGATGGGTCTGCTCCGCTGGTGGCACCTGCCCTCCCTGCCAAGCTACTCACCTTCACCAGGTACAGGTAGCTCTGGGGGTTGCGTTCCAAGCCCAGTCTGCGCAGCGTCTCCTCTTCACCACCCTCCAGCAGCTGATAAAAAATGTGGAAGTTCCTCTCCCCATGGTTCTGGTGGACCACGCGGGACTTCTCCAGGAGGTAACTGAGGATGTGGCCACCCACAGGGGCACCCTGTGGGCAGGACAGGACATGCTGACTGCTCAGGGGGCATGGGGCCCACTTTCCCTTCTTTCCCCACATTCCTGGGCTCTAATTCCAGCTCTGCCACTAGCTGCGTGGACTCGGGCAAGTCAGCCCCTCTGCCTCAGATTCTTTGTCTAAGAAATGAGAACATTCCACCCTACCTACTTGTCAGCTCCACTTGGACGTACAACAGGCATCTCAAACTCAACAGACCTCAAACTGAACTCCTAAACCCCTCCTCAGGCTAGCTCGTTGGAGGGTCTTCCATTCGGTCAATGGTTACTTCATTCTTCCAGGTGTTCAGGCCAAAAAACCTGCAGTCCTCCTCACATCCAATCACACAGCCAATCCTGCGGTCTTAACCTTCAGCGCCCCTAGAATCCAAGCCCTGCTCACCACTCCACTGTCACTACGCTGGCTCCAGCCACAGTCACCTGTCACCTAGATAATTATTATTATTTTTTAAAGACTTTATGTATTTTTAGAGAGAAGATAAGGAAGGGAGAAAGAGAGGGAGAGAAACACAGATGTGTGAGAGAGACATCGACTGGGTGCCTCACAACCTAGGCAAGTGCTCTGACCAGGAATGGAACCAGCAACCCTTTGCCCTGCAGAACAATGGCCCAACCAACTGAGCCACACCGGCCAGGGCTGTCACCTGGATTATTATTGAATCAGCTTCCTAACTGGTTTCCCTGCTAGGCGTGGTTCTCTGATCACCTCTTCTCAACAAAGTAGCCAGAACGGTCTTTTTAAGAGGAAAGTCAGATACTGACACACTTCTGTTCCAAATCCTCTGATGGCCCACTTCTACTCAAGAGTTAAAAAACAACAGAAGTTCATACAAAGAACCTCAAGGGCCTGCACTATTCAGCTGCTCCTATTCCTTGGCCCCTCATTCTTTTCTCCGGCCACTCAGACCTCCTTGCTTGAAAGCACCAAACACCTTCCTACCTCAGGACCTTTGCGCTGGTTATTCCCTCTGCCTGGACTCTCTCCCCCAGGTGTATGCACTGCTTGCTCTTCTGTCTCCATCAAACCCTTAACCAAATGCCACCTTCTTAGGGAGGCCTATCCTGTCTGCCTTATTTAAGAGAGCAACTACCCCCACCCCTTACCTTATTTTAGTTTTTGCCGTGGCACTTGTCACCTAGATTACGTTTTCTGCTTACTGTCAACCTCCCCTAAAGGCAGGATTTTTGTCTGTTTTGTTCCACTGCTGTAGCACCAGCACCTGGAACAGTGCCTGGCACACAGTAGGAACTCAATAAATATTTACTGATGCCAAGGACCTGACTGGGGGGTGCCTACTGAATGGGAATCCCACACCCTGCTCTGGTCCACCACAGGTACCTTGAAGTCAAACTGCACGTCCATGTACTTCCCAAACCTGCTGGAGTTATCATTCCGGAGGGTCTTGGCGTTTCCAAAGGCCTAGGAGCAGATGGTGTATGAGGGATGTCGGCCTTCTCACCCTGCCCTCCCTCCTCTCAGATGCTGCTGGTCCCTCACCTCCAGCACAGGGTTGCTCTGTAGCAACCGGTCACGCACAGCACCACCCCGCTCAGGGGCCGGACAGGTCTCTGCATAGAACTGCAGCAGCCGCTTGGTGGCCTCCGTCTTGCCTGCCCCACTCTCCCCAGAGATCATCACTGCCTGGTCCCGACGCTCTGTGCGTAGTGCCCGGTACACAGTGTCGGCCACCGCAAACCTGGGACAGAGGCTGGTCAGGAGCTCAGGAGGTAGGGGTTCAAGCATGTAGTAGGAGTTCTGCAGGTAGGGCTCTCCCATATCTGGTTGGAGTTTGCTTGTGGGTGGGAGCTGCATGTACCCCTGAGGATGAGGATTGGGGGACCCTCAAGGATGTGGGTGAAGGGAGTTTCTTCACAACTGTGGATGGGTCACTTTCAGGTGGAAGATGGAGGGGGTCACTCCAGGTTATTCAAGTAGAGGTTGAGGTCACTCCCAGGTAGGGCTGGAGGTCCCTCAGAAGGTCACTAAGGTTGGTGGCCATGCCAGGTAGAGGTGGGCAAATAAGTCATGAGTGAGGATGAGTTGGTTTAGGGGCTGGGGAGGTCCCACCCAGATGGAGCGGATTCATCTCATGTGGGGGGTAGAGTCAGTGCAGGGTGAGGGACTGTGGGATTCTTCACAGATGTGAACAGTGATTTGTCCAAAGTGGGAGGTCAGGGGTCATTTTAGAGTAAGGGTAAGGTGGGGTTACATCAGATGGGGAGGTGGGTCTCACTCACAGGTGGGGTGGCACCTCATAGAAGCTGACACCACGGTAACGCTCCATGTGCTGACGGCTATAGATCTGGAGGTCCCGGTAGGGGTTGACAGAGACCAGGACTGGGCCAATGTAGGTCTGGGGGTCAGAGGATGAGGGTCAGAATTTTCTCCCGGAGACCCACAATGCCTCTTTTCCTGTCAGTCCTGCCTCTGAGCACCCAGCACCCCCACAGTCTTCCCACTTGGGCCTCACATAGATGAGGTTCTCCCGGAATCGTCGCCGCAGGTTCTCAATGAAGGCCGCCTCACTGGTGAAGTTCTCCAGCAGCACAAAATCCTGTACCCCCACCCGGTCACGGGCGGTCAGTGCGTTCTCCATGGTCACCCGCACCCCGTCACTGCCCAGGGCCTGTTGGGAATGAGCCACAGGAGAGGGTCAAGGCCAGCAGTGTCAGGGAAGGCCACTTCTCCCCTCCACCACAGTCCGTGGGATTGAAGGGGCAGCCAGGGGCAGGTGGACACAAGAGGTTTGATCATAGGACAGAGAGAACATCCAGGAGAGGGATCATGCTGGGTCACAGGAAGCCAGCATATGGAACACTAAGGACATGGGTCACACGGAACTGATCCCTTGTGGGGCACATGGGGTCTGGACACAGACACTGGAGCACAGAGGACCCTAGAGGACATAGGAGCAAGACCACCAAATCTGGGGAGGTGCTAGTTTTGTGTAGAGAAAGGAGGGTCAGGAGAAGGAACTTCCATAGTAACAGAAAAAGCTCTGTTGACCTTGGACAAATCCCCTCCCCTCTCAGGGCTGCTTCCGTCTCAAGGAGGAGGAGTTGAGTTAAACCAGGTGACTTCAGGTTTCTTAGCGCCAAGCCATGTGACAGGTGTTTTGGAGGGCAAATAGCTCACAGTGAATTCTGTAGGCAGGGTGAGGGCATCTCTCTCAGCCCTATCCACCAAAATCTCCAGGAGCAGTGTCTAGGGACTAAGCAAGAGGCCACCCCTAGGCCATAGCAGAGGGACCTCCCAGAGGGCTTCCCATCCCAGCTGGACTCAACACTCACCCCATAAGGGGGGCCTCCCTCCCATAGCTGGGCCACACCCTCTGCATCAGCTGCCAGGCTCCCCAGACACCCTCCTCCTCTAAGAACCCGGAGAGGCCTCAAGGGGGTGGGGGTTTTACCACGGAAAACCCAGCTGCCTGCCTCCAGCTGCGTCTGGAGCTGACCAGAGGGTAAGGAGAGGGACAGGCTCAACAAAACCCTCACCCCACGGCATACTCTTCAAAACGGGTCTGGGGGCTCTCGGAAATTGACACCCAAAATGTCATGGGTCAGAGAAGAACAAGGTGACAGGTGGTGGGGTTTAGGTCCCAAAGAGGTCACCAGGTCTTCTCCAACGAGACCACCCATACCACTGGCCATGGGTCCCCCTCCAGGTCTAATCAGGGGCCTGCCTCTCCCAGGCCTGTCGATCACTCTCCCTTCGCCCCCAACCTGCCCTGAAGCTGCTAGCAAATCTGGCTGAAGCTCCCGCCCCCTATGCCCTCCGGGTGACGGTCTCGGAGCTCTCAGCTCCCCCACGAGCTAATAGCCAGGCTCCAGGTCCGCGCGCCCCGCGGCCCTCCCAGCTTCGGCCTCCTCCCCCTGCAACTTTCTGGGACGTTTTTCCACCCGAAATTCCTGGGCCGCGCCCGCTTCCTGATGGGGCCGAGGCGCCGCCGCGAGACAGAGAGGAACGCCCGGGACCCCCGCCCTGCCCCCATCCTGCTCACCGACGCCCGGTAGCGCATCCTGCCCGGCCAGCCTGGCGCCGTGCTCCGCAGCGGGTGCTCTCCGCCCGGGGCTCGGCGGCGGCGGCGTCAAGGAGGGAGGGGCCGACCCGCCCCCGCACCGCCCCCTCCGAGAGCCAGCGAAGCGCGGGACTCCCCGGCTGCCTGGGTCTCCCTGGGGCTCGTACTCCGGGGTCCCTCGAAGTTCGGGGGAGTTGGAACTACGGGTGCCCACGGGGCGGGTGTGGAGGAGGGGGCGGGGCTCCCCGCTGGGCAGGGGCTTCGCCTGAGTCAGGTTTTCCAGGAGGGACGTCGTTGGTTCCAGGGTGGGGCCCGGAACCCGCGCGGCCGCCGCGTCTACACCGACCCGGAACTCACTTCCGGGCTCGTGTCTACACTTCGCAACAGGCCAGGCGCGGGAAGAGGGCTGAGGCCGGTGGGTCTCGGAGGAAGCAGGATTTCCCTCTCCCTTCCCCCCAACGTCAAGTCTAGGCAAAGTTAAAAATAGAACGAAATGTCCAAATACGGCCCGCGCACCCAGGCGGGCGGAGCCTGCGTGCGGGGCACTGTCCACCCCCATACCCTCTCTTTGGGGGCGGTGGCCCCGTGTCTCTAAACCCCAAGAAAACCTCTTTGGGTTCTCGTGTTAACACAGAGCACGTGCCCAAGGGGCAGGGGCAGACAGGACCACTTCTCCCGGAGCCGTGTGTGCCCCGCCTCAATGGAGGTCTCGTTTCGCATCTGGAAAACCCACGTCCGACTTCCAGCATTTAGGGCCAATACACTTCTTCACCATCCTGGACACGTTTCTGTGCCCCAGGGCCTCCTTACCTCTTCCCCGGCTTGGATGAGGGCCTCCCACTCTGGTTCCTCTAAATACGTCCATACTTTTTGCCCAGGAACACCCTCCTCCCAAAGCAGCCCCCAGCAACCCCGCCCCGGCTGGACTCTGGGGAGCGACCACCTTTAGGAGCGAACTCTAATTCAGATCCCACCGCTGGTGGGGTGGTGATGGCTAGT
This sequence comes from Furipterus horrens, assembly GCF_987537825.1. Classification (NCBI taxonomy): domain Eukaryota; kingdom Metazoa; phylum Chordata; class Mammalia; order Chiroptera; family Furipteridae; genus Furipterus; species Furipterus horrens. Next base: position 59,335,810 of record NW_028327181.1, on the reverse strand, counting down.
GCTTGCAAAAGGCTGGATGGAGTATTTACTACAAGCTGTTTGTGTGTAAGCCAGCCACTTAACTTCTCGGAACCTCTTCTTCATCCTTAAAATGAGGCTAATACCTGCCTAAAAACGGTAGTAGGGAAGGCTAAGATACAGCCCTAAGGCGCCTCCCGAGCCCGCAGTGAGCATCCCTCGCTTATCTCAGCCAGACACTCATTCCACACGTGCCTGGGGCAGACCTACTAAGAGCCAGTCCCTGGGCTACAGTCCTTATCTAGTGGGGAAAGCCCCGCAGACCAGCCTACTAGTTACAAAGAGCGTCACCTGGCCCCGCCCCCCACCCGACAGATTTTAGGAACCAGATGCCCAATACTGGGGACACTGACTTATCCTAGAGGGAAGAAGGCAGAACGCGGACCCAAAGCTCCAGCGCGCCCCACCCTCGGACCGGGGCTCCCCAGAGAGGGTGTGAACCTGCGGCAGGTGCGGGCTACAGCCTCCTGGGGAAGGCTCATTATCTTGAGAACAACAGACTGGCCAGAGCCACGACCCGGGGAACCCCACGGGGCGGGAGCCAGCTGGGAGATGGGGCCCTCTGGAGGGGCGAGGGGACTGGGTGCCTCCGTCCGCAGCTGGGTGGGAGCGGAGGAGGGAGAGGTGGTATGAAACGCCACCGGCAGAGGCGGGCTGCAGGCAGGAGGGGGCGCACTCTGGCGCCCTCAGGTTTAAACTCCAGAGGGAGCGGAAGCAGGGAAGGGACTCAGCCTCCAGCCCACCTGGGCTTGGGGAGGAAGATCCACCCAGTTCCACCGAGAGCGCGGCTCCCAGCGGTGAGAGGGGACTGGGCTCGGTGACCAAGGGGAGGAGCCAAAGAGGGTGGAGCCTCGCGGTCTCTGTGTCCGCCCTGCCTGCAGCCGCGTCAGGCAGCTGGAATGAGGGGAATCCGCGTGCGGAGGGGTCCGGCCGGCCATCCCCCACCCGGAGCCGCGCCGCCGCATTCCCGGGATGCCCTCTGGCGCCCCGGGAACCACCGCCCGGCGGCGGATGGAGGAGGCGTCTCTACCGCTGCGCGGGCCTGAGAGCTGGCTCCGGCCCGGGCTCCAGCACCGGTCCCAGCACTGCTCTGGCAGCGCCTACCGGCCCGCCTCCCCGGACGGAAGTGCCAGCCGGGCGAGGGGTAGAGAGGCAGGGAGCCTGAGGGTGTGAGAGACACCACGACCAAGGCTGCAGAGCCCGGGCATTTTGTGTTCTGAGCTCAGCCCATCCCGGCCCAGCCCAGAGTCTGTAGTGTTGCCACCATTCTACAGACGGGGAAACTGAGGCTGGGCAGGTGAATGACTTAAGATCTCAGGACTAGTAAAAGGAGGAGTGGGATTGGAACCAGTATTTCTATCTAGCACTCATTACTCCTTCAGAGCTGCCCTAGAGCTTGAAGATTTCCCAACTTCTCTGTAAGAGTTAACAGCTACCCCACCAGGCTCTGACCTTTCTCAGTGCCCAGTACACAACCATGTTGGTGTTGTGTCACTGTTGACATGTAGGCCTTAGGAGTAGTAGCTCGGGAGTGTGGGCCATGGCCTTTGGGCCCCTAACATGGCCTAGGGTCTGGAGGGTAGCCATGGCCTCTGAGTGATGCAGGACTTATCTTCTAAGACTGCTTCTGGATCTCCTCCCACCTGGGGAGATGTTTGCAGTAGACCTGGATTATCCAGTGCCATTTACCTAGTATGGGCCAGGTCCCCCCAACCCTGCCCTCTGGAGGACTGGGGAGGACAATTGGTAGCCTCAGATGTGCCCCCAGCCCAGGGCCAGCAAGTCTGGAATGGGTGTTCTGAGGACCGCCCATATCGCTGCTATGAGCTAATTTTCACTGAGGCAGCCGCAAGGCCTGTTGGGATAGCGGAAAGAACCATAGCCTCTCTCACCAGCAGTGCAATGCTGGGAACAGAACAGGTGCTCAATTTCTATTTATAAAACATATTTTAGGGCGGGGCCCAAGCAGTCCCACAAAGGACTGTTCTAGACGCAGGGGAACTGTTGTGAGGGGGAATGGGAGGAACAGTGATGACTTAGGGGCTCCACCTGATTACTCAGAGGAACAGTCACCTCTAGCTCCAGAACCATGGGCCTTTGGCCTGTCAGACGCCTCTCCCTGGGGCTCCAGCAGAAATAAACAGAGCTCCTTGCCCCCTAACCTACCCTCCTTGTTCAATATTGTGTATGTAGAGAAGAGGGAAGCACCTGGCATCAAAAGGCCTGCCCTCCCACCTCCCTCCGCTCCTCGCAGCAAGGAGTCACCACCTGCTAAAACCTTTCCTCTGCTCCACCATCACTGCTCCACTCCTGGATCAGGCAGCAGCCTCCAAACTAGCCTCCCTGCCTTCCTCCAGTTAATCCATTCTCCCACAGCAGCTGTGGTGCTTACAAGTGCAATCTGATCAATTAACATCTCATGTTAATAGAGTGAATGTTTACAGGACACCCGTCCATCTGTCAAGCCTGTACTTCATACCCACTTCTTGCCAGGCCCCCTGTCCTCAATTTACCCCACTGCTCTTCCATTCCTGTGTGACCACAAGGGTGGCCCTCTCCAGTTTCTTCTCTCCCCATGCCTCACCACCACACACAGCCAGGATGAGCTGCTCCCACTCCTGCCACCAGCCACACGTGGCTCTCTAAGCTTCTTGCCTTTGCACCTGCAATTCTCTTGGCCCTGCCCACACTTCCCCTCTCCAATTGAATGACTCTTAGTCATCCTTGAAGACTCAGCTCAGGTATCACCTTCCTTCAGAACCCCTTCCTGATTCCCTCCAACACACAGCCCCGTCTTTATCGCAATACGCTGTAATCGCTGGTTTCCTGGTCAGTCTCTCCCAGGAGACTGCTCTTGCCTGGAGCATACACCCAGCCTGGCACAGAGGGGTTCAATAACCTGTGTGAATGAATGAATCACAGAGCTGACAGTGTAAGCAGGAGGCAAGAGCGTACCAGCAGTTGAATACGGCGGTGAGCCAGCTATTCATTCTCGCATTCATCTGGAAGCCCCCATTCGCTACACTCTGGCGTCCAGGCGCTCTCATGACCCCTGGCCATGCTGGGCCCAAGGGGCGGGGAAGGGGCGGGGCTCAGAAGGCTTCTCCGGAACCCGGAGGCAGAGCACCACCAAAGGGCTTGCTGGGTTCACCGGTCTTAAGACCTCAGCCTCTCCTCCCCGCCCTCACGTTAGCCAAAAGTAATCTAAGTCTCCAGCAGGCCGAGCCCTGGCGCCATAGGGTCCTGGGACCATTCACAGGCCGGGCCAAGCGGACCCTCGGCCCCAGCGACCCCGGGGTCGGTGACCTCCGCTTCCCACTCGGGAGCGGAGGCCTGCAGTAGCCATGAGACTGCTATTTGCCCCGCGTCCGCGCCTGCGCCCAGAGTACTCACCAGCTCGGCTCTTACTGTGTGCCGGCGGGGGCCAAGTAGAGCAGCGTGGCCGGCTTGGGAGTCGGCGATCCCGGTACGTTCTCCCCGCCCAGGGCCCGCCCGGGGCCGGGCCGCTGCTTGTCGTCATCCCTGACAGGGCCCAGACTTAGGCGCGCGCGCGCGCGCGCACCCTCCTGCCCCGCCCCGCCCAGCCCCGGGCCGGCCCGTCTTGGTGCTGACCCAGTCGTAGTCCGCGGAGACTTGGTGCCCCACACTCCGCAACCAGTTCCCAGGACAAGGCGCGTTACAGTCATATATACACACATTCACGCATCCTCCTCCAGCAGAGACCCGGCCCTTTCACAGCAGTACGGGGTAGGTGCGTGCGTGCGTGCGTCTGCAGAGGTTCCCCCTCACCATCTTAGGGCCCCTTTGCACTCCCAGAGCAAACCCGACCCTCCTCTGCGTGCCGGGCCAGGTCGGTTCTTTTTGTGATTACCTCTCTTCTTTCACCCTCCGTTCCGCTCAAGCTACTGCTCCGAGCTGGTCAGAAGAGGCATTAACTGAGTCTATACTATGTGCCTGGAGCTTTACATGCACACTACTAGTACTTTGACCTCAGAGCAGCCCTGTCACCTATGTATTGTTATGCCCAGTTAATAGCCCAGCCCACTGAAGATCAGGGAGCAGGACAAAGAATTCAAACCCAGATCCCCACTTTGAAAAACCCTGCTCCTAGCGATTGTTAACAATGGCACTTAAAACCCTACCCCGTCTTTCCATTCACTGCTCTCATCCATCCATGGATCAGAACCCCTCCCCACTGCTCAGCCCTTTCCCAAGAGGTTTGCTTGAGAGAGGGCTGGTGGTCCTGGAAAGATACGGCCACCCTTCCTCCCGGCCCAGAGCATCCCAGCTTACAAGTTTGCAGGGCCTGTGGGGATGAACCACGCGGATGATCTCCCCAGTGGGAATCAGCTCCACTTGCAGCGCCATTCTGCCTGTGGATATCCAGCGTTGCAGCACTGAGGCCTCTCAGCAAAGGCCTGCCTGCCTGCCCACTGGCTATGGCCGCTCCTGGAGCCAGGAATCTGGTCTTATGCTGGGATGGCCACTTGGTTCAGCTTCAACTTCAGCCCCAGGGGATGTGTCTGGTCCAGCTCCTCAGGACACAGCTGGAGCAGCCCAGGACTGATTGGTAGGCTTCGGCCCAGAGGGTTGGGGCAGGAAGAGGAGGGGCTGAGTGATGGAGGAAATGTCTGTTGTCCCAGGTAACCAGAGCAGTTGATACAGCCACTATGGGGTGCCCTGAGCTCTAGGTCAAAGGGTAGGAGGCCTTCCCTCCAGCAACTCCAGGGCTGGGCCTCTCCCCCTGCCCACTCACTGGTGTCCGCTGGAGAGCACAGTGACCACTCCCCAAACCAGAATGCACATCCTGTTCTAAGCCAAGAGGATCCATCAGTAGGCACTGTTCCCCGCCCCCCCCCCCCCCCCGTTTGCCTGCCTCCCATGACAGCAGGTGAGCCCCTTGAGTTTTAAAGGTCAGGGCTGCTGGGGGCTGACCATGGTGGGCAGAGGTGGTTGACTGGCTGGAGAGGCAGGAGGGCACTGTGATAAGCCCCCTATACCAACCTCCTCTAGAGACAAATGCTTGGGATGTTGGTTCCCAGGTTCCCTGGTTGTAGGCAGCCTTGGCCCTGCTGGCTCCTTACTTTTCCATGAGCACCCTCAGGTGCCCCCCACCCTGAATGTTCCTGTTTTTCTCTTTATTGTTGCTAAATCACAGCTGACACTTTCCTGGCCTGGGACTGAGCCCTTGGGTCTCCTGCCATTCCTTATAGGAAGTGAGAAGGGGGAAGTGGACAGGGGGAAGTGGGAGGGGTGAAGTCCAGCGTTGGGCAGTCACCTTCCCCCAGGCACTTTTCCCTACCCTCCTCACAGCTCCCCCCGCCCAGGAAAGACCAACAAAGCTTCCTTCCTTCCTCCAGGAAGCACATCTATCCAGGGCAGGCTCATCTCCGGCAGCCACACAATGGCCCTTATCAGCCATGGAGCCAGGGGTAGAGACCCAGCACACACTAAGTCTCGCATATTTCCTGTTTCCATCCAGAGGGTCAGGGCTGGGCCCAGAGTGGCCATATCCTGACTGGGGCCAAGAGGAGGGAAAGTATGTACTCCCTGTTCCCGCCTCTCAATCTGTTGGTCCCACCCCCGCCAGGCCAGGGGACCTGAAAGAGGAGGCGGGTATAGGGCCAGTGAGACCTAAGGCGTAAGGGAGAGGTGGACATGCAGAGAACAAGCATGCTCCACAAGGAGAAACAGAGGACCCCTGCACTCAGGAGTTCCTGCCCCAGGGCCACAGTACTCAGAATGAGGAGGTAGGTATAGTGTTGCTTTTTTTTTTCCTTCTTGTATAACTTCCCTTACAACTATGTTGTGAATAGGTGCATTATTTGTATTTTATGGACAACTGAAACTATGTGGGTAGAGATGGAACTCAGATTCAAACTCATGTCTTGACCAAACTCCTGCTTCTGACCCTGTACGATACCACTTCTGAGCTGCGGTCTGTGCATATAAGGAATAAAGTGGGCAAGTGCAGGGGGTTCAGGGCTCTTCAGGTGTGTATGTATTAGGGGCAGGGAGAGGTTACCATGGGAACTTCCCCATGGGTAGGGGGGATCTGGGGCAGAAAGACAAGATGGTGACTTTTGGATAGCTTAACTCAGGTCAGGACCAAAGCTCAAACTAAGGTGTGGGGGAGTGGCGGGTGAGGAGCCAGTGAGAGCGGAGTACACACCTTTGCACAGTTATCAGTTCAAGGAAACCCATTCTACTTAGCAGCAGAGTTAACTGAGTGCCCGAGAGCATGGCTCAAGTGGGCCAGGGACCCGGAGGGCCACTACTTCAGACTCTCATCCCGTTCCCACCCGGGCAACACGTCATCCGCAGACACAGAAAGTCTAGTCTGGATCTACAGGGCCCGCATCCTGGAGTCTGGCAAAGGCCCATCACCATGTACCCCTTCCCACCACCGTCATGAAGGAGTCACACACAAGTGTAAAAGCACGTTTCTCATTATCCCCCAATGTAACAGAGAAAACAGACAGCCAAGGCTGCTAGGAGCCAGGGGTTAGTTCTTGATGGCACATGGCTCCCAGGGAGGAATGTGGAATGCAGAGCAACTGGAGTGTTCTTCACTCTCAGGTTATACGACTGGTGTGACAGTCACAGAGCAGGCTCCCTGAGGTGTCTTTCCCTGGGAGAAGGGTCGTTGAGTCACCAGTGGCAGGTGGTAGAAGTAGAGACAGCCACATCCACATAGCACCTGGAGAATGCTCTCTGGAGTTCCCAGGGCCAGATTCTCTAAAATGTCTTCGTCCCAGCCTTTTCTAGAAGTGCCCCCACTTCTAGATCCCAGACTGGCTTAGAGAGAGGGCAGGTTTCTGGCCAATGGCTGCAGGCAAGGGTAAAGGCAGATGAGCTTGACTGGGCAAAGAACACCCTGGAAAAGTCTGGGGCCACAGCTTCTCTACCACCTGCCAACTCTTCACAAGATGCCAGGTTGGGGGCATGATCCACCAGCAGGGTCATGCTGGTCATGATCACTAACCAGGGTCCAATTCTCTGCTCAGGTCCTGGAACTTCCTGGGTCACTATCCATGGGGACAGGGGGCATAGGCAGGATATTCAACCTGTCCACCACCCCTAGATAAGAGCCATGGTAAAGGGGCGCCTCCATCCTGCCCACTTCGTCATACTGCTTCTGCTCAAAGCAAGGACCCCAGACTTCCTTCCCATCCCTCAGGGGGACAGGCAATGAGATGCCAAGACTCCTGGCACCCAGTGCTGCTTATGCCAACGAGTCTATGGAGCCTGTACAAATGTGAGCATCTCCCTGCCCAGGCAGCCTGAGGCCCAGGATGGTGTGAGAAGAATGCAGGCCTGTGCCAGATGGGGCATGTGTCTGGCAGGCCTAAAACTGTATGTGGGCGAAGTCAAGAAATGAGACGTGGGCTGATGGGTCCTTCCCACCTATGGTGGACTATCCCCAGGTCTTCACTGTTGACAGACTAGCTGGTTTCACTCACATTTCAGCAACAAAACCCTCTGTTTAAGTGGCCAATTCCAGAGATCTGGACTGGAGAAAGCAAAGGAGTGTGACTAGAGGTCCCCTTGGGAGGTGAAGGATACTTGCTGCCTCCTCAGAGGGTTGGGCTGGGCCCCCAGTGCTCCTGGAAGTGATGAGTAGAGCTGGCTGTCAGCTCTGGCCTCCGCCCTGGATTCCTGCTCATCTAGGCTCACATCTACGGTTGGCATTCACCCAGCGGGTCCTCTTCCAAGAAGGCATGAGGCTGGATCTGGGGGGATAAAACAAGCAGTGAGCAGAAGGGGGAAAGAGTTTTCTTCCAGATTGCTCCATCACTGTCAGTCCCCAACTGCTGCAGCTCCAGGTACATGTTCGCTCTTGGGCCTGTGGCCTTGGGGAATGGATGAAGGGCTCAAGCTCAAGTCCTCTGCGTATCTTTCCCCCCAGCCAACCACTTTACCTTGAAGGGACTGCTCATCCCCACCACAGAACGTAGACTGTTGCTGTAGTAACAGAGGAGAAACTGACCCTCAGTTTCAGGGATATCACTGATGTTGATGTAAACCTGGAGAGGATGGACAGGAATGGGGTCAGCTCCACGGCCCTGGGTCCCACCCAGCTCTTAGCAAGCCCTCCTGCTGGAGATGTGGAATGCCTATCTCAGGAAAGGGGGGCAGATACCTGGTTCAGTCCGTCGCTGAAGGACACCTGGTTGTCCCCGACCCAGACATAGGATACGTAGTCATTAAGGTGGCGAAGCCCCACCTGCGGAAGGGGGCATTGGGTGGTCAGTGGTCTGAGAGGACACAGGACCTGCAGCAAATCCTAAGGAGAGGATGGCCTCACCCCTAGGTTTGGCTATCACACTGCCTGCCCTCCCCTTCACTGCCAGCCCCTAGGTGAGCTCTCTAGTCTCTGTGCCCAGCTCCCATGAGTGCCATGATGGATAACCAGAGCGATGTGGCTGATGGACTCCCTGCCTCACCCATCACATCACCTTGTACAGTCCAATCCAGTCCCAGGAGCTGCTGGGGAAGTCTGGGGTCAAGGTATAGCTGATCAGCATGTCGTTCTCCATGGTCCACAGGCCCTCTGGCATCAGGGTGATCAGTGGGACAGATACCAATGGCTCCAGCTACACACAGGGATGGGAAAGGAGTTGAAAATCCATAGCATCATTCCCTTCTCTGAGATAAATGTCCTTACTGTGCTCTTTAAACAAGTAAGTGGGGGGAGGGGCACCCGGGTGGTAGGCACAGAATGCTAGGCTGCCCTGAGAAAGTAGCAGACCTTGGCTGGCCAGCTGGAAAGAGAAAGGACCAAAGACTTGACAGGGGTGGCTGGCCCTGGCAGGAAGGACAGGGCTGAGGGCCGGCTGGGTAACCAGGCAGAGTCCAGTGCTCAGGGGTGAGGGTGGGAAAGAATGAGGTGAATTGCTGGCAGGTTTAAGGAGCCAGGTAGTTGCTCTTAAGCCTTCAGGGCTTCTGACCCAAAGACCCACATTCAATTTTTCAGGGAAAGGTCCCCTGTGGTAACAACAGAGATGGGCATGTAGAAGGAATAAGTGGTGTACAGACAGGCAAAGCAGTATGAAAAGGTGAAGGCTGAGGGCGGGCAGCAGCTCAAAGGTTAACACTGACTTGGTCATTAGATGCCAAAATACAAGGATGGAGGGAGCTCCCCATGCAACGTGAGCCAGATACTTCAGGACAAATAAAAGGAAGTCCCATTTCGCATAGCAGGTAATAAGCATAATGGAACTCAGCCCCAAGGGACAGTACCAAGAGGAAATGGAAACCTATTCACAAAGGGTTTGAGCACGTTTTTGGCAGGCAGAGCCATCAACAGCTCCTACGAAGAGCTGGGATACCTGACCTGGGAGGAAAGGCAATCATGTCCTCCTACAGGTCTCCCCTGGGGGATCTGCTGACATTAGAATCCAGACCTGGAGGGTTTGGGGATTCTCTCAGTGACCCAGCATGGCTGCTCCTCTGCCAAGTGCTGGGCAGCCTGTAAGTTCACCTCCAAGTCAAAGGTGCCGGTGACAGGCTTATGGTCACTGATGGTGTACATCATGTGGCTGATGTAGCTCCTCAGAGTCAGGGAGAACCGGGAGGCTGGCAGCCTGTGGGTGCAGGAGTCAGAGTGGGGCTGGCGCTTCAACCTCCACAGGATACGGTCAGTCCATGCAGGCTTGCGTTTTTTCTCACTGTGGGTGGGGAAAGGAATGGGGAGAAAAGAAAGCATTGGCGGGAGAGCACTAGGCACCCCCACTGGCTTGCTGGAGCCCCTAACGCCAGGGCCTACCAGCAGCCATGAGCCCCCTGGGCCAGAGCTGGAGCAGGGACGGCCTGGCAGCAGGAAGGATGGTGCCTTTCTCAGACTCAGCCAAGGACCCTCGGTCTAGTCTAATTTTATGAATCAAATGCTGACTCAAAAACATTCCATTTCAAAGCATTTCTTATTTCTTAAACAAAAGCAGCAGTAGATCAAAGAAGCTGAGGTTTGGATTTTGGAGTTAGACAGATCCTGAGCTGAATTTGGCTCCTCCCTTACTAAACGTGCAACCTTGGAAAAGGACAGGGAAGCATTTTGGGAATGCTCACTACATGCCTGTGGATCAGTCCTGTTTATTTCACTCTTTATAGGTGGAGAGATCGAGTCTTAGAGAGGAAGTAACTTTCCCAAAGTCACAGAGCTACTGAGTGGTGGAGCCAGGATTCAAGGCCAGGCAGCATGACCACAGAGCATAAATCATCTGGCCAACCAACCCCTCTTAGGCCTCAGCGTCCTCATCTGTAAAATGGAGACTATAACTAGTTACCTCATAGCGTTGCTGAGATGATTAAATAAGATAAAGCACAAAAATGTTTAGCACAGTGCCTGGTATAAGCTCTCTGTAGACACTGCTTATTATGGTTCTTTGTTCTCAAGAGTCAGCTGGGAGACCTCCCACCTGTTCTTCACTTACCATTTTCCCTGAGAAGTATGAGATGACCTACACCCCTGGAGACAAGAGTGTTTTCCTCTCCTAGGTAAGTGTAGTTGCCTTAAGACAGACAAGTCTCTGACTCCTGACCCAGTCCTGCTCAAGCAGCTACTGATTATTCTTTAAGAAGAGCTGGGGACCCAGGCCCTGCCCTCCAAATAGAGACCTTGCATCCTGAAATGGGGTGGCGGAACAGTTCCTCCCCCTTGGTTTTGAATGAACCGCAGAGTAGTAAAGCGTGATCAAATGAGTCAGATAATTTCCTACTTTAAAATCTTTAAGAAGTTTTGCCCTGGCTGGTGTGGCTCAGTGGATGGAGTGCCGGCCTGCGAACTGAAAGGTGGCTGGTTCGATTCCCAGTCAGGGCATATGCCTGGGTTGCAGGCCAGGTCCCCAGTTGGGGGCATATGAGAGGCAACCAATCAATGTATCTCTTGCACATTGATGTTTCTCTCCGTCACCTCTCTCCCTTCCCCTTTCTCTAAAAAGTAAATTAATAAAATCTGAAAAAAAAAGAAAGAAGAAAATCTCTAAGAAGTTTCATTGCCTCTAGAATAAGCCAAGTCACCAAGTGCAGCTTTCAGGGTGCTCAGAGCCTGATGCCCCTGCCTTTATCTCTCTCTGCTATCCTAGCCCCAGCCCATGCTGGAGACTCTCAGGCCTTAGGACCTTTACTCTAAAAGTTTTTTGCCTGGAACACCGTTTTTCACAGGGAGAGGCCTAACTCTAACGATGTCTTTGTCATAAAGCTGTCCCTGCCCTCCCCTCTTTCCTCCTAAGCATTGACACCAGTACTTTCACCATTACATTATATGGTAGCTGTCTCTTTCCCAGTCAGCGTAGCAGTTAGTGTGTGAACTAGGAAGGCAGGGACTGGCTCTTGGAGTCTCCTGTGCATACTCAGCATTAGTACAGAGCCTGTCACATAGTAGGTACTTGACAACTGACTTACAAACCCCAAGCTCAATCTCTCTCCTCAAAAATGCCCATCTACTCTTAATGTATAGATAGCTTTACAGGCTTATCATCAGTTTGAAATACTATTTTTGTCTTCTCCTTTATTCAAATACTGTTTTAAATAAACACTTCTCACATACTGTTGTCATTTGAACAGCAATACAGTTTTCTAGCGAGAGAGGCAGAAACGGTAGCTCAGTGGTGAACTCTGACTCTAGGGTAAGAGCCCAGTTGGGGAAGGTTCTGCCCTTTTAGTTTAGAGCCGTGTGGCTCTGGGCTGGTGCACGTGGGGGCCGGGGACAGCGGTGCGCTGGGAGCTCCCAGCCCTTTTCCCCATAGCCCTGTGCTTCTCTTCCACTTGCCCGCTCCTGAGCCACATCCTTTTATAATAAACCAGTAATCTAGTTTTAAACGATAAAAAGGCTAATGTGCCCATGAGCAAGTGACTTCATTGCTCCAGCCTTGGTTTCTCCAACTCTAAGATGGGCTGATAACAGCACTTACTTCAAAGAGCTACTGTGAAGATAAAGTAAATTAAGGCGCGTCTAGTGAGCTGTCAAGAGGTAGTAACCGGCTAAACCGCCTCTGCTTGGGCCTCCATGGACTGTTTCAGCCGTTCACTCTTTAAGGAGTGTTGAGAGGACCTCGGAATGTGGTATTTCATCCCAGAGACCACACCAAGTCTTGGACATTCAGTGCCTAACAATGCTTAAAACTTGGTAATAAACCACAGAAATATACCACTTTCCCTTTCAAAGCATTCCTCTCCCCAACTTCCCTCACAGTTAAGAGCCCAAGACTTGCTGTCATGTCAGAATCGTTCCCAAGGCCTGACCGCAGCCTGTCTCTCTTCCTCCTCAGTGCCTCGCAGCCTTTCCTGCTTTTCCGTGGCCTGGCCCGGGCTCACCCCTAGTCACCTGTGGTACTCATTCTTTCAATGAGGTTTATTGAGCTCTTATTACACGCCAGGCCAACTGGGGATCTGATAGATGAGACTGACAGGGTCCTCGAGGAGCTTGTTTGACAAACAAAATAAATAAGCAAAACAAATCTGTACTAATTAAATATCACATGTATTACATTCCCCCAGTTCTCCATTTCTAGTAATAGTATAGCTAAACGTGGGGTCCTTCTGTGCATTGGGCAAGGACAGGTGTCTCACACGGTTCTAATCCTTCCAACACTGGAAGAATGTTTCAGATCACATTTTTCTCCTACAGGACCATGAAGTCCAGAGAGGTCACCTTGTCCAGGTGGAAGTGGGGAGCATGCCAGGTCTGCTGACTGTGAAGTCTGAGCTCCTTCCACCACACTCTGTCCCCTCCAGCGTCCCGCTGTGGCCGATTCAGAGCTGCCAGAACTGTCTTACAGTGTGTTACATGCACAGGGCCTCACTAATGCTTTCTGGCTGAATGGTCAGGACTGAATACAAGAATTGCTTCTGGAGATTAGTATGTCTTTACTTTTAAAAAATTAAAACCAAGTAGCTTTGCAAGATTCTCTCAGTTTAAGAGCCCAGAAAACTGAGCCAACTTACTGATCCAAAAGTAGTGATGTGTTCTATATTTGGGTCTGAAAGCATTCTCCCCTTCAGCTTCCTGTGGATGGCTTCTAAGTGTCTCACTGAACTCCGGACACGGACACGAGTCTTTAGATTGATCATATCCTCTGCCCACTGCCTTAGCAGAGAGGTTGACTGGGTTCACGTAACAAAACCCTGTTGCAATCCCTGACTTGAACAGGATTTCTGGCCCTCAGCCCTTTCACCCTCCCCTGTAATGGAGCTGACCTTGGTTCTCATTACATCTTGGCTCCGGGACACTGCCGGAGCTGGGCAAAGCTGCCTCCCATGCCCTGCACGCAACTCACTCCCAGTTACTCTGCACGGCTGGGTCAGGTTCCGCTCCATCTGCCTCTTGTCAGTGCTGCTGACTAACTGGAATGCCTGCCCTTCTTTCTGCCAAACTCTGCTGCCTTTCTGACAACTCTGATTGACTCCTCCTGGCTTTGGCTGCTCCCACCATCTGTTTCACCCTCCTTCGGCACTTCCAGAGTTCTGGGACCTCCTATCTGCCAACCCCTGAACTTGCTAGTGTTTATTTGAATCTTTTGCTATGGATGGCTCTCTACGAGACTGGCTACTCTGTAAATACTCTATCTTTCTCTCTTGTCCTTTCAAGCTCCCAATGGAAATATATGCCAGGCATTATGCTTCATCCCAGGGATGGTCATAAATCAGATCCTATCTCTGTGCTCTGGCATTTACAGTACAGCAAGAAAGGCACACTGTGTCTTAAAAGCAACATAGAACATGTGGTTAGACAAGGCTTGTGGCAGCATAAGGGCAGAAGAGAACTCTCAGTGAGATGGGGAAGGTGGGTCAGGGAAGGCTCTCTAGTAGATGGTGTCTGACCTGGATGTCAAGGATGAACAACATCTGATGAGGCAGGAAGGCTTCGCTCGCAATGTAGGGCTCAGGCCCTGGCCGTAGCAGGAACTCCCAGCTGCCTCTGGACCCTGGTGCCAGCCAGCAATATTGTAGTTATCATGCCCTCCCTCCCCCCATTCCTGGAGTCACACAGACTCAAGTTCAAATTCTTGCTGGATCACTTACTGTTATTATCCTACTTAGATATTCCAAGACTCAGTTTCCTTACTTGTAAAGTCAGTAACAAGTGCCTACCTAATGAGGATATGGTACAAATTAAGTGAAGTGATGCAGGCAAAGCCCTTTGCACAATGCCTGGCAAGTGCTCAACAATGTCAACCACAAGGTGGACTGTATCAGTGATGTGGAGATAAGTATCTGCCTCCTCCTTAGCAAGACTCTGCTGTCCTGTTTTGCTGCTGCTGGCAAAAATAGCAGTGACTTCAGAGGTACTGTGCGCTAGAGGAAAGCACTGTGAGTCAGAGTCCAGAGATTCAGGTCTGAGCTCCAGCTCCACCATCCTTGGCTAAGCCACCTGGGGAAGTCCTTTAACATGCCTGAGCCTCTCTACCCAATCTCAGTCCCTGCCAACTGCGGCCTAGACCCAGCAGTAACTTTCATACAGCTTCCTGATGGTTTTCCTACCATACCTAGCCAAGGGACACTTGGCTACATGGCTTATCAGAAGCTCTCTTTCTGATGGCAAGGGAGGTTTTAAAGCCAATTGGTGGGGAGGAGGAAAGTAGACAGCTATGTTGTAAACTGCCTATGAAGAGGAACAGCTCCTCGGAGCTAAGAATGGTCTTGACCAACAACTAGCAAGAAAATGGGGAACACAGTCACACACCACGAGGAAATGAATTGTGCCAACAATCTGAATCAGCCCAAGCCAGCGCCTGAGTGCAGCCTTCTGAGAGCAGAGGATGCAACGATGCAATGCCCTGACTTCTAACCAATAGAGAAATGGAAAGAGAGTACATTCATGATGTTTTAAGCTCTTAAATGAGGGTTTACTTGTTATGCAGTAATAGAAAACTAATAAACTATCCCAATTTTTTTTTAATTAGGGAGGATATAAATAAAAAAATACAAACAATCAATCTTGACCATTGTAAGAAAAATAAGTAAACAAATAAATAAATGAATGAATAAAGTCAGCCCTGGCTGGTGTGGTTCAGTAGATTGTACACTAGCCTCCAAACTGAAGGGTTGCTGGTTTGATTCCCAGACAGGTCCCCAGCTGAGGGCGTGTGAGAGGCAATCAATCTGTTTCTCTCATACATCGATGTTTCTCTTTCTCCCTTCCTCTCTCTAAAAATAAATAAATATTTTTTAAAAATAAAGTCAATCGGTGGAGGGTCCAGCTCCCAAGGCCCCAGCCTGGCGCACCAAGGCCTTTTAACTGCCATGACTGTCATCTTTAATGGATGGCCAGGAGACTGGCAGTCTCCCTACAGCTGTGGGCCTGGGCCAGCTGGAGACGCCTTCTTACCTCCATTCCTGGACTGCTCCATAGCCCTGGCTAAACTCTTTCCAGCATTCATGGCCTCTACTTGTGCGCATCGCCCAGGCCATGACCACATTCCGTCTTGCTCCACACTCCTGTAGGCTCGTCCCATTCCTTGGCGGCAACACTAGCTCTGTCACACCACTGCAAGCACTGGGCCAGTGGCTCTGCCTCTCACCTTGGCCTGGCTGTGCAGATACCTATTCACTCCCTTAATCCCAAAGGCCCAGGTTGTTCTGGAGGACTTCCTGCATCCCTCCAAAGACAGTCCTGATAGGAGGAATAAATGAAGGAGCTGTTTCAAGTGAAATAAAAAGCCCCATAACATGTAAGGGGTTCTTCTTTTTCTTTCCTTGCCCTATGTTGGGCCAGGGACCTCTTGCCAGAGCTGCTTTGGCCCCTCTCCCTAAACCTAAGGTTTTGGTCATTCCCCTTTTCTCAGCTTCTTAGAAAGGTCTGCAGTAATACTACAATCTGAAGACATGGACCTAAAAATAATTATAGCAGTCATCACAGTGCTTACTGGGTGCCAGGCACTGGGCTCTACACATGCAAGGGCTCATTCAATCCTCAACCCAAGAGGATGCTGTTATCACCCCCGTTTGATAGGTGACAAAATCAAGCCTTAAATATCTTGGCCAAGGTCATGCAGCGTATGCAGAATTGTGCTTCTAACTATGAGAGACACTGTCTCTATATTTTTCCCCATAAAATTCTCCACTGATGACTACTACTTTACCTTCCCAAACAGTACCTGACCCACTCACAGGGGTACTTAATACCAGTAATTGGCTGAGTCAAGCCCCCATCTGGGGAGGACCAGAAAACACTGGGGGGTGGGGGTAGGGGTTCCCAAAATGCTGAAAAGCAGCCTCTCGTAAGGCAGGAATCAGCTACCTCCTCTTCTCTGGCTCTACCTGCCCCGCTGCCCACCACACATCTTTGCCAGCACCGGCTCCCCCACCTGCTTTCTCTGAGGACAGTCTGGGACAGCTCCCACGGTCAGCGCCTCAGAGCAGGTGAGGGGCACTACTCCTGAGAGGTGATGGCTGGATCCACTCCTGCTTCCCTGCCACTTGTATTCTGAGGCAGCTCCCACTGCCACTGGGGCCAGCCAGCACTGTCCGACTCCCAGGCCTCCTGGCTCCCCATTTCCTCCTCACAGGCTAATTTGAGACCCAAGGTAGGCTGATCCTCTACTGGTGGAGCCCCCTCACCTGGTGTCATAGTTGTTGGAGTTCTTATCAAACTTGTAGGTGGGCGGGAAGAGCAGAGGGCCCTCCTGGAACTCCTGGAGTAGTGGGTCGCATCTCTTGGCAATGCTGAGCTGCAGAGAAAGGCACAATCTCATCTCCCAGTGGTCGTGACCCCGCGGCCCAGCAGTACACTCCACTTAAGGGGTCAGCCATCAAGGTGAGGTAAGAGTCAAGCAATGTCACCTCACTTGCTCACAGCCCCAGCACCCCACCCCCACCCCCAAGAGAACAGCTGAGTTCTTTCGCAAGCATTACCCCACAGTCCCAGGGGAGGCAGCTGCCTGCCATTTCCCAGTGCTTGGACTATAGGGACCAGGCTTTGAATTCCATCTCTCTGGGAGCCACTAGTAGACATGTGTCAGAGGGGAGGCGGGGGTAGACAGGGTTCCCCAAATGGGTGGTTTCTCATCCTCTAGGAGGCAAGCGAGCCTGGGGACAGGAAAGACGACAGGGATACAAGAAGGTTGGTGCTCAGCAAGCCAGAGCCCCTCGTGCTCCCTATGATAATGCACAGTCAGCAGCTATACCCAGGTTCCTCCAAATGAAGACTAGGTCCTGCCAGGACTGGCTGCCCCACCCCCAGATGCAAAGCCCTGTTAAGACTCCTCCTTGCTTGGGAACAGGGATTTCAGAGGGCTGGGAAAGGGGCACAGGCACCAAGGAACCTAAGCAACCCAACATTTCACGTTGGACCTCCACCAAGGGCTCAGATCACCCCTCTGGGCCCGCCGCCCCAATACCTGATCCTTCTCCCACAGGTCACCGTAGCACTGACTTTTTATGGATTCTCGAACAAAGTGCAACCCAAAGTCCTCGATCCGAAAGTTCATGTCTCCAAACCAGACAATGAGGCTTCAGAAAGAAAAGAAAGCAGCCTGAGGTTTGTAATGAGGCCAGAGGAGGAGGCGCAGAGGGGGCTCAGGACTGCTCACTCCAGGGACTGCAGGTGAGAAGTCAGATGCCGGGAGAGGGCGAGGTGAAAACCAGGGCAGACGCCCAACAGGACTGTTTTTGTGGCTCCCACCCCATCAGTGAAGCCGAAGAGTCCAGCCCTGAGTGCAAGTGGCAAATACGAAGCAGGCTCTAGCTCTCCCTCCCTCAACTGGTCACCAGGCAAAGCTGAGAACCAGCCCTTTGGGTAACCTCAGGAACCACGGGGTTCTTGCCTAGACATGTTCAGAAGTGACCAGGGCTTCTAGGCAGGGAAGGGGAATGGATCCCAGGCCTGAGGCAAGCAAAGCTGGGTAAGAGAGCTGATGGGATATCAGGGATGAGGATGGGCAGCAGTGACTGGGCAGGGGACGCTTGCCTGGCCTGCTGTGGGAAGGAGGACAGGGCGGCAGTTGGCAACTGCATGCTCACTCATGGTCCAGGATGTTGGGGATATCAAGTCCTTCAAAATTCTGCATCTCCAGGATTCGGTCAAAGTGCTCCAGCCGCTGGTCATTGTTGGCCATGTGAGGGGGCAGGTGGCAGTCGATGATGCTGACATAATAGCCGTAGAGCTTCAGGCAGATGCTGACGCCCCCTTTGTTCCCCTGGTACAACAAGTGGGCAGAAGAGTTGGAAGCTGCTCTGGGACACACCTCTCTTTTCCCATTGTAGGCCTGAAGGGGGATGGTCTCTCCTCCCACAGGATCTCCCAGGGTGAGACATTCAGCTTCCCAGGGCAAGCTCTCTATCCATGAGCCCAGCTCGCCCAGCCCGAGGTCTCAGGATGCTAAACCCCCAGAGGCAGGAGAGCAGGTATGCAGGGCACTAGCCAGGTTAGAATGTCAAGATTCATTGTACTCCTTTTTCTATTTGCCCAGCTCTAAAGCTCCCAGCCCTTCCAGGCCCAGTAATAGGAGGCCTCCCAGCTCATGACCCAGACAAGACTCAGTTCTTACCCAGAACCCGAAGAGGCCAGTGGGAGTGGACTTAGTAGAGAGGATCTGGATAAAGGGCAAATGCTGATACTTGGCAAAGATCAGTAAGAGGAGCCCCTGCATGCGGACAGAGGAGACCTGCAGGACAGGGGAGGACAATGGTCATTCATTTCCCCATACAGGCTGAGTGTGTCCCTGCCAGGCCCTGTGCCACACAAATGCCCTTCCCCAGGGTCTATGGTATCTCAGTTCTGTCTCAGAGTTTCTCTCCCTTTAGCTGCCAAATGATGCACTGTAGGAGCTGAGCACCTATGTCTCTGTTCATGGACGTGAGGACAGAGAAGGCAAGGCTGCCATCAGGAGGGCATCAACTCTTCAGCTCCTGCCCCATGTATACAGGTGTTCCTCTCACCAATGATGCCCTCCTCGGGTCCTCTGGGCATTCTTGTGCCACCAGCCCTGCGAGCCAGGGCCTCAAAGAGGAATGCAGCTAGGCCGGATAGTGGCTAAGGGCACCGACTTTGAAGTTAGTCCAATCTGGTTCAAATCCTGGCTTGGGTTCTTAGTATTTGATACTGGGCAAGTCTCTCAGCCTATTATTTCATTGATAGAGCAGGAATCTATCCATAGATGCTGGAAGAATTAACTGGCAGCTATTATTTTTTGGTTTAAGGATTTTTTTTTTTTAAGTTTTATTTATTTACTTTTAGAGAAAGGGGGAGGGAGAGTGAGAAACATCAATGTACGAGCCATATATTGATCAGCTGCCTTTCACATGCCCCCAGCCCGGGACCTGGCCCGCAACCCAGGCATGTGCCCTGACTGGGAATCAAACTGGAAAACTTTCAGTTTGCAGACTGGCGCTCAATCCACTGAGCCACACCAGCCAGGGCTGGTTTAAGGATTCTTTAAAATAAATGCAGGGAAGGAACATGACAGAGCTGACTCTTGACGAGATTGGTGGTAACATGGATGTATATACATATAAAACCCATCAAATGGTACACTTACTTTCTGCATCTATTATATATAGCTCAGTGAAAACTGGAAAAATGCTCCCCCAAAATAAGTATAGATGGTGGGCAGTTGGATGTGCACCAAAGCAATGTGGAGGGCATGACAGAGAGTACAGAGGACCGGTGTTCGCAGGTTGGGGAGAACAGCTAACATCTACTGAAGTGCTTCCTACCACAGTTAATCTTTGCACCAACCATGGAAGGAGCCACTGTCCCTGGTTTTCAGATGAAGGACTTATGCTCAAGGAGACTAAGGGACCATAGGACTACCTGGATAGAAACCTCAAAGTACCAGCGCAGCCGAAAGGCCTGCTGTGTGCGGCCACGGAGGTGGGGTGGGCATGAGAGTGGGCCAGAGCCGGTGACCCTCACCTCAGACTCAGGCCGCCTGCATCCACCCCTCGATTAGCTATTTCCGGAGCATGAGGTGCAGAGGCCAAGGAGGAAATCCCCGGGTGGGGAGCATGTCCTGGGGCCTTCCAGGAATTATGAAACTTGATCCTGCAGGGCAGGAGCTCTGGCACAGTGGAGGGCTCAAAGCAGGGGGAACCCCAAACCCAGGACCGAGTGAGGGAGGCGTGAGAACCTAGAGTCGGGCAGTGGCTGCTCCAACGGTGTCCACATCCCCACCCTCCACCGCGTCTCAGTTCCTACCCTTCACAAGTGCAAATGGTAATGAAAGTAAGGGGAGGGCTAGACTATGGGTGACTGACACCCAAGGGAACGAGGAAAGATTCCGTAAGTTTCTAGTTTGATCCTAACCCAGAGCTGAGTGGGGCCACTGGGCTCCGCCACGGGGGCACCGGTCCGCTTTGTGAAGGAGCAGGGAAGCGGAGCCTGGGGGTAGGGCAGGAAGGCCTCAGGCGGGGAGAAAGGGTGGGGCCCTGGCGGAGGGCGGATTTGTGGGGGAGTTCTAGTTAGTTAGAGGCAATGAGGTGGGTGGGGCTACGGGAAGGCCTAGAAAGGAGGTGACTGGGACTCCTGGAGCCAGCAAAGGGGGCAGCCCTGGCTTCTCAACCTACTCCTGTCCAAGAAGTAGGCTCAAGGGTTCAGCCCTTCACCTCAGTTCTTGGCTGGGGATAGGAAGGTCATCTGCTTTGGGTGCCAGGCCCTCAGGCTGGCCTCCCAACCTTGGGAGGCGGCCTGGGTAGAATGAGCTGTGTCCCTGCCACAAGCTGAGCTAATTTCCTCGGCTCAGTTCCATTCTACCAATCCCTTGCCAGTTAGCTGAGGTGCAAGGAGACTGCCAGTCTTGGGAAGGGAGTGGGTGGTGAGAGAAGCGGTTCTGCCCTCTGGGAGGATCTAGCTCCATGTCTGTAGGAAGAGGCCCAAGTTTGACCTGCAGGGAGCCAGGAGCTGGGAGCTGGCATTTTCTAGCCTCAGTAGCAAGACCAAATCATGATTTCCCTCCTCCTGGCTCTGTCCTCCTTGGGTGGAGTCGCAACTCTTGCCTTAGCATGCTTAAGCACACTAGGGTAACAGAATTAATTCTAAAGAAACCCAGTCACTCAGCGAAGGGAATAGGGCAATTCTGGTATTTTCAAGAAGCACTGCATTAGGTGTTTTGAATGGGAGTGTGTTTCACCCCTCAGCTATGCAAGGCAGAAAGGTGAAGATCAGCAATCAGGAGCCTTCCTGTGGATTCTCCCACAAGCTAAGTAATTCCCCAAAGAATACTGGCCCTTCAGACCGACAACCCTTTTACTCCACACCTATCTCCCCTTTTCTAACCCCTGGGCGCCTGAGAATTTGAGGTACATGACCCCTATAATCAGAGGACACCTCTGATACCAGAAGGTTAGCTGTGGGATACCTGCCAACCTTAGAGCTCGCCAGCATGGTAATAAAGTACAGTAATTAAGAATATGAGTTATGAAGTTTGAAAAGAACTGGATTCAAATCCCAGACAGCCTGTACGACTTCTGAATCTTGGTTTTATCTGTAAAATACCCATATTTCAAGACAGTTGTTAGGATTTTAAAATAATGTAAGAAAGAGCTTATTTATAATGCTTAATACCACGTAAGAATTCAATAAATGGTAGCAATTATTATTATACTCAGAGATTGCACGGTAGGCCTGTGAGGAGAGATTGGCTAAGGAGGGGTTAGGCACCGGGCTGTTAATAAGCCCCACTGCATGTCCCCAAGGAATTCTCCCAACCTGAAAAACATCAAGGCGTAAACTAACCCCTGGGATCCCAGCTCAGCTCCAGTGACCAGGGAAAGGCACATGGCAGGGAGGAGCCCCAGGGAGCCAGGTGTCACCAAGGTTGAGGCCTTTAAGTAAATGGGAAACAACACAAAAGCCTGAATGGGAGACCAAAGGACTGGGGGTTAGTGACAAGAGGTAAGGCACATTTCCCAAACGCCAATGAACTTGAAAGTTACCTTGACGAAGCTGAGAGGGGAAAGCACATCCATGAAGAAACTGCTCCATGGGTCTTCAAAGGCAGTGTCAGAAAGGAGGCTCATGATCCCACAGTTCATTTCCTGCAAACTGCCCGGCCCAGGTCAGAGGGTCCCTCCTAGCCTGGAGGGGACTGCCTCTACCACCAACATTTCCAACTGCCCCCAGCAGACTTTCAAGCCTTGGGTGCTCATGACTATGATCTCCCCGTCCCCTGACTGAACCGCCAGCCCCTTCCATTGCTGGCCCAGGACAACAGACACTGGCCCTGATGAAGGCTGAAAGCTCCTAGCCTTCAGACTCCAGAACGAGGGAGTACAGATTACAGCAGCCTCCATGGGGACAACCTGGGACTGGTTAGGCTTACTTTATCTCAGATACAGGGATGGGTGAAGGGGCCCTGCAGACACCTACCCAATGACATACATGTCCAGATTCAGGTTCTGGTCGTTCAGCTGCAGGAGATTATTGGGGTCTAGAGGGGGTGCTGCAGAGGCCACATTCCATGTCACGACATGTATGCTGTGGAAGGGACAAAAAGTGAAATCATGGAGGAAGGAGGATAATACCTTGTCCAGGAAATGGACAGGTATAGGCCTGCTAATGGCTGTACCACAATCCACTGCAATCATCATAGGAAACATGTTTCTGCATATGATGGTGGGGGTAGAGGTGCTGAACTACAAGCCCTCCATTTCCACCTTTGTCCCCTGAAGCAAGAAATTCCCACCCTGGAATGGCCAAAAGCTGCCCACATTTGGCAGCACTGGTGCTGCTGACATGAGGAGGGCTGCCAAAGTGGGCCCAGAAGTTTGGGGTCAGGCAAGGGAAGGGATGGATAGTCAGGAATTTATTAATGTCACCAACCATTCACACTGCAGCAATCTCTGTGGCTCAGTCAGCAACTTCCCACTCCCCGTTCTTCCACCCAAGCATGCCTAGGATCACCACAATGATTCTGGAGGTTCAGTTCCACCTTTTGACAGACCTCAGCTCCACAAGGCAGGGGGATTCCAAAAATAACAGAGGTAACACCACGTTCCCTTTCACACCTTCCTATGGTTGTGAGCCCTGGAGCACAGCTAATTCTGCCAGCATTTAAGAGAGCCTAAGGAGAAGTTTCTACGTAACAGGTTTCTCAACATCTCTCTCAAAAGTCATCAGTTGGATATCACCATCTTTTTTGGGAAAAGTCATCAGCTGGTGATATCCTCCATCACAGCTTCATATAAGCCCTGGGAAAGCAACAGAACTAGACCAGCAACTCTCATTAACATTGGATCCCATCAGAGGCTCAGGGGAAGGAGAGACTTGCAAAGCTCAACTAAGTAGTTCCAGGAACACTCCAAGGAAGCCCCAGGCTGTGCTGAGTCTGGAGCAGGCAGTGGCTACAAACCCTGTGGAGAGCAAGACCAGCCTCCAAGCCTCAAGCGAGTCCTAGCTACACCATGAAGACGACCCGCAGCAGCAGCAGATCTCGAATGGGAGAGGGTCAGAAAAGGGGTGGTTATCCCAAAACATCTCTTCTCCACCAGATCCTGTTCTTGGAGGTCCATGTCCTAAAAAAGCACAACTTGAAGAAATTCTTCGCGAGCTTAAATCAACTTCCAGATCCTTCCCGTGAACATCAACAAAACACAAGAAACACCTTCCCAGGCGCTCAGCCAGAGATTCTGTGCTACGTTTGTTTACGATCTCCCCCTGCTGTCCAACAGAAGATTAAGAAAGGCAGCTCTTTTATTCCAGGACTCCTTGTTTTCCCAGGGACCTATTCTAAGTGAATGGGGAGCTAAAATCGTGATGTCTTGCCCAAGTTCTCGAGTCCCACGATTAGCAGCAAATCCTTGCATCGTGACCTGCACTAATTTGGTGATTAGCGGTGTTCCTTGTTCAAAAGCAAGCTCGGTACCACGCTATTCGGTCGGCAGCCGTCCGTCTCGAGAGACGATGGTGTAGCTTCTTAAGAGTCTATCTGCACCGCCGAGAATGGCTGTGCAGTCCAACTCGGGAGTGACACGGTATCTGTCTCCTCCCGTGTTGAATCGACATCTTGCGATGACGCTGGAGTGTCCTCTCCAGTGAAGCTGAAGCTACAGAGCCTGGGCAGGGTGATATGGAGGGTCTGCTGTTGCCCATGCAGATAATACCACGCTATTATCACTTTACCAAAGGATCTTACCTAAGCTGATTTCGGATTTTAGGAGATCACAACGGGATCAGGCAGACCCCATGATGTAAATGCTGATCAAAAGTAAGAACAGATTTCTATCCTACAGCTGAGGGGACAGTGCTTCGTTATGTCTAACTTCAAACAGCCCAACACTGCTGCCTCCTCCAGAAGCTAACTGGGGAGCCCAAGCGAGAACTAGCTCGGCGGCTTGAGTTTGGAAGGGGCGTGGGGCTCGGACTTAACATAGCCTGCTCGACACAGGTATAATTTGTAGGACCTGCGACCTAGAAGCAGCTCTGTAGGCCTGGTCCCTCCCAGCCTGTTTCTACCCAAGATCCGCAGCCCCAGTGGGGTCGGATGCAGTGATCCAGCCCGGAGCAGTCCTTCCTCACCTGAGCTTCCCGCCTTTCGGTTCGGTCGGCTTCCATGGGTTCGCAGTCGCCATCGTCCCCACGCAGTGGTCCGGCCGACTCTCCCAGGCCGGTCCTGGACCGATCAGAACTGCGCAGGCACCAGGTCCCGGGTAGCTCAGTCTCGCCCGATTGTTTTCCTTCCGGATTCCGGACCTACGCCTCGGCTCCCGTAAGAGGCGGGGTTTGAGTGCACGCAGGATTCTGAATGGTGTGGCCGCGGGGGAAGAGGCGGTACTCTCAACAAGCGCGAAAAGGTGAAAGGCTGAGAGGAAAGGAGCTGAGAGGACCCGACGTGAGAGGCGTGTCCGTCTCGTCAGTACCCGAAGTAACACTAGCCCCGCCTGGCGTGCGGGGTGCGGCTGCCCAGACGCCAACGCTGGGGCTCTGCGAGGAGTCCTCGCGGCTCCCAGACTGCCCCGCGCGAGGCCCCGTCTTCCGGCGCAGGCCGTGGGCACGCCTGCAGGAACGCTCTGGCATCTTGCAGGTTTCGCTAATATCGCAACTGCGATCTCTAACTTGTGCGCTGCCCGCTACCCACCCCTCCAACTTCCCAACGCTTAGAGGCCCAGAGAGCAAAGTGGGCAGGGGGCCGTGCAGCCACTGCCCTGCCTGTAATCCAGTATCATTTCCCCCACCCCACTCCAGGTAGTCTTTCTTCTGTAGGTCACTGGGCTCCTCCATTCTTAGTTCTTCACGCCCACTTTAAAGTTTTTTCGGTTTTCGGTCTTCGGTTACCTATAGCACATTGGACATATGGGGGTTCTTGGACTCTTGGAAAATTAGCCATCAACGAATGAAAATCACTACCTCTATTTTACGACCGAATAAGAAACGATTATTTGCCAAAAATTAACTGATTTTTTTTTTCAGATCACTGGTTCTTAATATTTGCGGGGTTGGGTGCGGGGAGAACAGTGCATTGGATTCCTTTGAGGAGCTGATGAGAACCGTACCTTTCCCCAGAAAAATCCACAGCTTTACAAACAAGCTTCATGAGGCCTCAAACCCAGAAGCAAAATTAATAACTTTTAAAATGTTTTGCTTGGTAGGATGGGAAAAAGGAAGAGGTGAAGACGGGAAATTAAAGCAAAAAGGAAATACTGCCAGTAGGAAATGGCCAAATTACTTTCAGATATGTGATGTTTGCATAAGCAAAATGACAAGGGGATGTTTTAATTTACAGAAATCTACCTGCAAAAATTTGAGAGACCCTGTTTGTACCTTTCCTAATCCTTCTCTGGGAAAATGGGGGACATTGGCAAGAGTTTGAGGACACGCAGGTTGTAAACTGGACAGAAGGACATCACCAATGAGTTTGACTCCAGAAAGCTCCATCTAGGATTTTATTAGACTGCTTTTTTCCCCAATATACCTGTATTGGAAGATTGAGACAAAAAGGCACAAACTCACATTAAATAAGATAATCTAATCAAGTCTACAAAGTGTATTTTGTAAAAGAAGTAGCACTAGGAATTAACCAAAATAACTCAGGGAGTCCCAGCAGGGACTGTAAAAGAACTTGGGAAGATATACTGGTGCCCACAATACTGACCCTGTCCTTGACGTCTATGTGCGAAGGCCAGAGCTCATCACCCCTCCCACAGAGGCACTGCTGCTTCCAGCTGGGACTGTGACCCTGGAAATCTAAAGGAAGCAGCTGATCTGAAGGGGCACGGTACAGCCTCAGGTACAACCTCGGAGCTGAGCCTTTTCTCCAAAACCCCTCTGAGTGCTAGCCAGTTTGGGGGAGGAATGTGAAGAGGAATGGGGGATAGTTAAAAAAACAAAACTACACTGTTGTCCAGCAGCAATACTATCCGTAGGGATGGAATAGACCAGAAAAATCCCTCCTTACGTTTATGTGGGCTACAGCCCCAGATCCAAATGACTTCAAGAAATTCTAGCTCAGCTGACGTGGATGCTTTCAAACTGGCAACCAGTGAAGCGGGGGAAGCCAGAGAAAAGGCAGATAAAGAGCAAGCCCCCACCAGAGCTGGAGTGATATGTGTGGATCTCAGAGAAGAGCTGAAGGAAGGAGACTAACATCTGACCCTCAAACCACCTAAACAACTGTCTGCTTGGAATTTTAACCGTTGTTTCTCCCAGGATAACCTACCTTTGGACTTCACAGTTGATGAATGAAGAAGGGACAGCGTTAAGCACAAATATAATTATAGCTGATACAAAGCTTGTAGGAAAACATTTACATTTTTCTCCAGTAGGAACACCTCTTCAACTTTCCCAGTCAAATAAATGTTACTAGCATTTGGGATGTTAATAATCAACTGAACCACATCTGATCATTGCTACTATAGACCCCATAAGGTAAGGAGACTAAATGGAAGGTGTAATAGGACATCTGGTCCCAAAGGGGCCTTGATGAAGGTTGGAGCTAACCACGCTGAGGGGTCTGAGTCTGTCCACCATTGCCTCAGGAGGGCCACAGGGACACATCCTTCAGGATGTCACAGGTGAAATCCTGTGAGAGACGCCCTTATTGCACTTAGAAATAAGGCAAAACAAACTGAGAAACACGAGGAGAAATTTTCTCATCCTACTTCTCGCTCCCCCAACAGAGATTTGGTTTCTCTCATTAGCAGCTGCACGCAGGTTAGCATGGGCTTGGATCACCGTACACTTGGCCAACATTACTTCACAAGGTTTGGGGAATGTTAGGTAACATCACAGCTATCTCAGGTTCTCCCATCAGGAAAGGCATATCCAGGTTCTGCCAAGTCATAGGAAACTCAGAAGCACTTGGCAGCTTCTGTTCCCCTGGAGCCTGGACTCTCACCGGCCTACTTTGGTAGAGTTCTGTACTACGGTCACTACTTGCTTTTGATTGTCCAGGAAAGGACTCATCTTGGGGGCAGGAAGAACTGAGATCTTGATTCACAAATCCTTTCCAGCAACTGGAGACAAGAGGGAACATGTTCTGCTGGGAAGAAGCTTTTTGCATGCTCATTTTGTGCAGCATGAAAAGATCAGGATTCTTGTGTCCTGACCAGCCTCAAAGACAGAGAACAAGAATCTAAGAAAGCACAGAGAAAAGAGGATTATTGCTGAGTGACAGCACCAGCCCCAATGGGAAGAGGAGCATGGATATACAGAGCTCAGGGTGGGGGGGCAGACTAATTAGTATATATGGAGCAGACTCAATTCTAAGGGCCACACAGGACAGGCCCCTCCGGGTGGGGAGCTGACCCTGGTATATTACAGGCTCTGCAGAGATGACAGACAGAGTGGGCAACAGGAGAGCTGAGAAGCCATAGGCATTTCTAAGACTAGTGAACAGAGATGTAATGCCTGGGGCAGGGGTTATTTGTATTTGTTAAAATTTCAAAACAGACTGGCTGGGCCTTGGGTATTTCCTTGGTGCTTAGAACACTTTAATGATGGGTTACTGGGAGCAGAGGTCAGAGTTATGAAGCCACACTGCTGTTCTGTGAAACTCGGGGGGAAACTCTGTATTTCTAAGTCATCCCCTCTCCCCATGTGAGCACTCAAAATTGCAAAGATCTGCCCAGGAAGCAAAATACCTCAGTTTATCCCAAGGCTGAAAACAAACAAACTTAAATCATTTAAATCACCACATCACAAAAGGTAGCTATTTTGAAAGACTAAAAATGTCACTTGAAAATAAAGAGGGGGGACACACAGAAATGGGCTGAGAACACAATGGCTGGAGAGGGAGGAGCCGTAAATACAGCAGCCTACATGCCACATATCTCAGAGGAGCAGGCTCCTGCACACACGGCCTTCATAATACCAGAGAGTCTATTTGTTCACAATATTAAAGGGCATCTAGAATTGGCTACAGTAAGGGATCGAAAGTTGCCTGAAGAATGGGCACAGAAAGGCTGCATCCGAAGATGGCCTGTCACTCGGGAGGGTGGAGCTGCTGGGCCTTCCTGTTGACCAGTCTTGCAAAACTAGAAGAGAAATACAATTATTAAGGAAGCAACAGAGGGAAACAGAAACTGTAAATCATTAATTGGGGAATTTCAAAAGGAAGAAGGATGCCAGTTGGTGTGGGGGTTAGGGGGAGACAAAAGTAAGGTTCGAGTAGTGCCGGAGAAGCTGGCATTGCAACAACCCACTTAATCCTACCCTTTTATCTCCCAGAAGTTCTCCTCAAGCACATGTGGCAGGGAGAGTGAGTATAGGTTTGCATCACTGTTTGGTGAGACCCTGGGCCTCTTTAGCTCCTTAGTACTAGGGGACAGCCAGTTTTTATTTAATAACATAATCTCTCAGATCCTGAAGGGGAGGAGCAAGGCCAGGTTTTTCATTCAATGACAAAACCTACTCCAAGGTGCTGGAAAAACAGCAGGTCTGGAGGTATGCAGGGCACCAGGAGCAATGAGGAGGAAGGGAATTAGGGAAGAGTGATAATATGAAACAAGGAACACCCCATCTTGGTCCTATGGCCTGGGGAAAAATACCTGCCAAGCTTCTAAAGGCT
This sequence comes from Furipterus horrens, assembly GCF_987537825.1. Lineage (NCBI taxonomy): Eukaryota > Metazoa > Chordata > Mammalia > Chiroptera > Furipteridae > Furipterus > Furipterus horrens. The sequence goes on along the minus strand of NW_028327181.1, from coordinate 59,306,852 downwards.
GTTGCCTCTGATGAGGACAGCTACGTAATATGGGATCCGCGAGCGAGGGGGTGTGGGGTTTATAAAAGAGAAGGAAATGAAGCACCGGGCACAACAATAAATGCCAATGGAACTTTCAGGGGATGCTATCAGTTGGGGACTAGGAACTGGCTCTGGCATGGGGTGGGGCAGGTACAGAGAGTGCCCTAGAATGCCGGCTTCAACTTGAAATTGCTCAAGTTAGGAGAGGAGGAGTAATTAATTGCAGATAAGCTTCAATTCTGCATCCTCCATGCTCCTGTCTCATCACTCTGCCCATGTCTTCGTGTGGGTAATTCTTTGTAAAATTTCCTAACAATCATAATTACTTTCAATGGAAGCCCAAGGGCATGACAAGCCTCTTAGCATGGCAGTCACTATTCCTAGAGGTCAGGGTGAAAAATGAAGCCAGTTTTCTGACTCCACAGTGAGCTGCTGAGGCCTTGAGGACCCAAACTGATTTTAGCACCTATGACATATACATAGGGAAACTGGATACATACAGTGCAGAAAGGGGAGGGGTGGCTTTAGTCATCTGCTGTCATTCCTTTCACTGGATCCTTCTGTCTCATCTGAAACAGAAAACGCAGAAAAAATTGAAGCTCTTGCTGTTGATGGAACTCCACCACAGATTCATCATGCCTTCACAAGCCTGCCAATAGATGGGGTGGAGCGTTTTTTGTGCACAAAGTCAATCAGAAGAATGGAAACCTGTATACATACAGCCAAAGCCGCACCACTTAGAGCTCTGTGTCACCAGTCCCACCATCAATGACTTCTGTTTCTCTCGGCTGCATCCCGTGTTGGGGTTTAGTTCTTAAGTTCCTGTCTTTGACTCTCTCAATCATTCAGCACATAATTTATGAAGCATCATTTTTGTGCTGGGTACTGCACCAGGCCTGAGGATTCAGCAGTGAACCAAAACAGACCAAGTCTTACTACGGGGGAAGTGCTACTTTATCAGCTGGCTATAGAAGGCTTCTCTGACAAGGGAATGAGTGGGAAAACCCGAGACAGTGTTCCAGGCAGAGGAAACAGCAATACGCTCTCCTGAGCTCTGTTTAGAGGCTTCGCCCAGTCAATCAGGTGGGCACAGTGTGGTACCACAGTTTGGCACAAGAACACAGGTAGAAATGACAGGGGGCAGATCTCAGCTTAAAAGAAGTGTGAAGCTCCTGTAAAGCAGATGGGGTCTTCTTAGAAAGCACTGAGTGGTCTCGTCACTGGCACCTTTCAAGAAGTGGACACAAATTCTTGTTGGGATACTGGTGTGGTGATTTTCCTTAAATCTTTTCTGACTTGAAGATTATATTTGCAGAATGTCTATAATGTGTATTTTAACTTCCCATTATATATATATATATATATATATATATATATTTTTTTTTTTTTTTTTTTTAAATCCTCACCCGAGGACATGCTCACTGATTGTAGAGAGAGGGTAAGGGAACGAGAAAGAGGGAGAGAAACATCAATGTGAGAGAGAAAGAAACATCAGTTGGTTGCCTCTCGTATGTGCCCTGACCAGGGACCAAACTCACAACCTAAACATTGCCCTGACTGGGGAATCAAACCCACGACCTTTTGGTTTGCAGGATGACACCCAACCAACTGAGCCACAACCAGCCAGGGCCCATTAGATATTTCTTTACTATGAGTTTTCTGCTCAATTTTTATTCTTTCTTCATTCAACAAATTTTGAGCACATAAGAGTATGACCTCTGGAAGAAACTGCCTGGATTATATTCTGGCTTCATCACTAATTGTGTGAACTTAAGCACATTACTGGACTATTCTCTAAGCCTCAATTTCTACAATAATATGGGGCTGTGGTGAAGATTAAAGAAAGATACTCATGTAAGAGTAGTTAGCATATCAGAGGGCTCAGCGTGTAGTCTACACTCAGTACATGTTACTTGTGTTGTTATTTCTTTGTTCCTGAAGCATGTGTATGTACACAAGCTTGAAGAATCTGTACTTTTAATCTACAGCCCTCCTGAGAGTTTTTATTCACTAACTCTTCAATACTGGCACATTTTGCAGAGATTCTATCTCAGTAGCAATAGCTCTCCACAGGGAAATATTCTGACAATACACTTCCTGCCATATTTCAAACCCATATTTCATGTTCACACACAAACCCAGTAAGTCCATGTGGAACACAGGCATGCTAAAAATAATTCTCCTGACCCTCCCCTCCAATAGGCCAGAGATTCCTCAAACACAGTCAAAATAATTGCCTGGCGTACTTGGTGTAGATTCTTGGGTCCCACACCTGACAAATCAGAACCAATAGGAGATGGACCATAAGTGAGTCATAAAATGAATCTGTCTGACAAGCCTCCCTTTTCATAGTCCCCAGCAAAGATCCTCTGCCCGGAAAAGGAAAGTCTATTCTCAGACACTTACTAGCCCCAAACCTTTGAGTAGGCTCTTAGCTTCACCTGGAAAGCCTGTCTCCAGCAGATTTTGCTCAAAACTCACTTGCCTGAATGATATCTTTCAATTATTGTTGCTCCTGTAACTTTAGTTGTCCACTTAATTAATACCTGTTATTACAATATATTACTTCCTAAGGGCTCAACAGATGCACGAGTTTCCAACATGACAGAAATCGGTTAAGGATAAAGGCACTGTCATAGCTGTAAAAACACAAAAGCCCTGTGGTGTTAGGTTGGAATTGGGGATATTTTGTATGAACACAGTATGTAAGACAGATACAGAAATAAATACAAATGTAAAAGTTCCCCAGCTCTGTCCTATGAGAAGGCCTGGGACAGCAACAGCCCAACAGTGACGAGCACACCCAGCAGCCAAACACCACCCTCCACTAAAAGAAACCAGGGCTCCTCGGAGACATGGCCGATTACAGGGCTGAGTCACGGAAAGAAAAAGACCAGCCTGGGACACGGGCTGTGCTTCAGGTGAACAAAGGTAACCTCCCCAGTAACTAGATAGAATACAAGGAAAAGAACACTGAATCTGTGATATTCTGGCCTAAAATACATAAACCGGATCTATTCATTCAGAATCATTGGGCGTATCCAAATTGAAAGGTATTCCACAAAATGACTAGCCTGTAACCATAAAAAATTTGAAGGTCATGGAAGTCTAGGAAAAACTGAGAATATCACCGCATTGAAAGAAACTAGAAGGCTACAGGGGGTAATCCTGGGCTGCATCCTTTGCTTTAAAGAAATGGAGTCTCTTTACCTGACCAGTGTGGCTCATTTGGACGTCGTCCTCAGGGTGAAGGGCTGCCAATTAGATTTCTAGTCAGGGCACGTGCCTGAGTTGTGGGTTCGATTCCCAAATTGGGCACATACAAGAGGCAAAGCTTCGATGTTTCTCTCTCTCTCTTTCTCCCTCCCTTCCCTCTCTCTAAAAATAAATAAATAAAATCTTTTTAAAAAATTAAAAAGTGGAGCTTGCAGTTTTCTATAAGTTTGAAATTCTTTAAATTTTATTTTAAAGACAAAAACATTCTTATTAAATGCCAGCTCACTAGTGATCATACACATAAATTTCCAGTAATCTGACAAATAATTTAATATCATGGGAGCAAAGTTCCTTGGGCCTCAATCAGATCCTCATATACCCTGAGAGTTCACTGCTAACGCAAAGCCTGTTTGCCTGTTGCTTTAAGAAAGATGCCACTTCCTATCATGGAACTTGATAGCATCTCCTGCTCTTAGAGACAAGGTTGCCCCCCAGGGCACCACTGAAATACAAATGCATTATTTCATTCTTATAATGAAATGCTCTAAGAATGTGCATTCCCTGTTTCCTGGGGCCTAAGTGACATGAGAAATTTTATCTGAAGCTCCTAGTGTTCCTTGGATCAAGCCACTGCAGGCTATATATACACATATATACATGTCTGCTGAGGAACATGACAACAGAAACTCTTAAGTTTTTTTTTCCCCACAGTGGTTTCCTCTAGGAGTGTGGCCAGGGGTTGGAGGAAAGGGACTTTCAGTTTATTACTTATTTATTTACACAGACTTGTATTTTTAAATATTTTCTATATCTTTTGAAAATTGCTTTTACCATAAAATATGAAACACTCTTGCCCTGGCCGCCTAGCTTAGTTGATTAGAGCATCATCTCAGTATGCCAAGGTTGCAGGTTTGATACCCGGTCAGGGCACATACAAGAATCAACCAACGAATGCGTTAATAAGTGGAACAACAAATCAGTGTTTCTCTCTCTCTCCCTCTCTCCTCCTCCTCCCCCTTCTTCTCTCTCTATAATAAATAAATTAAAGAAACAGTCCTTGACTTAAAAAATCGGTAAATATATCCTTGTCAATATCCTGGTTGTGATACTGTACTATAGTTTTGCAAGATATTGCTATTGGAAGAAACACTTGAAAAGTAACCATAAATCATTAGCACTCCTGAAGGAACACAGATATGAGGCACATGTGGACTTGTTTTTAGAATCTCTTTAGAAAGCCTCTCTATAAATAGGTTCAGCCCCTTGGGAAGGCAATTTGGCAATACATAACAAGAGTCCTAAATTTTCTAATTCCATGTGTGAAATGTATTCTAAGGAAATAATCCCAATTACCAAAAAAACTGAGCGCACAAAAATTTTCATCACAGCATTATTGACAACAGTGAGAACCTGGAAACAACATGAAGGAAAATTCAACTTGGGGTAATGACAGTACAGAGCAGCATGTATGTTGCAGGCAGAAAGATCTATGTGAAGAAGTATTTTAATGGGAAAAGGCTTTGTTATAATGTTCAGAGAAAAGGGTAAGATAATAGCCTGGGACATGTATTACAATCATAACTAAATAAAAGTGTGCAAAAAGACTGGGAATACAGAAAAATGTTTCTAGTGGTTGTCTTTAAGTGGTGAGAATACAGTGACTTTTTCTTTCTCCTTTTCACCATTTTCCCAAAAAATTTTTAATATTTCTATTATTGATATTAATAATATTGAAAAATGAAACTGCATTTCAAGATGTTGTACAATGTTCTGGGTGGTCTGCCCCGGGGTCAGTCACTGTCAGGTAGGTCAGAGGTAATTTAGACTCCACAGAACAGTGTCATCCTCCACATACAGGGATCCCTCTGCCTCAGAAGATCTAGTTCTTCCCTCTGCAGACACTATGGGAATCTCAGGTTCTAATTTCCCATGGCCCAGCAGGTGAGCTAGGCACCAAGCAGTTTCTCTTTATCAGCCAGACCCTCAGAACTTACACAGGATGGGGAAAAAGTAGGTCTACAGTTGTTTGTATGGAAGTGACACAATAATTAATGAATAATATAAGAACAAACTCCGTCTTTCGTGCACTCACAACTGTACGCCTACTTTTGCCCCACCCTGTACTTACTACAATCCCAAACTGGAAACTGGGTATAGTGTTGTGCCAGACACTTCACAGCACAGGGTAACCAGCCCAGAGTTTAAGGCTTAAAATCTAAAACTGATGGTGACCCCCTCCATCAAAAAGCCACAAGATGAAGCAAGAGCCCTCTGCATCAAGATTCAGGTGATGAGAAAGGGACAGGCACATTTCTATGCAAGCACATGAACAGGGAGACTGGCTTCAGGAAGGCTCAGAGACAGCCCCCAAGGTAGGCCAGCTGAGCAAGAGTGCTATGTAGCCCCTCAGCGCCATCACGAAGTACCAAGTCCAGAAGGGAAGGATTATGGAGGGATCGAAAGACTCCTGGAGCCAACAGGGACTTAGGAAGACCCACGGGGAAGCCTGGGAAAGAAAATGCGGTGGAATCTTAATCATGTGCTGTAACACACAGTATCTTTGTTGTTCTTCAGCGAAGTGTTCTAGATAGTCCAGTAAATAGGAAAACAAGTTTTCTTAAAAATTTTTAAATGAGTTCTCTTCTCCCAGGCTCATTATCTACAGACTTAATGGCCAAAGGCCCATGAGGCAGTTGGTTCAGTGACCTAAAAGGTAGCCTTCACTTCTCTGAGTCTCAGTTTTTCTATTTATGAAAATGAAAATAATACCCATGGCACAGGCTGTCATTAAGATTTGATGATATAATACGTGCAACACTCTTACCACACAACAGGCACACAGTAAGACCTCAATAAACAAATGTTAGCTTCTAGCAATAAAATAATATTTTTATTACCACCATGTTTAGGAGCTAGTGAGCTCCTCATTATAGGAGGTGACCAAGCATAAGCTGGTGGGAAGGCTACAGAGGAAACTCAAGCACTGGGCGTACCTTTAAGGTACCTTCTTCTACTTTTATGATTATGAGTCTCTTAAGAAAGCAAGAGCAAGAGAGAGGGAGAAAAAAAGGGAGAGAGGCAGGGCAGAAGAAAGGAAAAGGGAAGGAGAGAGGGAGAGGGAGGGAGAGGGAGAGGGAGAGGGAGAGGGAGGGAGAGGGAGAAGTGGGAGGGAGGGGGGGAGGGAGAGAGAGAGAGAGAGAGAGAGAGAGAGAGAGAGAGAGAGAGAGAGAGAGAGAGAGAGAGGAGACTGCTTTCCTACAGGTACACGTTTCCTGACATTTTTCTTTTTAGGACAAAGTACTAATCTCTTGATCCCTTGTTTCTCAAATCCTTGAGCCTCATCCAAGAACAGTGGGTTCGTCTCCAACAGGGACTAGGGTTATATCAGTAGTGACTGTGGCCTTTATAGTGATCCCTTGTAACTCACAAAAAATTTGCCCACACTAGACTACTATACATTGATTTAAAGATTAGCAGTTATAATTCCTATTGCAAACTTGCAGTGAATCATGGGAGATTGAATACATGCATTTATTGCTATTCTTCCCTCAAACTTTATTACATTGACAGTGAAAGAATTAAAAAATAAAGATATAAAGCCATGAAGAGCATAAGAACAGAGCAGACAACAGCAAATAAGAGATGATAATAACATTCTGAAAGATGAAAAAAGGATGGATGAGTAGTGACTAATTTCCAGAGCAGCCTGAGCTGACACCTAAGTATCTGTGAGGAGGGGAGCCAAGAAGGAGCAGACTCATGTGTGCTGTAGGTTCTCCAAAGTCTCAGGAACTGGAAGCACCAGGAACCTCTGAAGGTGGGAGTAAAGGTGGAGTTGAAAATAGGTGACTTGTTAAAAAAAAAAAAAGAAAGAAAGAAATAGGTGACTTGTTTGAAAGTCCAAATGCCCTGGCATTCCCTCTGCCAGTTATCAGTCAAGTCTTCCTGCCAAAGCAAAGCCAGTTCGCTCTCAGAAGGGGCTGAGGGAAGCCTGAACTGGGGACCCGAGGTTCAGCTAGGGGCCAGGTGGACATGATGTAGAACACAAGAAGATTAAGTTACAGTTAAAGCCAGGCCATGGCAGGTGAGCCTGCCTGGACCTTTCTCCCGCTCACCTCCCAGAGCGCTGGCTGCCTGTCCACCCCCCAAAGCAGGAGACTGGGGAGTCCTCCCTAGATAAAATGACCAGTCCCATAAAAATAGACTCAGGATTCTGAAGCAGGGGGCACCAATGAAACTGCCTGACTACCTTGCAATGACACCCACCGACTGATTCAAAGAGTGTATAATCAGCTTTTTAGAGCTTCATTCTTAAATGTGGCTAAGGACCACCAGTCACTTCAGGAAAGCCCCTAATGCAAAACACAAGAGTCCAACAAGAAAAAGGAGCTCAGAAGAAACAAACACTATTTATTCACTGGAGCAGAGACATCTCAAAATCCAAACACGAAAACAAAAAACTATAGCTTTAGAAAAGGAAGATAATGCATGTAAGAAAAAAGAAAAAGTACTTTAGAAAATTAGAACATTACTTCTAGAGATCTCAACTTCTGACTAATAAAAATTCTAAAAAGAGAACAAAGAGAGGGGAAAGAGTTGTGAAATAGAGAAACACAAAAACATTTTCCAGAACTGAAGAGATCTTTACATCAAAGTGTCACCAAGTGGGAACAAAATGAATGAGAATGGACCATGTCAATTACATTATTATACAACACGTATCACCCACCAAAGAAACCAAATCATTCATGTAGAGACTGGAAATAAAACTTAAGGAGACAGACACATAAAACTAAGCTAACAAAAAGGAGGGAGGCAGCCTTGGCTGGCGTGGCTCAGTGGATTGAGTGCTGGCTGGCGAATAGAAAGGTCACTGGTTCAACTCCCAGTCAGGGCACATGCCTGGGATGCAGGCTGGGTCCCCAGCTGGGGGCATGTGAGAGGCAACCAATCAATGTTTCCCTGGCACATCAATGTTTCTCTCCCTCTCCTTCTCCCTCCTTTCCCCTCTAAAAATAAATAAAATAAAAATCTTTAAAAGAAAAAGAAGGGAGGCAATTACTAACTTCTTTCTAATGTACACTTAAACAAAATTTGATTTGAGAGAGGAAGGGAGAGAGAGAGAAAGAAAGGGGAAACATCAATTTGTTGTTCCACTTATTCATACATTCATTGGTTGATTCTTGAATGTGCCCTGATCAGGGACTGAACCCACAACCTTGGTATTAGGACAATGCTCTAACCAACTGAGCTATCTGGCCAGCGCAATTACTAACTTTTAAAAATGAAATATATATATATGTAAGAATGCAAGGGGTTCTTCTGGGGTGGGGGTGGGGGTACAGGACCTCTGGGCAGAGGACAGCTTCTTCCTCAGAAGCCTGGGATACCAAGTTTTAAAACTATAAAAATACATTTGGAGCTGATAGATGTGTTTATGGCACTCATTTGAGTGATGGTTTCACAAATGTATACTTATCTGCAAACTCATCAAGATGTATCGATTAGGCCCTGGCTGGTGTGGTTCAGTGGATTGAGTGCTGGACTGCAAACCAAAGGGGCGCTGGTTCAATTCCCGGTCAGGGCACATGCCTGGGTTGCAGGTCAGGTCCCCAGTTGGGGGCGTGCGAGAGGCAACCAAATGCTGCTTCTCTTGCACATTGATGTTTCTCTCCCTCTCTTTCTCCCTCCCTTCCCCTCTCTCTAAAAAATAAATAAAATCTTAAATTAAAAAACAAACACCTAATTTCTTTAAAAAAGAAAAAAAACTTAGATGAAAGTATTTTTAGAAGAAGGAAAAACAAAAACAGAAAAAGACGAGGCAGCCATTAGAACACTGGGCATACAAAGGTACTATACAGTTGCCAACGGGGTCACAACATACCACGCACTGTAACGCGGATTTGGTTTTGTTTTCTTTTCCACTGTAAACTGTGTTTAAAATTCCAATTCTGAACACAGTTTCCTGCATTTTCAGTCATCCTGGAAGACAGTGGTCACCTAAGCTTTTGACACAATTCTCCAGAGAATGGAGAAACATGCAAAGACAAGGGGTGGGGACTGAAAAAGAACTCCCTAAAGATGAGGGCTCTCATAGTTCAGACTGGAGGGAGGCAGAGCCAGTAGATCCTCTGACAAGTTCTCCCAGGTCCAAGAATTCAAATTCTACCCACAGCAAAAGGCTGTCTGCAAACACTTCCATGAATTTTAGGCTGGCATCTGTCAGACAGTGGGTAGCTGAAGCTCCTGGCTAAATCTCCAAAGGCTCTGTGATCCTTCATTTAGTAACTTTTTTCTTTTTGTCAGGATGTGGTGACCAAAAGACTCAGGCCTCTCTTATACAGTCAGAACGGCCATTGCCCTGGATGTTAAATTCCACCACATTCTGAAGATCCTTAGCAGAAGAATCAGAAATTGTGTCCCAAACCCTGCCACTCCCTGCCAAATGTAGCTGGATGAATAACTGAAACATCTGCCTTCAACAGGAACTAACTCAGCATACCACATAACCAGTGAGTCAGCTCAGGAAATGTCACCTGGAGGTAAACCCCCGCCCCCAGGGGGCTCCAGAGGAAAGCAGGGCTTTTGCCCTGTGCAGCATGGGGAACCCCAGCACCCAGGCCTGGGACTCCCCTGAGGCTCTGCTGGAGAGCCAGGCAAGGCCATGCAAAGCAATGTCTGCCAGACACCCAGGCTCCATGCCAACCCACCCAATGAAAGAAGGGGGAAATGGATGGCAGATCTTATGAAACAGAGCTTCCTCCCTTAGTCTTAGCCCCAAGAAAGCAGGAGGGCCCCAAATGGTATTTAGAGGGAGAAGAGGCCTCATGATTAAGAGCCATGGCTCTTGTCTTGGTTGCTGTGGTTCAGTGGATTGAGCACTGACTTGAGAACCAAAAGGTCGCTGATTTGATTCCCAGTCAGGGCGCATGCCTGGGTTGCAGGCCAGGTCCCCGCGCTGGGGGGCGTGTGAGAGGCAACCAATCAATGGGTCTCAGACCCTGATGTTTCTCTCTCTCTCTTTCTCCCTTATTTCCCCTCTCTCTAAAAGTAAATTTTTTTAAAAAAGAGCTATGGTTCTTACCGTAATCTATCACCAGCAGGCTATATGACCCAGAGCCTCCATCTCCTTATCAGGATCACAGTGGTGCCCACTCACGCGTGTGGTGAGGCTCATAGGGAAAGGTGTACATAAGCCCTCAAACAGTGCCTTACATGCAGTCAGTATGTGAACGTTATTTATGACAGTCTCCTCAGAGTGAAGCTCGCAGGAAGCATCTTCAAACGAGGCAGGGAGAATGTTAGGTCTTCAGACTCCCATGGAGCACAGAGTCCTTCTTCTGGGAGTCATGCCAACCACCCCCAAAAAGCAAAGGCTTCAAATTCTAAAAACAGCTCAAAACCACCTTACAGAGGAGTCACTTCTGTGCGTGCTGTTGCATCCTCTGTTGGCCATGTGTGTGGTATTCACGATCAGCCCAGACTGCCTCCTCCCAGGGGCACCTCCATCTCTGCAGCAACTGTATTACTAAGTGGCTTTCAGCACCCACTGCCATATTAGTCTCTCTTCATATGCCAACACCTCAACTAGACTGCCAATTCAAGAGCACAGGCTGCTTTCTTCCTTAGAGTTCCCACACTGCCTGGCATTAGATCTTACCCACAGGACTAAGGAGACAGGGACATGTTCCTAGAACCACAGAACAGTGCCCTCAGCAAACTGCACCAGCACGACAGTCCTCTTCACATGTTTACCTAGTTGAGGGCCCCAGAGTCTTCTCTGGGCATCCACTCACCTCGTCCAGCTGTCTCTTCGTCTCTTCTTCCATCCTTCGAATGTCATCCATAGTCAGGTCAACCCACTTATCGAGCCAACAGAACAGCTGCCTGTGGAAGTTTGTAAACAGACGCTTCTCTTGCTATAAAAAGGAGGGAATGCAGTGAGAACCCAGAAGATGAAGGCCACTGCTGTAGTTCTCCCCCCATGATCTCTGATCCAACACCCACACTTCAGTGGGGAGGCTGGGGAAGAGTGAGGCCTGGCTGACTCGTCTGGATCAGGCTTCCAGTTCCATAGGTCAGTGACTTTTGCTTTCACATGTCTAACAGGTATGGCTTCATGTAGGAGGAAGCCCCCAGGAGAAAATGGGTGTCTACCTCACAGGTAGGCCCTGTGCCCCAAATGCCACCAAGACAGGCAACCCATAAGCTCACAGCTAAGTCAAGGCCCCAAAACAACTGTGCCAGGTTTCCTCCTTGATCAGCAGCTATGAAATATAGTCCAGAGTGAAACTCTAACACATCAGGAAAGAGGCTATAAAACTCTTTATGTTTGCCTAGTTTAGTAATTCAGGGCACTGGAGAATGTGGCTCACAGTGCCTCCTGCCTTTTGGCTTTAAGAAAAGAGAAAGGCCGAGTTTTACTTGTATTTCATCATAGTAAGCCTCTACCTAGTTCCTTTATTTATTTATTTATTGCCTCAGTTTCCTTCCCTGTCACAGTGATGTCCTTGGATGGACAACAAAAGACCGTTACATACAAAGACAAGTGGAGGTGTCTGGGAAATCAAACTGAAATATTTGAATGTCATCAACCCTAGAATACAAGTCACATGGGTTGTATGATCTTCTCTTGTTGGGAAAAACACCCCCACCAACCCATAGACACTGGGAAGGTCTCACCCTGGTTACTTACCTTATGTATAAAGTTTTCCACTTTGTTCTGCAGGCCCCACCACTTGAACTTGACAGTAACCAGTTTGTATGCACACATGTATGGGCAGTCTTTCTGATTTACAAGTTCTTGCTGTATTAGAAACACACCCACAGGCAGGCAGGTAACTAACAGGGCAGACCTCTGGCTCTCCCTTAGTCCAGCCCCAGACATTCCTTTCCTCCACCCACGAGGGAGGCCCACCGACACTGTGCCCCGGCCCCCTGGTGGTTAGGATGTGAACTGCACCTTCCAGTTGGGGCCCAAGGGTCCTCGGCCTGTTTTGATAGATTTAAATTTTGCTGGGTCTTCCTCTGCCTTGTAATCCTGAGAGAAGTGATAGAATTGGGAGTTGGGGGAGGGATGAAGAGAGGGAGAGAGAGAGGGAGGAAGAGGGATAAGGGGAGAGAGGGAGATAGGAAGATGAAGGGAAGGGGAGAGGAATCAGATTTTCTGCCCAAGTACACTTCATTCTAGTCTTCATGCTGTTGGAGCGCAGAAAATATTATAAACAGGATATAGAACTGTTTACATTTGCCTCGAGGAGTGTTCCGTGTGATTTTCTCTGCGAGGGGTTTGTTTTCAATTTTATCATATGCGGGTGTCACCAGGCTGCCTGAGCAAGCATTCATTGCCAGTTTAAAACAGGGATTTTCAACCTGGGGTGAGCACCCAAATTACCATGGACAGCTTTATCAACACACAGATTTCTGGGCCACTCTACCTAAAACCCAATGAATAAGAGTACCTGCAGGTAAGGGCACCATGGTTTTTTGTTGCTTTTTAACCTCTGGAGGTGACTTTAAAATACACAGTCAGAGCTGAAAACAAGTGGCTATCATTCCTGAAATCTAATCTGATCTCTCTCTGGCTTGTTTTTAAAAATATTTTTTTTTAACTGGCTTGTTTTAATAAAATCATTATTGTATAGGATGTAATAGACTGTTCAGTGTATAGTATCCTCTTGTATATTATTGTCAGTCTCGCTTCATTGATTTATAATGCAATCAATGCTGTGTGTTAATTAAGCATAACAAAAGTTAGTTTAATCTTTGGCTGTTCCTCTGCAATGGCTGTGGCCTCAGAAAAAGCAAACTCATTACAGCAACTACCTAACAAAAATAATAAAATCAAATACACACACACACAGAGTTATAAAGTATTTCCCAAAGCTAAGGAGATTATTTATGTGTGCTTTAAAAAAATAAATCTTCCCTACCTCTGCTTCTCTCCATTCACATTAAACAATAAGAGTTGACAAAATACTCGAAGTCATACTCTTCGTTAGTATTTTTGTTTGCAGGATATTTGGATATGTATATTCAGTTTTAGAAAATCCATCAAGCTGTACATTTATGATATATTCATTTTGCTATATATATATTTTGTACTTGAATAGAAAAATTTTTTTAAAAATCCACTAACCTTCTGAGGGTGGGAGTGGGAATATCAGGTAAGAAAGCACAAGATGGTTTTCATATCTTTTTGGAAATGCACAAATCGAAATACCTTAAGTACACAGAGTGACTCCAGGAAAGAGGTATCATACCCCTGGGATAGAGCACACACTATTCCTACAACAGGCAGAGAGCCAAATTCCTGTGCCCTGATCCCAACAGTCCTGGCAGATAGGAAGCTACTACCAACTTCTTGAGGGCAGGGGACGTGTCTTTTCATATACCTGGGATATTCCTCACCTGGAACACACAGAACAGAATACTCCAAACACAACAGGGAGACAATAAGTGTTTCTTAATTACTGGGTTAGAAAAATAGATTTGAGAACTAGTTTCAGCTTAAGTGTTATTTCAGCAGTACAAATCGCCCTCGGACTAAACAACAGCACCAATGTTGTCCAGTGATAATTTCCAGAAGCCAAATGGGACACTTACCCCTGGGCCACTATTTCTCTGGTGGTAGTCCCAGCTCAAGACAAGGGAATTATTAATACTAATTTAAAAAATAAAGTAAGTATAACCAAGAGAGAACTTCCCTTTCAGCCAAGCTGGGTCTGGTTCCCTGGTTTCTCTGACACTTAAGAGTCATTTCTGCATCTCAAAGGCTACCCCACATCTCTAAACAGTTCCTACCTTGCTAAGAACTTGGTTTCGATCTGCAATGTCTATATATATGGCTTCCACATGTTTCCATGCCTCGGGCTCCAGTTTATGCACCTGCAGGGAAAAGGAGGACCACTGTGTAGTTTTTATCAGCTACAAAGCACCATTTACCCAGAAGAGACACCTGAAAATAGCTATTCCCATAGTCAGAGATGTGAGACTTCTATTGGTAAAGAATTACATACAAAATTATTGAAAGGGATGGGAGGATGAGTTTTAAATGGACACACACTTGAGAACTAATGCTCTGATTTTTCAGCCTAAGTACCACCACTTCAGTGGCCCAAACCCTCAGGGCTACCTAGTTACCTACATTATTTCCGCATGTCCCCCCTTTGTACAGACTATAAACGCTTGTGGAGATACTGCTTGCTTAGCCAAATACTGTTTATTTTGATGCTTTTAAGAAATTAATTCAAACAGGCTATACACATGTATAATATTATGATATAAATACAAAATGTACACAAGGGTATGATAAAGAGTAACTCTTTCTCTTGCTTGTCTCCCTTCCGAGTTAACACTACTGGCACCAGATTCTACATTTATACACACCCATATACGAAGATTTTTCTTTCTTTTTTTTTTTCCTTTCTTTATTTCAAGGGAGAGCATGAATGCAGTCCCCCGTCACCACAAAGTATGCAGTTGAGTTTCCCACATTTGGGGAAATCACAGGGGTGAGCACATCTGGAGTGCAATGGGTAAGCCTTGCACCCTGGGAAAGCCACCTTCGTGATCACAGTATCTTCCCTGCCAGGTAAATATCAAAAGATTTTTTTTTTAATACAAATGGTAGCACATATATACACATCACTTTGCATCTTGCTTTTTAAAACACTGAACAATATATTTTGAAGATTTTTCTCTATTAGGTCTTTTTATTTTTATTTTTTTACCCCTCACTCAAGAATATGTTTATTGATTTGAGAGGGGAGAAGGGAGGGAGAAAGAAAGGGACAGAAACATCAATGTGAGAGAGAAGCATCAATTAGTGGCCTCCCGTATGTGCCCTGACTGGGAATCAAACCTACAACCTTCTGGTGCACAGGACAACACTCCAATCAACTGAGCCACCCAACCAAGGACCTAAGGGCTACATAATATATCATTATATGGTCAGAATTTACAGAGCTCTCATATTGTTTTTAATCTTTGGCTACAGAATGCTACATTGAACCTTCTTGTATATAAGTTATTTTTATTTCACACCTGTAAACATAACTGTGTGGACTTGCTGAGGTAAACGATAGGTGTATTTTACAGCTTTTATTAATTTTATTTTTATTTTTTTAGAGGGAGGGGAAGGGAGGGGAGCAATATCAATGTTAAGAGAAACATCAACCGGTTGCCTCTCACATGCCCCCCACTGGTGACATGGTCCACAACCCAGGTGTGTGCCCTGACCGGGAACTAAACCAGCAACCCTTCAGTTCACAGGCCAGCGCTCAGTCCACTGAGCCACATCAGCCAGGGCAATAGGAGTATTTTAAATTTGAGGAGTTACTGGCAAATTGTGATCTACAGAGGCTGTAATTCTGATGTTTTAAAAATATAGTTCCTCTGTGCTAGGAGTTGCATCTTAAATCAATCCCAGTACTACCAAAAGTCCTACAGGGAATATTGGAGATCACATTTTGCAAATTAGAGGCAGAACAATCTCATGCTGGTGGGACAGGTTTACGCAGAAGCCAAGAAAAAGGGAAGCACAGAGAGGACCCCGTGGCAGGGATGGAGAAGCTACAGGGAAAAGCCTCAATATCCTGTTCCAGGGCTTGGAAACCCTTGGAGCTCTTGGGAAGTGCTACTTACATTCTCCTGGGTGCCAAGATCCGGTTTGTGCCAGGTTTCGATTTTAATCAGAAAGTCTTCCTTCATATACTCATTCTGGAAGGGGGAAAAAATATGTCACAGTTACTAGGTTCAAAGTTGGGGAGTAACCATTACCAGATCACAGGCAGTCAAGAGACTCCAACCTCTGCCTTACAGTAATAGCTGACTTTACTGGGAGCCCACAATAGGCTAGGCATGCATTGTCTCACTCAATCCTCATGCCATCCTACAAAGTCGTCATTTTATAGATGAAGAAAGTGAAGCTCAAAGGGGTGAGGTGACTAGTCTAAGGCCACAGAGATAATGATAGAGCTGGGCCTCAGAATCAGGTCTGCCTGACTTCAAAATTCATGGGTTTAACCTCTCTGCCACACTACCTCATGCACCGGGTGCTACTGGCTAATTAGTAGTGTGAGAAGAGCACAGGAAGACTTCATAACCAACCACAAATGTTTGGCCCAGCCCCATTCCCTCCAGCCAGCCTTTTGCTGAGGCTGATGTTCTCGTCTCAGCAAATTAACTCTTCATGCCAATTACTATCTTCCTCCCTTAGTGCTTTTTAAAAACTGGAACTACATAAAGGAGGAACACATTAGTCCATTAACTCCTTAGCAGGGGTTAGGTTCCCAAGACCTGCCTGTGTTGACCCAAAGGGACAAGGCACTGCATGAGGATGCTGAGGGTGGAGAGAAGGGGCAATGAGACAGTCATGGTAGAGAAACCTTGATGACTTCATAATCTTGCCAAGGGTCAGTGCTCACTGGGGTCAATAGATACCCAGTGGGAAAGCCCACTCAGGTCAGCTGACCGGAAGTTTTGTGTAACCCTGGCAAGAGCAGGGGAGAGCCTCAGGTGAGTCCAGAGCGAGCGTGCTGTGGTCCTGACTGCTGCACCTGACAAAACCACGTGCCATGCAGCTTCAAGAAAGGGGCTGCTTGGCCAGTGAACAGGGTTGAAAGGATTAAGTCTCAACACCTCCAGAAGTCAGCCAAGAGAAACAGGAACACCCAGGAACCTCCAGTGCGGTTACATGTTTATTTCTTCTTTTCTTGTAAATCATCTACAATTCCACACCCCACTCCACCAGAAAATACTTACTGTAATAACTGCTCCAAGGCAGGGACATGGAAAGAAGAGAGAAAAAGTTTAATGAGGATGAATAAATATCTGTCCCTCGGTCCCAGAGACCACAACAGCGAAGAGTTCTCCACTCCCTGGGGCTTATTCCAGTCACCCTCCCCGCCCCTGTGAGTGCATTCGCTACCTCAAGTGCACCAACCCTCACGTTTCAATCACACAAAAGTCCCAAAAGACCAGATCGGGAATTTAATTTTTTAAATGTCACTATCAGCTCCTTGAGACTTTTTCAGCTCTGACAAGCTGAAGCCCTGAGACCACCGCTGTGGTCAGAGCATCCCCTGCTGCCCCCGCCTCAGGGGCACAGAGCGGGGCACGGCAGACCAGGCACCGTCTGCCTGCCTTCTGCCCCCCTCCTCGCGCTGTAACTAGACCTCTCACCTGCTATAATCCTGCTCATTGTAATGAGACCCCCTCGGAAAGCACAGTTTAATTATTTATCAGAGAAAATGACTGCAGCTCTAATGTCACTGGGGAACGGACTAGCTCTCCTCCTGACAACAGCCCAGATCATTCTGTACCCTCTGAATTTAGGACTTATCTCAATTTCTGATGGATGCTACATGGCCATGTTTGCATATTTATGGAATGAACAGTCAAACCCTATAATTCCAAAACTGCAGCTAAGGTTCTCTCTGAGATTGAGAGGAAGAAAAGCTGAAATATAAGGCATAAAATCTACCTTGTATAGAAACAACCAAGAGATTGTAAGTAATTTCCCCGAATCCAGTGAAAGAAACTTGGAAGAAAGCACCAGATTAAAATTATAACTAAAGGCTTATTGAAAAAAGTACTCTGCTATCAGCTTAGAGAAACAAAAAGGGCATAGAGTGTAATATCCATCAAGGGGAAGTTCGAAGATGTCAGTTTGGCAAAACTTCTCCAGGGCTGTCCTAGCAGGGGCAGCCCGGGCTGCGAATGTGGCACAGTGACCAGCCCCATCTCAAGAGTGGAGACAGCTGGCCTGGTTTGATGACACGAGCCACTAAGGTTCTGCAGCTAACCACCTGATTCTCAACCCATGTTCTCCAAGCAACCTTCTCCTTCTGGTCTGGCCTCTGTAAGGACAGAATGTGCTCATCAATGGACACAAGAGTCTGATCACATAACCAAGTGAACACTTTCACTACATACTAGCATTCTGATTATACTTTGGTTTTCCATGTAAAAGAACCCACAAAGAAAGAATGCCCTAACCAGCAGGCAGGAAGACCTAGTTTCATTAATAATTTTGGATTTCAATATAACTTAATATATTGGCATATGGGGTTTTCATGCCTTAGCCTTTTTCTTTTTTTAATATATTGATTCTAGAGAGAGAAAGAGAGAGAGAGAGAAAGAGCAAGAGAGAAACATCAATTTGTTGCTGCACTTACTTATGCATCATTGGTTGATTCTTATATGTGCCCTGACCGAAGATCAAACCCATAACCTTGGCCTATCGGGGAAAACGCTCTAACCAGCTGAGCTACCCAGTCAGGGCCTATCTTAGTCTTTTTGAGACCCTGAGAAGTAGATCCACTCAGTTCAGACAAATTAGGTTTCTGAATCTACGCCGTGATGACCCTCTGTGGCCTTTAATGCCAAGCTCAGTGACCAATCTTCTCTAACCTCTAGCTCCTGGTCCTCCAAACACATCTGTATTCACAGCACTCCCTTTTCCTCACACTGCAATCCTGGGCACAGTAGAAAAGTCCCAGGAAACTCTTTGAAGTTAGAAAATTAGGCTCTCCAAATAAAGTACTTTAAAACCAGTGCTTAGTGAGACTCTTCAGCCAAGGGTTAAGGCTAGAGGGAGAGATAGAAAGAGAAACATTTTCCTGTTCTTCCTTTCATTCCCAGACCAAACCCCACTTTACCCCCTCCTCATGTCTCAATGCATCAACAAGTGGGAAGATACAGAGAAATAAGGTAAGAGGATAGAAAGGCTACCAATGAGTCGAATATTCCAACTCCATTTCATTCCACTCAGAATAAGGTTAGAGTCTTCCAAAAGACATGAGGAATTCATTCCATGCTCCTTTACCCATCTCGTCTCAAACTTTGGTCTACTTGGACCAAGCTTAGATGTCTGAATTAATCATCTTTCTCCCATTGGCCCCAAGAGGGAACTGGAAATTAGCGTTCTTTATCTTATTCTAAAAGAGCAAGTGTCTAACTGAACAAATCTCAGATGCAACATATCCATTTTGTATGATGGTGACTGAGTGCGAGGCCAGCAGCCACTGAAGAAACCTGTCTCCCCCCACCCCCTGCCTTCTCTTTGTGGAGTATTTAGAAATTACTTTTATCTTTTATTTTCTTCTGGCCAAAGATCAGAACAATATGTAAACAAACATTTGACGGCTAGAAAAACGCCCATGTCAGCTGCAGCACACTCCCCGGAATTACACTGAGGACAGTGGCATCCCTCAGTCAGCACAAGCCGTGTACCCAGAACCCTGCCCCAGGCGTGGCGGAGGCCATGCTATCTGCTTGCCTGCTTTATGCCAAGTTGGCGAAGGATCTTAAGACACACGCTGAATGCACCTCTCTTAGACATTAAGAAAGTTCACCTTTGGCCCCAGACCAGTCATACTCAGCAACAGTGCACAGTCTTTTAAGAAGGTGTGCGCATGCCTCTTGTCCAAGAATTTAACAGCTTCTTGCCCAATGCTTTGGGAGTAGCCATATTTGCATTTTCAGCTACAGCAATAAAACTCTAAGCGTCATACTCCAGGTCCTGTCAATGGTTGTTAATCTCCTGACACAAGGTTCTTGAGGATTGGAAAGAGCAATGAGCCTGTGTTCTAGACTTTTAATCATTCTCAAGTTCAAGGATAATGACCCCATGGGTGGAACATCCTCATCAGATACAATCTAGGGAGTGCAAGGTCCCAATAAAAAAGGCAAGTGAGGCAGAACATATAGGCAGAGGCTGGCAAGTGGACCCTGTAGCCAGACTGTGAAAGCAAATGCAGGTTGGCTGGGGGAAAGGCCATACACCTCACAGACAAGTTCTAGGGGACCTCTAGGAACCACCCTATGATCTGGATCAGTACCAGCTTGGACCCTCCAAGAGATCTACGCAGGAATCCTGGAAAGCTAGGAGTCTGAATTACTCAAAAGGAATCCCAGAAAGTCTAGAATAGAGTTTTCTGTTGAGGTTCAAATCTTTCCTTTCCAGAAATTCCATATAGGAGACTGGCCAAGGTTAAGAAAATGATTCCACCCCTACTCCCACCGCTAACTATAGAATATGCTGATTTAGTGTAAGTCAGGGCTCTGAACAGTGACTTCCTCCTCCTTGCCTCCCATCCCCCCCCAAATCTGGCATGCACATTCCATGTGTTACAGAACATATATGAGGTATAGCTGATTCTAAATCCTTTGTCAGAAAAAATTGGGTTTATTTCCACTTTTCCCCAACATGAGTGTTTCCTTCGCTACGTTTCCTTGGTGTCTGGCCTGGCCCTTCCCCAGGGCGGAAGGTCATGCCACAGGCCCTTTTCTATAACTGCTGCCTCTCTCAAGAGTGCCTGGCCTCAACGCTGTTTTTCAAGCCTAACACAAATATATCACATTAAAACTAGAAATTTCAGTCTCTAACAATAAGGGAATGGTTTAAAAAGATCACAGCACATTCATACAATGCAATACTAAGCAGCCATTACAAATTATAAAAAAATAGGAGACTATATAGTGACATGGAAAATACTCCTCATTTACTGAGTAAAATAAGCAATTTAATAGTTATATGTCTGGAGATTTTATATGTGTGTGTATATGTAAGATTTTTAAAAAGGACTACAAAAAAAGACATTAAAATGTTAACAGTGACTACCTAGGGATAAGAGAATCACGGGTGGTTATTTTCTCCTGTTTGTATGTACTTTCTAAAATTCAAACAGAGAACATTACTTTTGCAATCAGTAAAAACAATCAAAATTATCATACCATCCTCAAATAAGAGGGGTTGGTTCTGTGCCAGCTTAGGCCATGGCTGCCTGGTGGTTCCCACCCAGCTGGCTGCCAAATTGTACTAGACAGCACTGATGCCACCAACCTCAGGTCTGAAGGGCATCCCTAAACTCATCTGTCTGCTGGCTTAATCTGGAAAATGAACGTGAGACCCAAAACCCCAATTCCTCCCCACCACTAGATCTGCTTGTCCACATCCTCTGTCCACCTTGGGGCCCAAACTCCAGCTTCTAGCCAGGTCTGCACTCACCAGTTCTGCAATAAGGGTAGGCATTCCATGCTTTTTCATGTATGTTCAGGGCTCCCTCTGGGGCCAGCATTCGAACAAACGTGGGCACTTTGCTATAGTGAGAAAAGGGGTTACAAAAAGAAATGAAGGAGAGAATTAGAAGAAAACGGGCTTTAACATCACATTCTTCTGGCCACAGTTCCAGCTTCTTCAATGGAGAACTGACAAGTAAATTTCCATGAGATAAGTAGGTTACTCTTGTATGTGAGAAGCCACCTGTCAGGGCCTGAATCGCAGCTTGCCTGGCTACTAATATCCACCCACATCTTGCCCCACCACCCACCAGGAGGACAGGAGGTGAGAGCTAAGGGTACCTGCTACAGCTTATCAGCCATTACATTACCATTAAGATTTTTTCCAGAGCTCACTGGGCCCAGAGCATTGTACTCCCCACTGCAAGGACAAGCTACCTCCAAGAGTACACCAGCCCAGGTTTGTGGGCCAGAGAGGCTAACTGACTAACTTCAAGGATGGGATCTGAGATTATCTGATCTTCTCTTGTCAGTTCTAGGGCACCAGGAGGCCCTCAGGGCCATCTGTCTCCCAGGACAAAATATTTTCTTCTATTTAATTCTTCTTATCTCAGGTTACAGAACAGCATGTTCAGTAGAGCCCATTTTTTAAAATTTATTTATTTATTTTTTGAGAGCTGGGAAGGAAGGGAGAAAGACAGGCATAGAAAAATCAATGTGCAAGAGAAACATCATTGGTTGTCTCTTGTATGCACCCCATCCGGGGACAAACCCATAACCCAGGCATGTGCCCTGACCGGGAATCAAACTGGCAACCTTTTGCTTTGTGCGACGGGGCTCAACCAACTGAGCCATACTGGCCAGGGCCCACTTTATTTTTTTTAAAAGGTACATATATTCCACCCTGGCCAGTGTGGCTCAGTGGATTGAATGTGGGCCAGGTTCCCCAGTTGGGGATGTGCAAGAGGCAACCACTCAATGTATTTCTCATACACTGATGTTTCTCTCCCTCTCCTTCTCCCTCTCTTCCCCTCTCTCTAAAAGTAAATAAAATCTTTAAAACAAAAAGAGATACATATATTTCTCTTCCTTAGTTTTTCACTGGTATTCTAAGCAGTCTTTAGCAGGCTCAAACAATCTCATCAACTTTAGTGCTTGAGGCCTAAGAAAAAAGAGCTAACCCCAATAGAAATCTAATTCAGAGCACTTAGAGCAACCCTCTGAAATTCATTCACTCACTGCCATGCTCATTTAGATAAGTATTTCCACGTACCAGGCACTGGGGACCACACAGACTTGGCTCCTGCCCTCAAGGAGCTGACATTCCAGTGGGGAGTATAACCAACCAGGCAGAGGACAACACTGTGTGTGCCACAATGGGTGAGCAGAGGGTTCTGGGGTTGCAGAGTGCTAGAGAACATGGTGCAGGCAGCATGGTGCATGGGGAGGCTCCGGGGAGAGTAAGGCTAGACAGGAGGGCAGGAGTGGGTGAGAAAAGCTAGGAGAAGAGAGAGAAGTTCAGAGTAGCTGGTAAAAGTATAAATTAGGGAATACAAGAGAACCTGCAGAGGCTGGGTCATAAAAGATCTTGTAAGTTACATCAAAGAGTATGGACTTTATCACGAGGGCAAAGGGAAGCCATCTACAGCTTGTAAGCTGAGGAGCAACAGATCTGTCTTCTAGAAAGAACACTCAAAGCTGTTTGGAGAGGTGGAAAGCAAGGTGATCAGTTAGGAGCTACTATGGTAACTGAGGCAAGAGACGATGAAGGAAATGGAAAGGTTGGCAGTACAAAGGTAGAGTCCACAGAACATGATCTGACATGAGGGACAAGAGAGAGGAGTGGTGGTGAGCCCGTGTTCCTGACCGGGGCAAGGAGATGGCTCACAGGAAGCTTTGGTGCTCACGGGGAGAGGTGGGTGTGGCATTTGGCACTTTTTTTTTTTTTTGCAGCTATGTGTTTGGAATTAAAAAGTAGTGGTAGCAGCTCCAAGTTCACACCCTCTCCTGTAAGGAAGAAGTTAAGGCAGGTCCTACAGACCTCCTCTCTGCAACTTTGGTTGGACCAACTGAGTTGAGGAACCAACGGGCCCCTTTTACCAACCTCACTATCTCTTTTCAACATCCTCTTTAAAAAATACAAATGCAACTATGGAGAAGAGACTAATTTTGAACCTTTTAAAAAACTTTTTTAAAATTTTATTTTTCAATTATAGTTGACGTACATTTCAAGGCTTATTTTAATGAACTGTTAATGGCTCCGTAAGGATTGGTTGGCAGTCAATTCTGAGTAGGAAGGAGGAGGAAGAGGAGGCATGGAGGAATAGGCACACTGGCAAGGAAATGAGAACACAGTGAGAGGCCCCCCACTCCCCACTTCACAGTGTTGCTTTTCCTTCTGGCTTTGGCACTCACCACATCCTGGCCTCCTCTGGATTAGTACTTTTACATTTCCAGGGTGGCAAACATTAAATCAGGGATTTTACCCAATGAAGATGAAATTGGTTTTAGTTCAGTTTGGTGACTAGAAATTAAGATTCAGGTTTAAGTTGCACGGCAATGTGGATGTATTTAATCCAACTGAACTGTACACTTAAAAAATGGTAAAAATGCCCTGGCTGGTGTGGCTCAGTGGATTGAGCACTGGCCTGTGAACCAAAGGGTCACTGGTTCAATTCCCAGTCAGGGCACATGCCTGGGTTGTGGGCCAGGGCTCCAGTTGGGGGCATGTGAGAGGCAACCACACACTGATGTTTCTCTCCCCCTCTTTCTCCCTCCCTTCCCCTCTCTATAAAAATAAATAAATAAAATCTTTTTTTTTAATGGTAAAAATGGTGAATTTTGTGCTATGTATATTTTATTACAATTTTTAAATATTCAGGTTAATTTTTTTCCAGTTTTGGATAACTTGCTTTGTTCAACTTCCATTCAAGCTGGTATATGTTTATTATTGCTTTCAACACCCTTTGGATCAGCTCAGAGTTTGTATGCAGGGAGAGCAAAAGTAGGTTTACAGTTCTTTGTATGGAAAATAATACAATAATTAATAAATAATATAAGAATAAACTCTGTTCATGTACTCACAACTGTAAACCTACTTTTGCCACACCTTGTAATACTGTTTTAGTTAGGGATTGAGCAAATTTGTGTGGTTTGCTATGGGGTTTAGTACACAAATCAGTTTAAATGTTTAAATATTTATGTCTTTGATCCAAAGAGAGGTACCAAACTTTTCTGGTAGCTGATTTCACAATATCAGAATTCAAAATACTACCTGATCCAGCAATCCCACTTTAGAAACATTTCCTGTGGACTTACACACACAAGTACATCAAAGGATCTGTGCAGGAGTTTTACTGGAGTACTCTACGTGAACATCTGGAAATGACTATAAACACACAGCAAAGGACAGGTGAAACAACTCACAGCACATCTGCATAAAATAATGCTAGGTGTACTTCAACAGCATGAGGCCAAATTGCTGACACTGAAAGAAAGCTATGATATGATGAGTAACAACAGGGCAAAGTCAAGAACAGTTACGTACTGTACGATCCCATCCATGTTAAGATAACAGAAAAGGAAATGAGCACTAGTTACGCACAATACACACCCCTATCCTCACAGACAATGAGTATTACTATGGGAAAGGCCCACAAGAAACAACACTATCACCTCTGGGGACTGGGAGCCTGGTAAAATGAGTATTACTTTTCTTTTTTATTTTTTTAAGATTTTATTTATTTTTAGAGAGAGGAGGAGGGAAAAAGAGAGGGAGAGAAACATTGATGTGCGAGAGATACATCGATCAGTTGCCTCTCACACGTCCCCAATCAGGGAACCTGACCTGTAACCCAGGCGTGTGCCCTGACTAGGAATTGAACCGGTGACCTTTCAGTTCATAGGCTGGCACTCAATCCACTGAACCAACCAGCCAGGGCTATTTTTAAAAAATAAAAACAAAACAAAACAAAAAATAACCCCTAAAACCTTCACATGAACAAAGAAGTACTACCAGCTACACCCACTTTCACAAGTGCAGCAACCTGCACAACCAGCAATAACCCGGAAACCCCCAATTAGCCATTATCTCCACCTCACAGCCAGGCCGCTCTGCCGCGCGGCCACATACCTCTGTAAGTGGTAGATCTTGTGTGTGTACTGGCCTTTCTCACCGTCCTTCTCATAGGGTTCATTCACCAGGACCTCCACGCCTTCACCACCACCCGTTTCATTTTTGCTGGCCTCAGCCACAGAGTACAGCTGTCCTACTTGATACTAAAGGAACAGAGAGATGGAGTTATTGTCAGTATAGAAGCTTCTCAACAGTTACACATGGTCCAGTTGCCAGTAACTGACCAATTAGTTCACTCTGGGGTTCCCTCATCTAAGAACTCACTCTGAAGTTTCACACAGGGCCTTGCCCAAATGCACCCAAAGCAACTGAGAATGCTGCTCCATGGCCTATCTTTAGCCATCAGATGTGTTTAATTTCATACTTCCCATTTTCACACCACCATCCAGAAAACAGATTACAAGGTAGCTTTTGCGCTGCTCTTAAGTCCTCAAAGCAAAATCTGGGGTAATTGCTAGAAGTCTATTTATTCAATTCATTTAAACAGATCCTAAGATATGACATCTTTCTCCACTCTGCCAACAGCTCAGAAAACCATCTTGCAGGCAACCAGACCTTCTGATACTTTCCAGATTCCTGATGGGGCTGGTGCAAGTGCCCTGCTTCCCATATTAGATAGCACAGATTCCTACCCCACAGTCTCCGCTGGCTGGGTACACCCTCTGTGTTGGCTCTTTCTAGATGGCAAAAGCCTAGTTTTCCTTTATTTGGGTCACATGCCACCCTATCAAGTCACCAGTCAAGATCACTGGCCTCCTCTGACCCCCTCTGGACAACTCAGTGTTAGGGCCAATGACCTGGACAGTGCCCAGGCCTGGCCCTTTTGCTCCCTTCTCTTTGAAGGAAGCTGTCCAGACAGAGAATAAGGTGAAAAGAGAATGAACAGGCGCACTTACTGCAGGAAGTTACATCTATACCACAGGATGCATCTTGCCTGTCACTGCCAGTGCCAACGAGGCACAACAATTTAGGAAGTAGGAGAAAAAGGTACTTGATTATCCACCACATTGTGGGGGGAGGTAAAGGTTTTCCTTGCCCTCTATACCCCCTCCCCAAGCTACTGGTACTCCCAAGAGTGAAAGATGAGAGCATTTTTCTCCCTTTGAGATTAACACAGAGAGGCCGTGTGTCTGGGCAGCTGTTACTTAAACCACTGCCTGCAAGAGTAAGGTGCAGAGGCAGCTTCCTGGGCTGTTTCCCCTCAAATTTGGATGCTTCCTTGACCAGGCAGCTTCCTAAGCACCACAGGGAAATTTCTGGGCAAAGTCCAGAAAGGGAAGCAGCCGACCAGGACAATTTACTGTTCACCACAAAGCTGAAAAAGCCCTACCTTCCAAAGCAAAAACCCAGAATAAAATGCCAAGGCAAGGCCCAGGCAAGCAACCAAAGCTCAGTTAATCCCATAAAGAGGAGCACTGAGGTGATAGCCAGTCATCTTGACCTTGCTAATCCAGAGCAACATCAGTGTTGCTTCAATGCCTCCGTGGAACCCCAAGCTGTCCCTGTGCCTTTTGAAGGCCACCCCCTAGCTGAGGCACACATGAACACCCCTATCAAGTGGGTCAAGGTTTGGCTGAGCCAGGGGTTCCTAAGGAGGAGCAGTAATTCTGTTTCAGAGAAGAGTCACAAGAACACCTAACCACTGACTCAGCAATCATAAAGGGCAGGCTGGGAAAAAGGTCTGGTGGCAGGGACCACGTTATGGGCTGGTGGCGCTGTCTGGGGAGGGGCTCCAATCAGAGACTAATCCCCCTCATTGGTTCCTCTTCAGCTGCAGGAATCAGGGGGCAGGCTCTAAGAGGATCAGTCTGCTAGACTGGCATCTTCCCCCTTTAATCTCCCTTGATATTCTGATCCTATAATCCCAGTGAGACAAGTGAAGGTAGTGTTGTTAATCCAAAGGGGTAAGTAGAACTGGCCTCCCCAAGCTGCAAGTGAAGGGCACTGCCATTGTCCAAGGGTTCCCTTTGGCATAGTGGCACACACACTGGGAAAGCAGAAGGCAGTCAGACTCAAAAGTAGTAAAGGTGGAAGTGGGAATGAGACCACTACATCAGATAAAGAGCCCTGCAGAGACTGGGATTCCAGCCGTCTCGGGCCTGGGACATCGCTCCCTGCCTTTGGCGTTTGTTCTCTGTCCGGAAGAACTAAGACACTCAGCTAAGAAAAACAAGAGACGCCACCACTTTGGCAATCCGGGATTAGGGGCCCATGAAGATGCTGTGGGTGGGCCTAAAACACTGACATTAAACAAACCAGCACAGCTGTTGGTCCCACCCACATGGCCCTGTCAGGCCAATTACCACAGGGAATGGTGCCATGTGTCTCTGGAAATAAGTAAACCAGCCCCGCCCACAGGAGAGAGTGGGCAGCCCTGAGCTGGGAATCACCGGTGGACACACCCATGTCGAACAGCCAGAGTCTTCTTCCTCCGCTGCAGAATGCCCAGACGACCTGAACAGCGTTAGGCCAAAGGCTCTGGCCAGCCAGAAGCTAATTCCATCCCAAAATACCGATGCAAGCTATCAGGATGGTTATAAAGACATGGTTTTCTCTTCGCTGCCTCCTCTTTTTCCCCTAAATCAGAAAGCTCTGAGGGCCTCAAATCATGGCCTCCATTTGGGAAGTGAATCCATCAGTCACACAACACTGGCTGTTCCTATGGGAACCATGAGTCAGGATGGGGTTATTGATAAAGACTCTGAAAAGGTCGATCATTACTTGTTTCTTCTTTGGCCTGCCATTCAAGATTTTCTGGTCTTCTGGAACTAAGGTTCAAGCCACCAGAAAACCAGCTTCTGTTTCGATCCTCAGCCATGCACAGCTTTTCCAATAGCAGTCTCTAGCTGGGGACATGTTGACCATCACGGGGCAAACAGATGAATCCTAACCAGAGCTTACTTCCCCAGCTCCTGCTTAAGACTTTCAGCTCTGTTCACCCGCCCCACCACTTCCTCAAATCTGCTAAAAAGCTATCACAAGCTAAAACCCCAAATCGCAGACACTCTCAGAGTTCCCCTTTCCCTCCATTCTTGGCCTGCTACAAGCAGCCAGTGTTCTGGCCCCCTCCAACCACACTGCAAAACAGCCAGGAGATGCCCCAGACAGGTGCTGGCCCTCCTGGCTCTGCCACACTTCTCAGAGACACTCCTACCCTTCGTTCCAAGAAACTCCCTGTGAAAATATCCATTTCACCTATAAATGCCACACTGAGTTACTCTCAAGTTCCGAGGGACATCTTCCTGACTGGAGAAGTGGGATCATGCTATATAGCAGAGAGGGAGCCATCGGACCCCCAAGAGCTGAGTTCCAGGGCAAGAGACATGCTGAGCCTTCCTGCTTGGTCTCCTGGTTTGGAAACTCGTCACTTTCTATCTTTCATAAAGAAGCAAGGCCCCCAGAGAAAGTGGGTTAACAGGGTCCTGGCAGCTCAGGCATGTGGCTCCCAGGCCGTAGGCACACCTCAGGTGCCTCCAAGGATCACAGCATCTCTCCACCATCCCCCTTCCCCAGCTTTCCCAGTCTCGTTTCCCTTGTCCTTTCCCAGAACTCCCAGATTACGTTCCTGGCCCACCTCTGGCTCCCGCCCCCAGGCCTACACAGCTCCTATCAGACAGGCAGCCTACCACTGGAGACAACCCTCTAGGAGGTTGATACCTGCTGTTGACAAAGCAGTGCATGGTCAAGAACCTTGGCTACTTTTGTCTCACTCAAAGTGTGCGGTGGGCTCTGTTGGCCTGATTTCATTTTTCAAAGGTCCATTTCATATTTGGAACAGATTGGAAGTTATCACAGGAGCTTCATAATGACACTGCAGGAAAGAGAATGACTGAGGGCACTATACTAGCTGACAGACTTTACCCAAACTTGAGCTTAACTGGAAAAGGGGGTGGGGGAAGGGCTATGAATTCAGAAGGAAGCAAAGAACAAGGCTGTGCCACAAGAGGAAAGTGGAGGAAGTTCAGAGAAAGGGTGGGACAAGGGAGGCTCTGTCAGTTCTCCACTGTCCAGGAGACCAACTCTGAGTCAGCATGGCCTATAAACTTTCTTGTGGCAAATCCTGCCAGATCCCATAGACAGAGGCAGAGACAGGCCCAAGAACCATAAAAGGACAGAGGGCAAGCCGAGCCCATTTGCTATTCCCTGCCGTCCGTAAAAGGAGGGCTCTGGGCCTCGGTCTTCCCAGCAGTCACCTAGAGTGTAGCTAGGGAGGGCCTCAGAGATTTCCTGCCCTGCTGGTTTATTGCACAAACAGAGAGAGCGATGCACAGTTCCCAGTCAAGTCATGGAGGTCTCAGACACGCACACACTCAACCCCTTCAATGGCATGTCCCCAAACAGGCACAGTCCCAGCAGACAAAGGGACTGATTTAGTCTCTACTCAGTCAACTGGCATGCCAACAACTTGAGGCAGGTTGTACACAGTTGCCTAGGTGTACAAAATAAGTGCCTTCCCTGTTGGTGGGAATGCAGACTGGAGCAGCCACTGTGGAAAACAGTATGGAGGGTCCTGAAAAAATTTAAAATCAATCTGCCTTATGACCCAGCAATTCCACTTCTGGGTATATACCCAAAGAAACCCAAAACATGAATTTGAAAGAATATATGCACCCCTATGTCCACTGCAGTGTTATTTACAATAGCCCAAGATACGGAAGCAGCCCAAGTGTCCATCAATAGATGAGTGGATGAGAAAGTTGTGGTACGTGTATACATGCAATGGGATATTACTCTGCCATAAAAAGGAATGAAATCTTACCATTTGCAACAGCATGAATCGTCCTAGAGAACATTATGCTAAGTGAAATAAGTCAGTCAGAGAAAGACAAATACCATATGATGTCACTAACATATGGAATCTAAAGACCAAAATAAATAAACAAACAAAATTGAAACAGACTCATAGATACAGAGAACAGATTAATGACTGCCAGAGGGGAGGAGGGTCGTTGGGGGACTGGGTGAAAGAGGTGAAGGGATTAAGAAGTACAAGTTGGTAGTCACAAAATAGTCACAGGGAACATAGTCAGGGATATTGTAGTAACTACGTACGGTGCCATGTAGATACTGGAAATATTGGGGGGGAACAATTTGTAAAGTACATGAGTGTCTAACCACTGTGCTGTACACCTGAAACTAATACAAAATAATGTTGAATGTAAACTGTAATTAAAAAATACAAAATTTTAAAAAACTTCCTTTCCTAGCCTAAAAGAAATTAAATTAAATTTAAAAATATATTGCCTTTCTTCAACTGAAAGTAGCACCAGGAAAATTCACATCAAGTATTGATTCCCTCTACATTATAACAAACATGAAAGCCATAGAAAGAGTTTGGGCCACTTGGAGCAATTATACACAATTATGGATAAAATGAAGAAGGACTTACCTCATCTACAGACACAGGTAGGATGACTCGACTGTAAGAGAGGGAAAAACAGTAACAACTTCAGGCTCTGAAACCTGCCCACAGCTCTTATAGCATCATCTTGGAAACATTTTGTTGCACATGACTCTACACTCACTGTTGGAAACCATGCAGAGAATGGCCAGGTGCTCCGAGACTAGGATGCTCTGTGCCCTCCTGGCATCCTGTTTAGAGCCCTGTGATTCACTGCAACCCTGTCCCCCACCAGCTACTTCCCAGGCAGGCCTCTGACTCACATCTGGAACTGTCTTCTCCCTCTCCTCCACTAACCTCCCCAACAAAACTTGCCAATGAGTCTGGTAAAACAGAGGGGTTAACACAGGAGGACCCACTCCTGAAAACTCTATAGAGCCAAGCTGAGGATACAGGCCCTGGGGATTGACATCTCTGTGTATCCAACCTCCCAACAATATAGCCCTCAAGGTGAAAGGAGAGGAAGAAGCCAAGCTCCTTGGAGGCTGAATCACTCTAAAAGCATGCACCAGCCCTCTCTGATCTGGGACAGGATGTTACAATACAAGGTACTTCCACAAAGCCACAAAGAGAGGAGACTCTCAGCTTGTGTCCTGACTCCCAGAAGCTGTCCAAAGTCACCCCAACTGATCACTGTCTTTTCCTTCTCCATTCCAATGACCACCAACCATTGGACATACCACCAAAAACCTGACAGAGAAGCCATTGCCAGCAAAGTCCCCACACTGGTCAGATCTCCACACTTGTATGACGGCTAGCGACACTCCTCCAGGTGGCTCACATCTGTCACGGAGAGCAACAGCTAACCCCCCATTCAAAGCTGTGAGGTCAGAGGGCTGATATAAAAATGCTTGATTGTATTCATACAAATCAAGCCAGTTTCCAAGCTGAGATGTCGGCTCCCAGGCCCTAGCTGGAACCCCCAGAGCCTCCTGTATCTCGTGTGCCTGGTGAAGCATGAGCTGCCAAGCTCTCTGTTCTATGCGGTGGTTCCACCAATCAGGATCCTTGCTTCAGGCTGGTAAGTAGTCTGCTCACTATTTTCTACTTCCACAAAGGTCCCTCAGGTAGCAAGAAGCGCACAGAAGGGTCTGAGAAAAACATCACACTACAGGCAAAGCACCAGGCAGAAAAGTAGCAGGAAAAACAAAATGGGCTCCAAGTCTTCACTGCCTGCTAACTCCCCTCCTCCAGAATGACTCAAATAATGTAAATCCTGCAGGTTATTGGATGCTGCTACTAATGCTGTCCTCCCATTAGAAAAAGCTGACAATGCAGAAAAATAACTTCCAACTTGGAGGCCACAATTTCGGCACCGTCAGTAGAAACTTCCTAGAAAACAATCAGCCTTTTATCTTCAAGAACAGCATTAAAAATCACATCTAAGAATTGGCAGAAATCAAATCAAGGAGAATCCTGTTAGAGGAAGTGTCAGAAAAATCAACAGAGACAACCTTCAGCCCCTGGATGGGTGCTAAGTCTCCCTACCACCAAAAGAGAAGGGCATCAGCCAGTTCCTGACAGGATGCTCACACCCGGACATTTCTCCCCGGCTCCCTGGGAGAAAAACCACTCCAGCAGCAATAGGGTGCAATTCCAAAGGATAGGGCCACAGAGGCAGTGCTGGGCTGAGACTGGAGCTGTGCTCTCTTCAGTGTGACCTTCACTCACACCCTTCCCAGAGCTGCAGTGCTGCAGCCACAGCCAAGTGTCTCAGATGCCCCCCTCCGAGTCCCCTGCCGAGGGATGCACACACGTGCCCGAGCACACACAGGGTACAGGTCAGGCAGGAAGGAAATGCGTCCCCAGAACCTTGGACCTTTCCCTAGTGGGGTTCAAGGGGAACAGAACAAAGAACGAGAAGGGAGGACTTCTCTTGAAAACTCACTCAGATCTCTTCTGAAGGTTCCTTTCCTTCCCTGCCTAACCTTTACAAAACTACAAGTTTCTAGACTCTCGGATTCATCTGGGAGGAGAAAAAAGGATCAGGAGAATAGGAAAAGCCTCTTTTTTGGACAGTCAAGATTAGAATCCCAAGTGCACCCTGCTCTCCTCCTGCTGGCCTCCCAAGGCTCTTTCTCTTCACCTCGGAAAGCTCTGCGCTCTGGCTGAATCAACAGCAGACTGGAAGTCCAGAAACAGAGGTAGAAGGCTTCCAAATAATCCTCTTTAGAGGAGGTGTCAAGCTGGGATGACCCCTGAGTTTCTGCTCCCTTTGCTATACAAAGCTCTACACTGTCCTAAATGTCCTGAACACCTCCGAGGACACAACGGACACATCCCTCCGCACACCTGCTTGGCTACCAAGTGGCTTCCACCAGTTGCTCTCTACCTGGACATCTCTCACTTCCAGAATCCCCGGGCTTATGGCCCAAGGCTGGCCTCTTGCCCTCCCGTCCAGGGAAGCACAATTTTGCTGTACATGCTGCGCACACACATCCAATCTCTCTCCTCTTTGCAAAGAAAAGAAGCCCTGAGATGTCTCCTTGGAACCATGAGCTTCAGAGATGGGTCGTCTCCCGTTTGAAAAACATAGCAATGCAAACATCCCCACCTGTCCTACAGTCAGTCCCCTGGACTTCAGGAGCAAGCCCCCCTACCCCCGCCCCACCAGCCTCCCTGCAACTCCTCCCAGAAGTCACTAGTGCCCACCCCTTTGTCACTACTCAAGAGCTCCCTCCCCCTTCACTGTCTTTTCCCCACCAAGGGCTTCACGGCAACCTCTTCAATTCCTCAACTCCATCCCCTTGCACCAAGGCTGAGAATTCCTGAGACAGGCTGCCCCTGTTTCCCACCCCCACGCCAATGATTCTTATATTTATGCACAGACACACTCTTTCCAAACTGTTCCCTACCCTGGTAACATCCTAGCCCTCTCTGTCACCCCCTCACATCGCTCCTGCCCCCACCAGGTATTTCCTGGGCCCCTTACCCAAGAGTCCCTGAATCCCAAGTAATCACCTTAAGCTTTCTTCCCCAAGACCTCCCCTTCTGCACCACCCCCCTGGGCGCCGTGTCACTACCTTAGGGGTGGGTCCTTAGACCCCCTCCTCCTGTCACCCAACCCTGGCCCTGACTCCCTAGTCCTTTTCCTTTATCCACTTAATATGATCTTCCCCCCATGCCTAAGGCAGCCGTTCATTCTCCAGGTTCCCCTCAGCGCTCCTTCCCATCATCTCAGCTCCCTTCCTGCAGATGTCCTCTCTGATCTTCCGAGCCCCCAGTGCTGTGCATCCCCAAACGCCGCCCCGCCACTGCCGGCTCTCAGACCCTGGCTGCCCTTGCCTAACTGCTCCTCGGCCCCTCAGACGACTGCTCCCTCTCCCCAGGTCCTCAGGTCCTTGAAGCCACCCCTGCAGCTCCGGCCCGACCCCCGTCCCTCAGCCCCACTGTAGAAGTGCCCCACATCTCCTCTAGCGCTCTCCATCCCCCCAGCCCCTCATACCCTGTCCAGCTCTCACTGTCCCCTTGACCCTTTCTCAGGCCCCCTCGGCCTCTCCCCAGGCCAATCCGGCCCTCACTGCACCTCAGGTGCTGCCGTCCCTCTCTATTCCCGTCGGCCCCACCTCAGGCCCTGCCCGGCCCTCAGGGTCCCCTCAGCCCCCGCTGGACCGCCCAGCAGCCCCTCCAGCGCTCTCCATCCCGTCGGGCACCGTCCGGCCGCTGCATCCCCTCCGCCAGACCATCAGCCTCCCTGGTCGTCATCCCCGACTCTGCCTTTTCCTCCTCGCTTCCGCACGGCCGGCCGGACACTCACTACTCCTTGAGCAGCACCATGTCGCTTCGCGGCTCGGCGGCTGCCCGCTGCCCGCCCGGCTTCCCGCCCGCTTCCCGGCGGCCGCTCTCCCCGTGGCCCGGCCCGGCCCGACTGCCCGTGCGTCTTCGTCGTGGTCTGCTCCGTCCCCGCCGCTCTCGCTGCGGTCGCTGCGCCGGCTCCTGCGCCCCGGCCTGGCCGCCTCCCGCGCCGCTGCCGACGCCGCCCGGAGCTCCGGTTCCGCAGCACCGCGCGGGGGCGGGGCGTCTCTGCGGCAACCAGGGCATCACACGCAGTGGTGCGCGCTGAGCTCAGCGCGGAGGCGGAGCCTTCTCCGGCGGTCCCCTCCCGTCCTTAAATGGGCCGCGGCGTCAGCGTCGGAGGTGGGCTCCGTGTGTGCTCAAGACCCCGACAGCAGGAGGAGCAGACGCCGAGGGGTCGGTCGGCGTCCGAGGTGTGACAGTTCCGCAGCGAGAGCAGATGCACCTGTATGCTTGGGCCTTCCCAGTGGGGTCGGTTGAGATCTAGGAAAGGGTTGTGTCAAAAAAAAAAAAAAAAAAGAGCAATAGCCGAATTTACGTGCAAGTGCTCTTCTACGTGCTCGACTCTTCAGGACAACACTACCAAAAAACACTGTGCTGATTTTTAAAATAAATTCAGTGTTTTAAAGTGTGTACATGTCACCTTGAAATAACTTACATCTCTTTTCCACAGGCAAAGTGAAATGTAACATGCAGAAACCACGGAAAATACTTTTATGTTTGATATGAGCATCGTGGATTATTTGCCACTTCTTACCCACCAGAAAGAAAGAAATGATAATAAAAGCTAAAGTATATTGAGCACATACTATGCGCCAGGCATTGCTCTAAGTGCCTCCCATGTTTGTTTGTTTGTTTGTTTTTACTGATTTTAGAAAGAAAAAAATGCCAGTTTTCCTGGGGATGATCCCACAACCTTGGAGTATCGGGATGACACTAAGCAACTGAGCCGCGAGGCTGGGGCCTGTTTCTTGTGTCTCTTACTCTAGCCTTACTCTAGCAAGCTTTGCTTCAGGTGTGCACAGGAGTTAGCCCTTATACGCAGGGGCCATAGCACTCTTCAGCTGGTCCCCACTGTGAGCCAACAGCACCACTGTGGGAACAGAGCCCCTGGTGCCTGGTGCCCTGGAGCCCCAGGCCTACTACTTGCCACCCGTGTGACCTTGTGCAAGTTACTGCACCTCTCTGTGCTGCTTCAGCTTCTTCACTTGTAAAATGGAGTAATGATAGTACTTGCCCAGTGGGATTGCTGGGAATCAACGCCTGGTTTGAGGCAATGTACGTAAAGCAATTTTGTGCAGTGTATAGCATATTTCCATGTTATTGTTATCAGGGGATGGGTGTTGTGAGGAAGGAAAGATGGACGTTGCTGCTCCTCAAAGCTATCATATCTCTACATGCCCCAGGCTTAAAAGGAGAGATAGAAGTTAATCTCCACCGTTTGTGGGTGATGGCGAACGCGGAGAGAACGCTGTGAAGGCCTGGTGCTGCGAGAGTACAAGGTGGTGGGGCGCTACCTGCCCACCCCTATGTGCCGCATACCGCCCCTGTACCGCATGCGCATCTTTGCAGCTAACCATGTCGTTGCCAAGTCCTGCTTCTGGCACTTTGTGTCTCAACTGAAGAAGATGAGAAAATCTTCAGGGGAAATCCTCTACTGTGGGCAGGTGTTCGAAAAATGCCCCCTTCAGGTGAAGAACTTTGGTATCTGGTGGTGCTACGACTCCCGTAGTGGGCTCCACAACATGTACCACGACCTGACCACCACAGGCACTGTCACCCAGTGCTACCGAGACATAGGGGTCCGGCACCGTGCCCGTGCCCGCGCCCACTCATCCAGATCATGAAGGTGGAGGAGATCACAGCCAGCAAGAGCCGCCAACCCGCAGGCGAGCAGTTCCACGACTCCAAGATCAAGTTCTGGCTGCCCCACTGGGTCCTAAGTGGCCAGTACAGGCCATGCTTCATCAGCAAGAGACCCAACACCTTCTTTTAGATGGAGGGCCTCCCTGTCCCCTGGTCTGCCCAGATAACCTCCTAGGGAAAACCGGGGAAAAAACAAACAAACAAGAAGTTAATCTCCAGCCTCACAGTGATCTTTGTCTCTCCTGTCTCCCTTTGTTTCCTTCGCTGTCTTCATCTCTGTCTGTACTTCTCTATCTTCTCTCCATCTGTCCCTCTCACTCCCTCTCTAGCTCTCCTTACTGTCTCCCTTATCTCTTTATCTTGACTCTCTGTCTTTATCTTTCTTTCTGTTTTTCTGTATCCCTCAGTCTTTAATCTCTCTCTTGTTATCTCTCCTCTCCTCTGTCCCTTTTCATTTCTTTGTCTCTCTTTACCCTCTTCCTGTCTCTCCCCATGCTTGTCATCAGTCTCTGTCACTCTGCTCTGGGTAATACAACTTCAGCCTGTATTTCTTTCACCTTCTCTCTTACTTATTTTTTAATTGATTTCTAGAGAGAGAGATTGATGTGCTATTCCACTTATTTATGCATTCGTTGGCTTGTTTTTTATCCTCACCAGAGTACTTTTTTGGGTCCTCACCTAAGGACATTTCCCATTGTTTTTAGAGAG
This sequence comes from Furipterus horrens, assembly GCF_987537825.1. Classification (NCBI taxonomy): domain Eukaryota; kingdom Metazoa; phylum Chordata; class Mammalia; order Chiroptera; family Furipteridae; genus Furipterus; species Furipterus horrens. Next base: position 59,269,686 of record NW_028327181.1, on the reverse strand, counting down.
AGGAAGGGAGAGAAGAGAGAGACATTGATGATGTCAGAGAGAAACATCGATTGGTTGCCTCCCATACGTGCCTGGACAAGGGGTTGAACATGTGCCCTGACCAAGGATCAAACCTGCAACCTTTCAGTTACAGGAAGATGCTCCAACCAACTGAGCCATTGGTTGATTCTTGTATGTGCCCTGGCTGGGGGTTCCAACCAGCAACCTTGGCGTATCAGAATGACTCTTTAACCAACTGAATTACCTGGCCAAGGCTCTTTTATCTTCTCTCCGCTGCTGTCTCCTTTCCCTCTGTCCGCTCTCTGTTCTCTCCCCCAACCCCCCTTTCACCTTCGCCTTGGTGAAGGTTCCCGCCCCCAAACGGTTTCTCCTGACTGGCTGGCCCTTGTTACCGCCTTGGTCACAGACACACCTGTAACCCATCTCTGGGTATCTCGGGGAGACTGTGTTTCACTGTTTCCATCTTCTGCCCTGTCCTTCCTGGCTTCTGCAAGCATGCTGTTCTCCCAGCTTCTGTCTCAGTCTGTTTCAGCCTCTCTTCATTTTATTTCTTTCTCTCTCTTTTTAAAAAGTTCATCCTCTGCCCTGGCTGATGTAGCTCAGTGGATTGAATGCCAGCCTGTGAACTAAAAGGTTGTTGGTTCGATTCCCAGTCAGGGCACATGCCTGGGTTATGGCCCAGGTCCCCAGTTGGGGATGAGTGAGAGGCATCCTATCAATGTTTCTCTTGCACATCGATGTCTTTCTTTCTCTATTACTTTCTCCCTTCCCCTCTCTCTAAAAATAAAAAAATAAAATATTTTAAAAAAATTTCATCCTCCAAATATTTATAGAGCAACTGTTCCATGCCAGGCACCATTTGAGGTACTGGAGGTATCACAGTGACAAAGGAACAGCAAGTGCCAACTCTCAAGGAGCATTTGTTCTAGTGGAGAGACAGACACCAGACAAAGAAACATGTGACCCTGGATGCCCAGTTTGTCCCACCGGGTAGAGGAGTGTGTTGGCCAGGCCAAGCCATAGACAGGGACTCAAGCCCATGAGGGTGAGCTGGCTGGCTCTGCCTTCAGCTTTGCCTGACAATTCTGTGTCCCTAAATAGGGACTGTGGCCTCTCTAGAAGCCAAACTCAATACCATTCATTATGTACCAGGCTGGGGGAGACACAGGTTAAAAGAAAAAGGTTCCAGCCCAGGTAGAGCCACAGTCTAATGCAACACAAATATAACATCTGCTGGAATCAAGGAAATAGACAGCGGGTGCTTTGGGCACCAGAAGTGAGGAGGCACTTTAGCTCCACTCTGTCTCTCTACTTCTGATGGTGTTTTGCCTGCACAGGGTTAAAAGGTATTTGAGCAGCTGTGATATTTTAAAAATATTTTTAAGTCAACATTTGAAAATAAGGATATTTTATATATAGAGAGAGGCAGGGTTTCCAGCTTCTCTTGAAAAAAATCAGAAAATCTGGCAACACTGGGCTCATCCCCACATGGCCATAATTGGTTGGAGCTGTATCAAGGCTATATGGGGCCTGCAGCCTCCAGGTCCCAAGAGTTCCCACTAATTCCTCATGTGTCTCTGGCACAGAGGTCAAGGTCCAGCTGCCCCTGTAGCAGTGCAGAGCTCATGCTGTGGCTCTACTTATATTAGAAATATTTCTTTGTGCCATCTCGATCAAACATGGGAAGATGAAATGTAACAACAAAGGAAGTGGCAGAGCCCCAGCTTTTGAGTTTGTGGTTCTGACAAGTAGGACATCCATCTAGCATCTCTCTGCCCTGGCTACCATGCAGGGGGCCACTGCTCATCCCTTCCCCAGCTGGCCCCCATGGCTTAAGCCCCCTCTACCCCAGCAGGGTCAGCGGCCAGGCCTCAAACAATGAAGCTGCCCCCCTCCCTTCCCTGGTGATGGGGCTTTCCCTAGGGCTTCTTTGGGGGGGGGGGGGACCTGTTGCTCCCTCCTACCTACTGCCATTGACCAGGGCTGTGGTGGAAGGGTGGCCAGGTCCGTGGGAATTCTGTAGGAGCTTGCAGTCATGCCAATGACCACGGTCTTAGGACAAAAGGGGCAAGGATGCACTGACTCCCCTAGAACCAAAATTTACCAACAGCCCTGTCTTTCCACCCAAGAGGCTCCCTACTTATCCCTTCCCCGCCTCTTCAGTTGGCAGTGCAGAGACCCCACCAGCAAAGCTGGGCCATGGTGGGTGCGGCACAAGGGAGGGGTGGGGGGGCCACGGAGCATGTTTTGGATAAGTTACAGGGAGTCTGAGCAAGAGACAAGGGGCGAGGGAATGTGTGACTTTGGGAGAACGAGACAACGGAGCTAAGGAGGAAGTAGTTCTTGTCATTCTCAGCATACATTTATTGAGTGCTTTCTGTGTGCCAGGAAGTAAGCCAGATGCCAGAAAGAGCAAAGGGGCAAGAAGAGTCAGGGTCACTACCAGGTCATCAGTGACACTGTACTGACCCTGGTTAACACAGAGAACAGATTAACCCTTCAGGCACAATCCTGAGGGTCTGCTCTGGGTCCTTGGATGGAGCCCATGTAGGTCCTTCCAGCAACAGAAAGGGACTGAGCGAGGCAAGAGCTTCTCCCTCTTCTTCATCCAGGTAGAGAAGCACACAGCCAAGCCCCTACACACTCCTCTAAACACGTTCACACCTAACATGCTCACAATACATCTCATTCCTCAACACAAGTACTCACACACGTACACACGCACACACACACAGGCACAGCCAAGCAGTTTTCCAAGGAGGTGGTATGGAGGTGCTACCTACCTGCTGTGACCTGAGTCACCCCCACCTCAACATGAATCTGTCAGAGCACCTGGATATTTGCCATTTGGAGATTATCTTGAGAAGCTTTTTGGCCAAGTCTCTTACCAAAATGCGAAAGACATAAAAGTGAACATGGAGTCAACTTCTTAAAGCTTTTTGCTTAAAGAGGAGTTCTGAGAGGGACAGGGTCAACAGCAACAGACCCCACTTCTTTTACTTGGCCATAAGTCTGTCCTGGTCAGAGCTGCCTCAAGTAGGTGTCCTATTATACTGCGGGGATGGGGAGACGAGTGAGGGTGACCCTCGTTTCCTGTGCTGTGTGTACTCTTCCAGGGTCATACAAATAATGCTCTACTTGTTAAGCGCCTATTAAGTGCCAGGTATACTACTGTGCAAATGATTCATCTCTGTGTTCACAGAGCCTCATAGTGAGGGTATTATCTCCACTTTACAGATAAGGAAACTGAGGCTCAAAACTTGCCTAAGGTCACTGATGTGGTATGTGTGGTGGGGCTGGGAGCTGCCAGGGGCCCCCATGCAGTCTTGCTTGGACCCACCCAGGAAGCTGAGTGGCTCACTTCAGAGCCGCGGACATGCGGCTCACAGGGACTAAGGAACACAGCTAGTAGCTCCATGCAGGCAGACCACCCCCCTGGGAGACGCTGCTTCCTCTTCATGAGATTCGGGACTCTCCGTCCTCACTCTGGGGATTGGGGTGAGTTAGGACATGGGACAAGAGGCTCACAGAGCCTGCCTGCTCACCCTGGCCCCCAACCCCAGGGGAGGGCTGCAGCTTGTGAAAAGCCAACTCCTCACTTTGGGGGTTTTGGGCTCCTTGTCCTCCTAACCCCACAACCTCTATTAGGGGAAAATGGGCTACCCCTCTCCAGTTGGGTCCCTGGTGATTGGAACAGATAAGGTGCCTCACTGCCCCAAGATTCCATGAGAACTCATCGTATTATCCTCCAGAGGGCGCTGTTGCTGAAACAGCCCCTGAAACGCAATCCTGTTGAGATTGCTCAGAGCTCTGACTGAAGCCCCTCACCACAGGATGCCTGCAGCCTGGCCCCACCTCCCATCGCCCACCCCAGTCGCATATCTGCTCAAATTCTGCTGACAGTCTGATATGCAAGTACATCAAAAACTTCACTGGGCCGAATGTGTTTCTGCTGCTGTCTAGGACAGTCCTGCACATGGACCCTGAATGCTGGATCTCCCCCCATTTTCAGTGTCCTTGGGGCCCAAGGCAGTGTGAGACCCTCCACAGACTGCACAGCCCAGGACCAGGACAAGGAGGGCTTACAAGTTGTTTGGACCAGGCTGATACTGGGTACAAGAGGGGAATGGAGATGGAGCAAAACAGAAAAGCAACTGCAACTCTATCTGTGGCATTTAGGAGGGTGGGAACCTTCCCTACTATAGGTCCAGGCCACAGGAGCTGCAGGTAGAGGCCAGGAGGGCCTGTAGGAAGCCACCAAAGGAACACCTAGACCTGAATCTAGGGGAACTAGGAAGGACAGTGGTTCTTGTCAATGCTTCTGAGACTGCCCCAGCTCCTTTCCTCACTCTGACTGAAACCACTGGCCAGGAATCATCACTTCCTGCTCCCTCCCACCAGGAGCCTAAGGATAAAGATGAAGGGCTGTGGCCACTTGGTGCTCACTGCCTTGGATCAGCCCATGGTCCCTCTCTCATTGAAGGGCACTCCTCTCAAACGCTGGAGTGCCCAGAGAATTGCTTCCTCAAGAACCCATCTGCCTCCAGGGCCAAGATGATTCCTGGGTAGAGGTCATGCCGTTCTCGGAGCAATCTTTTGGCTCCAAGAAAGTGGTGCCTGGGTTTACTTCCCTTCCAGAAGCTCTTGCCTCCCAGCTCCCAAGGCCTGGTGGCCCCTGGGGCTACTGCTCCAAAAGGAATGTCCTGGTCTAGAGGGCTTTCTTTGGTTGCTTCAATGATGTTAAGATCTGTATGCAAGTTCTGGCTCTAATCTTAAGCAAATTAGTCCACCTCCCTGGGCCTCAATTTTTCTAATTGTAAAATAGAAATGATAGTATCTTTTTAAAAATTCTTGGATTTATCATGATTTGATAATAGGAAAATATGTAACCCATCAACTCTGTAGTCAGAGCAGAATGACTGGACCCTAACAAGGGGGTGCAGGTGGTTAGCCAACCAGCCTGGTACCCTGCTTCCATTTTCATACCTCTAATTCCCATGCACTGTTGGCCCTAGACCGATTTCCACCCTGAACTCGTTTGTCAGTGCCTGCTTCTTTCCACAAAGTGCCCACACCCTGCAGGTGGGCGGGAGAGGCAGCAGCTCCTACTTCAGGTGCTGCAGGGGACAGCGCAGGACTTGTCTGTACGCTCAATGTTTTCCTAGCTGGAAGGGCCCTTGCTAATCATTTCCCCACATTGTACTCCTCAGTGGTCTCAAACTTTGTTGTTGGTGGTGGGCGACGGGGAGCTAAGTAAAATACAGGCCTCAGTTTCCCTCTAAGTCAGAGGCAACACCTGGAGTTCACAAGTTTAACAAGCTCCGAGGAGTGCCATTGGGCCACACAGTAAGGACAGCTCTCTGTTAAAACCATTCCTCTGCAGCGTATCACATTCCCTCTTGGAGGGCCACAAAGCCCATAAGCATGCCAAAAAATGCTGCGAGGAAACATGCTTGGCCCTGGCCAGTGGCTGGAGCACTGAAAGGTTGTAGGTTCAACCCCCCATTCAGGTTTTTGCAATCCCTCATCCAGATGCGTAAGGGAAGCAACCAATCGATGTTTTTCTCTCTTTTTTCCTCTCTAAAAGGAATGGAAAAGAAAATGTCCTTGGGTGATTAAAAAAAAAAAAATCTTGACTTTAACTTGGCATTTCCCAAATTTGACTACGAAACCTTTTTAAAAATTAGAATAACCATTAAACCTCACATAACTAATGTTCAGAGGAAAGGTTTGGGAAATGTTGATCTTGTTCTCTTTTTTAAAAAATGTTTCAGAAGCAGCTTAGATCTTGCTTCCTGGCAATTGTCAGTTTTAGCTCAAATAAAACCTTATAAAAATTAAAAAAAAAATTTTTAAACAAATTTTTGTTTTTTAATATTTGAGGGGACTGAAGCCTAGGAAGATCAGGTATGTTCAAGGTGCCCAACTGTTGACAGAGCTCGAATTTGGGCCTGGATCTGCCTTTTCCTGTTCTTTGTCTGTTCCCCCACCACATTCTGCCTGTCTCTTCGAACCTGAGGCTCTCCTGGGATCACCTTGTGTCTTGAACTCAGGAGGAACCCTTAGGACAGTTGACCAGTGACAGGAAATCTGAGCAGGGATAAAAGGGGGTCAGATTAACCTGTTTGGTTGGGAGAAGCAGCAGAGAAGGGGGTGGCCCACACTTTGAAGATGTCTACACGAGCCCAATTTGCTTGAGGGTGGAAGGGGTTCCTTTCCTGGCCCTTCCCCTCCCAAACTGGCAATCATCCAGAGTGATTGTGAGCAGCAGAGTACAACAGGGGCTGGTCAGTGTCAGAAAATCTTGCCTTGTCTTTTCTTTTTTTTAAAATTAAATTTATTGGGGTGCCATTGGTTACTAAAATTGTATAGGTTTCACGTGCACCGTTCTGTAATTGTCTTGCCTTTTCTCCTCAAGCTCAAAACCGGCATATGTAGCCCTTAACTGATATGCTAGCAGGAGCAACCCTTAACAGGAGGAAAATGGATTTATTGCTTTATAAAAAGGAGTCTGATAAAGCTTAAGATGAAAAAACCTCACAAAACTATAAACCTAAAAATCCACCCAGCCCTCTCCACGCTCCCAGAAGTCCCAGACCCATTTCTGGGGTAGGTCCTGGTGGCTGGATTGGTAATTTAGGCCCCTTGGCCAAGGGCGGCCTCTCCTGTGTCAACAGCGCCAGGGCCCTGAGGGGTTTGCCAGCAGGGGGCGCTGTGGCTCTGCAGCCTCCGACCAGCTCCCGGCACCAGCCAGGCTGGCTCCGGGGCGCTCCCCCTGCTGCGGGCCTGGCTGGCCTCTGGGCAGCTCTGGGAGAATGAGAGCACATGCCCAGGGCCCACGCCCTGCCACCATTCCACACACCTCTCTCACACGTACACACCCACGCACGCACACACCCCTAGGCCTTTCACATATCTACCTCCCCAGCAGGCCTGGACTTCCATGTCTATCAGCCAGTCTCACTTCCACCCCCACAAAAACAGTTTGAGTGTGTGTGTGTGTGTGTGTGTGTGTGTGGTGGTGGTGGTGGTGGTGAGGGTTGCCCTGTTGGTGCCCCTTTCATTCCCTTCAGGTCACAGACTGGATGAAGGGTGGCAGTGGCAACTTGCTCTCTGCTTAGGTCCTGATGGAGGAAGTTAAGGACTGCTGATCACCTTTGTCCCCAGCTCCTGAGCATAAGACCACTCAGCTCTCCAACCCCTCCCCAGGCTGTACACCAGGGGGGCTTCTCCACAGGCCTCTAATGGGCGGGCACACAGGCTATGGACAGGCGACAGGGGGCTGGAATTACAAAGGAGTTAGCACCAACAACAGGAAGCGGGTCCTTCCTTCCTCAGGCATCCTCAGACTGACCAGGAGAGGAGATGAGGGGCCAGGCGAGGGGGGTGCAGACAGTGCAAGCCTTTGTCCTCAGGCAGGAGTGGTCAGTGGGCATGCAGCCGAGGGGCGGGTGGTAGGCAGTGAATGGCATACCCCTCGGCTTTGGCAAGAGGCAGAATCCAGATACTGGAGGGACAGAGCTTGCCTGTTGGGGGTCCTCCTGGCTCCTCTTGCAGGCACCATGGAGCCTCAAGGCTCCAGAGCCCCTTACAGGTACCAGAGCAAAGTCCAGGGCAGCCCCTGCTTCCAGCAGTAGGAAAATCACATGCCCAGGCCCACTCTGTCCTTCCACAGCAGAGCTCCAGGGCAGAACCACGGCCCTGGGAGGGGCATGGACTCCACCACAGGGAAGGAGAGGTTTCTGGGGGTGTGTGGAGGTCCTCTGGGGTGGGGAGGAGGACACTGGTGAGTCACTGAAGCAAGGGCAGGAAGCCACAGTTCTGAGGTGGTGGGCCCTACACGAAAGCCTCCTGGTTGGATGAGCCGTTGAGCTTGAGGAAGAGCTTGTCGTTTTCCCTCTTCTGCTGCAGCTGCCTCTCCAGCTGGCGCCGGTAGTAGATGAGGTAGAGGGGGAGGCAGAACCCCAGCATGCTCAAGGCAAGCAGCCCCACGTTCACCTGGGTGGCAGGAATGAAAGTTGCCATCACATGGGGCAGGTGACCAGGTGGGGGCTGTGGTCTTTTGCAGAGTCCAATTCAAGACCCTTCCTCACACTCAGGTTTGGGAAAGGGGAGGTCACAGGAGAGAGGGAAAACTGAAACTGGAATGTCCATGAGGCTGGAGGGCCACATTCCAGCGCCAGAATTCCCCAGTTGTCTGCAGGCCGCCAAGCAGCCCTCAGGGCCTGCCCGCCGCCACCGCCACCGCCACCACTGCCGCCGCCACCCCCACCCCCACCCCCCGACCTCAGACCTGCTGATCTGAATCTCCAGGGTGGTGCAGGGACAGCAACTAGATTCTATTTATCTCAAAATCAGGGCCAGAAAGGGGCACTTTTCTTCTCCTGCCAGGCCACCATTCAGAAGGGGACCCTGATTTGATCTTAACTGAAGTTCCCAAAGTGCTTGTCCTCAGGGCTCTGGAAGCTGCAGAGCAATGCTTTCCAGCTCCCTCTCAGCAGAACAGCCAGATGCCTGTAACCCACTGTCCCCTGGCCCTTCTTACCCACAGAGGATCTCCTTGCAGGGGACCCATCATGGCCAGAAATAGGGGCTGCTGCAGGAGAGCGAAGAGGGCGCTGACCAGAGACTGCAGTCCTGTGAGGCTGCCAAACTGGGTGGAGGGGTACCTGCCAGGGCAGCAGAGAACACATCACCAAAGGTGCCACTCTCAGGTTTTCCAAATGTTCCCTGGCCCCAGGTGCACCGGTGCCAGAAGACAGGCAGGAATAGCCTCAGAGAACAGTGGGGTGACTGCCTTTGGATTGCTTTCTGCTGAGCAGTTGTGCAAAGTGAATTTCTCCTTTGGACCAACCTGAGGCCCCAGACTCTGGGGAGGACCCCACCCTGCCCAGGTGTGTCCTGGGCTCGTGGGTGTCTGGCTGAGATGAGTGGAAAGTGTGGTGCCAGCAGGAATCTGCAGCTTGGGAAACAGGCCCAGGAAGCAGGATGGAGGCTGGGCCCGGCTCTGCGGTGCCCTCATCCAGAGCAGCATTGTGTAATCATGGAAACGCAGCCTCAGAGCTTTCGGCAGACGCCCTCAGACCCTGCCAGGGCAGCCACAACTTCCTCCAGGTCTGAGTGGGTAGGGGACAAGCAGACCTGGAATGACCCCCAATCAATGCTGTTGAGAGGGGGACAGAATTCTGGCAAAATCTTAGAAAGCATCAGGCTCTGGGGCCCCAAAGGTGGGAAGGGGGTACCAGCGGCAAACAATCTGGTCTTTGGTCAGAGAGAGACAGTGGATAGTATTTGGGTTCCAATTTTTAAAAAAAAATCATCACTCGAGAATATAGTTATTGATTTTAGAGGGAGGGAGGGAGGGAGGGAAGAGAGAGAGACATTACATTGATGTGAGAAACACTCCATATCGATCCCCAATAGGGGATCGAACCAGCAACCTGTGTATGTCCCCTGACTGGGAATCAAACCTGCAACCTTTTGGTGTATGGGATGATGCTCCAACTGAGCCACACGGCCAAGGCATGGTTCCAGTTTTTGAGCCAAGCCCCAAGGGAGGAAGAACACTGGTTCCTTAAGCATGTGTAGCCTCTTGGAAAAGGAGGCAGGTTTCATTTTAGCCAAGGCCTGAGAAGGCTGTGGGCAGAGGCAAACCCTACGAGATTCTGAGTGAGAACTGTCTGATACATTCTGGGCTCAGTTATTCATGTCACTGCTCCTGCTGAGGGTCATTTGAACATCAACATTGAGCTTTGGGCAGCCAGAACCCACCCCTGCCCTTCCCCTGAGCAACCAGAGGTAGCTCAGGACTCAGTGGAGGAGCAGCCCCCGAAGCAATATGAGTTGCTCAGAGTCACTGCCTCCAGCTACGAGAACTGACTTCGTGTTAAATGCCGGGACTCGTGAGCACCCAACTACCTGCCCACTGACCCACCTCCCGCCAGGTATGGCCTTGCCCTGACACACCCAACGGAAGCCCTGGTACCCGTCCCTGATGCAAGAAAATGACAGGACAGGCTGGCCCCTCTCAGGACCTCAGTCCCACCACAACCCTCCCTTAAGTCATCCCCTCACCCTCTGCCACCAGGCCACCCACAGTCACCAGGACTTACACAGCAGCGTAGAGGCCCCCAACAGAAGAGTGGATGAATCCCCGCACAATGGTGTGCAGGATGAAGGAGAGGATCTGAAGGAGGAGAACAGAGAATGAGCAGAAGGCTGTGAGGGCCCCTGCCTTGTCCCTCAACTCCAGGTCCTGGGGTCTGAGCAATGAGAGCCCGGCAACCTCACACCAGATCTGCAGGGCCAAGGCCAATTCCTGAATTTTCAGGAATTTTGCGAGCCAGTGGTTAAACACAGTCACTACGAAAACTTGAATTTTATAAGCTTACAATTAAATTATATTAACAAAGGTAATGAATACTGAAAACTTATTACTTCCTAATTATTTTACTATGTTTTACTATTGTCTCTGTTCTTAAGGTTTTTGGCTGGTGGAAGTATCATATGATGGTGTGTTACTGGGATTCTCTTTCCAAGTCCACAGTTGGTGACCTCATAATGATTGAAATCAGTCACAACAAGAGCAGTTATACCATGGAAACTGGCAAATGCTAAAAATCAGCCCCTCTCCCCCTGCCCTTCCACGGCTCCACCAAGGGACTGATGTTAAATATGTATCAGTAGCACTAAGTAGGAGATCACTAATCATGGCTGGTCTCCTGCTATTGCTGACCTCAGGGCTGTGCCCAGGGGTCACCTTGCCTGGTCACTCAGACTCCAACATCCCTAGGAAAGCTCTGCTCCCCTCCACCTCCCCAGAAAGAGGAAAAGGGAGAGAGTGGGAGAGAAACATCTATCAGTTGCCTCCAGCACACGCCCTGCATGGGGACTGAACCCACAACCCAGGCATGTGCCCTGACTGGCAATCGAACCCAAGACCTTTCAGTTTATGGAACAACACTCTATAATCAACTGAGCCACACCAGCCAGGGTGGAAAGCTCTGCTCTTTAAGAAGGCTGCTGCTGGTCCAGGCTGGGTAGCTCAGTTGGTTAGTGTCATCTGGCTATGCCAAGGTGTGGGTTTGATCTCTGGTCAGGGCACATACAGGAGGCAACCAATGAATGCTTAAATAGTGGAACAACAAAGTCAATGTTTTTTTCTCCACCCCCCCACCCCCTGAAATCAGTAAAAATTCTAAAAGGCTGCTGCTGGGAGACTTAGCAAATTCTGAGAAGCCCTTGTAATGATCTGAGAGGCACGAGAGTTGTCTGTCCATTTTACCACCAGGACCCTTTGTCTGCCCTTCATGCAGTGCTGCCGTCTTACTCAGCAGTCAGGACCTGTTCCCAGGAATGTGAGAGGTGGAGGGGACAGGGGCTACTCTCTGCAGTGTTGAAAAAGGGCTGTGCCCGGATGTGCAGGCACATACTTGGGCAGGACCCCCCTTTCCACTTCAATTGCCTTGTCGCTTTTTCATAACTTTCCTTTCCATGAGAACTAAAATAAATAAATAAATAAAAATAAAAAGCAGATGACAGTCCCAACAAGCACTGACCCTCAACTGGCCCAGATGGTCAGGCAATGGTCTGTCAGTCGTGCAGAAGACAATCACCAGGCGACCAGGAGGGGACCCGGGAGGTAACAACACTCCCACCTGGAACTGGTACAAGTTTCCAATGGTTTCCTCTGGCCTGTGTGCACACTGTCGGCATATTCACATGCTAGTACCCGTGGCTGGTGCACACCTAAGTATTCAATGTACTTCAACACGTGGCCACTTGTAAAATGGGACTCTTGCTTTCCTCTTGGCCCTGGCCCAAGGTACCACCTGACTTCAGCCTACACCCACCTGGGAGCAATGCCATCACTCAAGTCCTTCAAAATTAATAATCTTGGGGGTTGGGATTAGTACACTTTCATGGACGTAAGTGTGGAGCCAGACAGTTGACAAAATCTACCTCACTCACATTCTCTGCCAAAAGTTAGGTTTTCAAAAGCATCAGAAATCTGTGGAATGAAAGTAAGCTTTGAACCCAGATGCCAAGTGATCATCACAATCTTTTTTCCACTCTCTGCAGTGTACAGGCCCTGTAGGCACTCTTGTATCTGAGGAACAGATGTTCCCATCAGTGTGAGATTAGCCTGATCTCTTTGGACATCAAATTTCGGCTGGTTGAGCAATGCAAAGTAGCCATACAACTACCTAACATAGTTCTGGAAAATGGTATAATGGTGGTATTCGTGGCAAGTAAATGCACAAAAGACCAAGAGGAACAACATGCCTTCATGAAGAAGAATCTTCTATGAAAGGCAGTTCCAGTGTCATTTACAGCTCACTTCCAGGATCAAGGACAAAGCCTGGTGGGTAAGAGGCTCTTGATAAATAACAGGGAGCTGGTAAGTTGGTTGGTTGAATGAAATGAATGAAGAGTCACCATTCTCTTTGTTGATGGCTTTCATGACACATGATGCATGTTTTAGTCTCACTGCCCCTTTACCTTACCCAATGTCTCCCTTTCCCCACACCTACCTGTAGGGGCAGGTTGGGAATGAGGCAGGTCACCCCAAAGCCCACAAGCAGCAGGTTTGTGAAGCCAAAAGCGCGCATGGCGTTGGTGATCTTCTGGATCTGCCGGTCCCGCTTCTTCTTCTTCTCGCCTCTGCAGACACACAGAGGACACACTGGAGCCCAACGGTCCCTGGAGGACAGGCTCTCCCAAGAAGTCAGGCCCTGGGAGTGATAGCTTGTGGACAACTCAAGACTCAGAGACCACCCAAAGATGTTGTAGGGACTGTTGGGGCCAGACCAGCACTGGGGACTCCCCCTGCACCCCCCTGACTGACTGCTGAGCATGAACCTCAGTGGAGAGGTCAGATACAAGAAGACGGCCATCGACACACTGCACTGCTTTGGTGAAGACTGAGCTCAAATGATGGGGCGGGAAGGAACAGAGTGCGCCCAAGTTAGGATGCGGCAAAGCTTCACTTCATCCCTGGCGTCAGCTTTACTTCAGTCCCGCAGGGAGCTGAAGATAAGGCAGATAAGCCAGATAAGGGAGTGAGTGGATTTCCCCTTGGGGCGGCAGAGGGTGAGTGAAGTAGGAACAAATATGCAGCAGATGGAACCGGAATGGGCACAAATAACCTCTTGGCTGTAGGGCCTGACCTAGATAACAAAGCATTCTCTATAATTATTTCCTTGTGAATCCACTGTTACTGATTCTGGTCTCGCCACCCACAGAATAAATGCCCAGCGCTGGGAGATGTGCACGGAGTCTCAGGCCCCCCACTTCCTTGTGGCCTCAGACAAGCTACACCAACTCCTAGCTTCAGTGCCCCCATCTGTAAAATGGGTATCTCACTAGTACACACCTCATGAAGGTGTTGTGAGGCTTAACTGAGACATTGTGCATTCAGCGCTTGGCACAGGGCTGATAAAATAAACGGTAGCTTATTCTCCTAAGATGGAGTCACAGCAGACAGCATTTAACTCATCTTCTGATCTTAGAGCCCGACCCTTACATCAAATAGGGCTCCGGTATCCTGTGTAATGCTCACGATCGTGAACACATCTATTAACACCTGTTACAGTTATAGCGACCTAGTCCTCCCCCCGAGTGGAGGGGGCCTTGTAGGCAAGGCAGCACTGCTGTAAGGTCATTCACCCCTTGTGCTTCTCCCACTAAGGATCTCAGTGCGGTCCTGAAAGTAGAATGGTTTGAGATCCACTGTCTGCACACAGACCTTCCTCTCGTTTCTCCTCTTCTTTCACCTAACTCAGTACTTCCTAAACTCTAGCCTCCCAAAGAATTTCCATAAAGAAGCAAAAGCAATGGACCTGAAGGTGTGCCGAGCTGTGTGAGCGAGTGTCTTCAAGTCCGTGGGAGAGGAGCCTCCGGCACAACCCTATTTCACCTCTCCTGCTGACTTGAAGACCTACCCCACTTCCCAAACCTGCCCCTGCCTAACATCTGACTGAGGGGCCCAGAGCCAGGCACAGGGCCTGCCTACGTACTGGTTGGCGTCCTTCTCCTCAGGTTCCTCAGAGGCATCTTCACATTCCTTCAGCCTCCAGTCCATGATGCAGCCGATGACAGGGGCTGTCAGCAGGCAGAGCAGCTGGAGCACACCGAAAATGGAGGTGTAGAGGCCCACTGTGGAGGAAGGCATGCTGTGTCATGGGGGTGCTCCGGCAGAGGCCAGGGGCAGGCACTGGGCCTAGTCTAAAATCCCACAGGCCCTTCTGGGGTCTTTCCAGACCCTCTCTTGTCACTGTGGATCTTAAGGGGAGTCCAGAGACCATTACACCTGAAATCAAAGCTGGAACAAGGGGTAGGCACCCTATTCTCTTCTCCAAATCCCCTGCTTGTTTTTTTCAAGAAACAGCTAATGAAATCCAGCATGTCACAATGACTTCCCCCCAAAGCTCCAGGAAATCTCTATGACTTGGGAACCACAAAATTACCAATGCCTGGGATGGAGGCTTTGCGTAAGACTGGCCATCAGTGCCCTGCCTCTAGAAACATACCAGAAACGCATCACTCACGGGGGTTTGACGTAAGGGCTTCAATCTTCAAAGAGCCTTCAAATGAAGATGAAATTGGGGGGGGGGGGGGCGGCACACAAATGGAAATTGAAAGTTGACCACCGCTCCCCACCTATAGTTCTAAGAGGGATGTTTGCAATTCAAGGCAAGGTGTTTCTTCACTGAACAAAGACTAGCTGGGAGGGGAGGCTGCCTTGTTCCCTGACCGTGCCACCTGCTTACCAGTGGCCATGACTGCATCAAGAAAGCAAAGTGAAAAAGCAGAAAGGAGCAAGGTTAGCCACAGAGATCTTGAAGGCTGTCACAGGGAGATGGGGCATGGAGGCAGGCCAGTCAGCTCTGGGCCCAGTATAAACCTCATTTCCCACCTAGACCTGAATCTCAGAGCACCCATAGGTGGCTGAGCTTGAGCCAGGATTCTAGGAGAGGAGGTGGACAGGGGCCCAGCACGGGTGCCTGCTGATGTTTCCCTGTCTTCTAGGGCCTTAGTCATGTGCAGCTGGTCCCCCGTCACCAGCAGGCTGGTGAATCAGGCCTGTGGCTTGCTGAGGACCATGATGGGGAAGTAGTGAGGATGCAGCAGACCTGGCAGAACTCACAGTCATGTGGTCCTTTGGGAACACTGCTCTGTCACAGGTGCACTCCAAGGGCAAGAGAAGTCAGTCCATCCCAATCCCCAGCAAAGCACCTGACACCATAGGTCCCCCAGACAGCTGGAGCTGGTCTCCTGTCTACCCCACCAGCTCCCTGACCCTGACACTGTCCCTCTGGGCATATTGGGGCTGTGGGTATCTTGCACAACAGTTCACAGGAGCAGGATGGGGAAAACCAATGCCCTGTCAGTGGCAGATGGAATTTCCTGGCCCGACTTCCTCTACTTCTTGAAACTGACTTTCTGAATGTGGGAAACAGCTGGAAAAAAACTCCTCTTGGACAGCAAAGGATTTCTCAGAAAACTTGTGTAAAAGCTCACGACTCAGCAGCAGGGCCGTCTCTGCACACTTCAGGGTTTCCACCTCCCTGGGCCTGGGTTTTTAATAGAGGGTGTTCAGATCAGCATTCCCTAAAGTTTGGTCTACAGATTTTAATGAGTGTTACATAATGAAAGCATTCCTGTGGACTCAACAAAGCTAAATCAGTTATTTTTCCCATAAAAAACAGGGCCCTCCTATGTCAGCATTCATTAGGAAATTTCGCAAGGGCACATTTTCAGTGGCACCAGTGTTTTCTGGGCGCCTTTGTCATCTTTCCCTTTTGTTAAGGCTGGATTTCTCATCCTCTTTAAAAACTTGTTTGATTCCTTACAATCCCAAGGGAAAAACAATTAAACCAACAGAAAGGTTGCACACCAAGGAGGCTGCCAATAAAAAGCATTTACCGAATGTGTTTGTCCCACTCGGGTGACTAACGCTGACTCAGCTCAGGCCCGGAGGAAGTACTGACTTTCTTTGCAGAATCAAAACCTCTAATCTGCTAAAGGCCTTTTGTGCTGTTTTGGGAAAGTCGTGTGTGGGTTATCGGTTCTGTTTACCAGACTTAACAAGCCTCGACTGGATCACATATGCGAGGAAGCCTCTCCCTGGCCCCGCTTCCAGTTCGGGCCGTGGATCCCAGAGGCGGCCCAATTGCCTCAAAGTCTCCAGCTGAGATGGCCTGGGGACCACCTCCCCCCCCAGGCTCTCCTCACCGGCCCTATGGTTTCCCAGGGGGTTAATGACGCTGGGCTTGACTGGCCACCTTTCAATGGGCTCTCAGGTAGAGTACTCTGTCCTGGGCGATGTTTTCATTCACAGACACATCACCCAGCCCCCTCAGGCAATGGAAAATGTACACCTCACACCCCAAATACATGTAATTATTTTAGTCCTCCCTTCCCTGCTAAACCGGGAAACTCTAATGGGGATATGAAAGAACAGTTGGGGCTGGCTGTGACAAATAATGGGTCCCTCGGACTCTGTCATTTCACGGCCCTGCTGGGTCCAGCTCAGCCTAATACCGTTCAGCAGGCCAGGCAGGGCACTTGACCTGGGCTCGACCTCATGTGGCAGAAGTGACTGCCGCTTGGGAGGAAGTCTTCCTATGGGACTGTGCACCAAGGTCCAGGTTCCACCAACCTTTGTCCTGGTCGCCGCCGACTAGGAACTTGAGGATGTTGTTCATGGCACCCATGTAGAAGATGAGACGCAGCTGCGTGATGCACATGGTGAGAAGGCTGAGCAGCAGGATGGGGCTGAATATGCTCTGCATGAAGGACGGCGCTGCTGTGGGGAGAAGGCCACAGGTGCTCAGGGAGGACTGGGGCCCGGATCTCTGCCATTCAGGGCCCTGGTGTGGGGGGAGGGGAGGCTGGTTTGCTGAATTAATCACTCCATACTGGATGAGAGGACAGGCCCTGAGTGAGGTTAAAGGTGTGGGTGGGGTCACCCAGCTGTGTAACACAAGTTGGGCGAATCCCTTACCCTCTCTAAGCCTTAGTGTGCTTGTCTGTACACAGCGGGGATGGTGCTGTGTGCCCTTTGGAAAGGAAGTGGGAATTGAGATAAGACCCATAACGTCTTCAGCCGGGGCCAGGGCCTCCAGATCTGGATTGGCCACCCCTCCCTGTTGTGTGAGTGTGGGTGTGTGTGGGAGTGTGACTGTGGGTGAGCGTGGGTGGGTGTGGGTGCTTGTGCATGCATGTAGGCCTGAGTGTAGGTGGGTGGGGGTGTGAGTATGGGTGGGACTTTGAGTGAGTGTGGGTGGGTATGAGTGTATGTGTGTGGGTGGGGTGTGAGTGTGGGTATGGGTGGAGTGCGGGTTTGGGTGGGGGTATAGGTGTGAGCGTGGGTGGGGGTGTGAGGCAGGCCTGGCACGTGAGGGTCTCACGGTGGGTACCTGCAGCGTCTGGCTGGCACTTCACTTCCAGGTCCACAGTGGACAGGCACAGCTTGTGGCCCTCCTGCAGTGCCGCCTGCTCCTTGGTGCTCCTCATGGAGCTGCCCACACTGAGGCGGCGCCCTACCGTAGTCACCTGCTTGTAGAACTGCTTCCCTGTGATCTTGTGGTCAAAGCCCAGCCAGCTGAACTTGATCTTCACCCTGGAGGCCACAGGAACATGCCTGTCAGTGCCACCCAGGACCATAAAATAGGTGGGGGTGGGGACAGATGGCACATCTACTTACGAGTAGTCCATGTCCTCCGGCCCTGGGAAAGGTTCCAGAGGCCAGTTGAAGAAGCAGTTGAGGAAAACCAGCCCAGAGCAGCCGGCCCAGACCACGAGGATGGTGATGAAGGAGGCACCAAAGTCGTAGATGACCTGAAAGGCACAACAGGGTAGGGGCAGGGCTGGGGCAGAGGTAGCACAGGGAAGCCAGATGGGCAGCAGGCAGGGTCACTGGCAGCCCTGTCCTCCCTGTGCTGAGCTGCGGGAGGAGGCACCGCCCTGTGAGCCTTGGGGTTTGGTCATCAGACATTCTGCATCTCAATGATCCCAACTTACCCTGGCATGTCATTAACCCCCGTGCCTCCTCATGGACCAGCTGTCACTTCCTTAGAGAGGCCTTCCCTGACCTCCCCCATCACTGTCACATCACTGGCTCACAGTGGAGAGCTGTGCATACACACGTCTTGATTCCTTTACTCATCCACAGTTAGTTTAGCTCCCTGAGAACAGGAACCTGCCAGCCTTGCCCACTGATGTTTCTCCAGCCCCTTGCAGAGTACACATAACAGGTGCACACAACACCTGAGGAGTGAACAGGCAGCCGTCTCACTTTCCTCCTCAGTGAAATGGGTGTAAGAGTGGCATGTGTCCTCACAGTACTGCAGTGGGGGTCAGGCAGGCGTAATCCTGGTAGAGTGCTCAGTGGCAGGGGGCAGCCTGCTCAGCATGAACGTGTTAGCTGTTACTGTCATTATTACAATTTATTTCCAGTACAAGAGTCCCCAAAGCACTGGCAGAAGCTATTCAGCTGCCCAAGGAGGGGACCCGCAGCAGCTAGACACTGAGACAGGAGGAGGAGGAGACACATGCAGGCGTCTCTACACTCCAGGAGCGTGACAATCCCTAAAGGACCACAGGATGCCTGACCCTAGACCCTTTGAGTACCTTGATTCCCAGGTGACCAGCCCACATCTGTGATTCCTTCTCCTCATCGGTGGCCTCCCCACCACACACCTCAGGAGAGGGGATTTTACTTGGTGCCGGTGCCAGAGGACGGAGAAGCCCCTTCTATAGCCCTGGTAGGGGCAATAGGGTTTGGAGTAGGAACTGGGGCTGATGGACTGTAAGGTGTTTGCTTCATCCTGACCCTGTGTGACTTCTGTGGGCTCAGAATCCTGCCTGGGAGGGAAACAGCTGAACCAGCTTGGCCGAGAGCAGCGCTTGGACGAATGGCAAGCAACAGCCCAACAACAACAGGCCTGGGGGTGGGGAGATGAGTTGGACTCAGGGTCGGGGACAAACTCACCCACCAGCTCTCTCTACCCCAGACCAGAAATGCAAAAGTGGACTGCGGGGACACCCTCTAGTGACATGCTTGAATTTTCCATCCCCCATAGCTCCTGTGGTGCCCAGGTGCATCCTTCCAGGTGTGGGTGGTGGGAGGGGCCAGCCCCAGCACCCACAATTACTTCCTTCTTCAGAGGGTTGAAGGAGCCGTGGAAGAAGCCTCTGCTCAGACACTAGTACAAAAGAAATGTACTGGCAACACCCACCTTGATTCCTGGGAAGGTGACTGCTGAGGAGGCATAGGATCCAATCATCAAGGCAATAAACGTGGACCGAAGGTCACCAAACATGTTGGGCAGCTGCAAGACAAGAAGCAAGGGAGACGTCAGCTGAGAGAAGGGTCAGAGGATGGATGAAGGAGGCACTTTTTCTTATCTGCTCTCCTCCCTTAATTTACAGGGGAATTAGTCCAGAGGGCAATTACTATTAATTGAAAGTTTTCCCTTCAGGAACTGAGGCTGTTAAGGGCAGGGGAGGAGTGTAATGCAGAATTCAGACCCCAGATATCAGGGCAGAGCTGTCGGACCTCCTGGCTGGCAAGTGTCCCTCCTCTCCAATCCAGCACAGGCCAAGGGCCTTGCTGTCTTTACAGGATTACACTGAGATGGCCAGCGAGCAAAGCCGGGAGACTCGGGCATCCCTCAAAGGGAGCAAGCCAGTTTAATATAAGAATCTATTTGGGAACAAGAGTGTCATTTTTATAAATAAAAATATCAGCGTCCTGGAAGGACCAGATGTCAGCAAAGACGGCTTTCAGTTCTGAGAGTAGATTTCCGAGGGTGTCGATCAGAATTCTACCGTTCCCTCAGAGCTGACAAGGGAGCCCCTGGGATTTCTGCTTCTAACTCTGAAGTGCAAAGAGGGCTTTCCCTGCCCCCAGTTTTGCCCCGAGATCAACACCTGAGAAGGCCAATGGCAAATAAGGCTCGGGCTCTCCTCCCAGTGAGGCAACTCTTCTGCATCTCACATAAACTCATTCTAGGCCCATGTGACTTAACTTTGAAGCTAAAGCCCTTGGAATATGTAAAGAACCCCTACAACTCAATCATAAAAAGATAAATAACCTATTTTTAAAATGGGCAAAAGATCTAAATAGACATTTCTACCCCCCAAAAATACAAATGAACAATAAGCTCATGGAAATATACTCAATATCATTAATCATAGGGAAATGCAAATTCAAACCACAATGAGATACTAATTCATACCCTCTGGGGTGGCTACAATTAAAAATAAATCATATAATAGCAAATATTCTGAAGACATAAAGGAATCAGAATGCTCACAGTACTTGTGGCAAGATAGAATGGTGCAGCCACTTTGGAAAACAACCTCACGGTTCCTCAAACAGTTAAACACAGTTATCACATGATCCAGTCATTCCATGCCTAGGTTTATATCCAAGAGAAATGAAAATACTGTCCACACAAAACCTTGTACCTGTATGTTTATAGCAGCATTATTCATAATATCTCAAAAGGGGAAACAATTTCAATGCCCATCAGTGGAAGAACAGGTAAACAAAATGTGGTATATCCACGTAATAGAATATTATCGAGCCATAAAAATAAATGAATTACTGATACATATAGTAAAACATGGATGAAAACATATGATGTGAAAGAAAGCAGTCACAAAAGCCACATACTGTGTGATTCCATTTAAATGAAGTGTCCAAGATGGGCAAATCCATAGAGGCAGAATAGATGGGCCGTTGCCAAGGGCTGGGGTAAAGGAAGCTGGGAGTAAATAGGAAAGAGACACTAATGTGACAGGGTTTCTATTTGAGGAGATATGCTCAATTATGGTGATGACTATACAACTCTGTGAATACAATAAAAACCAGTGAATTGTATCCTTTCAACAAATTACATGTGTGAATTATGTCTCAGTATCACTTAAAAAACATGAATAAGGAATTTAAGATGTTTGGAATCCCAGAATTTAAAAGGAACAAGAATAAGTCTACAGTATATAAGTCTATGAGGCCAGGGTGGCCATCTAGGCTCCCCAAAGAATTCCCAGCAAAGATGTCTTCTTCCAGCCCCCATGTAGAGTGGATCATTTGCCCACTCAGGCTTCTCAGAGAGGGTCAGAGAAGGAGCATATGGAAATTCCCGCCAGAGGAGACAAGGGAATGTGCTGCGCTCATGGCTGCCTGGGAAAACCCAGGTGAGCACTAAAGGCACCCAGTCTTACTCTTTGCACACCTGCCTCCCAGGTATGCTGTGATTCATAGGACATGCCTCGGTTCCCAAGCTCACATATTTGGGCTTCTCCACGCTCGCTACTCCAGCAAAGGCAGCCTTGTAGGGGAGGTGTCTCTGGGGCCAAATCAGCCCCAGGAAGAATCCAAAGACTAGTTCTGCTTGTATGGAAGGGGGTAACTGTTCCCACCTGGAATGCTTCTACAGCCAGGGCGGGTGAAGGAAGAAAGGATCAGAGAGGGCTCAGAACCCAACTGGAAGAGTAGATGGAGGACAGAAGCCTGTGTAGCAAAGGCCACTTGGTCCAGAGTTAAGCCAGGGAAACACTTGAGCTGTTGCAGTCACCTGTGGGCAAAGAGTCCCTCAAACTTTCCAACAGGGTAAGGAGATACTCCACAGAAGCTGACAGCCGCTAACCAGCCCTTTTCCTTTTTCCTAAAGCTCAAGCTTGTCCTAACCCTACCCCAGGCTAGAAGCCAAGAGAACAACAGGGGTTTGGGACCAACATGCAACTCTGATCTGATCTTCTGGAGTCTTCTCCCTAGACCTAGATCCAAGTCAGGGAAGCTGGGAGAAGAGCTGACTTTCCATCTGCCCCTGGATGAGACCCTCACCTTCATGTCTGGACAAAAGCAGTAGCCTTCCAACTGCCTCCTTTGCTGCCCTGCCTCTCCTGGCCTAGAACATTCTTAGCAACTGGAGAAAATGCTCCTCTGCAACATGTTATTTTGGTCAGCAGGGCCATTCCTAAAGGAGTACAGAGCCTCAGGGCAAACCGTGCTCCACAGCAGTCCTACCAACACCAACATCCTTTATTTTAAGTTATGATTCTTTTTCCTGATTAGAAAAGCAATACACAGCCATTGTAAAATATTTGAAACAAAGTATATATAAAGAATAACATAAAAATTACCTGTTACCACTTTGATCACTGTTTCCCTTTAATCTTTTTCCTATAACTTTGTAACAAAACTGGGATCATATGCTACATAGGTTATTTTTGTTAAATTTGTATCTTTTCAATAATTTTATTTTTTATTGTTTTAATTAATCAATCAATCAATCAATCAATCAATTAATTAATTTTTATCGCTGTGTGGTTGCCTCTCACTCGCACCCCCAACTGGGGACCTGATGTGCAACCTAGTTATGTGCCCTGACTGGGAATCAAACCAGTGACACTTGGTTCGCAGGCTGACGCTCAATCCACTGAGCCACACCGGCCAGGGTCATTTTTATTTATTTTTAGAAAGAGGGGAAAGGAGGGCAAGAGGGAGAGAAACATTAATGTGTGGTTACCTCTCGCATGCTCCCAACTGGGGACCTGGCCCGCAACCCAGGCATGTGCCCTGACTGGGAATCGAACCAGCAACCCTTTGGTTTGGAGGCCAGCACTCCACTGAGTCACACCGGCCAGGGCTAAATATTTTATTTATTCCTTTATTTATTTTAGAAAAAGGGGAAGAGAGAAACATCCATAGATCAGCTGCTTCTCATACACGCCTCATCCAGAAACTGAACCCACAACCCAAGCATGTGCCCTGACCAGGAATTGAACCAGCAACCTTTCACTTTTACAGGATGAAGCCCAACCAACTGAGCGACACCAGTCAGGGTGCTACATATGGTTTTATAAACTTTTTATTTTGTACTTGATGTATTACAAATATTTTCTAATTTAGAATTCATCTTCAACATACTTCATAATGACTATCTGGTATTTCTTTATCTGGACGGTCCATAATTTATGCACTTCTCTGATGTTGGAGCTCAGTTCCTTTTTAATTTTTATCATAAACAACATTTTAATGAACATCCATGTAGATAAATATATGTGCACATAGCTATTATTTCCTTAAGGTAAAAATCCCAAACCATTAGACAAAGGGAATATACATTTTAAAGTTCTGTCATACTCTGTGCCAAGTTGCCTTCTAGAAAACTTACACCATAGCAGAGTGTCTAATTACCGTAGCGATTCCAACAATGTGCGTTATCATTACTTTTAATATCTGTCACATAACCAACATCCTGCTGTTATAAAACTCATTTCTTTGTGTATATGAATGAAATGAATTACGTGCCTGATAGTTGCTTCAAAATAATCTGGATGGTGGGTGGAGGTAGAAAGGAAGCAAAAGTGGTCATGAATTGAAAACTGTGGAAGTTGCAAGATGGGTGTGTGTGGTTCATCACACTATGCTCTCTAATACCACGTAAATTTAAAATTTCCCATGATTAGCGTCAGCCTGCGAGCCAAGTATCGCTGGTTCGATTCCCAGTCAGGGCACGTTACTAGGTTGCATGTCAGGTCCCCAGTTGGGGGCGCGAGTGAGAGGCAACCACACAGTGATGTTTCTCCCCCTCTCCTTCTCCTTTCCCCTCTTTCTAAAAATAAAATAAACAAATAAATAAATTATTTAAAAAAAATTTCCCATGATTAAAAAAAAATGGAAAAAACATATATTTAATTACTAATGGTTTTGACCATTCTTCTACAATTTTTAAAATCTGTCATTTACAGTATATTCCTCATTTGTCCTGTTCCTATGAGGATCTTTTTATATAATTTAGAATAAGCTTTTTATATATTAAAGATAGTCTCAGGTTTATTCACATACTGTAGGCATGTTTTCCTAGTCTGTCATTTAACTTCTTAGTCATAGAGTTTTTTGACCAACAAAAGTGTTGAAATAGGTAGTCAAAGTGTGTTTCAGCTTTTAGCACATATGTCACATGAAATCTCCCTGAAAAGAACATCCAGGATGACCTTGACCAATGAAGCCCAAAGCATAAACATCCTGGCAACAGTGGTCACAAAAGAATAACAAGCACAGGAGAAGAGAGGGTTTCCCTGTGGACACTAATTATTTTCTAAATGTTAATACTAATTGTCTGATCCTTTAAGCCACTTCCTTCCCTTCCTCCCAAAGCTGTCATGCCTGCCAGAGATTTCCCCCACTTGTTGTGCCCAGGAGAAGCTTGATTGGAGGATTCACCTTCTTATTAAGTGATGATATATAATAATATAGCATGATTATATTAATATAATAATGTATTATTATAATATTAATAGCATTATTATAATAGCAACTACTTGTAATACCTGCTCTATATTTTACCTTAAAAACAACCTTAGCAAGGTAGGTGTCACTTACTATCCTTACTTCATGGGTACAAAACTTTAGGATTAGAAAAGTTAAGAGCCCTGGCTGGTGCAGCTCAGTGAATTGAGGGCCGATCTGTGAACCAAAGGGTCACCAGTTTGATTCGCAGTCCGAAGATGCCTGGGTTGCGGGCCAGGTCCCCAGTTGGGGGTGCACAAGAGGCAACCACACATTGATGTTTCTCTCCCTCTCTTTTTCCCTCCCTTCCCCTCTCTCTAAAAAATTAAAACTTAAAAAAAAAAAAAAAAAGTTAAGGCACACCCCCAAGCTGCTAAGGGTCAAATTTAGGATCCCAAATAGGTGAAGCTTACGTGCACAAGCTCTGGGCTACCGTGGCCCTTGGAAACCTCCCAAGTACACACTTCAGTTAGGCCCCCAAGCAATGACCATCACCTCTCATGCCTCTCTTAGGTTCCTTGTTTGGCATTCTGTCTGCTCTCCCTATGAGACTATTACATCCCTCTGCTGCTCCTTTTATTTTTTAAAAAATAATAAATATTTTTTCGAAAGAGAGTGGAAGTGGGAGAGAGAAGGAGAGAGAGAGAAATATCAATTTGTTGTTTCACTTATTCACACATTCATTGGTTGCTTCTTGTGTGTACCTCGACCAGGGATTGAACCCGCAACCTTGGTATATTGGGACGGTGCTCACCGAGCTGCCCGGCCAGGGCTCAGATGCTCCTTTTAGACCCATCTGCCCCCTCCCCTGCCCTTGGCCTTCCTTGGCTGACCTTCCATAGTCCTGGGCCACACCATCAAGTGGACTCCCTAGTTTTATCTTCCTGCCTGAGTCTCCTCCCCTCACTGGTCTCCACGTCCCTCCTCCCTTCTTTTCCCCCTCCTCTGCCTCTGCTCGACCTCAGCTGCACATAATAGCTACTCAGAAGCCTGGTGATGGAGTGACGGCTGAGTGGCGCAGTACTGAGCAGAGTGCTGTAGTGCGGGTGCGGGCCTCAAGGGCCGGGTGTGTGGATGGGAGGGGAATAGCCAGCTCTGCTGCCAAGTAGGAAGCTGTGCTGCAATGACAGATGCCAGGGGAAAACAGTCAGCAGGGGCTGCTTCCTGGCTCGGGAGTCACCGCACACACAGGTGGGGAGTGCAGGCCCCGTCCCCAGCTCTGGGGGCTTCTCACCACCACCCCTGCTGCCTGAGAGGACAGGGCTGCAGTGGGCTCAGCTGCACAAAAGCTGCCCTCCATGCCGGCTGTGCTCCCTCACATGGGGATCCAGCTGGTGACTCATTCTCTCAGCCCCTCAGCTGCACAGTAAACAGGCCCAGCTATGTGACCTTCCCAGAGGGGAAACCAGCAGCTGCAGACGGCCCCTCCCCTGCAGTTCTGGCCACAGAGCAAGGCTACTAGGCAAGAGTCCCCAGAGGCCTAGGTTCCAGGGTGGTGAGGATGAGCTGCCCTCACAAGGAGATGCCCCCTAAGATGTCTATCTAGGGGCCCCAAGACAGCCCTTGGGGTTGCTGGCAGGCAGGGACAGAAGGGCCACTGTGTAGCCACCTGGCACCGATGTTCCAGATTCGTGGTTTCCTGAGCCCACCAGCTGGGGATACACCCTGGCCCTTGGGGAGATGCCATGTACAGCCTGGGTGAAGGCTGGCATTCTGGGCCTCAGGCCCCTTCCAGAGGTGAGCCTTGTCCTTGAGTGGCTGGTGTACACACCCAGAGCTCTGTACAACCTGTACAGGACAGGATCCAGGTACCAGTCTAGACAAGCGGACTCAGCAAAGCCGGGCTATTTCCTAACCCCAAACCACCTGGTAGCTCCAAGCACTTAAAGCCAGGAGCAGGTCCTTGTGGTCACCTTTCTGCTTCACTGCTGAAGGGGTGGGAGAAGGGATTCCATTCCCCTAGCCACCTCATCTGCCTTGTGAGCCAGGTCCCATCCTGCCAGTGCCCCCTGAACTTGTCACATGCTGAAGCAAGTTCACGATGTGGAACCCTCCCATGGGTGAATTCTTCCCAGGCCAATGGTGATCAGCTGACTGCTTTGGGTTCGCAAGGCATGGAACAGAAACAGAGAGGCAGAACAGGTTCCAGGCTCTGGGTGAGTCCTGGCCACGTGACACCTGGGCTCCTGGAGAGCTGACCAGGTGCTGTGGGGACCCTTGCCTGGCTGAAGAAACAGGTCAGCTGAGCAGGAATGTTACCCACCCCCCACGGGGTCATCTGCTTCACTGCTGCACCTGAATAGTTCCCTCCCCTTCCCTCTGCTTTTGGTAGAGGGATATTTATTCTGTTCAATTCAAACTTAGATCCCAACTCCCATGGATCATTTCTTCCTCAGGTTCAAAGTCAGACTTCAATGAATCAAACAGGAAAAGCCCACAGAAAAAATTTTTCATCAAGGAGCCTGGCAACCTTTTGTAATCACTTTTCTGTGAGGGTTTCAGCTCAGAACTCCCTGTCCTGCCCACACTGACAGGGGTCAGAGTAATGAAGTGGAAAAGACGTGTCCACAATGTTGGCTGCATCTGCTCCCATCTCTAAGCAACCCAGGCCTGGATTGTGGGGTGGTGGCCCAAAGACGCCGCCTCAGCTGCCAGCTGGTATCTGTGCTCTAGCCAATGGAGCGAGTTAAGGGGTTGTACAAATGTGAGGCATTGAGCAAACAACCAAAGTGTGCTGTCCAGGTGTCCAGGGGGAGGCTGAGGCTTGGCCCCTCGGGGAGGGCTCTGCATCTGGGGAATGGCCAGACACCGTCCCCTGTTGCAAGGACCTGAGAGAGCCAGTTCTGGCCATCAGGCAGCCCACATGGTATGGAATTCCCCTTGCGCCTCTGAGCCTCCCCCCTAGAGGGAAGGATCACCAATCACTAGACCTCTTGGGGTCTGTAAGGGAGGCCTATCTGCCATCTCATCCTGGCCTGTGGGGAAAAGGCATTTTGCCAATTTGGGGCCCCCTCTCTACCAATGGAGGTAACGGCTTATAGTGTCTGCACATCTTTATTTATACCACAGCTCAAGTAACACAAAACCCTTTGGGACTCAGAAAGTCCCCAAATTAAGGTTTCCATGACATCACATCTCCCCCCACTCCCAGGTTATCATGGACCATTTATTCACGGCCCCAAAGCGGTTGTAGGAGATTTGATTTAAATGCTCCTAAAGGCAACCCTGAAGATTCCTTTGTCCCCCCGAATCTGAATATGGACAGGAGACACAAACAGAAAGTGCCATTGTGCTGCTAGCTCGGCATCTCTGGGAGCTGCTCCTGACAGTTCTGCTTTTTAAAGTCCAGGGCCGTGACGGGCCGGGCTGGGATTCAGCTCTGCTCAGCAGAAGCTGCGGCCAGCCCCAGAGCATTGCCCAAGAGCTCCAGCCCCGTCCTCTCTGCCCTGCTTCTCATTCCCCTCTCAGGGCCTGTTCTGGAGAGGAGCCGCCATGGGAGCCCCTGTCTGAGGCCTCAGGTGACAGGAAAATGACCACGGAGAAGCCTAGACCAGGGGCAGTGCAAGAGCGGGAAAGAGATAAGAGATGACGTAAAACGTGCTTAGAGAAAAGTGCTCAGGGAACTGGTCTGTGTAACTAGAAGGGGGGGTGAGCAGGATGTGGGGGTGAGATGGGTGGCAGCCCCTGCCTTCCCATGGGGCACAGTGATTGAGCAGCTCCTTGGTGCCTCTAGACCAAAAGTTGTCAGACTTTTTCTATAAAAGGCCAGAGAGTAAATATTTTAGGTTTCGTAGGCCATATGGTCTCTACAACTACTTCGTTCTGCCACTACAGCACAAAAGAAACAAGTGGGAGTGGCTATGCACCAATAAAAGTCTGCTTACACCACCAACTCCCCTGCTATGGTCTGGATTTGGCCTGGGGATAGCAGTTTGCTGACCTCTGCTCTGGACCCAAGAATACGGACCTTAGAGGACAAGCCACCAGCCTCCCTTAAGTGTTTGCTAACCAAACACTTTAAGTGCCCATCAGTTTTCTTGCCTGGTCTATGTAGCCTTTCACCTCCCAGGGGGAGAGTGAGGCGCTAACAGGAACGCTTGGCCGCAGAGCTTTGAGCCTTCACACAGACCTATTAGTGGTTGTAGAAAGCAATGGACCCTTCCCCAGAAACAGGAACCCAGAGAGCACACTCTCAATCTGTTTGCATATAATTTCAAGGGCGAGCAGAGCTCTCCTAAGGCTTATTCACAGACCACATAGAAGCCTAAACACCCTAGATCTCTTGCTCACTCAGAAAGAGCGCTAATTTCTTTGTATATGAATGATAAACCTGCAGAAAAATAGACAAATGACACAGAGAAGCAATTCACAGAATACAAATGGCCACAAAAAAAGAGGTGAAAATATGCTCCATTTCACTAACAAATAAAGAAAAAAAAAATTAAATCATGGTATATCATCCTGTCTGTCCTGGCTCAGTGGGTTGAGCATCATTCCACCAAGCAAAAGGTGGCCAGTTCTATTCCCAGTCAGGGCATGCACCTGGGTTGTGGGCTGGTCCCCAGTCGGGGTACATGCAAGAGGCAGCAGATTGATGTTTCTCTCACAAGGTTGTGTTTTTCTCCCTCTCTTTCTTCCTCCCTTCCCCTCTCTAAAAAATAAATGCATAAAATCTTTTTAAAAATTTAAAAATCATGGTATATACCATTTTTCACCATATCTTGATTGGCTAATGATTAAAAGATTAAGGATAGCGTACTGGAAGGGTGTGGAGAAAAAGGCACTCTCACACATGTTGGTAGGATAGTATCAGTGTACAGTACAATTTTTGGAAAGACTATTTGACAATTTACACTAAAATTTAAAACATGCTGATCCTGTGGCCCAGCAATCTCACTTCCTATACTTATTTCACAGAAATATATGTACAAGAAAGTTCACTTCAGCAGCAGCATAAATCAGAAAAATTGGAAACTAACCCAAGCGTCCATTAGTAGGAAGCTGGTTAAATAAATTATGGTATATCTATATTACAGAATCACATGGAACTCTTTAATAATGAGATAGATCTCTAGAGGTCAAAATAAAAAGGTAGATTTCTAAGCACTCCCAGGAAAAGATGTAAAAGATACGTTAAATGAAAATGGCAAGTTGTAACAATATTCCTTTAAAAAAAATAACACTGGTATATGCAGATTTTTTTTAAATACTGAAGAGATACAGTAGTCCCTCTCTATATCGCGGTTCTCTTATCGTGGTCTCACTGTATCGCAGGATTTTTTAAAATATTATATTTAATTATTTATTACGGATTTTTCGCTCTATTGTGGGATATACGTTTGTTGTTAAAGTTACGTAGGTTTAAGAACATAAGTAGTGTTTATAAAAGTGTGGAAAAGGTTAATAAGGGAGTGGGAAAGGTTAATAAGGGACTGGGAACCATTTATAAGTGTGTGGGAAGGGTTTATAAAGCCTTAAAATATATATAAATACTAAAATAAATGTAAGGTTCCTACTTTGCGGATTTTCACCTATCACGCGGGGGTCTAGAATGTAATACCCACAATAAGTGAGGAAATACTGTACATTCTAAACTGATAAAGGTAGGCTTATAGAATTTTACAGTCTATATATTTCTAAAACATTAACTTTTAAAAATAAAAACATTTTTGTTTAATAATTAAAAATAAAAATAAAAATATTTATGGGCTTAATAGTCTCCCCTAAAGAACTCTTAGACAACTACAAGTTCTTTTTTTTTTCTAAGATTTTATTTATTTATTTTTAGAGAGGGGGGAAGGGAGGGAGAAAGAGAGGGAGAGAAGCATCAGTGTGTGGTTGCCTCTCGAGTGGCCCCAACCGGGGACCCGGCCTGCAGCCCAGGCATGTGCCCTGACTGGGAATCGAACCGCAATCCTTTGGTTCTCAGGCTGACACTCAATCCACTGAGCCACACCAGCCAGGGCTACAAGTTCATTTTAAAGGCTTTCTTAGAGAAGATTCATGGTATGGTGATTTCTATCCATTTGTCTTACACTTTATCACAATAAAGCATCTTTCTGTGCCTCAGAGCATAAACTCCTCAAATTCCAGGATCACCTGTTTCTCTCACCCCAAAACTCAAAACTGCCATGACATAGGCATAGAGGAACTAAAATAATGGCATGATGCCAGGTTTTTAATTTTCATTTTGATGAATGAGTTGGTCATTTTCATGCTGTCAAAGAACAAACAGAACCATGACTCCTGTTACATAGTTGACACAACTTGGTGGAATTTGTGTACTTTTGGCAGTTCTAACAATTTCCTACAGTTTCAACATTTATTTACCTCTGGGTATTTGAGTTGGGGAGAGAATATATTTGTTTTCTTTAATCTACCTGCTTAAAAAAATAAAATAAAATAAAATAAATGCACAGAAGAGTACAAACCCAACCTCTCTCACACGGGAGCAAGGCAACCAGAGCCCCCAGATCTCTGTGTTACCCACTGCCCAAACGCACAGCAGACATGGTCCTGTGTAATGCCTTTGTCACCTAACACAGACACCACTGAACTTTCCATTTCCAAGGACCCAGACCCAGATCGCTGATCCTTCCCACCAGGGTAAAGTTAAGAAGGCCGAGCATAGGAAGGGTGAACAGGGGAGACGCTGGGCCTGACCTGGCCTCAGGCTCGGGCTCACAGCCTGAGGGCCAGGGTTCACGGCCATGTCAACACCTCTTCAAGCTCCTTACAAGGAGACCAGCGGTCCCAGGGCTCCCACAAAACGAAATAAGGGCCCCTCAACAGCCTGAATCCTGACTCCTTAGTGGAAAGAGAAATCAGAAGAGTACCTTGCAAATAGTGGTGGTAGGTACTGTGTCATAAAAACTTTCTCATGGGGAAACTGAGGCAGGCCAGACTTTCCTGTTGGACAGGAATCTCTTTGAAGAGCCTATTATTCTCACTTCTTTCCCAATGGCCACCTTGCCCCACCTTGCAGAGAGCTTCCTTCTTCCTCCCAGGCAGGACTCGCCTGGCTTTCTCTCCTTCCACGTGTACTTTCCTGCAGTCTCTCTCACCTCAAAGGGGAGCATATTCTGTGACATTCTGGCACTACTGATAGGGGGTGCTCAGCATCCTGAGAAAACACTTCCTTCCCTCGAGGGTCCTTCTGTGTCCTGGCATCCCGCAAACCAAGAAGAGGCAGCCTATGTGCTCCCCTGAGTTTCACATTCAGTTCTGGACAAGGGCAATGGTTAGGGGCAGCGAGATTTGGAGGGAGGTTTGTTTTTAGGTTGCACTGTTAGCCAGAGCTGTCACAGAAAATAAGAGAAAAGCAAGTGGGTGGTAGCTTTCATTTCCCTGCACACATGGCTAGCAAGCTGGCCTCCTAAGCACCTAAGCCAAGGTCAGCAGGTGATGCGTCCATTTGGAGAACTGCGCTCTGCTGTGCCTGCAGGACCTCCCTCTCCAGCTGCGGGGGCCGTGGCTGGCTTTGCTGTCCAGCCACCTTACCACCTACAGTCCTCTAGTGCTTGGGATGTCCAGGCATATGCAGGTGAATGGAAGGCAAAGAAACCGAAGCCAAGAAAAGCTGCCTCAAACTCATAAGGAAGGAGATGGCTGAACTGAGAACTTCTTCAAGAAAGCAATACTTACTGTCAGTGAGGTGAAAGTCATGCACATCCCACCAAAGCCATTCAGAGACAGGGAGATGAAGATGAGCACAGAGAGCGCTGTAAGAAACAGAAGGCACGTGAGTGGGGGACCATCAGCTGAGCTTTGGGGAGGCCAGGGCTTGAGCTCTAACAAAAGGTGCCTCCCTATCCTCTGTTGTCCACTAACCTGGGCAGCAAGGGAGAGGCCAAAGAAGCTGCTTCACTGAAACCAAAAATACTGGTATTGCCAAATCAATAAATGGTAAAACTCAAGTTGTATTTTGGTGTTTGTTCTAAAAGTCCTTGAAACAACAGTTCCATCTGTACAGAGTTGGTGACCAGGTAGCTTCTAAGCCAGTGGTTCTCAACCTGTGGGTCGCGACCCCTTTGGGGGTCAAACGACCCTTTCACAGGGGTCACCTAAGACCATCGGAAAACACATATATAATTACATATTGTTTTTGTGATTAATCACTATGCTTTAATTATGTTCAATTTGTAACAATGAAAATACATCCTGCATATCAGATATTTACATTACGATTCATAACAGTAGCAAAATTACAGTTATGAAGTAGCAATGAAAATAATTTTATAGTTGGGAAATTTTATGAGGAACTGTATTAAAGGGTCGCGGCATTAGGAAGGTTGAGAACCACTGTTCTAAGCTATCTTTAAAGTACTGGCCTGATACCCTGGCTGGTATGGCTCAGGGGACTGAGTGAAAGCCTGCGAACCAAAGGGTTACTGGTTTGATTCCCAGTCAGGGCACATGCCTTAGTTGTGGGCCAGGTGCCTAGTTGGGGGTGTGTGAGAGGCAATCACACATTGATGTGTCTCTCCCTCTCTTTCTCCCTCCCTCTCCTTCTCTCTAAAAATAAATAAGTAAATAAAATCTTTAAAAATAAATAAATAAATAAAGTACTGGTCTGAGCTGCCTCACGGGGACACAGCTGACGTTTTGGCAGACACCCCTGCAGCTGGCCTGGTTCTTTGAACTTGTCTCTCAGATTGGATCAACGAGGCCATCTCAGACTGGCCTGGTTTGGCGATGACATGGGAGTTTCATACACCCTGGGAGCTTACCTCAGCCATCTGTCTGGGGTGACTGTTCTTTTGCTCAGCCACCCATTTGAGATAAGTAAGTGGGTAAAGATCTAATAAGCATTGCCTCTGACTTGAGCAGTGAGCACCAGGCCTGGCTCAGCGTCCTAGAACAGATGGGCCTGTGAGCCCCTCTGGGCACTCTCCCCAATCCCTGCCAAAAGGGTGGGGGGAAAGCGTACTCACAGTCTGGGTTACTTGCTCCATATGCAATCAGCAAGCAGGAGACAGCAAAGCAGGCACTAAAAACAAGCAGAAATAATATATTATTTCTTATTATTGCTATTGCTAATATATTATTTTGGAGTATTTACTATGTTTTAGATACTTCTGAAAATTTTATATATATTTTATTTAACAATTCTAAGGAGTATAATTGGCACCATTTCATTGATGGGGTAGGGGTGGGGGGGAGAACTGATTTCTCTGAAGTCTCTATTAGTTAAGGGCCTAAGCAGGAATTCAAGACTGGCAGCCACATCTAGTCATAACCACACTGCACTGCCCACCACCCCCATCCTGACTGGATGTGCCTGGGCTCTGAAGCAAGAGAGGGCATAATCCATTCTCCAGCTTCCTATGCTTGTTCAGCCAGGGGTGGACAGAACCCACTGGACATGGCTGAGATGAGTTGCAGCTCATGAATGTCCTCCACTGGGCTCCGGACCAGGGCCTCTGGAGTTCCAAAAGGTGAATGAAACTGTTCTACCACCCATTCCATTCCCGGTCACAGGTCTTGCTCATTGCAGACCACTGCCCTGTGAGATGATCCTTCCCCTTGGGATAGGCTTGGGGAGGCCATGACCTGAGAGGCAAGTTGCTGGTGGACTGACCCTGAGTCTGGCACAATGAAAATTTATAGACCAGGGACACACACCATAGAGGATGCACATAATGATCCACACAGGTGCCGGTGGTAGGAAGGGAGGGAGAAAGAGAGGAAGAGACACATCAATGTGTGGTTGCCTCTTGCACACCTGAACTGGGAATTGAACTGGCGACCCTTTGGTTTGCAGGCTGGCACTCAAGCCACTGAGTCACACCAGCCAGGGCCTATTTTATAATTTTTAGTCTCAGCCATTTTCATTTACATTTTGATATATGTATGACAAAGCGCATAAAAAATTAAGAATGGCATATGTATATGTAATTGATAATTCCACGTGTTTATATTAGAAGTATATTTTCAAAACTTTTGCTGATAGAGGTAGAAGGTCAAAAAGACTGTGGAAGCAATTGTTCTTAATGACAAACAACTCTATACCCTCCCAGGCAGGCCTGGAGCCCTGTGCCCTTTTTCTGTAATATTGGCACATTACAAGGATCGTAGTACCTACTGATTCAATGGTACATGGGGTAGAAATCCCACCCTGGGTGGGCATTTAGGGAGCTCCAGTGTACCTGATAGCAGGTACCAGGATTCCCTCCAGTAGACAACTCAGCCCAGGGTCCGCCAGCCCACCCCCCAACCCCCACACTGACCTGCCCAGCAGCCTGAGCTTCCTTGGGCCGTACTTGTCCATGACGATGCCCAGGGGCAGGGTGATGGCACTGAGCAGGAAGGAGCCCACGGTGAAGGCCAAGTTTAGCATCTCATCCTGGGCCTTGCAGCTGAGCCAGTCATTCACCCAGGTCACCTCCTCCTCCTGTTCTGGCTCTGCTGTGCCGTTGGTGACATTCTCTGTGTGTGCAAAGGGAGCAAAACCTGATCACAGGGTCATGGCAGGGAGTCTCGAAGATCAGAGGAGCAGGTGCACATTCAAAGTCACCCCACTGGGAATGGCTGTCTCTGGGCCTCCGGAGGGCTCAGGCTACCCCACAGCAGGCTTGGATGTCCATCTGGCCCATGCCTCTTGAAGAAATGATGTAGAGGTTCTTAATATTTGTGGGGGTCATAGATCTTTGGTGAATCCAATAAAGTCAGCCATGCACCAGCTCCCCAGAAAATGCACCAAGTCTTACCCACAGTTTCAGGGGTCTCATGTGTCCCGTGAAGCACCCATGAGCCTCTGGTTGGGATTCCCATTCACAAGTCACCTATACCCTGGAATGGTAGACCTCAGGACCCAGTCTTGGCACAGGGGCCCTAGGTTGGCCAGAGCCTTCTCAGCAGCTCTGCCCATGGAAACAGACTGCAGCCAGTCTATAGGAGGCTGACCCAAGACCACCTGGGAAGGACAAGGTGCTGGTCTCACTGCTATGCCCTGGGGTTCTCCTAGGTCAGTCTGGAAACGAGTGAAGGGCCCGTTATGCTAAGTACAGTGGACTTCTCAAACATGCAGTCCACACACTACCTCCTCCCCTCCCATTTTCATACCATCAACCACCACACAGACTGTAAGCAGAACCCTTTGGGAAGGTTTTTGTAACAGCCCCAGCTGATTTGCTTTCACTTGTTGAGGTGCACCTTTCTCCTTTTTCTTGCTGGAGTCACCACATTTGCTGTCCCTGAGGCCACGCCTGTGCTACAATCCTGGCCCTTTATGGCCCTCTCCAAAGTCCACCCAGCACCAAGAAAACAAAATAGAAAGGAAAAAGTGCTGTGGCAGCTGAAGGCAGGAAGGTGGGGGACAGGTTGGGAATGTGGCTGAGGAACTCTCTCCTCTCTGGGACTGCTTGTTAAGAGATGCTGACTAATCCTGCAGAAAGAGGAGCGGCCTCTGATTAGATTTGAGGTAACACCAGGAGAGAAGGAAATACCTCTCTTCAGAGAGCTGTGAGCCTCCAGGCGGGGGCCCTCTGGCGCCAGGGCTGTAAAGCTGAGGTCTACAAAGGCCTCTCAGCGCTGAGCCAAGGTCAGAAAAAGATGCACTTGGGATGAATCATGCCATATGCCAACCTCCTGGGCGCAAGCTGATTGAGGGCAAGGTGCTGGTTCCAATATTGGTTCCTCCACTTCCTACTTGTATGACCTTGGAGAAATGACTTAATCTTGCCCTTTCTCAGTTTTTTGTCTGTAAAATGAGCATAATCTAACAATTAGTATCTACTGCCTAGAGTTTGAGGGAAGAAAATCCAGATAACATTCTAGAGCTCACACAAGCACAGAAAGTGCTCAATAAATAATATCTGAAAGTTATTATAATTACTACTATTATTGGTGGGTCTGATGGGAGTCATGCTGCAATCGACACAGTACTTTGGGGCAGAGTCCCACAACTGTGGATGTGGTGGCACGAGTTTGTGTCTAGTCTCTCACTGGGTGGGGCCCTGGAGGGGCAGAGACTCTATTCTAGTCACCTGTGTCCACAACACCTTACTCAGGCCCTGGTGGAAAGCAGTTGTTTACTGAATTAATGAAAACAATGGAATCAATCACAGTGGCCAAAAGGATCAAGAGAGAAGAAAGGAAATAGGACTTACAGAAACAAACTGAAGATAGAGGGGATTTAAGGAGATTACAGCCACGTTATTAACCTCCTGAAGCCACAGGCACAAAACCTAACAAGTCAGATTCCCACCCCACCCAGCCCCGTACTTTCTCTCTTTTCGGAAAGAGCCCCGCCACACTGGCAGCCAAAACACATGCGAAACAGGGTCATCTGAGCCCGTGAGGATCCACCTCGGAACTGTCACAGTGACTTAGCTGGAGGGCCCGCTTCACAGGTCAGCACTGGCTTCAGGTGACAGATCTGCCAGCAGCAACAGGAACTGGTTGTGAAGTGGGAGCACAGCCATTTCCAGGTTGGTGTGCAGATGCGAGCAAACCAGCACAGGTGTGACAGAGTGGATGGGTGGAGAGGGTGCCCCAGGGCCCAGGGTCGCTGGCTGGTGAGACCTGCCGGTGGCCATGAGTATTGCACTAGATGCTGCAGGGTCTGCTGCTGTGAGCAGGGAGCCCCAGCTGGACGGGACAGCAAGAAGCAAGGCAGCATGTCTGAGTGAGGCACCAGGACACCCTCCCACAGGCTTCCCAGAGAGGAACCAAAAGGGACCCTTAAATCCATGACTGTCCTTACCAAGACAGAAACAATAAAAAATCCCAAGGCAACATACACAAGGCAGTCTCCCTAATTTACTGTAAGTGGGAACAGAGTATAAACATCTGAATTGTTTAGAGACCTGACCACCTGTTACTAGACAGGGGGCTCATGACGGGACAGGTCAGAGTGGAGCACTACACACAGAAGCAGGGACCTTACTTTGGGCTACCCGCCTTCTCTTCTTAAACAAATCCCTGCCAGAGGAACCCCGGCCCTCCTGCCTTCAGGCAGTGATATCCAGCCACAGCGGAGGGGGTGGGGTGTCTGAGTGGCCCCTTGTCTGCCTGTGGAGCAATGAGTGTCCTCCACCACAGAGGAAACTAAACCGTCAGTGAGCCCAGAAGCTTTGTTGGCAGTAAAAGTGCCCAGATGAATAAACAGAGATCCGCAGATGCCCAAACAAAGTCACACCCAGGCCACTCCTCTCCCTCTACTCCCACCTGAGCCACTGTGGGCTAGGAGACATAAACAGATAAGCACTCAGGAAGTGTCAAACCCCCGGGCGCCCCTCTTGCCCCGAGCCCTGCCCCCGACCCAGCCTGCTCTGCACCTCACCTGTACCTGTTCAGTAAACAGATGCCTCCGAAGTGGGTGGCCAGAGCGGCCCGACCCAGCCCAGCTGGGAAAGGTGAACCAAGAAGACAGGCCAGGGATTGGTGTGGCCAGAGTGTGCTGAGAACCGGCATTAACACTGCTTAGGAGGAAACCCAGGGAAAGGGAAGAGAGAACAATGCCTGCACTGTTCAGCCTCACTCACATACAAAATCTTACAGAGAAAGCAGTGGAGAAAAGAGGGTACTGCAACCCCACTCAGGCTCCCTTGCTGTCTCTGGGCCAAAGAGAGGCCTCCACCCATCCCAGAGAAATAAAGGGAGTGGGGGCCTCCAGAACAGCTGGCCAGATGATGCTTGAGGCAGCTAAGAGCACTGGGCTGGAGGCCCCTCTAAATTCCTGAGCAGCCCCCTTCTGACCGGCTGCTTACTGAGAGCCCCCTCCCTAGGGGCAGACCCCTGGACCACCCCGCTGATGGTCCCTGCCCCAGGATGCTTGTCTTTCTCTCAAATCCTTAGTCTATCCGGCAACAGGAAGCAGCACCTCCGCGCAGCAGGGGGGATGTAGGCGAGAGGTCAGCCTCAGACACAGAGCAAACATGAGACAGGACAGTCAAGAGTGCCCTGCTGGGTAGGCCTGGGCCTAGCCCCTTAGCTGTGGTCACCTAGTGAGAATGGGGTTGCCCCCAAGATCCTCCCACGAGGTCCCTGAAAGCCAACCCAAGCTGGATAGGACCTCAATAGGACACGCAGAAGCCAGGTGGGGTGCGCAGCGGATGTGGGGGAGAAAAATTGGGTCATGAAATGAAGAGGAGGAAGGCAGGGTTGGTGGGGAGGGCGGAGAGTGCCAGCTCCTCTCTGTGACACATCCTGAGGCTATAGGCACCAGCCTTTAGATCTCCTTACCTATTGCTACAATTTTTTTTTTAAATCCAAAGTACACTGGGGGAGAGGGGCGGTAGTGGAAACGGTCATATTCACAGCATTAAAAGTGAAAGGGTGAGTTTTCAAAAGCCATCTGGCCCTTGAGTGTAGGAGACCAGAAAAAGAGAGGGTTTCAGAAGGGAGTGGCATGAAATATTCAAAGTAATGAAAAGCAAGGGCCTCCAACCAAGACTACTTTACCCAGCGAGGCTATTATTTAAAATTAAAGGAGAAATAAACAGTTTCCCAGATCAAAAAGAAAACACAAAAATCCTGAAGGAGTACCACCAAACCAATATTATAGAAAATGTTCAAGGATCTTCTTTAAGAAAATTAAAAATTAATTAAAAAAAAAACAGACAAACATAGTTAAAAGAATAAAATGGCAATAAATAAATATCTATCAGTAATCACTTTAAATGTAAATGGTTTAAGCGCTCCAATCAAAGCACATAGGGTAGCTGAATGGATAAGAAAACAGACCCACATATATGCTGTTCACAAGAGACCCATCTCAGAATGAAAGATACACACAGACTAAAAGTAAAGGGATGAAAAAGACACTTCATGCAAATGGAAATTTAAAAAAAGCTGGGATAGCAATACTTATATCTGACAAAATAGACTTTAAATCAGTAAGAGAAAAAAAAGAACACTACATTATGATAAAGAGAACAATCCAACAAGAAAATAAAACCTTAGTAAACGCTTATGTACTCAACATAGGAGCACCTAAATATATAAAGCAAAACTTGATGGACATAAAGGTAGAGATCAGCAATAATATAGCCGTAGCAGGGTATTTTAACATCCCACTTACATTAATGAATATATCTTCCAGACAGAAAATCAACATGGAAACAGTAGCCTTAAATGACACACTAGATCAGATGGATTTAATTGGTATCTTCAGAGCATTTCACTCAAAAGCAGCAGAATATACATTCTTTTCAAGCAGACATGTAACATTTTCTAGGACAGACCACATGTTAGGACACAAAACAAGTCTCAATAAATTTAAGAAGATTGAAATTATATCAACCATCTTCTCTAGATCACAATGGTATGAAGCCAGAAATCAGTCACAAGAAAAAAACTGAAAATCACACAAAGACATGGAGGCTAAATAACATGTTACTAAACAGTGAAGGGTGAACAAGGAGATTAAGGAAGAAATCAAAAGATACTTTGAAACAAATGAAAATGAGACCATACCAACCCCAAATCCATAGGACAAAGCAAAAGCAGTCCTAAGAGGGAAACTCATAGCATTACAGGCCTATCTCAAGAAACAAAAATCTCAAACAATCTATATTTACTCTTAAAGGAGCTGAAGAAAGAACAACAAAGCCCAAAATGAGTAGAAGAAAGGAAATAACAAAGATCAGAGCAGAAATAAATGAAATAGTGTCTAGTCCTGGCTGGTATGGCTCAATGGATTGAGTGTTGACTGACAGGTCGCCAGTTCGATTCCCATGCCTGGGTTGCCAGGTCCCCAGTTGGGGGTGAGCAAGAGGGAATGGATCAACGTATCTCCTGCACATTGATGTTTCTCTCCCTCTCTTTCTCTAAAAGTAAATAAATAAAATCTTTGAAAACATGAAAAATCAAGCCTTGTTTTATAAAAAATAATAAACAAGAGTATAAAAAACACAATACAAAATTTCAATGACACAAAGAGTTGGTTCTTTGAAAAGATAAACAAGATCGACAAACCTTTATCCAGACTCATCAAGAAAAAAGAAAGAGGACCCAAATAAATAAAACTAGAAATGAAAGAGAAGAAATAACGACTGACTCCACAGAACTATAAAGGATTGTAAGAAAATATTACAAACAACTATATTCCAACAAATTGGACCATGTGGAGGAAATGGATAAATTTCTAGAAAGATA
This sequence comes from Furipterus horrens, assembly GCF_987537825.1. Taxonomy (NCBI): domain Eukaryota; kingdom Metazoa; phylum Chordata; class Mammalia; order Chiroptera; family Furipteridae; genus Furipterus; species Furipterus horrens. The sequence continues at coordinate 59,229,275 of NW_028327181.1, read as the reverse complement.
TAATTGTCCAAAACTAAATCAGGAAGAATCATAAATCTGACTACAATTAATGAAATTAAAGTATTAATCAAAAAACTCCCAACAAACAAAAGCCCTGGACCAGATGGCTTCACAGGTGAATTTTACACCAAACATTCAAAGAGTTAATACATATCCTTCTCAAATTATTCCAAAAAATTCAAAAGTAGGGAACACTCCCAACTTCATTTTACAAAGCTAGCATTTTCTCCTAATTCCAAAACTAGGCAAAGACACCACAAAGAAACAAAATTATAGGCCAATATCCCTGATGAACACAAGATGCTAAAATCCTCAACAAAATATCAGCAAACCAGATCCAGCAACATCCTTGAAAAGACCATATACTATAATCAAGTAGGATTTATTCTAGGAATGCAAGGCTGGTACTATATTTGCAAATGAATAAACATGACAGACCATATAAACAAAATGAAAGATTAAAAAAAAAAAACATGATCATATAAATAGATGCAGAAAAAGCATTTGGTAAAATCCAGGACCCATTTATGATAAAAACTCTCAACAAAGTGGGAATAGAGGAAACATACCTCAACATAATAAAGCCCATATATGACAAATCCACAGCCAACATCATACTCAAAAGGCAAAAATTAAAAGTGTTTCCCTTAAGGTCAGGAACAGGACAGGGATGTCTGCTTTCAACACTCTTATTCAACATAGTACTGTAAGTCCTAGCAACAGCAATCAGACAAGAAGAAGAAGTAAAAGGAATCCAGGTTGAAAAGGAAAAAGTAACTGTCATTATTTGTAGATCATATGATACTGCATATACAGAATCTTAACAATTCCACCAAAAAGTTACTTGAACTGATGAGTTTAGTAAAATAACAGGATACAAAATAGATACTCAGAAATCAGTTTTGTTTTTATATATCAATATAAAACACCACAAAGGGAAACTAAGAAAACATCCCATTTACAATTGCACCAAAAAAATAAGTAGAAACAAGGAGAAGGGACTAGACAAAGAACATGTATGAATTACGCATGGACATGGACAACAATGTGGGAATTGATTATGGGGGGGATGGGCGGAGGAGGGCAAAAGGGGAAAATTGGACCAACTATAATAGAATAACAATAAAAAATGATTAGAAAATAAATAAATAAATAGTACTTGAGAGGGGGCATAAATAAATAAACAAGTAAAATACCTAGAAATGAATCTAATCAAGGATGTAAATGACATGTACTCAGAAAATTATGACACTCAAGAAAGAAATTGAAGAAGATACAAATACGCAGAAACATATACTGTGTTCATGAATAGGAAGAATTAACATCATTAAAATGTCCATACTACCCAAAGCAATCTACAGATTTAATGCAATTCCTATCTAAATACCGATGGCATAATTCACAGAACTAGAACAAATATTCCAAAAATTTATATGGAAGCACAAAAGACCCTGAATAGCCATAGCAATCTTGAGGAAGCAAAGTTGGAGGAATCACACTACCTATCAAACTATACTACAATCCCATAGTAATCAAAACAGCATGTTACTAGCATAAAAAAAAGACATATAGATCAATGGAACAGAATAGAGTCCAGAAATAAACCCACGCCTTTATGGGCGATTTTTATTTGACAAAAGAGTCAAGAAGATACAATGAGGTCAAGACAGTCTATTCAATAAATGGCATTGGGAAAATTGAAGAGATATGTGCAAAAATATATAATTAGATAAACTTCTTCCATCATATACAAAAATAAACTCAAAATAGATTAAAGACTTAAATATAAGACTAGAAACCATAAAAACTCTAGAAATAAACACAGGCAGTAAAATCTCAGGCATTTCTCATAGCATTATTTTTTCTGATATATCTTCTCAGGCAAGGAAAACAAATGGGACTACATCAAACTAATAGTTTTTGCACAGCAAAGGAAACCATCAACAAAATGAAAAGACAACCCACTGAACGGGAGAACATATTTGCCAATGATATATCTGATAAGGGGTTAATATCCAAAATTCATAAAGAACATAAACAACTCAACACCAAAACAACAAACAATCCAATAAAAAATGAGCAAAGGACATGAATAAACACATCTCCAAAGAGGACATACAGATAGATGGCCAATAGACATATGAAAAGATGCTCAACGTCATTAATCATCAGAGAAATGCAAATTAAACCACAATGAAATATCACCTCACACCTGTCAGAATGGCTATCATTGATAGATCAAAAAAACAACAAGTGTTAGAGAGAATGTGGAGAAATGGGAACCCTCTGGAGATGCAGATTGGTACAGCCACTGTGGAAAGCAGTATGGAGTGACCTCAAAAAATTAAAAACGGAATTGCCTTATCCCAGCAATTCCACTTCTAGGAATATACCCGAAGAAACCTGAAACACTAATTGACAGAATATATGCACCATTATGTTCACTGCAGTGTTATTTACAATAGCCAAGATGTGAAAACAGCCCAAAGTGTCCATCAGTAGATAAGTGGATAAAAAAAGCTGTAGTATATTTACACAGTAGAATACTATTTGGTTGTAAAAAAGAGGGGAATCTTACCTTTTGCAACAGCATGTAAGCACCTGGAGATTATTATGCAAAATGAAATAAGCCAGTCAGAGAAAGAGAAATACCATGTGATTTCACTTATATGTGAAATCGAATGAACAAAATAAACAAACAAAATAGACACAGATACAGAGAACAGACTGACAGCTGTCATAGGGAGGGGGTTGGGAGGTGGATGAAAAAAAATTTTTTTTCATAGATGCAGACAACAGTATGGTGATGACTAGAGGGAAAGGGAGGTGGGGGAGGTAGAAGAGGGTAAAAGAGGGACACGTTTAAAAAAAAGATCAAAACTATGAACAGTAAAGTGACAAAAAACTCATAACTATGAACAAATGAATCTAAAAAACAAAACACGAACAAAGTAAGCAAACAACTAGAATAGTAACAGAACCATAGATATGGAGACCATATGGAGGGTTGTCAGTGGGCAGGGGGGAGGGGGAGAATGGGGGAAAAGGTACAGGGATCAAAGGAGGGATAAATGCTGATGGAAAGAGACTTGACTTGGGGTGGTGAACACACAATATAATATACAGATGACGTATTCTAGAATTGCACATCTGGACTTCTGGCCAAGATGGAGGTGTAGGTAGACATGCTTTGTCTCCTCCCATAACCATAAGAAGGGTTACATCTACCTCAAAACAAAAAACAGCTGAACTATCAGAAAACCAAACTGCATGGAAGTCCAACAAACAAAGATATAAAGAAGCAATCCTCATCCAGACAGGTAGGAGGAGCGGAGCCGGGGCGGAGAGGATGTGGTGTGGTGGCTGTGACAGCAGCGGTGGCTGTGGCGAACCATTGGAAAAAGCAGTCACAAATTATAAAAGCCGGGAGGGACATGTGAGGAGCACTCCCAGTCCCAGGTCAGATCCTGCAGTCCACAGTTCTAACGCCGGGAAAATAAAGCTGCATTGCTTCTGACCATGAAAACCAGTGGGGGTTGGGGTGGCGGAAGAAACTGCCCATCTCTCACGGGAGTCTGTTTAGAGGTAGCCCATCCTAGAACATCCGCAAACCCATCCACTCTGGAAACCACCACCAGGGCAACAGCTAGAGGGGCACCAGTCACATTCAGGAAGCGGGTGAGGTGACAAGAAAATGAGCCAGTTCTGAGCAAGTGGCATTGTCCCCTCTCTGATCCCTCCCCCACGTACAGCACCACAAGGTAGTGAAACAGGTGGCCCCACGCTGATGAATACCTAAGGCCCCGCCCCTTACAACGTAACAGCTCTACCTAAGACACAGAGGCAAACACAGGAGCCTGTCAGGTTGAGGACAGAGAGAAGTATGCCCCAAAAGAGGGAGCAGATCAAGGCACCAGTGGGAGAACTAAGCGACGAGGAGACAGCCAACGTAACAGAAACACAATTCAAAACACTGGTGATAACAATGCTCACAGACTTGACAGACATGATTGAGTACAGCAAACACATAAGGGAAGAAAAGAAGGCTAAGCTAAGTGAAATGAAGGAAAATCCACATGAAACCAATGGTGAAGGACAGGAAGCCAGGGTTCAAATCAACAATTTGACACATAAGGAAGAAATAAACAGTCAGCCAGTATAGAATGAAAAAACAAGAATTGAAGAAAACGAGAAGCTTAGGAATCTCTGGGACAAGTTTAAACGTGCTTACATCTGAATCAAAGGGGTACCAGAAGGAGAAGAGGAAGAGCAAGGAATTGAAAACTTATTTGAAAAAACAATGAAAAACTTCCCTATTTTGGTGAAGGAAATAGACATACAAGTTCAGGAAGCACAGAGTCCCAAACAAGCTAGACCCAAAGAGGACCACACCAAGACACATCATAATTAAAATGCCAAAGGTTCAAGATAAAGAGAAAATCTTAAAAACAGTAAGAAAAGAGATTTACCTACAAAAGACCATCAGCTGATTTCTCAAAATAAAGTTTGCAGGCAAGAAGGGACTGGCAAGAAATGTTCAAAGTGATGAAAACCAAAGACCTACAACTACAACCAAGATTACTCTATCCAGCAAAGCTAGCATTTAGAATGGAAGGGCAGATAAAGTACTTCCCAGATAAGGTGAAGCTAAAGGATGTTCATCATCACCAAGCCATTATTATATGAAATGTTAAAGGGACACATTTTAAAAAAAGATCAAAACTATGAACAGTAAAATGGCAAAAAACTCATAACTATGAACAAATGAATCTAAAAAACAAAACACGAATAAAGTAAGCAAAGAACTAGAATAGCAACAGAACCATAGATATGGAGACCATATGGAGGGTTGTCAGTGGGCAGGGGGGAGGGGGAGAATGGGGGAAAAGGTACAGGGATCAAGAAGCATAATTGGTAGGTACAAAATAAACAGGGGGACATTAAGAATAGTATGGGAAATAGAGAAGCCAAAGGACTTATATGAGTGACCCATGGACATGAACTAAGGGAGGGAGGGATTGCTGGAGGGAAGGGAAGTACTGGGCAGAAGGGGGGCAGAAGGGAAAAAATTAGGATAACTGTAATAGCATAATCAATAAAATATACTTAAAAAAAGAATTGTACACCTAAAACCGGTATAATTTTATTAACCAATGTCACCCCAATAAATTCAATAAATAAAAAAATTAGGGGGTGAAGGCTACAAGGAGACTACATGGTAATAGAGAAAAATACAATAAAGATTAAAATTTTAATTATTTAATTAATTAAATGCAGGGTGGGGGGCGGCCTGGGGGTCACAGGAATGTGTCCTGTCCACATCTGCAGCCTCTGCCCAGCCTAGTGGGGACCAGGCCTGGTCCTGCCTCCCTGGGTGATGGCAGTCCCTCTGCCCTCTCAGAACCCCAAAGGCCACTTCCTGCTTTGTTTTAGTGAGGGGCATAGCTCTCCCCAACACCACAGATACAGTGACTGCAGTGATCAGGGGCACAGACCTGGGGCTTGCCTTGATGTTCACGGCTGGGCTGGACTTAACTTCCTCAGGCAGAAGCATGTCTCTCACCTTCATAGCCCCCACCCCACCAAGCGTGTGGCAAGCCTTCAACAATTCATAAGTCTAAAGAGAGGAAACTGGTCACCCCCCTCTGCCTCCTTCACTTCTTCTTGCACTGAGAATAAAATCCAGTCTCCCCAAGTAGCGTCCTCCCCCCTGTAGGTCCAGGCCCCTCCCCACCTCTCAGTCCTTTCTCTTCTCTTCTCCAACATGCAGCCTACCTTGGGTGGGGCTCCTTGCCCCCTTCTCTCCTGACTCACCCCACCTCACCCCCAAACTTCTGCCTAAACATCAGAGGCCCTCCCACCCAAGCTGAATCAGATCCCCACTGCCACTGGCAGTCCAGGCACCCTGCTGTTGGTTGGCATCCTGACCACCACTTGAAATTCTAGAGGTCTGTGTGTGGCAACTCGTTTGATCCTGGCAGACTGCCGATTCCCTGAGGGCCAGGATTGCTCTGCACCCCAGGACAGCACCTCAGAGATGTTTACTTAATGTATAGGTTAAATGAAAGAGGAGACAAAACGTCCATGGGTAGCACCAGCCCCCTGAGCTGACCATGCTGAAATGGGCCACCAGAGGACAGAGAAAATAAAGAGATCAGGTGTTGGCGGTCACAGTGGTCATCCAGTACCGAAAAAGCCCCACTCCTCCTGGGCTAGGAACCCAACCGGTCTCCTGTTCATACCAGGGGGCCTGGACTGGGGAGGCAAAGCCTAAATGCCCAGCCCTGGCCCCTGTCACCAATCCCAGAGGTGGGTTTAACGGCGGGCGCACTGGGCACGAGCCCTGGGCCCGGACTTCTGAAGGGCCCCGCAAAACCCCAACTTTACATTTTTTTCTAATGACACCAAGTTTGGTTTCCTTACTACACTGCATAAAATATGGTTAACATGTATTTTTATTTTCCATCTCTCTCTTTTTTTTAAGGGGCCCAATATTTTCTTCTGCGCCCGGGCCCTCAACCGACCTTAATCTGCCTCTGATCCTGACTGTCCAGCACAAAGGGCAAAAAGAGCTCAGGGGCAACAGAGAAAGGGGCTTTTTCTTTCCTTCTCCCACCTCACCAAGCGGGAACCTGGCACTGTGTCTGTGGCCAGATTCTGGCTGGAGTTCCAAGAAAAGAGTTCTGAGAACATTTCAACAGGTTCAGGCAAATTTTCTTTAGGGAACAAAACCAAAGAATCAGTTCTAAAAGCAACAAAAAGTAACAAATTTGCATCTCAATCAGCTGTAGGCTAGTCAGCTTTTCACAAGTCTAATTCAATAAATTCAGTCAAAGGCTTAAATGCTCCTCTGTGATTCAGCCATCCACCAAGTTTGAAAATATTTGACCTCAGCAGAAACCTTGACCCTAAATCCTCCAGGCACTCCCAGTCAGGAGAGGCAGGAGGATTCCTGGGCCTGAAAGGCGACAGGCTACTTGGACTCCAAGGAGCCAAGAGCAGAGAGATAAGCAGCAGGCCTGTCCTCTGAGGATGCTGAGTCAGTGGGTTTCCCAGAGTCAAAAAAACCAAAATCAGAGGCAGAAGCAAAGGAATGGGATAATTAGTTGATGTTCAACCCACACCCTGACCCTTCGGCTTCACTTTGAGTTACAGGGGGACCAGTCAAGGCTGAAGGGCTTAAATACCAACTCAGCACTGGGTTGGCACAATCTCTGGGACTCCTCCTACTTAAACAAAGGGAAGTAGCCAAGGTTGAGACAGGAATGAAGCAACCAGCCCCAATGCTGCTGATACCATAGAATAAACTCAACCAGTGGACAGACTTAGGAAGAACCCTAAAATGTAACCTTCCAATACCAAGTGGGTCCAAAATAAATAAATAAATAAATTGAATACAGTAGTCCTGTGTGGACAAGATGCGAAAAGCTTCATCTGGGGGGTGATAACGTTTCTTTCTGTTTTTCAAACTTTCTGTGCAGCCTGAGAGCCCAGGGACGCAAGCAGGAAGGGTCATGATCTAAAAGGGAGGAGAGAGGGAGGGAGAGGAGGAGCTAAATACTCCAACCTGTTCCTTCCAGAAAGTCATTAATCTAACATCTCTTGGGCAGAACAGAAAGCCTGTTTAAGGAACAAGGTCTGAATGACTTTCTCATCTCCCAAGATTTCTTGCTGACATGGAGAAAGGTCTGCCAAGAAACCTCAGGCTATCAGGAAATATTTCTGAGTGGCTAAAGGCTAAAGGTCCTAAAAGATATACTCTGCCCTCACCCAGGAGCGTGTGCATCCCCTCCCTTCCTCCTGCCCTTAACCTCTCTGCTAGGCTTCCCTAGAGAATGGAACACTCAGGAATATCCTGAAAAGACCAGAGAAAAAAAGCAGGGAAGCTTCTACACAGGGTTCCAGGCAGCATGAACTGGTCCAAAACTTCTTCTTCCTCCAATGTAAGAACTCTAGGAAGAAAAGGCATGCCAGTGGTATGATCAGGGCATCGAGCTTGGGCTAGCTCAATCTAAAGGGACTCGGGCAGGGGCTGGCTGACAAAGACAGTGGAGAGAGGCATTACTAAGTTCAACCGTTAGGCTGAACTGCTAGAGACAGGAAGAGGGCAGAGGGAAATGATTTGGTAGGAGGGCAGAAGTTGGCAGCCACCTGAGTCCCACTGTTGGGCCGAACCTACTGATGTAACAATTAGGACCTCCAAATGGAGCTGGAAAGTACGAAGGTAGGAATGGGGATTAGATTTCCTGCAGACTAGCATCCTCAGCCTGCATTTAACACCAATGGTGTGGCAAAGGGAAAGGACAGACCCAGTATCATTTCCACAATTACCGCCTTGCCTCTCTTCTCACCGCCTCCAAGGGTAGAAGGCCACTGAGACGTTCTCACAGCCTGTGGGAGGTAATGTCCTTTGGAAAATCATAAGGCAGCAAAAATAGACAAGAAATTGTATCCGACAAGCCCTTAAAAACCTCCATAATGTTCTGACTAAAAAACATCTAGATTCTAGATGAACCTTCCACAGGGTGGAGGCCAAACCACTTCCTCTCTCGTTACATCCCAGCCAGAGTCAGGAGTTCCTTTTTCTACAGTGAGGGAGTGACATGCTTACTGCAAGCCAAGTGATGTGCCAGGCACTAGGACAAGCGTCCAGCAATCTTCCCAGGCGGTGGGAAGAACACCCTGGACCAGGGTGTTCTGGATCTATGACAGTCCCAGCCTCCGTTTCTCATCCATAAAACAGGGACAAGGATACGTACCCAGCAGGTGGGGCTTTTGCTAACTGGAAGGCGCTGTGCAGCGAGCTAGCATTGCTGGTTAGTTAGGTCTGCACCACCATCTCTCCCTACCCAAAAGCCCCCACTCAGGAACCACCCGACCGAGCCCGACACGCCCGTCTCACCTGGCTTAGTACACAGGTAGGAGTAAAAGCCCTCCGACTTGAGCATGATGAGCAGCGAGCCCCAGCCCAGGAGGACTGCCGAGAAGAGGAGGTTTTCCAACACGGCCGTGCAGGCCATCCACCAGCGGCGCCGATGGGCAGTGGCCAGGGTGGGCGCCATGACGCGGCGAGGTGGCCCGGCTCCGGCTCTGCAGCCACCTGCGCACAGACATCGGCGTCAGCGCTCGGCCCTGCCCAGCCCGTGCGGCCAAGCTCCGCCGCTGCGGCAGCGCGGAGCTTGTTACCCCTCCGCGGCCCGAACTGCAGGTGCGCGCAGCGAAGGAAGTCCCAGCCTTGCCCGGGGCCTGGGCCACCCACAGCGGATCACTTGTGTGGCTGCCCTCGGCGACGGGAGAACCTCTCCGGCCAGGCAGAAAGACTTTTTGCTCAGCTCACTCAGAGGTAAACTGAGGTTTGCTAGCAGGAAGGAACTAACGCATGCTCAGGGACGTGGAATTAGTCCTGGCTCCCAGCAGGATTGACATAGCTTGGGAGTCTGCAGGAATGTAAGCCTGAGGTCTGGACACCTGAGTCGGGGCATACCTGCGGGCGGCCACTCGCTCGGACCCTGATTGGCGCCCTCCCGCTCGCGCTGGAGACCCTTCCCCAGAACTGGTTTCTTCAACCACAAGATCAGCGCACCGAGCTTCGGTACGGTCCGCCCACGGCTCGCTGATTGGCCTGACAGGACAGGAACTGCCGCGCCATTGGCCGCTGTCTAGGTCGCTAGGCGCTGCGGCCACGCGAACCCCGCATGGGAGAGGCGAAGCCGGTTCAAACCGGCGGCGCGAGCCACCTGCGCGACCCCTATTCTGGACTGTTTTCCAGGCAATTTGTTCTTCGCGAAAGAAGCAGATGCCCGTCCCTCCATTTCCTTGCTCCTCCTCAATTTGTCATCTCTTTTGGCGTCTACTCATCCATCCAGTCTCTTTCCTCTTATGATCAGACATCTTCCTACGCCCCTACCCATGAGCCTTCTATTCCCCATCACCCCTACCCGAGGCCCAGATTTCTAGGTTCCAGCTCACCCGGTTCCTACTGACGTGTGTCGGGCCCGGCCGGCGCTTTTTCTGTCCTCTTTTATTCCAGCCCTTTTATTAGGACCCCAAGATGAAAACACTGCTGCACGCTGATTGGCTGACTAAGGGCTGGAAACAGGCGTTGGCCAATCAACAGGCACTTGCCCGCCCCCTTGGCGAGCAGAAGCCGGTTCCGGCCGGACTTGGAGACAAACAAGAGTGCTGGAGTTGCGGGTGCTAAGCTGGAGTCACAGTGGGGCCAGAAACCTTGGAGGCAGTACCTTATCGTCTCTCCAGAGCCCCACTCCGAAGCCTTGCCCGGGGGTCCGCCTGCCGGCGTCCCCCAGATTTCCCCTGCTGCACTACTGTTTCCCTAGCGCACCCAGCTCGGCTTCTGTACTCTGCTGTCCTCCGGCCAGCTAGAGCCCCCAGCTGCCCCTCTGCCCTGGGCACCACGCCTTGATGCTCTGGCTCCCTGTGGGTCGTTCCTCTCCCGCCTCCTCCACTGCCTCCTCCGCACGCTACGCTGCCATTCTGGTTCCTCACTTTCCTACCCTTAATGTCCCCCATCGAGGCGCTGTCTGCCTCTTTCGGGTCTCCAGACCCCTGTCCAGGCCTAGTGTGCCTCTTCCCTGCTCTCCTGATTCATCGACCCCACTCCTGGGTGCCATCCTCCCTGTCCCTGGAAGGGGGTCCTCGGGGGTCCCCAGGTGGGGGTTTGGGGCTTTTCTTTCCCCTAGCTCGGTGTCTCCCCTGTTGCCCCATCCAGAAGGACTCACTCCCGTTAGTCCCCTCGGGAACCGTGCCCAGGTTGACTGCCCAATACGCACTGTTCTCCACCTTCACCCCATTCCTGGACGTCTCCCTCAGGTAAGGGCCCTCTTCAGGGTGACGCAGTGGGCAACAGCAAGCTGCAAGGGCAATTCAGGCCTCCAGGAGAATGCGCGGAGTCGGGAGGGCTCCCGCTCCCAGTCTGATAAACGAGCTGGATCTCCTCCGAGGAACTGCGAGGGCAGGGGGGTGGAGTTCAGTTGCCCGGCTTCCTCTCCCCGATCGGAGGCTCTGGCCTGACCTCGGAGGACCCTCGGTATTCCCCCAGATTCAGCTTGGTCTCCTTGGCACGTTCTTGGAGCTGGTTTATCATCCCAGGGATGTAGGAGCCCCAGCAACCTCCTTTGTGTTCCAAGTTTCCCCAGTTCGAGAGCGCCCCCTGCCGCCGTGAATCCGCATGCTTACTCAGATCATGCTTGCCGCGGTCGGCTTGGGGGATCCTTGCTGGTTGCCTATTCATTCCCACCACGGTGCAGCATCTCACCCACTCACAAGATTGCGAGCACCACTTGACATACTTTAGTCCTTCCCTCCATCCTACTAGAGCCACCTGATTGAGGGCTGTTTCCAAGCAGCTGTTCCATACACATCTCTAAACTGTTTCAAACACATCTATAAAATTACTTTCTCCCTACAAAACTGTTCCTCCCATTCTTTCTCAGTTAATAACATCACCACCTACTGAAGTTAGAGGCCATAAACCACCCTTTCAACACCTGCTGTTACTTTTCCTCTCCACCACACCCCACCGCACCAATACAGCCATATCTCCTAATTTGTATGTGTTCCTGGGACTCCAGCTGCTGTTCATCCAGCCTCCAGTCTCAGCCCCTGAAATCCATCTCTCCACCCTACCCCACCCCATCCCAGTGAGCTGTGGAAAATGTAAATCTGACCTGTGCTACAGTTGGTCAGAAACTCTTTACCATTTGTCCTGCAGGCTAATGTTCAAGTTCTCCAACCTGACCCACACAGGCTCCTTGCTCCCCACTGGTCTCTCTCCATAGAGGTTGGTTGACCTGCCTGGTCCTAGATGCTCCAATTATATGGAATTGCTTGTGGTTCCTGCTCATGCTGGTCTCACCTCTGGCCCTCAGAGTCCCTTTTTGGACAGCTCCTCCAGGAAGCCTTCCCTTACCACTCCCCACAATACTCTCCATTATCTTTGTTCACTGATTGCATTACATATCTTTAATATCCTTGAAATATATAAATCAATGAGAAAAAGATGAACAGCTCATTGAAAATTCGGGAAAGAAAATAACCAGGTAATCTATAGGAAAAACACAGATAATGATTAAGGATATGAAAAGAAGTTCTATCTTAGAATAATCTTAGAAACTTAGATTTTTTTTTCTCTCTCAATGCCTTTACTTTGAGATATGAGGGGAAAATCTTACAGGTATAGATGAAAAGACATGATCACAGGTAAAAGCAAAGAAAATCTAACCAGAAAGCTTCAATGCTTGTCAGCTGTTCTGTTAATGACATGTTGCAGGGCTGAAAGGAATGGAAACCAGATACTGTATTCTTCTTCATCCTCTCCTTCAAAAGAATCCACACCAACCTCCCCCTAATCCTTCTCAAGGGCAGCCATGTCCTCACGGGCCTCACAAAACTCTCCTTCCTCCATGCCCTCACCCACGTACCAGTGGCCAAAGACACGCTTGGTGTACATCAGGTCAAACTTGCGGTCCAGACGAGCCCAGGCCTCAGTAATAGCTGTGGTGATGCTCAGCATGCACACAGCTTGCTGTGCTTTGGCCAGGTCTCTACCAGGCACCACAGTGGGAAGCTGGAACTTAATGCCAACTTTGAAGCCAGTGGGGCACCGGTCCATGAACTGGATGCTGTACTTGACCTTGATGGTGGCAATGGCAGCATTGACATCTTTGGGAAAACATCACCACAGTACAACAGGCAGCAAGCCATGTATTTACTATGGCGAGGGTCACACTTGACCATCTGGTTGGCTGGCTCATAGCATGCATTGGTGATCTCTGCTACAGAAAGCTGCTCATGGTAAGCTTCCTCAGCAGAGATGACAGGGACATATGTGGCCAGAGGGAAGTAGATGCAGGGATAGGGCACCAAGTTGGTCTGGATTTTGGTCAGATCAACATTTAGGGCTCCATCAAACCTGAGGGAAGCAGTGATGAAGAACACAATCTGGCTAATCTGGTTAAGGTTAGTGTAGGTTGGGTGCTCAATATCAAGGTCTCTATGATAGATGTCATACGTGGCCTCACTGTCAACCATGGAGGCACAATCAGAGGGCTCCTGGGTGGTGTGGGTGGTGAGGATGGAGTTGTAGGGCTCAGCTGCAGCTGTGGAAACCTGGGGGGCTGGGTAAATGGAGAACTCCAGCTTGGAATTCTTGCCATAATTGACAGACACTCCATCAGCAGGGTGGTGAACCCAGAACCAGTCCCCGCCACAAAACTGGGAAACCAACAAGCCTGAACACCTGAGCATTGGTCAGCCAGTTTCCAAATCTGGTCCAACAAGAGGTTGGTGATCTCTTTGCCAATGGTATAGTGCCCACGGGCATAGTTATTGGCAGCATCTTCTTTGCCTGTGATGAGCTGCTCAGGGTGGAGGAGCTGGCGGTAGGTACCAGTGCGAACTTCATCAATGACTGTGGGTTCCAGGTCTACAGACACTGCCCTGGACACATGCTTGCCAGCGCCTGTCTCACTGAAGAAGCTGGGGAGTCATCTCTCCCCCCACAATGGTCTTGACATTTATCATCTGGCCATCAGGCTGGATGTCGTGTTCCAGGCAGAACTCCCAGCAGGATTGCCAATCTGGACACCAGCCTGGCCACCATGGATGGGGATGCACTCATGCATGGCTGCAAGTCAGCAGGCGCAGGCAACAGGAGTAGACCCAGGTGCCAGTTACAGTCCCGACAAGGTAAGAATCAAGGCAAGTAACACTCGAAATTCAGATTTTAATGATATGTTTTTGTTGTTTAAAAAGAAAAAAAAAAACTTTTATCTGATCAAAGATTTTAACTTTTTAAAAAGCTTTAACCTTTCCTAAAACTATAGTTCTCAATAAAAGTGACTGTCTATGAAAAAGAAAGTTTTGACCTCTTACTTCTATTGCCCTAAAATAATGAGATACCATTTTAAACTTACCAGATGGGGTGTGAGGAAATAGATACCTCCATAACTTGTGAGAATACAAAACCACACAACTTTTTTGGAGGGCCATTTGGAGTAAGTACACAAATGTTTAATGTTTTTACTCCATGATCCAGCAGTTCCACTTCCAGGACTCTCTTCTACAGAAAAACTTGCACAGGTATAAAAAGAAATATGGACAACATTGTACATTGCATCTTTTATTATATCAAAACAATTAGAAACAACCCAAATCCCCATAAGAAGGGGATGTTTTAAATAACCTGTGTTATTTCCACATGATGGAATCCCATGTAGCTATTTTTACTAAAAAGAGGTAGCTTTATATTTACTGACACCACAAGATATCCAGGATGTATTGTTAAAAGCAAATTACAGAACAGTATACTCCTTTATTTTCATGTGCACAGAAAAACATCTGCATGGAAGCACCTGAACTGTTCATGAGATTCTCTGAGCACTGGGATAGGAGGGGAAGCTGCTCTTTTATTTCCTTAATAGGTAATACAATATGTATGGAAAGGATTGAGAACAAGACCAAAAGGGATTCAGTGAAAAGTAAATCTGGCCCCTCCCTGGTCCCCCCAGACTCCTCTGGGGAGAAGGAAAATCTCATTTTTACTTCATACATGTCTGTGATGTTAGTCCTATTTATTTTTAACAAAGAATATTGCTTTTTTTAAAAAAATTCAATCTAGTGAGAAAAGTAAAAAGAATCTTCACTGTAAAAAATTGCAAATTATAACAAAGTTAAAAAGAAAATAAATATCTATCTCCTCTCTGAGAGAAAAACGTCATTTGATGCCTTTCCTTCAAAACTTTATGCATATACACCCTTTAAAAAAAAGTTTGTAAAACAATCACAAAATATACACAGAAGAATTCTAAACATGTATCTTGATGCAAAAAGAAATGTAATTTATACAGAGAAAACTTAGTTTTATAGTTAACAGTATAACATGAACATTCTCCCATATCTCCAATATTGAATATTCTTGCACAACATAATTTTCATGGTTGTCTAGGAACCTATCATAGAGAAAATATTTCTTTAACCAATTTTTATCATCAAATATTTAGGTTGTTTCCCATTTCAGAAAAATATTTTGCAAATGAAGGAAAGAATAACCACTGGGGGCAAACATAGTCTGGGACAAAAGAGAAAAAGTCCCTGCAGCTGTCTGGTTCCCTTCCCTGACCCATCCCATGGGGTCCCTGCCCAGGCCTTCCAGGCCATCCCCGGAACAACTGGCCTCTACCTCGGACATTTCCCGGTACAAGGGCAGAGGTCCTGGTAGGTCTTTCCTGGCCCTGGGACCTTTTTTCAGCCCAAAACACAGTCTGATGCAAGGGCAGTTTGGATGCCTATCCCTCTATCCATAGTCTTCCCATTCCCCAAATTCATGGTCCTCAGGGCTCTGGAGGCCCAGAGATGGGTACTACATTCTCATACTGGGGCTCCTCCTGCCCTTCCTCATCAGCCAGCTTCTGGGGATCCTGTTCTGGGGAGCCACCCTTGGGGACCGACTCTTGGATGCTCCCTGAGCCCTGGATGCCATCCCTCATTCCCCTGGCCACTTCCTCTGGCCCAGTCCCTGTAGACTCCAAGGCCCCAGTGAGCTCCTCATCTGGGGCTGAACCAGGGCTCTGACTGGCAGCGCCAGAGGCCAGCCTGGAGCTGCCCTTGTTCCGACTCAGTGCCCGACGTGGAGGCTTGGGGATGGCACTCTTGACCTTGGGTTCTGCCTGGCCTTTCTGGAAGCTACCAAAACGGCGGAGGACAAACCGGACTGGGCCCTCAGATTCCCGGGGTGTCCCTGCCAGCATGTAGATTGTGGTTACGGAGCCTGAGCTCTCCTGGACGCTGCCTTCAATGGCTTCCACACGCTCAGCCACTGTCCGGCCACCAAGTGGGAGCCGGCGGTGGCCGATGGTTGACTCCCTGGGGCTGGGTGCCCCAGGAGGGGCTTTGTCTCTTTCTGCTTGCTCAGGGCCTGTGGGCTCAGCCTCCTGGCTTTCAGGACCTGGCTGGGCCCCCCGGGAGAGCCTCTTGGGCTTTCGGAGCGGGCTGGAGAGCTCCACTGAGCTCCGGTAACTCTGCTGTGCAAACTTGGTGCCTTCAGCAAAGGAGACAGATGGTCGCTTGGCCCGTGCTAGGCTGGAAGTGCGCGGGATGGTGAATGGTGTGGAGGAATCCTCAGGGAGAGGGAAGGGACCTCCAACCAGGCTGGCTTCTGGCGACTCTGCTTGGGTCACAGGGACTATCTCTGGCAGAGGAGACAGAAGAGCTTGGCCAAGGCTGATTGGCCACCCCATCCCACCCTGTTTACCCAGGTCAGCATCTTCTGGGAGGCCTCAGAAATGGGGCAGGGTAGAGGGTGAGGACACAAAGAGGCAGGGACAGGCCCTATTCAACAGACATTACTTCTACACTCTTTTCTCCCCTCCCTCCCTACTATGAGCTAATGCCATACTCTAACCAACCAAGCCCCTTTCACTTCTGGGCCTTTGTGTACATTGTTCCCTCTTCCTGAAACACCATTCCCACCTCTCCCTAACTTTCACTTGCTAACTCCTAATTCTGCTAGACTCAACTCCAATATCACTAACACTGAGACATCTTCCCTGACCCAATCTCCCTTGACATGGCTGGATTATAGCCCTTCCTTGTACGTCTCCCATCAAAGCACATATTACTCTGTCCTACAACTGCCTGATTACCGCCGACCAGACTAAAAGTTTGGTAAGGATGGGACTCTTGTTTCCATTTTATATACCACAGTAGAGGTGTGTACACTTTATAGAAGTAGTATAACATAGGGGATAATTATTTCTGTAGGACAAAGGGATCAGAAGGACTCCCAGAGACCCAAGCAGGATTTGAAGTAGACCCAGGGGCTTATTGGGTGGGCTACCTTCGTGGGGTGGCACACAGTAGGCAGGACCATCATCCTCCACTCCAGACTCGGAATCAGAAGAGAAGGAGTCATCTGAGGCCCAGCCAGCAGAGGGCGGCTCAATGAAGCTGTGGTTGAAAGGGATCTCCGGGTCGTGGTGGGAGACTGCAGGGGGTTCCAAGTCAGGCGCAGAGCCTGATGGGAAGCCTTGTCCCATTCCAGCCCCCAACCCTCAGTGCCCACCTACCTGTCACCCAGGGAAGCTTGTGGCTGCTGAGGGAATTGCAGGGCAGTGCAGAGCCCAGGCTGGTCAGTGCCCCCCAGACCTGAAGCTTCATCCTGGACACAGCAGCTCCATCTCTCACTGGCCTGAGGAGGGTGGTCAGTGTGTGAGACCCCTGGTCGGGGTAGGATGGCAGCAGGAGAAAAAGGTCAGGACCATCCTAGTCCCTCAGTGAGCCTGAGACTTGGGCCTGCCACAGAGGGCAGCATGGCTCTAAAGTCAAATAGACTTGGGCAGAAGCGCTGCTCAAACTTTACCTCTTTCTGGGCCTCAATGACCTCATCTGTAAAATGGGGACAACTACGATCTATCAGAGCTTTTTTCAGGACCCCGCACAGCACCAGGCACCAGGTGGGGTTCCCCAAAATGCAGCTATGTGCTATCATCATCCTAGCTGAGTCCCCACTCACATGGCTTTCTGGAAGTGACACCACCTCCAGAAAGCCTGCCCTGGGCCCCACCTCCATGCTGGAAGTGACTGCTTCATTCCTTACGGCGCCTCTGACAGCCTTTGCACATGTCCTGGTCCTCATGTGAGGGGCTTCTTCCCCACCCCTGGCTCTATGCCCCAGGGGACAGGCTACTAGGCCAGCACATAGGATGATATACTTGAGGATTAGTGCATGAACTATACGAGAGCACCGGGCAAAGAGTCCAGAAAACAGGACCCAAGCTCTGTGTGTGCCAGCAATCAACCGAGTCACCTTATCAGTGCCCTCTGTCCTATGCTAATCCTCTTGCCCCCACACTCCCTTCTCCAAACCTCTGTGCTGTGGTGAGTCTCCAAGGAGCAGAGAAACATAATGAGATTTTATAAAGAAACAAAGCTCTTTGGGAGTAATGGTCTATAGCGGGCTGCAAGGCCAAACCCTTCCTCTTCTTTTCTGGGAAAGCCACGTTCTCTGCTAAACCACTACTCTGACCCTGACGTCACTCTCCTTTTTGGAGCGCGTGAGGCCTGGTCTCTCCCGCTCCCTGCCCCAGAGCTGCCTGCTGCTTTTGCCTTCGCACCCTCCTTCTCTGGCCCCTGTTAGTAAACCCTCAGCCTCATGCTGTGGGTTTGAGTTTCAGCAACCCGGTGCCCCTGCTCGTGCGACCCCCACTGAACACTTCTGAGGAAGACAAGTGGCTGACCCACGGCCACTGACTGCCACTACCCCATCAGTTCTGACCTAAATGTGTGACAAGGCCAGCCCTTCCCCACACCTAAAAGGAAAGCCAGTGTTCACCTGTCCTTGGGGTCCAAGCGGGCGGCCCAGCAGCAGCAGGCACAGCAGGCCATGCCCAGGAGGAGCAGCAGCAGAGGCACAAGGATGCCAGCAATGAGGGCGACATCTTGGCTGTGAGACCCTGGTGGTGGGGGTGGCAGTGAGCAATAGTCAAATATTCAGGGCCATCCTGTCTCATCTCTAGTTGAGCTGCCTCTTCCCCAGAGTCTTCCACTTATGGGTCCCTCTTCTGAGAGACATAGACTCTGCTCAGCCTGGAGGCCCCCTCCTCCAGGCAGCCACCCTGCTGGTCTGTCCTGTTCTGATGGTCCATGGTCTGTTCCACAAGCCCTTGCCCCTAGTTCTTATGACTGATGCACATCCCAGTGTCCAGCCCCTATCTGCTTATTTCCTGGGTGCTAGCCTGGTCTCCCAGGGGACACAGGCTCTGTCACATCTTCAGGGGACCCCAACGCATCCATACAGATTTCAGGCATAGAGAATGTCTCTGAAGTGGGCTCAGCCTCCCTGGAAAATGATGAATTTCTGGGGCTCATGTAAAGGGCCTACCATTCCCTGGTTACTGTACTTGCACCCTCCTTTCCACCTTACCCAGTTGGCAGACCCCAGAGACAGGGTGGCAGGGTCCCTCTGGGCATTCACAGGGAACAGAGCAGTTGTTTCCATGGAAGCCAGATGGGCATGAACTGTTGCAGCTGTGGGTGACAAGGAGAGACAGGCTGAAGACTGGGTGAGAAGGGGTGGAGGTGGGCAGGGGAGAAGGTAGATTTCTGGGCACTGCTCTCTACCCGAGCTATTCAGACTTCCCTGGATGGTGCCTGGGCTGACTCCCCCTGCCTCTGAGCCATGTTTTCAGTAGCCCTGGCAGCATTTGGGAGAATCCCTCAGCCCTTAAACCCTTCTTCTAGGGAGACCACCCACAAGCTGTTCCTTGGCTCCCAGCCCCAGGGTATAACCCTTGGGCAGAGTCCACTTCTCATGATCCTCATCCCTTACCCACCCAGCTATAATGTGGACTAAGCAAGATGTCAATAGCATGCAGAGATGTCCTCAGGGTCTGGAAGTGTGAGCCAGGTCCAGCCCTGACCCTACCTCTCCAGGGCTTGGTCCTCTCCTCTATAAAATAAGGTCTCTTCCATGTTATACTAGATTCTGTCCCATAGCTGGAAAACCAAACACTGGAGACATTGACAAGGATTATGTTTTACTACTTTAAAACCTTAGGAAAACAACAGTGGAGGTTGGAGTCTACCCGTAAACAACTTCCCCATCTAGGTAGAGAGCCAGGCTTTTTACATTAAGCGTTACTCTGACCCTCCTTTGGAAGACACAGACCCCAGAACAGGAAGAATAACGTCTCAGTTACAAGGATGCTGTGTGGGTATATGGGAGGTCAAGAAGCCTGGGAAGGGGAGTTATGGAAACAGAGGCCTGACCTTGGCCCCTACTTCTCTGCCAGGGCCCCAGTCCTCACCTGGGTCCCCAGTAGCCAGCGTTGCAGACACATTTCCCAGTCACAGCATCACAAGCCCCCTGAACACAGGTGGGGCAGGTCAAGCCACAGCCCTCCCCAAAGGTGCCACTCGGGCAGGGGTCTTCACACCTGAGGTGAGGCAAGACTTTGAATGGGGCCCTACCCATCTTCGCCCATGCTTCTGGACTCAGGAACCCAACTGTGGATCCTCAGCAGTGAAACTCAGGCACAAACAGGGCCTTGGAGCTGGGGCCAAACCCAACAGGTGACAGACTAGAGATCCCTGGAGGGAGGAGAGGGCAGGAAGCCCGAGTGGCAGGGAGCTGGAAGAGAACCCTGCCCAGGGCCTCATCAGCATCCATCTCTCTCCCTTCAGTCTTTGCCAGGTGGCACGCCCTGGAGGGCTATGTAACTGTGTGTTTAGGAGAGGGGATGCCTATCCCAGAGGGAGCAGCTGGGGTGAGGATACTGAAGGAAGGTGTACCCCACCCTGAGCAGGCTGGCCCCTTACCTGGGCCCCAGCCAGCCAGGGTCACAGCTCTGACAGTGCCCGGTGTCTGGCTGACAGGCCTCTCCAAGCCGGCAGTGGGGGCACTGCTGCCCACAGCTCTCGCCAAAGGTGCCAGGTGGGCAGGGCTGGTGGCACTGGGTCCCATTCCAGCCAGGCTCGCAGGACCCACAGTTGCCTGTGTCTGCAGAGCACGGCTCATTCCTCTTGCAGTGGCCACAGCTGGGAAGAGAAGTTCATGGGAAACGCTCAGGGCAAATGGAGTGCCCAACTAGGTCTTCAGGGGCACTGGAGGGCACCCATTTCCCAGCTAAATCATTCAGGCAGGTCTGAGCCTCAGCTTCCCCATGTTGTACTACAAAAGAGGCTCAACAAATGATCCCTGCAGACTCTAGCAGAATTCCAGCCCTCTCCTCCTAACCCCTCATATCAACCCAGCCAGAACAGCCACATTACCACTCCAACCTTTGCCTCCCCTCTGCCCAGCACCCTTCCACCCATGCTATCCCTGATGTTGGCAGAGATGGGCCTCGGTAGTTTATCTCCTATCCTATTACATGAAAATGAATTAAAATAAAAGCATTTTAATATCTGCTTTTACCTCTATAATTTCAAGTTTATCTTATCTTTAAAAGTTTCACCCAGTTGTATTGAGATATAATTGACATACAGAGCTGTATAAGTTTAAGGTGTACAGCATAATTGACTTGACTTGCATATACTGTGAAATGATTATCACAAAAAGCTTAGTTAATATTCACTATCTCATATAGAGACAAAAAAAAATTTTTTTCCTTGTGATGAAAACTCTTAGGATCTTAGCAAGTTTTCCAATTAGGTTCATATTATCTTAATTTCTCATTGATCCTTAAGAGTTACTTGAAGTTTCTCCCTCAGATACTTAATTATCTGGAATCATACACTTTGATTAGACTCATTAGTCAGGGAGAAGGAGATTTCATAAAATCAGTTTAGCATATCACGACCAGCAGCAAAAAAAAAAGACTAGAAAACATTACAGTATATTGCATATTATATATTCACATATTACATACATGACACATGTAGTAAAGGTAAATGTGTTGTCTGGTTAAGCTTTTACTTCAGTTATACATGTATGTATCAGTGTGTGTGTTACTACATGACACATGTGGTAAAGGTAAATGTGTTGTCTGGTTAAGCTTTTACTTCAGTTATACATGTATGTATCAGTGTGTGTGTTAGGTGGGATGTAAAACGTATTATTGTGAGTGGAGCTGGTCAAAGCTTGAAAGTCACTTCGTCTCAAAGGGACCATGTAATCATTTTGTCACGTGATTCATTCTTTATCTGTTTCTACGTATAGCTTACTATACTAGCATTTTGTTGTTGTTGTTGTTAACAGTAACCGCATGAAAAGGGTGTGGGAGGCCAGACCTGGGGCACGGAGGGTCTTTTATCCACAGCCTTTCACCCAGTCCTGGTAGATTTTTATGGAGAGCACCGCGCAGCTTTCTCCCTCCTGCCCTTCACACTCCCTCCATCTCTTTCTCCCCTTCACATCCTCTGCCTCTTTCCCCCTGCGCCCCGGTGCCCCTCGCCCCCGCCTGCCTCGCTCACCGGTGGCTGCACTGCGCCCCGTAGTAGCCCGCCGGGCAGCGCAGCTCGCAGCGTGCGCCGTGGAAGCCGGGCGGGCAGGCGCATTGGCCGGAGGCTGGGCTGCAGCGGCCGCGCACACACTCGCACTGCCGCCGGCAGTCGCGGCCCCACCAGCCCGGCCGGCAGACGCAGAGGCCCGACTCCTGCGCGCACGGGGAGCCATTGCAATTGCAGCGGAAGCTGCAGCGGCGGCCCCACCAGCCCGCCTCGCATAGGCAGGAGCCCGTGTTCTGATCACAGCGCGCTCCCACTTTGTTGCATTGGCACCGGTTGTGGCAGCTGATCGACCACCAGCCGGGCTCGCAGTAGCACGCCCCAGTCTTCGGGTCGCAACGTCCCTGAGGGCTGCAAGAGCACTCGAACTCGCAGCGGCTGCCCCAGCGGTTGGCCTGGCAATGGCATGCGCCAGTGTCAGGCTCACACTGGCCATGAGGGTGGCAGGCGCAGCTCTCACGGCAGTCGGGGCCCCAGTACTGGCCCGGGCAGCCTGCGGGCAGGGAAGGGAGGGGGTGGGGAGAAACAGAAGGGGGTCAGTGGGCTTAGGCCTGGCACGGATGTAGGCTCTGGACTCCCTTCCACAATGAAGAAGGGCCCTAGGCCCATCCTCCAAGAGCCAGGAACAGACCCTTGGACCATCTGGTATCATATCCCTCCAGAGCAAAGCTCACTTCCTGCCCCAGACTCTGAACTACAAGAGCCCTTAGCCGTGACCCAGCCTCTGACTTCCAGAACACACTTAAAGATCCTGAGTGGGAAAGGGGCTTGCCCAGAGTCACAAAGAAAAGGAGGGCACTTCATTCATGCCCCCTCCCACCTCTCATTGGGTTCCTCCACTGGGCTGTAAATGAGCTGGGCCCAGTGCAGACCTGGACGCTGCCCACCAGGGTCTTCTCTCAACCCTGATTCCTGATGGCTGCCCTGTGGTTATCCTGCCCACCAACCCCTTTCCCACGCCCTTCTTTTCTGCCAGAGAGGACAGACAGCCTGGCCAGAGCCCTGTGTCCACCCTCCACACATGGATAAGGTATATGCGGGGGAGACAGAATGCATTCATTTTGTAATTAACAGGAATCACCAGCACCTTTTCTGAGTTGAAAAGGAAGGTGCAGGGCCCAGAACTGAAACTGTGCATAGGGCTCTGTGGATATAAGTAAAAACCAGATGACTCAGGGCATCTCCCAGGAGTGTCAGTTGCTGTCCCTAGGCCTCAATTTCCTCAGTTTGGAGAGGTTCTGGCCCTGCTGCCCTACCTGCTTTGCTTCCCTGCTCTCCTAGGTCTGCCCAGCAACTTCATCCCCCAGGCGAGACTCAGGACTCACGGGAGTTGCACTGGGCCCCGAAGAATCCAGGTTTGCATCGACAGAGGCCTGGTTTCACGCACACTTCGTCTTCCCGGCAGGCATCAGGCCCCTCACAGACAGCTGAAAAACACCCCGCCCAGGTCAGAAAGACTGGGGCTTGACCAGGGGACATTCTGCCCTCTCACTGGCTCCTGGTTCCCTGCTCACTCAACAGCTGTCCCCTCAGGGCTGGGTGTATATGTCATAGGATGGACTCCAGCTCCAGGGCTCAGGAGGGGAAATAGGCCCCAGGAGGGCCTGTTGGTCTTGGCTACTCACGGATGGTGCATTCTTGATCTTTCTGCTTCCAACCTGGGCAGCACTGGAGCTCAGTAGAGGGGCTGTGGGGCAGAGAGGGGTCAGCCAGGGGGTAACCTGGTTTCCAAGGTGGTTCACTGTCTCTGGCTGAGGTATGGGAGGCTGCATCAGCCCCTTCAGGCAGGCCTAGTTGAGTCGCAGCCCCACTGACCCCAACCCCTTCCCTCTCCTTCCCTGGCCTTTCCACCATCCATCCTGACTGTCCACCCCCACCCCCCACGGCTGTTCCCAAGCCTCCCTCCCCGCAGCCCCATAACCTCTTCCCTCAAGTCCTCCCCGACCCCCATGCCTCAACACCAGATCAGCCACCCTCCGCATCAGACTCCCACAATATCCACCTGTCGGCCATGCAGACATGCCGCCCATTAGGGTCCAGCTCAGACCCCTGGGTCCTCAGAGTCCAGAGCAGTAGCAGTGGGAGCAGCAGCCTCAGCCCCATGGCGGCCAGTGCACTGAGAGGGTTTGAGTTAGTCTGGCCCCCACAGCTCCCAGCCCCCTTCCTGTTTCCTCCCAAGGCTTTTCCTGAGGAAACCAGGCCGGAGAGGCGGGCTGCCATGAGGCACCTCCCTGAGAGGGTGGCATGCAGGTACGGGGGAGACTGGCGATATTAGAGAAGTAAAAGGGAAAGGAGGATCATGAGTGCTGAGTTAGGGCTTAAGGGGCTGCTTTCAGTTTGGAGGGAGCAGGAAGATGAAGCTGTAAGTCATGGGGTATTGGGAACAGGCGAGGGGGTGGGGTGAGGGGGGCAGCTACAGTTTTCCATTAAGTCATATCCTCAGTGAGGCTCAAGCGGAGAGAAGCCTCCCCACCCAGTGATGACCAAGGAGACACTGTGAGGCAACCACAGCCTGCCCTCGCTCCTGGCGGAGCCGGGCGGGAAGGGGGCGCGGACCTGTGACAGACAGACATGGAACAGTTTCTGGGTATCACGGGCAGTTCCTTTATTACATTAGCTTACGCCATCTGCACAAATCTCTGGGAGGTAGATAGTCAGTTCCCCATTTCATGGATGGGGAAACTGAGACTCAGAGAGGAAGCACTTTCATCTGACCACGGTGGCTGAGCTCAGAGATACAGGGAAGGAAGGTCATGTCCTCACTCAGACCAAGACTGGGAAAGAGCCTGGGAGGGCTGGGAAGAGGGAGCCCTGTCCTCATTTGAGGTCACATATCCACCCACAGTCAGACTCCAAGGTCAGACCTCTGGGACACCTGAGACCCCCAGACAAAGACGTTCGTGGAGATCAGAGCAGGGCCAGTCAGGAGCTGCCTATAAGCTCCAAGTGGGGTTGCTGCGGGGACTCTTCTCCTCCTAGCTCGCTGGGAGCTGTGCTGCTGGTCTTCGCTTCAGGGGCCTCTGCTTCACCCAGATAACACCGGCCAAAGCTGGGGGGGTGGGAGAGCCAAGAGGTACTTTGAGCCTGGATGCCAGAGAGATGAAGGATATGGGCTGAGGACAGGAGATGGTGAGAAATGGGGATACAGTAGGAAGAAAGGGCAGTGTGAGGTAGTGGGGAAGTGAGGGGGCTGGGGGGAAGCACGCTTTGAGCTCAGGACTATAGAGTGGGCATAAGGGGAGAAGGACAGGGGGTGCTGAAAAGAAGCAAGGTGGGACCCCTTCTTCATCACCACCACTTTTGCCCTTCCTCTTCCCCCAACATACAAACTCTGTATTCTGGAATCGGGGGGCGGGGGGTGGTCTCCCTTATCTCTGGAGAGCAGGAGCCATGAGCCATCCTCATCATCACTGAGGCAGAGAAAAGACAAAAGAGGCAAGGGTCATTTATCAAGGCCAAAAGGGACAACGGGAGTACCAGAAGCAGGCAGGGGAGGACAGAGTGACAACATGGCCCCCCAGTCTGGAGAGGAGACACTGGAGAGGTGAAGAATTATCTTGAGACTTATTTAATAGCCTGGTGGACGGCATGCCCCTGATAAGGCTATAGTTATAGTCTTTTGCTTTTCATTTTTTTTACTTAGTAGATTACTGACTTATTATAAAAAGGATGAAACTCAGGAATAGGCAGATGAAGAGATGCACAGGGCAAGGTGTGGGGAAAAGGTGGGCTTCCACGCCCACTTCAGGCCCACCATTAGTCCTGCATCTCCACATGTTCACCAACCCAGAAGCTCTTTGAACCCAGTCCTTTTGGCTTTCTATGGAGGTCCCAGCGCTACAGTCTTACCCCTGAGAACAAACAGATACAGCCAGGACAGGGAACCAAAAAGGAATGTGGAGAAACAGCATTAACAGGAGGCATAGCAAGCATGGCAAGGGCGATCCAGAGAGAAGGGTGCAGGCTTGGTACAGCAGGCTCAGGGGGGGTGACCAGGCCAGAGTGGCAGACTCTGCAGGGCATGCTGTAAAATAGGCTCAGGAGATAACCAGGCCAGGTTAGCAAGTTCAAACATGACTAGACTAGAGTGGTAGGTTCAGGGGGTGACTAGGCTAGGGTGATAGGCTCAGTCTCAGACAAAAGATTCAAAAGATAACCAGCAAGCTAAATGGGGTGACCAGAGTAGGTCAGTGGACTTGGTCTTACCTGCTCTCTGCTTCCTCTGGGGTCCCTAACATCTTGGCCTTGATCTTCTTCCGCTGCTTCCTGATAGCCACCTTCATAGCTTCCAGCAGAAGCCCAGGGACCCTGTGGTCTGCAAGCAGCTCCCTACAGAGGAGAAAGGGCAGGGGAAAAGTAACTGGGATGCCAACAGTAATTCTCGTACCAATGCATCCTTTTTTGAAACACTCTGCCTCACTAACAGCCCTCAAACCTTAGCTTAGGCGTCACCGCTCCTAGTGACCCTTTGCACTGTCCCCTCTCTCATTTGGATGAAGTCCCAGGAGGGCAGGGGCTTTGTGATTCATGTTCTCCCAGTGCCCAACACAGTGCCTGGCACATGTCATTGAACCAAAGAATGAGGCAGGTGACCTGAGGTGCAGGAACAGGTGTGACTGGAGCCCCGCAGCCTCCCAGCTCCTGCCTAGTGTCCTCACCGCTGGAAGTAGGCCAACTCCTCCTTTAGCAGAAACACGTTGGCTTTGAGCTCATTCCGCTCCTGAAGGATCTGCTCAAGCTCCTCTCGACTGAAGCCACATTGCCCTACGTTGGAGGGATGCTGTGGCTGCTGCGGGGCATCTGCCTGCAAAGGGCAGGCTTGGTCAGAGGGCTGCCTTGGTTGGCGTTTCTCTGCCCCTGGGTCGTCACAGAAATGCTAGAGGAAGTGACTGGCAGGGAGACTTAGAGGCAAAGAAGCTACAATAGATGACAGAGTGCTCTAAAGGAGAGTGGGACAGAGGCCGCTGGACATGCTACGCAGCACAGCAAACCTTTCCCAAGTGCCCACCAAGTGCCAAACGCCGTCAGTACTGGGAGGAGTCCCTGACCTCAGCGGGCACTGACCGAGTCCTCGGCAGTCACTCGCTCGGGCTCCTGCCTCTGCTCACACCCAGGAGCCCTGGCCTGTTCCCGTGCCCGCTGCTGAGCCAGCTCCACGGCCCCTTCACACCGCAGTTCCCACTCGCTCTCGCGGTCCCGTGCGGTGCGCAGCTGGGTTTGCACGGCGGCCAGCTTGTGCCGCAACTCAGCATTCACCACCAGGAGGCGCTGCAGCTGCTCCTGCAACTGGGGGCGGAGCAAACGGGAGGGCTGGTGGGCGAGGCGCCGAGGGAGCCCCGCCCCGCCCCGTGCGTGGCTGCTCAGCGCCCTCACCGCCTCTGTCTCCTGGCTGCGCTGCAGCAAGTCACGGTTGTACGACCGGAGTTCGTCCCGTTGTCGGTCGGTCAGCTCCTTGAGCTGCCACAGCAGAGCACGCTCCTCTGGGGAAGGGGTGGTCTTAGCGGCAGCCCGCGGGAGGTAGGTTCTGAGTTGCCCCGACCCGACCGCCCCTACCACCCCTGCCGGGCCACACTCACCCTGTGGACCGCAGCACAACTCTCTGCGGAGGTGCTCGTTCTCCTCCCGCAACTGCTGCAGCTCTAGTTCGGCCCGCAGCGCCGACACCTGCAGCTGGGGATGCCGAGCTCTCAGGGTTAGGCCCCCGCTGGCCCCGCAGGTGGCAAAGAGAGGGGGCAATGACTTACCGAGTCGGGGGCGGGTCCCACGGCGGCCTTCTCCAGAAGCTCCAGCGCCCGTACCACGAGAGGCACGAGCCCTGCCGCCGCCTCCGGCCCGAAGCGGCGCCCTAGCTCCTTCAGCTCAGTTCCCAGAGCCCCCGCGAGATGATACACTAGCTCCGCGGCCGTCTCCACCCCCGTGGCCACTGGAGGCCCCCAACCATGCTCCCCAGGCGCCGCCCTACTGGGCTCCATAGACTCCAAAGGCCAAGGGGCTGCGATTCACCCCCCCAGACCTAACTGGTGCTGGAAAAAGCCAAACAGTTCCCGCCCAGGAAGTAGTTTAGGTCAGTAGAGGGTGGGGTAGAAGCGACAGGGGAGGAGCGAGTAAGGAAAACAGCGTGGGAGGAGACAGTGCCCTGGGTCCCTTGGGCCGTCCTGTGCCGAGTCCCCAAGGTCACAGAAAACAGGACAGCCAACGTCCAGCCAGGCGTCCAAAAGCTGAGGCTCAGAGCTCTAAGTGGTCACTTTGGTTAAGCCCTCCCCAGTGCCCAGTCCAGGCTCCACCCCTATGTCTGGAGTCATGGGACCCCACTTGGCTGCCAAACACAAGGGCAAGAGGTGAGAAGTACCAGAGCTGTCACTGGCCTCAGCCAGAGGCTGTCCAGCCATGTGCCTAGTTCCCTGTCAGGAGTGATGCAGAGCATAAGGGGCTACGCTGAGCACCAGCTTCAGAGAACAAGCCACAAGCTTCCAGACTCAGGAAATGGCAGCACGGAGTGAGGATTTGCAAGTGTTTTGGAGCAAAACTGGCAAATGTGGTCAAGTAGTCAGTGTGAAAGCCCAACCCCCACCTTAGTTCCCTGAGTCTAGGGGATATTTAGCCCCACAGCCTCTAAGAACAGGGGACCTCCTTTCCCTTCACGGCAGAGCCCAGCACCTTGCTGTTAACAAGGCCAGCCTCCTGGAAACCCTACACCCAGAATTTGAGTTCAGGGGGGAAGAAAACCTCAAAAACTCCAATTAATACAAAATTTATTATACTTTGTTCAGAATTACAAGCCACCAGGTCAACAATACAACAAGCACAAAATACAGGACAAAGGGGCCAAGCTGCTGAATGTCACCAGCTTGTCTGTGGGGGAAAAATGCTCCAGCCTTTGGGGAATTTGAAGCAGGAGGAGGTGGGAAACAGCTAGGCGTAGAGGTCCTCTCGGTCGGCAGAGTAGACCTCACCCTCTTGCAGAAGGGCAAAGTTGAGGAAGTGGGAGGGTCTGTGTACCTCATGGTAGAACTCTTTGGGGTTTGCCAGCTGCAGCTCATACTTCATGTTGGGATCATGTCGTACACCTTAGGGTAGATGAAAACATCCACTGTTAACAAGGTCCACCTGCCGCACCCAGCTGGGGCCCCTGGGTCATCTGACCAGAGTCAGGCCCAAGTGCTAAGGATGATGGCCTAAGTCCATCCCTACTTCCCTGTGCTTCCCCACTTACCCATAAAGTTGTAGTTCCATGAGGACTGGGCAGGAACCATAAAGAAGCCAAGGAAGCGGTCTGACAGTAGCATCTGGACCCTCTCGTAGTGCGAAGGTAGGTAGCCCTTGGGGTTGTTGCCCTTGTCTGTGTTCTGGCGGCCCCACTCATAGCCACTGGGTGTCAGTTTGTAGGCTGTCAATGTGCAGGAGCCTGGTGTGAAGCTGAAAGAGGGATGAGGATCAAGTCAGAGCTTAGGCCACCATTCTGGGCCCTGGCCTGCAATGTCAGCCCACACTTCCTCCCAAGGGGGGTCAGGCCCACCTGCAGGTGATGATGATGGTTTTCTCGCCATCCCAAGAGGGGTTATCAGCCATGATCTTGGCATGGGTGGTGACATCCTGGGGTGATAGCTGGGGGGACTCATTGGGCTGAGTGTGGATCCAACCTAAAGGTTCCATCTCCTATAGGCAAGAGTAGTGAAAAACTTTAGAGCCCTATCTACAGACACTGATGAGAGTAACGTGCCTGCCCTCTTCCCCTCACCCTTATAGCAGAAGCCCCCATTCTCCCACACCCCCACTGACCTTGAGGTACTCATGCTGGGGCAGCTGGCTAGGCAGGTGCACAGTCTGGTGGGTGCCCCACTGGGGTACCATTACGATGCAGCGGATCTCCTTTACCTGGGGATTATCTGGTGGGCTCACCCCATACAGGTATCCTGCAATCTGTAAACAAGGGGGTCAAGAATTGAAATGATTCTTAGTACCAGCCCAGACTCTGGGCAGTTAGCCCTGTGTTTCCTTTCCTTCCCTTCCCCAAGAACAAGGACAGAATTTCTCAAAACGTAGTCAGAATCTACCACATCAGAAACACCTGGGCTCTTTGGTCACAACCTTAAGCACGGACCTGATCTCAGACTTACCACATCAGAATCTCTTGAGTGGGGTGCAGGAATCTGCACTGCTCACATGCTTCCCAGCTGATTAAGTATAGTATCCATAAACAAATGAGACACAAGCACACAGCTCATGAAGACATCTTTAAAACCAACTCTAGGTGGTATTTTAATTTTAACATTACAAAGAGGACCTATGTTCCTATTAACTCACACAGGATATTAACCTTTTCAAATTCACCAGAGGCCATATATGGTGTTTTATAACACGTGAATTTCCCTGATTACTAGTAAAGGTGAACATCTTTTCATATTATATTTGTCATCTATAGTCCCTTTTCTGAACTACATTCATATTCTTTGCTCTTTCTTCTACAGTTAACCTTTAAAAAAAAAATCAACTTCTGAGAATTCCCTATTCTAGATCCTAATCCATTATGTCTAGTGTTATGCAAATATTTTCTGTTTTTAGTTTGTCTTTTGTGGTACCCTTTGACACACACCTTATTCAACTTTTTAAAAATCTTCACCCAAGGACACGGTTTTATTGAGTTTAGAAAGAAACATTGATCAGTCCTGTAGGCATCCCAACTGGGGATCAAACCCACAACCTTCTTGGTGTGTGGGATGACGCTCCAATCAACTGAGCCACAATCAGGACTGGTTACTTGTTTTGATTGTGATTTTGTGCTTTGTTTCTTCTTTAAGAAGGCTATCCCAAAACTAAAGCAATAAATATTTTCTTCTAATACTCTACAGTTTACTTAGTATTTTACATTCAAAACTTTACTACACTTAGATTTTATTTAAAAAAAAAATTTTTTTTTTATTTATTTCTTTTTAGAGAGAAGTAAAGGGAGGGAGAAAGATTAAGAGAAACATCAATGTGTGGTTGCCTCTTGCATGCCTGCAACTAGGGACCCGGGCCACAACTCAGGCATGTGTCCCAACTGGGAATCAAACTGGTGACACTTCAATTCGCAGGCCGGCGTTCAATCCACTGAGCCACACCAGCCAGAGTGGATTTTATTTTTGTAAGTGGTATAAGGTAGGGATCTAGATTTCTTTTTCTGATTGTTTCAATATCATAAGGCATCCTTAATCCTACAGACTTGATATACCATATTTATTATATATGCATGAATCTGTTTCTGACTATATATTATTCTCTTAATTGCCATATTTTATAATGTTTTGATATCTAGTGGGGTCAAAACCCTCCTTGCTGTTTTGGCTATCCTTGTATATTTACTTTCTATGAATCCTGAAACCAGCATGTCAAGTTCCAGAAACCTTAGGTGAGTTTTAGATACATAAAATTTTTTGTTTGGGCACACACTGTGGCCTAGTTGAGCACATTTACTCACTTGAGCCCGAAGGTCAGATATGCAGATGAACTTCTTAAGCACATTCTTGGGAAGGATATAGGTGT
Organism: Furipterus horrens; assembly: GCF_987537825.1. NCBI lineage: Eukaryota > Metazoa > Chordata > Mammalia > Chiroptera > Furipteridae > Furipterus > Furipterus horrens. The sequence goes on along the minus strand of NW_028327181.1, from coordinate 59,197,790 downwards.
AACCAGTCTCCTTGATGTCATCAGATGAAACATAGATGTGATTGGTCCTCAGGTGCAGGTTGGCAGCTGAGATGGCCCTAAAAACAGATAGCACTTCTCAACCCGAGCACCTTAGGTAGCACCAGCAGGCCCTTCCATCCCTACCCTTCTTGCCCCTTACAATACCTGACCCTCCATTCAGTTTTAGATGAAAAAGTCTGGGTCTCATAGTTGCTGGTGGTGGAGGTGATGATCTCATCACCATGCTTGTTAACAGTACGCGTCTGTGTTGCAGTCAGCTGTGACTGTTCCTTGGTCTGCTTCTCAATCTCAGCTATCTGCTGCCGCTGCTGCGAGGGTGCCGAGATCTCCATTCCCAGGATGATGTCTCGAATTTCTGATTGTGTCAGCGATGCCACATTCACACTGTGGGGACAGTGTGGGTCATACCACAATGATCCCTTCCGCCCGGTCACTTCCGCCTCACTAGCAAGAATGTAACTTGGTTGCACAGGGGAGCCCACGTTACCCTAGACGATCCTCAATGACACTTGTAAAGGAAGTGAGAGGTGGAAACGTGCTAATACTGATAAGAAGCATCACACTGTAGGATGACCCTGTGCACACGCATCTTCCAGCCATGCTCAAACCTGCTCAGCATCCGTACCTCCCACTTTTCCTCAATAAAAAGTGCCCTAACAGCAGTTTTTGAAAACAGAAACCCTAAAACATGTTCTCAGAGCTGACACTGTCAGTCAACCTAGGAGATGCCTGGAAATCTATGGATACTTTTGGTTCCCACAATAACAGGGAAGGAGAGGGAAGAAGAGCATGTGTGTGCCACTAGCAGTGGTACCTCAGGGTCTGGGATACTAAAACTTCTCATAATGTATGGATAATAAAGAAGTACCCTGCTCAAAATGGCAACCGTGCCTCTGCTGAGGAACAATGCCCAAAAGTCAAAGTGAAGCCCCAAAACACAGACACTTCCTTCATTATCTGAAGACAGTGCCTTCCTTTCTTCTATAGTTATTACCGAGGACAATTTGAGAAACGTCTGAGCCTGAATGTTCCCAAAAACCCAGAGACCATATACTGACCCACTTATTTCACCCTTTTTGGATCTTCCACCTGTCTCCCCACCACCACACTCACTTGTTTTTCTTGCCGTAGTCAGCCAAGATAAGATCCTTGAGCTGCACCTCTACCTTAATCCATTCCTCATCAGTGAGAGTGGGCCAGATGTGGTGTGGTTCTGTAATAGTAGTCTTGTCTGGCTTCAGGATCACCTTTGCCCGGTCATTGTTCACATGCAGGGCACGCAGAATCAAGATGAGGCGGGAGAAAGCCTGGGAAGAGATGAAGCAGCATGGAGGAGGTCAGCCACTTGATGTTCTTCCCCCTAACTTGACACTATTCTTTCAGAGACCCCAGGAACTGATTTCAAATTCTAAGGTGCTCCTACACCCTCAACATGAGTCAACTTAATATGCAGACCACAGAAGCTGAAGATGTGAAAATGGCCTACATAAGGGGCCTGTGGTTAAAGCCAAGACACAAGATTTTCTTGTGGCCTCAAACCCACTCCTCTTAAAGTGACCCTCTTTGTGAGGTGGCTTCATACCGTGTAAGATGAAATAGTCTTGAGCCAGTCATCATAGAGGTTAAAAAGAACCATTTGGGGCTCAGTGGCTTTCAGGATGAGGTCCCCAAATTTTTCCACCTTGAGACAAGCCTGGAAGGGGAGTTGGAGCTCCGATCCTTTAATCACAATATTGGGGAAGTCCAGCAAGTGCACCTGAGACAAGATCAAATTCAAGATTAGAAACAGAGCCGCCAGGTCTCAGCCTTCCTTTCTTCTACCTCATCCACCTCTCACCTCCAACGGATCAAGCATGCCCTTTCTGGTGACAATGATCTGCTTAGGCTGCTCCTCCACAGGGAGAGATCGGATCAGGGCAGCCACCTCCTCAGCGGTCTTCCACTTAGCCAACTAAAAAGCAAGAGAAGCAAATTAAAATTTAGTCTCCACCCTCCCAGGTAAACTAGAACAGAAGATCCTAGTCTTGAAATAATCAAACTATGTTTCTAGTTTGAATGTTAGGTACTTTGGAGGTAAAATAAAACGGCCTTGTCCAAAAGGGTTTTTCAACCTAGCTGGCAATATAAAACTCATACAAGCCGGGATTTGATTACATTATACTATACCAGGGATAAAAGAAATTAAGGCTAGCCCTGGCTGGTGTTGCTCAGTGGAATGAACGCCAGCCTGTGAAAGGTCACTGGTTTGATTCCCAGTCAGGACACATGCCTGGGCTGCGGGCCAGGTCCCCAGTTGAGGACATGCAAGAGGCAACTGATTGATGTTTCTCTAGATATGTGAGCAAAGCCACAAGGTGGAGACGAGCATCAGAGTTTGGGATACTAGGATCCTAGACTAACTGCAAGAGGAAACATGCTATCAAGGAAGAGAAGTTGTGGCTGGACATGTGACAGCCCAGTCAGGTATCAAATGTCTAGCAAGCCAAAAAAGAGTTAATTCAGCAGTGAGGGGCGATCAAAGGCTTTGAGGTAGAAAAGAAATTTGGTCAAAGTGACATTTTAAGAATGCTTATTCCTACATGGACAACAGGGTGGGGATTGACTGTGGGAGAGGGGGGAGGTGGGCAGGGCAGGGGCGAGCAATTGGGGAAAGATGGGACAACTGTAATAGAACAACAATAAAAAATGGGAAAAAGATGCTTCATCCCTTTAGAAAGATGATTTTGGGTAGCCCTGTTCAAGAGAAGTTATAGGTAGGAGATTCAGAAAGCAGAGACCAGCTGGTAAGTAATGAAGGACTGCGCACATTCTTGGTCTTTCAGGGAGAAACATTCACACACATACCCACCCAGCCGCCCTCACATACCAAAGATTAGGGGCAAGTTTCTACAGCTCCTCTGTCCTTTAACCAGCTCACCTGTCCCAAACGCTTCTGTCCAGCCCACACAGATGTGTGGATTATCTTGAGGAACAGCTGCCCTGTGCGTGGGTTGAAAATGAAGATGGCCCCATTGATGGGCTTGGTTGTCAAGTTCCCCTCAAATGTCTAAGGAACAATTACATCAGTTAGCACAGCCTGGACACAACCATCCTGCCTTCATTCCAATATGCACACACTTTCCCTATCATGCTCCCAAAGGCATCTAGAGTCCCACACCCCATATTGAATGTAACCCTTCCCACCTTGTGAATAGTTACTCTGTAGACATTAGTGTCATCCACAAACCAAATAATCTGGTTGGAGAAGAGTTCACCATAATTCTGAGAGGACAGATAGGGCTCAGTGGGCTCAGATGAATAGAGCTGCAGCCCCTTGCGAATCCGTTCACGTAACACATACAAGGCAGGGTTTGCCTTCATGATCTTGGCCATGGCCTGCTGTATGAGAGGCTTGCTGCCTGGGAACCAGTTTCCATAGGCACTGTGAAAGTGGAAGAGGACGAAAAGTTAGACAAGGCTGATAGCCTCAGGAACAAGGCAAACTGCAACTCTACAGGAGGAAGATTGTTGGCCAGGCTAATAAGTGTCTGCTCATATACACAGAGGCAGGGAAGAAAGAGTCAGTGATCCAGAAGTGGAAAGAGCCAAACCTCACCTCACCTGGGCAAACTAAAACATGTATGTTTAAGTGTGGGGCTGGTGGAAAACACATGCTTCTGAGCCCCACCTTACCTGTGCAAGTTATAGGCCAGGTCAATGGCAATAAGCACACCCGTGGGTGAAGGGTAGATACTCATGTTGTCTGTGGTGTAGTCCAAGAACTTGGCCCGGGCATAGCGCTCAATGTCATGGGAATCATAGTCCCCCCAGCGCAACTGAATGTCAATCCAATACTTCTGAGTGGTGGTGCTGTCCATCACATCCCTGAGGGTGGAGAGGGGTCAGGAGTCCAGGCTTCCAAGGAAGCCACCAACACAACCACTACATCTCTCTGTATCTACATCTAAATCTTAAAACCAAGCCCTCTGCCTGTTCCAAATCAGAAGACTTGGCTGAGGGTGTCCACACGATGCAGGGGTAGCACTGGCTCCAAGTCAGACAAAAAGGCTGGCAAGGCCAATTCCTACAGTACTACTAGAAGAATAGTAAAACTAAGGTTGCTGGATGCCTAGGGCTGGGCCATAAGGCACTTACTTGGAGTCTGCAAGCAACGAGGGCCGGGAAACATTCCACTTATAAGAGGCAAAGAGCAGGATATCCGCACAGGAAGAGTTCATTTTATAGGACTTTCGAGGGTGGATTGTCTCCTTTTGTACTGTCTCAATTTCCAGTGCATCCAGTTCCTGATCAAACACCTGGAGGCAGAGGTGGAAAGATTATGACTGGCTATGGAAGCCTGCTTAGAATAAAGGCTTGTAGAACTTAAGATAATGTGGCACCTGGTACCACAATAGATGTCTTGTCCTCAGAGCTTCCAGGGTAATTCCCTATACCCAAAAGAGCATATGACCAGACTTTTAATGGCATCCTCTGCCCTCAATTCTAGCTCACCTGACACAAATCCATAACGATGCTCTCATGGATCTTTTGCCACAAGTGAGCTCGGAAGATCTGGATGAGAGAGATCTTCAGTGTGGGGATCTTGCCGTGCATGAAGATACCTGTCAGGTCCAGCTGCACCTGAAAGCCTACATATACCTGGCAGGAAAAAGAAAATGACCCTAGAGATCAAGAGACTTTGGTTCTCAGGACATAATTAAAGAAGTAGAAACACTTATTTTTTAGCTTCTGATCTCCCAAGTCTACCAATCACACTCACATTGGCTCGGTTGATGGTTGGGGACCACCAGAGGGTGAATCTACGATTGGGAATCTGGTTCAATCCTGATCGCTGAGCATTAGTTAGTTTCTTCCACTTCATAGACTCCTCAAAACCACTGGCCTTCTCCCTGTGAAGCAGAAGAGACCAGGTAAAGTGATGGCACGTTATTTCCCAGAGTGCCGTTTACCTCCTGGGGGCGGCTGTCTGGAACACACCACAGTAGAAGAAAGGCACACAATAGATGAGCTCAGATCTCGGTAAGGGGAGAAGAGAATCCTCACCAGAAAAGCCCCTCCCAGGTAGGAAAGTAAGTGCCCTTGAAGAGTGTGTGTTCCAGAATGCCTTCCACACCACCCAGAGCCTGGATCATATCTGTACGGTAGTTGTTCAGGTTCCAGAGCTTTCCATCATGCCGCTGGTGTGTCCACCAGAAAGGGTTCTGCTTCAAAACCTAGATGGAAAGAAAAGTATGATCAAGCTTCTAGATGCCTACTCTCCCAGGTTCCCAGCATGGCCACGGAATCTCCTAATTCAGGGAAAATCTATCCATTATCCCCTCCACGTACCTGGTACTGCTTAAAGTCAGTTCGAACACGCCAACCCTTATCATAAGCCAATGTGTGCCGATCCTTCTGGAAGAGGGTATTGATTCTAGGAATGCCACGATCCCATGAATCTTCTAGATCTTCTAACGTCAATCGTCTGCCAAAGAAAAAAGATCAAAGTCAAACGTGCTTATATGAAGAGTTCAGCATACCTCCAAATCAAGGATAAACAGGGTCACATGTAGAACCTACTTTCTTGTCTTCATAAAAAGATGTCATGTAGGACACAACGGTCACCCCCACCCCCCCCAACACTGCAATGTCCTCCTGAATGCCCACCTGTTCTGAGCAATGGCCTCTTGTCTCTTGAGTGCATACTCAGCCCAGACCCGCTGAGAATCAATAAACTCACTCTCCCATGGCTGTATATAGCGGTACAAGTTGGGAATCAGCTGGTCCTCTTCATGGCTCATTCCTGAACGAAAGTGTGTAATACCTACATCTGTCTGCTTGGACCATCTGTTTTGGGACACAACCAAGATTAAAAAAATAATAAAGTCTAAAGTAGAGAAACATACCCTTCCCTCAAGGTCTAACAAGATTTTCAGTCAAGTCCTACCTGAGGTCAGACTGAGGGATAAGCACATGGCCCATTGAGAGCATGCCGAGTCCACCCAACTCTTTAGGGGTGTAGAACACGACAGGGGGGAACCGACTCGGCATCTTGGAGTTTAGGCCAATCTTGATACGTGTCTGGATCTTGTTCTCACACTTTACCAACAAGTCCAAGAGCTCCTGGGTGTTCACCACAGCCTCCCGAAAGTATGTCATAAGGCCAATAAGAGCTGTGTTCCACTTATTCACAATCTGAAGGTAGTGGGAAAGAAGTAAATTATAGATGAGCAATTGGGTAGGGGGCAGGGGGAAGACAGACTACTTAATCCACTTAGTTATACTGTCCCTAGTTCTCAAGAAAGATTTCAGCCCAAAGTAATGAGGGAAGTATGTATAAATCAAAACCAGTGTGGGATACTACTTAACACCCACTGGAGTGGCTATAAGACAGTGACAGGTGTTAGCAAGAATGTGGAGAAAATGGAACTCTCATATACTACTGGTGGGAATATGAAATGATAAAGCCACTTTGAAAAACAATCTGGACTTCTGGCCAAGATGGAGGCCTAGACAGATAACACTGCATCTCCGTCCACAACTAAGAAGGAATACAACTTCCTCAAAACTAGAGACAAGCAGAAGTTCCAGAAAACTGAGCTGCATGGAAGTCCAACAAAAATATAAAGAAGAAATACTCATCCAGACAGGTAGGAGGGATAGACAGGGCAGAGAGGATGTGGTGGGTGGTGGTAGCAGCAGAAGCAGCAGCAGTAGCAGCAGCAGTTGCAGGCTGGCGAAAAGCATGGTCACATGTTTTTAAAACCAGGGAGGGATATCTGGGGAGCACTCCCAGCACCAGACCAGACCACACAGCTCATGGTCCCAGCGCTGGGGAAAATAAAGCCTCATAGCTTCTGATTGTGCAAACCAGTGGGGGTTGGGGCGGAGGAAGAAACTGCCCGCTGATCTCTCAGAAGAGTCCACTTGTTTAAAGGGCCCCCATAGTCCTAGCACATCTGCAAACCCACTCATTCTGGGAACGACAGCCAGGGCAACAGCTAGAGAGGTGCCAGTGCTGAGCAAGTGGCATTGTTCCCTCTCAGACCCCTTCCTGACACACAGCACCATAATGTGGTGAAACGGGTCACCGGTTACTGACAAATACCTAAGGCTCTGCCCCTTACAACATAACAGGTGCGACAGTTCTACCTAAGACACAGAGGCAAACAAACACAGGAGCCTGTCAAGATGAGGAGAGAGATATGGCCCAAAAAAGGGAACAGATCAAGGTTCCAGTGAGAGAACTAAGCAACAAGGAGTGAGCCAACCTAACAGACGTAGAGTTCAAAACACTGGTGATAAAAATGCTCACAAGCTTGACAAATATGCTTAAGTAGGGCAAATGCATAAAGGAAGAAGTGAAAGCTATGCTAAATGAAAATCCACACAAAACCAATGGTGAAGGGAAGGAAACTGGGGTCCAAATCAATGATTTGGAACTTGAGGAAGAAAAAAACAGTCAACCAGTACAGAATGAGGAGACAAGAATTGAAAAATATGAAAGGCATAGGAACCTCTCGGAGAGCTTTACACATACCAACATCCAAATCATAGGGGTGCCAGAAGGAGAACAGGAAGAACAAGAAATTGAAAGCTTATGTGAAAAAATAACGAAGGAAAACTTCCCAAGTTTGGCGAAGAAAATAGACATACAAGTCCAGGAAGCAAATAGAGTCCAAACAAGCTAGACCCAAAGAGTACCACACCAAGACACACCATCATTAAAATGCCAAAGGTTCAACATAAAGAAAGAATCTTAAAAGCAGCAGGAGACAAACAGAGTTACCTGCAAAGGAGTACCTATAAGACTATCAGCTGATTTCTCAAAAGAAACTTTCCAGGCAAGAAGGGACTGGCAAGAAGTTTTCAATGTGATGTAAAGCAAGGACCTACAACCAAGATTACTCTATCCAGCAAAGCTAGCATTTGGAATGGAAGGGCAGATAAAGTGCTTCCCAGACAAGGTAAAGCTAAAGGAGTTCATCATCACCAAGCCATTATTATATATGAAATGTTAAAGGGACTTATTTAAGAAAAAGAAAATCAAAACTATGAACATTAAAATGACAACAAACTCACAACTGTCAGCAACTGAATATAAAAAATAAAAACAAAATCCAACTAAGCAAACCAGAATAGGAACAGAATCATAGGTATGGGGATCATTTGGAGGGTTACCAGCTGGGAAGGGGAAGGGATGAAATGGAGAAATGGTGCAGGGACTAAGAAGCATAATTGGTTCGTACAAAATAGACAGGGGGATGGATATTAAGAATAATATAGGAAAGGGTGAAGCCAAAGAACTTATATGCACGACCCATGGACATGAACTAAAAGGGGTGGGATTGCTGGAGGACAGCGGGGTACTGGGTGGAGGGGGATAAAGGGGAAAAAATTTGGGACTACTGTAACAACATAATCAATAAAATATACTTAACAAAGATAAAAGAAAAAAAAAAGTTACCATATAACCCAGCAATTTTACTCATAGGTATATACCCAAGAGAAATGAAAACGTATGTCCATACAAAAATGTGTACACAAATTTAATAGCAGTATTATTCCTAATACTCAAAAAGTGGGAAAAATAAACCCCAAATTGTCTATCAACTGACAAATGGATACACAAAAATGTGCTATATCAATATGACAGAATATTAGTCATGAAAAGGACTTAAGCACTGATATATGCCAAAATATGAGTCTTGAAACATTATGCTAAGTGAAAGAGGCCAGACAAAAAAGGTCACATATTGTATGATTCTATTTATGTGAAATAGCCAGAAAAGACAAATCCAGAGAGACAGAAAGTAGATTAGTGGTTGCCAGGGGCTGGGGTGGGGAACAATAGGAAGTGGGTGACTGTTAATGGGTATAGTTTCTTTTTGGGGTAATGAAATGTTCTGGAATTAGATAGTGGTGATAACTGTACAACTTTATGAATATACTGGAAAGTATCAATTTCACCAATAAAACACTGTTGAAAATAAGACCAAATACAGTACATAATCCCAGGGTGGTCAGTGGGAGAAGAAGGGATAAGAAAAAAAAACTATGAAAAATTAATAAGAGGGAATAAAAAGCTAATGGGACCATAGAAACTGCCCTTCCACTATAAACCAGAAAACTAAACAAGATATATAAACCAATATTTTCAGAAAACTGGCAAACAGGCAGCACAGACTTGAGAAAAGGGAAACAAATGAAATGAGCCCCACAATGGCCCCAGCTAACTGCCTAGTGGCAGTTTCCAAGCTGTAGCACAAACATGGAGGGGTAAGGAAAACAGAGCCCAACAACCTCACTGAATTGAAGAGAAAGAGATTAGCATCCCGGAGTCCAAAGCAGCTAGAAATTGTGGGGTAGAAGTCCTGAAGAGAAGAAAGGTACACAAAAAGAGCTGTCTGGAGATTCATGAAGGGATTCCCCTACTTTTTGACTGAGTCCCAATCTGTATGCAATAAAACTCCAAGGTCAGAGGAACAACCACCAGAAGTCAGTAAGCTGAACAAGGCCCCCAGCTCATATAAAGCTGGCAACATGCCCTGGCTGGTGTGGCTCAGTGGATTGAGCACCAGCCTGTGAACCAAAAGATCTCCAGTTTGATTCCCAGTCAGGGCACATGCCTTTGTCACAGGCCAGGTTCCCAGTTGGACATCTTGCACATCGATGTTTCTATTCCTTTCTCCCTCCCTTCCCCTCTCTAAAAATAAACAAAATCTTAAAAAATAAATAGAGTGGCTAGCACAAGGAGAGAGAAAAAAAACTAAAATTTAAAATTTTAAAGAAAAAAAAGCTGGCAACAGTTCGTGTTCCCACAGCCAAAGTAGAGAGACCTTATACTATATGGGAACTGGATAGTGTGTCCAGAAAGTTATCAAGTCAATAGTGTACATAAATCAGCCCCAGACAACAGGTGTTCTGGAGTGGCCACAACCAAGCTTAAAGCAAGGCTCCAAAGGATCAAACTAATCTACAAATTATTAAACTGCGCACCAAAACACAACCCAACACCCTTTAAAGGAATATAAAAAAACCCCATAAATCGACTCTATAAAACTCACAATTTCTAACATGCACTAAAAAATTACCATGCATACAAAGTATAAATAACCAGAAAAAAAAAATCAACACAAACACCTAGAAACAACAGATGACGGGATTAGCACACGAGGACCTTTAAAACAGCTATCACCAAAAAAAAACAAAACAAAACATCTTGTAGCCCTGATCAGTGTTGGCTCAGTTGGTTGGAGCATTTTCCTATAAACAAAAGGTCACAAGTTTGATTCCCAGTCAGGGCACATGCCTAGCACGCAGGTCCTGTCCCCAGTCAGGACACATATGAGATGCGACTGACTAATCCATGTTTCTCTCTGGCATCAATGTTTCTCTCCATCTCTCTCTAAAACCAGTAAGCATGTCCTCAAGTGAGAATTTAAAAAAAAAAGTCTGAAACCCTGAGTCCCTTACTCTAGCCTAAGCAAAGCTGAAAAACTCAAGACTTATTATAAACTTCCTACTAAACTTATCTACATTCACCCCTGGCCATGTAGTTTGGTTGGCTGGAGTGTTGTCCTGATAATCCTATATTGTGGGTTTGATCCCTGGTAAGGCACATACAAGAATCAGCCAGTGAATGCATAGATATAAGTGGAGCAATAAATCAATGTTTTTCACTCTCTCTCAAATCAATCAATAAAATAAGTAAAAATACACTTATCTATATTCCCATCTATCCAGACCTCTTTTGTATTAAGTTCAGAGGATTTTTCCCTCTGCTTGCCTTTCCCACCATCCCTACACAATTCCTCCAGAACACTGCTCCATCACTTATCACACCTGTTGCACTCCACTACTGGCTCCTTTAAGGAAAACAAACCCAAGTCACTTCCATTTAAAATTACCTGCCTTGACTTATAGCTCCCTCTAGGTGGCATCTGATGTCCTTCCTCCTTCCTCCAGCTCTGGCAAATGGCCAGTCCTTGCTGTTTCCACTTTCTCACTTCCCATAAAGCCTCTTCCACTGAAGTCTGGCTTCTATCCCTACTATTTCTGAAACAGCTCTTGCTAAGGTCACCAATGACGTCCAGACTGCCAAATCCAATGGATACTTTTCAGACCTTATCTAACTGAAAGACTTAGGCAACTGCAACTGTAAAGTGGCCACCCATTCCTGAGAGCCTTCGCTGGCATGACCCAGCAGCACTCTGTCTGGCCACACTGCTGCTCGGTGTTCCCAATGATTCCAAACTCATCTCCTTATATTTTTCCTGGATAATCTTGCTCACTCTTAAGCTTTCAACCATCTTCTTTAAGCTGACAGATGGCTAAATCTACATCTTTAACCCAGACTTCTTCTCCAAGCTTCAGATTGTAAAAGAGCCCCACTTGGACATCCCAAAGGAACCTGTAAGTTACCCCTACTGCTCCTACTTTCTCACCTCATTTCTTTCTCTGGAGCTTCAAACTCAGTATTTTTCATCAAATCTAAGAGACCATCAATTTAAGAGACACCACTAAGGGAAAAAATATACACATATGTATATATTTAAATGGAGTTAAAGAAAATACCTGCTGGACCCCTCCACCTGGATGTCCTTAGACACTTCAAAGTTTTTACATCCTCAACTAAATTCACTTATTTTCCCCCTAAACCTTCTTCTGGTAGTCTTCCAAATGGTGACACCAATATATACCCACCTAGTCAGTCACCCATGCCAAAACTGAATGTTATTTTGACTTCCTCCTTTCCCTCTAACATCCCATCAAAATGAAGCTCCACTGATTTTACCTGCTAATTACTTATCAAATCTGTTCCCCTATCCTTACCTCTGCTTTCATTGCGTTCATCATTTTTACCTGGACTTTAGCAATAGTTCCCAAACCTGATATCATATCCTATTCCTCTAAACCCATCTACTCCACAGCTGACAGAGTGAACCACCTAACACAGAAATCTAAAAGTCACTTCTACACTTAAAAACCTTACTAAACTCTTAACAAGGCATGTAATGCCCTCCATGATCTGGCTCTTGCTTATCTATCCAGCCTCCATCTGCTAACAGTCCCAACTTCAAAATTTTACTCCAGTAAATTCTCCATGTTTTATAGCCCCGCATATACCATGCTGGTCTCCTCTCCATAATTCTGGCTGAAGGAAAGCCCTCCTCCCCCGGCCTCATTGCCTGTGCTTTCTTTCAGGAAGCCTTTCCTCTCCTTCTCCCAGAGTGGACCAGTCATTAACGAGTGTCCTCACAGAGTACCAAGTAGTACAATTACTCTATTAGAGTTCTCCTGACTGCATCTGTGTCTCTTCCTGCTCAGTGAATGCAGAGACTATCTTACGTGTACTGTCCATAATACCTTGAATGCAGTAGTTACCAACAAGCACCAATGGATGAATGAGATACATACATAATTCCCTTTATCTAACCCTCAGACGGACTCACCAACCTAAAAGACAAGATACTTCCTTGCACTATATTCCAAAAAAAGGCATCATGAGGAATTTTAGGTAAGAAATATTAAGATAAAATGCATCCTCAAAAGCAGCCTCCCTAAAAAACTTCAAGCATTCTTTATGTGTGCTGCATATGTAAAGGGATATGAAAGTCAGAATGAAAGAAAAATGCTAGAGCTAAGTTTTCATTCTAAGGGAAACCAGAATGAAGTGACTTTTTTTAATCCAGTGAGGTACTTTATTGCTTATGTATGTATTACATTCCTAGAAAAAGAATCCCAGGATTTCCTACCATTTGCTTTTTTTTTTTTTTTTTTTTGGTCTTGCTTCTGTGGACCATGATGTCAGCTAAAATTGTCAGGACAATGAAAACAAACCAACAGGGTAGGTGCAGATTATTTAGCCATTTTCCTAGATACTCTGAGCTGCACATCAAATCTGGGGCTGAGCACACTGCACCTGTTTAACCTGCCTGTGAAGTTCACAATATTCCCAGCTATGTGATTATCAGTGCTTTCAAATTCATCAGTGTAACTCTCATCATCTCAGTTAGAAACTGAACAATGACTTTAGAGTACAGCCTTCAAAGAACCTGGTGTTTCCCTCTCTTTCTGGCATTCATGTACACCATTATAATGGCAAGGAGAGACAGTAGAAAGGGCAAGATGACTTTTTAAACCTTGCAAAAACTTAAGTATACATAAACAACAAATCCTCAAATTATTCTTTTGCAATTCCAGCTGCCTTCAGCTGGGCCTTTGGAAGCAACGGAAGGGGAAATAAACACTGAAATAGTTAATTATACTTGATTTTCAACATGCACACTATGTTACTACTTAAAAGATGAGTTACATGACTTGGGTAACTAGTACTTGGAAAGATGCAAAAACAGTGATGTTTGTTCAAATTTAAAAATCCAACTTTGCCCTGGCTTGTGGGGCTCAGTAGACTGAGTGCTGGCCTGTGAACCAAAAGGTCACAGGTTTAATTCCCAGTCAGGGCACATGCCTGGGTTGTGAGACAGGTCCCCAGTTAGGGAAATGCGAGAGGGAACCAATCAATGTATCTCTCACACATCGACATTTCTCTCCCTCTCTTTCTCCCGCCCTTCCTCTCTCTCTAAAAATAAATAAAAATTTTTTAAAAATCCAAGTTCTACTCTTGCCTTATTTTAGAATCATCACAACTATGCAGAAGTAGGCTGTAGAATTCCTACTGGGAATTCTCAGAAAAATAACTGAGGTGATTTGACACTCTAAGCTGCTAAACCATAAAGCATAGAGATTGGTACAGTGGACTACACTGGGAAGAAAGGAGCGCAAACCAGGAGAAGAGCTGAAAGAGACATGAGAAGGACAGAGGACATGACAAAAGCTGGTGCTGACTGATATACCTTGGTGAAGGTGGTGGAGCCAGAGGCCATCAGTATTTGACGCACGCGGTTGTGGAAGCGCTGCATTGACTCATCATCCACACGCAGGAAACACTGAGCTGTCCGCTCCTTGGTAACCTAAACCACAAGGTCAAGTTTAACTTGTCTCCAGGACTGCCACAGGAGCAAGGACCAACTCTGCCCACCCAACAAGCCTCAGATGATCAATAATGAAAAGTTGTGTCCGCATCCCTCACCCCCATTTACTGCGGAGTCACAGGGGTAGCAGTGCTATGTCTAGCCACCTTCCCAAGTTGTACCTCATTCTGTAGGTTCCAGACCCCGTCCTTGTGGGTGAACTCCTCATAGCTGGTGCGGCATTTAGGCAGAATGCGGCACTCAAAGCCACACATGTTGAAGAGCAGGTTGGGGTTGTCCTTACTGTACACGGACACAAAGCTGTTCTCCCACTGAACTGTAGTCACTGACCGTGGCAGACGGTTCTTGATGTCCCAGAACACTGCCCGACCCCTGTCCACAGAAAACATTTGGTCATATGAGTCTCCTGGAAGAAACCTCACTTCAAACGCCAGAGTGATGATATCCTGAAAGAGTACAACTTCTCACACCCAGGACACCACCTCTTAAATCCCCTCCAATTGTTCTCTGAGTCGCTCAGGCTGATATTCTTCCAGCCCCTATAGTTCCACTTAAGACTCACAAGTTGACATCATGCTTCATGAGGCGCATACGGGCATCTCGGGGCCAGCACTTCTTGTTATTATAGCCAACGATGTTTTCATTGTTGGGGTCAGGGTGCTCCGTCAGGTAGCGCTGGATCAGGTCTCGAGCCTCATCTGCTGTGAACCTACACCAGGTAAGGTGCATTGCTGAGGCCCCAATACACCAGCATACGACCTACAGCTGGTAGATGGAGCCCACCCCAAACCCCTACCCTTTTCACAGGACTTTATTCTATTTTGGAGCCCCAATCCAGCAGAAAGTCAACTAAAGTACAAGAGCCACTTTCAGAGGTTGGGCATATGCCTCAATGCCCGGCAGGGATAAGAATCCAGCCCTGGCCAGGATGCTCAGTTGGTTAGTGTCATCCTGTACACCCAAAGATTGTGGGTGCGATCTCCAGTCAGGGTGCATACAGGAGGCAACGAATGGCTATTTCTCTCTCACACTGACATTTCTCTTTCTCTCTAAAGTTAATAAACGTATCCTCAGGTGAAGATTTAAAAAATAAAATAAAAAAAGGATAAGAATCCAGGCAAGCTCTCACCTGAAGAAAATATGGATGCGATCAATGTATCTGCAGAAGAGACGAATTGGGTGGGCAGTCTCGGTGGCTATGTCCTGGAAACTGAGAAAGTCATTTGGCATCTGAGGGGGCCCAGCCATCTCACTGGCCCGGTGTAGTCCCAACACAAGCAAATCCATCACCAGGCCATAGTACTGCACGATGAATGAGGCAAACTGCAGGCCTCTGATGATCCCATATGAGTTCGTGTGGTTCATGTCCTGGAAAGAGACTTACAACTCTCAACCCCTGGCCACGTCCCAGGCTTCCCCAGGGCCACCCTCCATGGGCAGGACAACACCCCCTACAATGCCTAGTTACCCTGCCCCTAAGACACACCTTATAGTTGATGACGACATTGTTCTTGGCTGTCATGTAGTCAGCTATATTGTGGTCTACAATGAGTCGCAGCAGCCTATTAAGCAGGGTCAAGTCGATCTTTTCATACATCTTCTCAAAGCGGGACTCCAGCATGACGTTGCACTCACCCTCACTTGTTTCCCACACATCTTGTAGGTTATTGATGCCTGAAGAGTAAGCAAGACAGACAGGTCTCCAGGTTAGAAAGTCCCTTCCAGGCCTAGTGCCTACAGCAGCTATCACACTATAAAACCCAATTGCACTACCACTCTAGTTAGTCAGTCACCTCGATTGCCAAGAGCGTCAGCTTTGTTCAGTTTAACATTAACACTTACTTCCCTGGTATCATGAAGCAAGAGAGTAAATGAATTATGTGGTCCAAATGAGAATTTTGATTGTCCCTCAGGACAATTCTAGAAAAGTTTACCTTGGCACCACTTGTAAACAAGCAGAGGAGGTGGTTCTGTGTCAGCAGGCTTGATCCAGGGTGGGAAAAGGCGGCGCTTGTCCGCTTCATACCACAGGTACTGGTCCAAGTAGGCATCAGTGATCTTCTCCAGTGGTTCCACATCGTACACTGGCACCAGGTGGCTATAGAGATCCATGAACTCAATGCCCACCTGTGGGACAAGGAAGTTGGCTCACACCAATCCACCAATCACCTGGGTGCCATGACTGAATAGCAGGGCCAAAATAAAACTTGGGGGGCATTTCACTCACTTCTTTAAAGGCTCTCTGTGTGAGAAGGTGACGCTTGATGCGGGACAAAGCCTCATGCGGGTTGTCGTAGGCTTGCTCGATCAGCCCTAGCTCCTCCCTCTGAGACTGGTTTAACCGAGACTTCACACTGACAAGGCAACAGGAAAGTGAATAAGAACCAGGAGGGCTGAGGCTAACCCTTTCTCTAGACTCTGATGATGCCTTTCTGTGCCCCCATCCCCCCGCCACCTTCCCACAGGAACCTAGCTACTCCACTCCTCACCTGTAGGCTTCTTTGAGCCGCTCCAAGGCCAAGATGAGCAATTTGGTGTCATGTTTATAGGAGAGCGGGGGGAATGGGATGGGTGAGAACCTACGGCTTTCCAACCAATGCACAGTGGTGGTGTACACTGCCACCGCTTCCTCTGCTGTGATGTAAGGGCCATCCTGCGACATGGACGTAATAATTAGCCTCCCACCATGGCTCATCCCTCCAGTACAAGGCACGAGCACAACTCTGCAGTCTGCTCCCTGCCCTCCCCCCACACCTAGCCCATCCTACTCTGCCCAACCTTCAGGTAGTTGTGCTGCCGCTCCTGTTCTGCCTTCAGGTAGAGCCGGGTGAGGCGGCCCAGGTTCTTTTTGCAAACAGTCTTGTCCACAGTGGCCCCACGGCGGATGCGTTCTCGGTTGTAGTGGGCAGTGTTGGTCCACCAGTCAGCCTTGGCCTTCACATATCGAAGGATCATATTCTCTATGGGCGTTGGCAGTCCAGGGACCTGAATGTGCGAAAGACACAATGAGAAAGTGATGGGAGACACATGGTCCCCTCAAAGCATCCAGGAGTGGTAATCTTAACCCCAGAAGATGATGTCCATGTCTCCTCAGAGTTGTGGAGATACCCACCTTCCAGGGAATGTTGGCCTTCCAACAGCGCCAGGCTTCACTGAGGTGCTGCAGAATTGTCCGGGCCTTGTTCTGTTTAATCCCCTCAGGCATCATGTCCAGAATGTCATGCATCACAGCTGCTCGAAGCTCAAGGTCAAAATGTGACTCCACTCGCTGCTTTGTTACAGTCTTCGCCACCCCCTTTGAGTGGCGGCCTAGAAGTGAAGTGATTAAAAGATTCATTACTTTTAATAAGAGTCCCTACCTTCATGCCCCCCGCACTAACCATGGTTACAACAAAATAAGAGGCAGAATACTAGGTTAGGCCCATTAAAGAATAGGACTTAGAGGCAATCCAGCAAGAAGGGATTCTCAGTCTCAAACAAGGATAGGGGACAGAAAAGCACATATAAGATCTACCCTTGAAGATATAACAGGAGAAGTAGGGCACAGAAAAAACCACTCACCTTCAAACTGCCGGGCCAGGAGGTTGCCCAGCCATCGCTCCAGCAAAGGGGTGATACCACGCATGAAAAACAGCCAGACCCGCCAGCCAGCAGCCCAGAAGCCACAGCCA
Source organism: Furipterus horrens (assembly GCF_987537825.1). Taxonomy (NCBI): domain Eukaryota; kingdom Metazoa; phylum Chordata; class Mammalia; order Chiroptera; family Furipteridae; genus Furipterus; species Furipterus horrens. Next base: position 59,180,122 of record NW_028327181.1, on the reverse strand, counting down.
GGGCCCTTTCCTACAGGGCCCTATTATCCCAAACACAAGTCAAAAATACAAGTTAGCAATTCATTTAGACAACAATAAAAAGTTGGGCAGATATAGGAAAAAGGAGAACATACATGACAGCAAAGGGGAAAAAAGGGAAAAATCTGGGACCTCAACAGCTAAAATGGGATAAATAAGAAAATTTAAGGCAGAAACCCGTACCTAAAATTTCCTAGTTAGACCTAAAGGTGGGCTTGGGGTAGGGGGAATATTGAGGGGAGGAGGGCAGTTGAGATTCACAAGGTGAGGGTGGTAATGACACAAATAGGTCCCTGAAAAGCCCCCTGACTAGATATAAAAATTAAAATGATTCTGACATAGTGAGTATCTGCGCAAAGTCTCACCGTGTTGAAGCGGTAATAGATGAGATGCTTCAGGTCCTTGCACATGCGAATCTGTCGCATCAGCTTGTATTTATACCGGTACATGCCCGTCAGCTGCCCCACGTGGGCAAAAATATACTGCAATCCATCTGCCAGCTGCAAAACAAATGCCCTATCAGGCTTTAAGCTGGAGCCAGCTCCGCCATCAGCCCAGACTTCACGCAGCTTCTCACCAGGTATAGGGGTTGGGAATACTCAGCCTTACCTGGAAGGCATCCACATTGCCCAATCGATATTGCACATGACTGTCTACCACCAGCTTAGTTAAACGCAGAACTTCTCGACACAGATGGAAAGCATTTCCAAAACGAGATTTCTTTCTTTCCTGCAGAAGATGCCAAGAACAAGAAAAAAAAATTTTATCAGCAATGGTCCCAAATGGATGCCTTCTTTGGAGGGCCAGAGCAAAACCAGTCCATCCCTTAAGCCCAGGAGATCCTTGAGGTCCAATGCAGGCACCTTGGTGGTGAGCGTCTTGACAGGCTTGAGGTTGAAGTTGTAATCCAGGTGCAGATAGTTAAGGTTTTTACGGTGAATGAGAAGGTTGAGCATGTTGTAACCCTGGCGGCAAACCTGTAGCCCCACCTCCACCCAGTCCAGTTTTGTGGACTGGAAGAATTTGGTGGCTTTGAAGGAGCGGAACAGATACCTGGGGTGGGAATGAGAAGGAGAGTGAATGTTAGCCTGCTGATTATTTCTGGAACAAAAGAAGTCTGAGCAGGAGCCCTCAGGCACCTTACCTCTTTTTCTGGGCTTTAGGGGGCCGGTGCTTCAGGGCATTAAGCACGTAGTACTTAAGCAGCTTCTGGTAAGAGACCCTCACTTTCACAGGCTGACCAGCAGGACAATGCTCCCGGTACCTAGGAAAACAAAGCCCTAAGAGACCGGCCCATCTCTCCTTCCAGCCACTCTAATAAAGGTTGCATGCCCATTCAGTTGGACTCTTCTCCTATACATCTACTACCATACCCCCAGGTAGGAGCCTTACCAGTTCTTGACAAGGGGTATGTCCAGGGCCCGGCGGGTGCGACCAGAGCGTAGGTTGAAGGGCCGCGGGGCCCAGAGCAGAGCAATGCCATTGGCTGTATTATCCGTGTAGAGAGGTGTGTCCTTCAGGAAGGGCTCCACAAACTCTGGGAGTTCAAACTCCTCATCATCATCTGGTAATGGTTCCTGGCTCTGAAAGAAGAACCCCCAAGGGCTCAGCTCTTGCTGAACTGAGCAGAGTCCTGGGATGAAAAGGAAACTCTGGGGCCAAGCAGAGAGGCTACATCTGCCATGGAAACTGGGCTACCTGACAAGAGAAACCCTAAAGGGCCAAGGCAAAGGGGGCCAAGAAAACAAGCCAGGGCCAATGAGGAAAGCAACCATCACTAGCCACACTCCAACTGGTTCACCACCAAAGATCTCCCAAAGGAGCCCAATACTATAAGAAGTAATCACTGCTCTCTCCTCCTGCCCCAGCTCCAAAAACTGGGTTTAGGGAAGCAAATCTGTTCATGTTAAGAACATAATGGAACATAGATGAACATCAAAAAACATTCTATGTATAAAAAACCAGTCATAAAAGAGACCACACATTGTTAAAAAAAAGGGAAAAAAAAAAAGACCACATATTGTATAATTCTAGGAAATATCCAAAATAGGCATATATAGAGATTTAAAGTAGATTAATAGTTGCCTAGGCAAGGGAGGTTCAGAAGAAATGGAAAGTGACTTCCAATGGGTACAAGGTTTCTTTTTGGGATAATGAAAATGTTCTAAAATTGCCTGAGTTGATAGCTGTGCAACTCTGTGAATAAACTAAAAACCACTGAACTGTACACTTTAAATGGGGGAATGGTATGGTATGTGAATTAAATATCAATAAAAGAATTTAAGGAAAAAAAGAACGCAGTGGAAAAAGACCAAAATGAACTAAACAGTTACAGAGGAGGGACTTCCGGCCAAGATGGAGGCCTAGACAGACACGATGTGTCTCCCTCCCACAACTAAGAAGGAATACAACTACCTCAAAACTAGCGACAACCAGAAGTTCCAGAAAAATCAAGCTGCATGGAAGTCCAACAGACAAAGATATAAAGAAGAAATACTCAACCAGACAGTTAGGAGGGGCGGAGAGGATACAGTTAGGTGGCTGCAGCAGCCCGCAGAAAGTGCTGTCACACGTTTTAAAAAGTAGGGAGGGACACCTGAGAGCACTCCCAGCATCAGACCAGATTGCACAGCTATGGTTCCAGCGCCGGGTAGAATAAAGCCTCATTGCTACTGACTGTGCAAACCAGTGGGGGTTGGGGCGGAGGAAGAAACTGCCAGTCTCTCAGCAGAGTCCACTTGTTTAGAGGACCCCTACAGTCCTAGAATATCCACTGACCCACCCATTCTGGGAACGATGGCCAGGGCAGCAACTAGAGAGGCGCCAGTCCCATACAGAAGTGGGAGAAGTGCCTGGAAAAGGGGCGAGTGCTGAGCAAGCAGCATTGTTTCCTCTCAGACCCCTCCTGCACATACAGTGCCATGATGTGGTGAAATGGGTCGCCCAGACAAATACCTAAGGCTCCACCCCTTACAACGTAACAGGTGCGAGAGCTCTCCCTAAGACACAGAGGCAAACAAACACAGAAGCCTGTCAAGATGAGGAGACAGAGAAGTATGGCACAAAACAGGGAACAGATCAAGGTGCCAGTGGGAGAACTAAGAGATGAGGAGATAGACAACCTAACAGACGTAGAGTTCAAAACACTGGTGATAAAGATGCTCACAGACTTGACAGATATGCTTAAGTACAGTAAACACATAAGGGAAGAAGTGAAGGCTATGCTAAATGAAACAAAGGAAAATCCACACAAAAGCAATGGTGAAGGGAAGGAAACCGGGGTTCAAATCAATGATTTGGAACATAAGGAAGAAAAAAAGTCACCCAGTATACAATGAAGAAATAAGAATTTAAAAATATGAGGAGAGGCTCAGGAACCTCTGGGACAACTTTAAAGATGCCAACATCTGAATCATAGGGGTGCCAGAAGGAGAAGAGGAAGAACAAGAAATTGAAAGCTTATGTAAAAAAATAATGAAGGAAAACTTCCCAAGTTTGGCAAAGAAAATAGACATACAAGTCCAGGAAGCAAAGAGAGTCCAAACAAGCTAGACCCAAAGAGTACCACACCAAGACATATCATCATTAAAATGCCAAAGGTTCAACATAAAGAATCTTAAGAGCTGCAGGAGACAAGCAGAGTTACCTACAAAGGGGTACCTATAAGACTATCAGCTGATTCTCAAAAGAAACTTTCCGGGCAAGAAGGAACTGGCAAGAAGTATTCAATGTGATGAAAAGCAAGGACCTACAACCTAGATTACTCTATCCAGCAAAGCTAGCATTTAGAATGGGAGGGCAGATAAAATGCTTCCCAGACAAGGTAAAGCTAAAGGAGTTCATCATCACCAAGCCATTATTATATGAAATGTTAAAGGGACTTATTTAAGAAAAAGAAGATCAAAACTATGAACACTAAAATGACAACAAACTCACACATATCAACAAATGAATTCAAAAAATAAAAACAAAATCCAACTAAGCAAACCAGAATAGGAACAGAATCAGAGGTATGGGGATCATTTGGAGGGTTATCAGCTTCGACAGGGAAGAGTGAGAAATGGGGAAATGGTGTAGAGATTAAGAAACATAACTGGTAGGTACAAAATAGACAGGGAGAAGTTAAGAATAATATAGGAAAGGGTGAAGCCAAAGAACTTATATGCATGACCCATGGACCTGCACTAAGCTGGGTGGGATTGCTGGAGGGGAACAGGGTACTGGGCAGAGGGAAGCAAAGGGAAAAAAAATTGGAACTACTGTAACAACATTATCAATAAAATATACTTAAAAACAATTTTTTAAAAATATACTTAAAAAAAAAAGTTATAGAGAAGTAATGATAAAGTCCCTATGGATAATCACAGAAACCAAAATTATACCAATAACTTCCTTGTAATGAATTCTTATCTAGTAACACCTCAACCACAGTCAGAAAATTTCTCTTTAAAGAGCCAAAGTCAAATGTCCCTTCCTCTCACCTTAACTGAGTGCCTGTGGGAAATTGGGTTGATCAAAGGATCAAAGTAGAAAGCTGGCAAATCAGGATCCTCCGTTTTGATGAATACAACATTAGGAGTGTGGTACCTAAAATAAAAGAAGAGTTAGCCAAGATCCTCCTTTGGTAGCCCAACCTATATGCCAGCCTTCTCCCTTCCCCCAGCTGCGTTCCAGTTCTCTCACCAGGTGAGGTGGACGTGGTGTGGAAGGTTGTTGTACAAGTAAGGAAAAGCAATCTTGTATTCAGTGCGGATAGGCTGCCGGATGATGATCTTATTAATATCATTGAATTCATTCCAGTCTTCATCCCTAGGGTACAAAATCAAAGATAAGCAGACTAGTTAGAGCTTAAGGATCAAGATTAGATTTTATTCAACCCAAAATCCCTACTCTGTCCAACTTACTGTAGGTTGATATCTCGAACAAGAGGTTCAAATTTGGGGCCTCCAGGAATGGCCATATTGAGTGCCTTGGAAGTAAAGAAGGCCTTCAGATCAAACAGATAGAAATAGTTGTCATCCACCAAGTCTGTCAGAAGCTGATTGGCCAGGCGGTAGAGAGTGGACATCATGGGCAGTGTGAACTGCCAGCGCTGGTAGGTGGAGCCATTCACATACCTAGGAAAAAAAAGAGACCCATGTCGCTATACCAGCTAGCCAAGCCACACCACCGACTGCTCGTCCAGGACTCCGGGATCTCCAAAACTCTCACGGGAGTGGAACGCCAACCACACTCACTTCCTGCTGTCTCTCAATGGCTGGTGGTCATAGAACCAGTCCAACACAGGCGCATCCTCCTCAGGGTCCAGTTCTAGCTGAATAGCCTCCAGTGGCTCAACATCTAGGATGTTGTCAGCATAGTCCAAAGGCGGCTCCTCGTCATCAAAAGGAGGGAAACGCATTCTCTTGAAATGCCTCCTGTCTCTTTTTTCTCGCCGCATCATAATCCACATTGACCTGGAAGCCCACAACAATGTCACATAATGGCTGTCACCCACTGCCTCCCAACCACCACCACCACCACACACCATGTTCCAGCCCTTCTTACCCCCACTGGGAGATGTAGACAGGCTCAATGACCCATGGAATCTCATTGACAAAGGAAATAGCTCCAGTAATGTGGTACAGCACAGGCACATCCCGAATCTGCTCCCAAGGCATCGGCATGTTCTCCAGGAGTTTCAGGACTGCATGGGGCATGTACTTTAGGGCACTGCAACATTAGGAAGGTAGATGATTGCACGTCGCAAGGTGTTCTTCTACCTGTCCCACTCAGAGAAGCCACATGGTATCACAGTACCAGATTCCACAGAAGATCTTACCTTACAAACTTAGCACACAGGTTTTCCATGACCAGGAACTCAGCTTTCCCCTCTCCAATTGTGCTACTCTTCTTAAACTCCAGTCCCACAATACTGGGGTTCAGTACCTCTGAAGACAGTTTTTAGGCTGTCTCACTGTCTATTCTCTTTGAACTTTCCCATGTTAATAAAATATTCACCATACTTTATTGCAACCATTTGTCTCCTGTCATGCCACTAGACTAAAAGCTCCAGAAAGGCCATTACTTACCGTTCACTGCTGTAGCCCTAGTACCTAGCACAGTTCTCAAGAAAGTTTTGAAGTAAACAAATCTTCCATGGCTGTCTTGGTGGTCAATGAACTGGTTAACATTTTTGTGTCCAAATGTAAAAGGGATTTGCTAAAGTATTTGTACCTGTACTCACTCAACTTTGGGCCATAGAAAAATAGGTGCATAGATATCTCAGGTGTTAACTACTCTTGAACCTGAGAATTCTGGTCACTGAGGAGCTACAGGCAAGAAGAATGCAGAGTGTCCTGTTACGGGCTTCAACCCTTTCAAAGATAGGAACATTTTATCATAGCACCAATAGGACAAATAAAGTTCCAGTCCCGCCCTGGCTGGTGTGGCTCAGTAGATTGAGTGCTGGCCTGTGAACCCAAAGGTTGCCAGTTCAATTTTCAATCAGAGCACATGTCTGGGTTGTGGGCCAGGTCCCCATTTGGGGGTGTATGAGAGGCAACCTATTGATACATCTCTCACACATCGATGTTTCCCTCCCTCTCTTTCTCCCTCCCTTCCCCTCTCTCTAAAGATAAATAAATCTTTTTTTTTTTTTTTTAAGAGCATACGAGAAGATCTGGAATTATCACAGAATCCTAATGGTTTTCTCCCTTTTCTTATAACCACCAAGATGGGCTGCCCCAAAGATAAAGTCCCAAAACAATAGAGCAGCTATCCAGGACTGCACCTTATAGAACAGGGAGAAAGAAAGGGGGCCAAACTCCAAATGAAATAATATCAGATGTTCTTTACCCCAAGTAGACCCTTTTGTCATGGCGAAACTTCCTGTTGGTCATATCTCCATGGTCTCGGATGATCTTCCTGACATGTTCTGGGGGCATGTCTTCCTTCTGAGCATCCACAAATCCAAACTTCCGCTTTTCGGCATAGCGCTTGGCTTGCAATTGCTGCCATTTTCGGGCTACAAAGATATGTCAGTTTAAAGGACTGCACAACTTTAGTCTAGTCATCTCCATCTCTTGACTTACAGCAGCAATTTTCAACCAGTGTGCTACACAAATTTTTAAAACATGTTAACACATTACTACTTAATCAAGGGCACTGATCTCTTTTCCCTTGAATTGTCATATATAAAAACGACAAAACAGCCAACAACCGTCTGGTGTGAATGAAACAATATATTTATTTTTTTGTCAAATCGGCAAAAGTAGATTTTTTTTGTTTGTTTAAACATATTTTTTGGTGTGCTGCAGGATTTTAGTTAATTACTTTATGTGTGCCATGAAATGAAAAAGGTTGAGCCCAGGACGCCCAGGCTCAGTCAGTAAGAGCATGCCTGATACGCCAAATTTCATCCCCACTAATGGTACATACAAGAAACAATCAATGAATGCATAAATAAGGGGAACAAGAAATCAATGTTTCTCTCTCTCTTAAAAAAAATCAATTAAAATTTTTAAAAAACAAAAACAAAAAAAGAAAAAGGTTGAAAACCACTGCCCTAGGGTGAGGGCCTATCAGGATGTATAAAAGAGGAGCTGGCATCCAGCAGGAGTACTTCTGGCTAATTCTCTTGTCAATTCGCTATTCTTTAATTTTTTTCCTTCTACTTATGTTATTTTTTTAAACGCTTCACAAATTTGCATGTCATCCTCGTGCAGATATGTTACACATAAGTTTTTATTTTTTAATTTCTCGTTCATTGTATTTTAAACCCATATATAAGGTTCTGTCTGCATCGCTATTGCATCCACATTGTTTGAATTGGTGTCTGCAAGCAACAGACGTTTCTAAAGACTGATTACGTGAAAAAAATGGGGGCGGGGGGCTAATAAGTGCTCTAACAGCTAACATTTTGAGACTTGCCAAAACAGACAAAAAGAAAGGGTTCAAACCCGTTGCACACGCGCATGCGCACACCCATCCCCACATCTCCGGGCCTGTAGACACAGCTCCCACACGCTTTCCTCACCTTTCTCCTGCAACTTCTCCTCCGACATGTAGTCCGGCAGCGGAGCTAGAGGGCCGGGCACCGGGTTACCCGGCCCTCTGTAAGGAAATACTCCGGCCATGTCCGGAGAATCTGGGGGAAAGGCGAAAGAAAAAATTTAACAAGCAGCGGGGCTTGGGCCCACAAGAGGCGCAGCAGAAATGCATCGAGACCCCCGGCTTGCACCCCCTCCTCACTTAAGAGTGGACGCAGCCCGGTCCAACCCCTCCGGCCCCTCAATCCGACCCCATCACGCCTCCCGCTGCCCCTTAAAATCCGCCACACACCCTTACAGCCCCTCACACAGACGACCACTTGCGGGTAGAGCAATGGCGGCAGACTTACGTCCGCGCCGTGCTGCCAACACCGGGAAGTGCGCAACCCAGGTTCAGCAGCTGATCCAATAGGCGCCGATATGCTCAGACAGATTAGAGAGATCACCAATTAGAATTACATGTAGGGCCAGAGGGGGCGGGTCTATGGGGAAATTATTTGAACGTCAGGGGCGTGGTCGGAGTAGGCACAAGTCCCGCCTCCCGCATTTCTCAGTGAGCTGCTAGTCCCTTCTGCAGATCTCATTGTCTTATCTGAGACTGGCATGGAACCGCTAGAGACCCAAGCTTCCAGAGTGTTAATAAAGTTGTCAAAACTTGCACATTATTTTGTGTCTCGTCTCATAATGTAGACTTGAGATGCAGTACCAGTTCCGAGTCAACCAGTCCTTTGTTAATGCATGCTTTCATTCATTCAACCATCGTTTATTTTATTTTTATTGATTTTTTTTGAGAGAGAGATTTGTTGTTTCACTTATTTATACATTCATTGGTTGCTTCATGTGCCCTGACCAGAGATCAAACCGCAATCTTGAGATATTGGGATGACGCACTAACCAACTGAGCTACCTGTCAGGACCTCAACCATCATTTATTGAGTACCTACTATGTATTATTGGTACTATAGCAGGGTCGGGCGTGGGAATAACCTCACTGAGTTCAAAGGGCAGCGAAGAGGAAGACCAGATTCTTAGATTTGTTGTTATGGAATTTTGGGAGCAGGGCATTAAACCCTACGTACGGAGTCAAAAAGGAGATTAGTCAATGAAACTCGAAATATAAGAGACGGTGGGAAAGAAAATTGCTGGGTGCCTTTCCCCCAGCCCTCTCCATTCCTTTTTTGTCTCTCTGCAATGATTACACTGTGGAGTGTATAGTGGACCCCCTATAAATGCTTCTTGAATCCCTTAGGCTCTGCCTACATCTTGCTGTCTGAACTGCTCTCCAACTCCTGCTATTCTTGTTTTTCATTTCCCATCCTTGTTGCTTCATCCTTTGGTAACAACTTTCAAGCTGATTTAGCAGATGAGTTTGTTTGAAGTCACACCAAGTTTATTGTGGAGGGTGCGGGAGAATTGTAACCAGTGCAGCCTCTCAATCTAGTTGGAAATTTCCGTCATCGGCAGCCGTCCGTCTCGAGAGACGATGGTGTAGCTTCTTAAGAGTCTATCTGCACGGCTGAGAATGGCTGTGCAGTCCGACTCGGGAGTGACATGGTATCTGTCTCCTCCCCTGTTGAATCGACATCTTGCGATGACGCTGGAGTGTCCTCTCCAGTGAAGCTGAAGCTCCAGAGCCTGGGCAGGGTGATATGGAGGGTCTGCTGTTGCCCATGCAGCAGACCGCCCCCCTCTTCGCAGCTGGAGGGTCCAAGGGAAAGACGGAGTCAATACAGCTTGGCTTCAGGTGCGCCGCAGGAGTTGCCGGTGTTGACTACAACGTCAAACCGCCTTAGGGACTCCGGCTCCGGATTTTCTGTCGGGGTTTACTCCCTTAGCCTTTCCCCTGAAGAGGTATGCCGCAAGGCAGCGGAGGTTTTTTGGAGTCAGAGTTTTCCTTCTCTGATGTGCCCTGACTGGAAGATCGAACCAGCGACACTTAGCTCACAGGCCGACGCTCAATCCACTGAGCCAAACCAGCCAGGATATAGTTGGAAATTTAAGACTCAAATAATTAGAGAAAAATGCCAATGAGAGTTCAGGCAAGTGCTGACTATTGTGAAGGATCATACACTTTAAAGAAGGAAGAGAAACGTTATCAGAGGTTTGATGGAGATGGATGGATGTGAAGGATTTGATGGAATAAGAAAGAGGAAGGAGGAAAGAGTTGCAGGTGGTGGAAACTGCTAGAATAATAGTGTGTTTGTTTGTTTTTTTGAGAATTTTTATGAGTTTGAGTCAAATTAATGACACATACTTGGAGTAAGATCTTAAATGTTTTTAGAGTTAGAGTTTAGAAAGAGGAACATGATATTCTCTAAAAAGAGCTGACCCATCAACATGGCTTCAGTAAAAAGTCCAGAATCATCATTACTATGTTCATCATTGTTATGGTAGTGAAGTCTTTACCACCTGTATAAGGTTCACTGTGCACCAGTTATTGTTCTAAACCTTGGTAAAATCCTAATATTGACTATAGTTTCATAAAAATATTGTGCTATTAATAAAGTCAATTTCTAATAATGCCAACAATAATGTTAATTTCCTGGTTTTGATTGTCCTACTATTGTTATGTAAGAAGTTCTCAAGTGGGTGAAAGATACACAAGAAGTCTGTACTATTTTCTAAATATCATAATTGAAATATAGTTTGCATTCCATAAAATTTACCTGTTAAGCCCTCACTGGTGTGGCTCATTTGCTTGGGCATCATTCATGGAAAGTGAAAGGTCGCCAGTTAGATTGCTGGTCAGGGCATACAAAAACAGTTTACCTCTGTAAATTTTACAATCCAATGATTTTTAATATGTTTATGGAGTAATGAAATTATCATCACTATCTAGTTCCAGAACATTCTCATCATCCCTAAAAGACACTTTGTTCCCATTAGCACTCGCTCCCCACATCCTCCGCCACCTATTCCTCAGCACTAGGAAACCACTAATCTATTTGCTGTTTGTATAGATCTACCTAATCTGAACATTTCATATAAATGATATTATAAAATAGTGTGGTCTTTTGTGACTGGCTTATTTTACTTAGCATAATGTTCTTGAGGTTCATCCTTCTTGTAGCATTACATAATTTCTTTGGAGAAATGTCTTTTCAGATCCTTTGCTCATTTAAAAATTGGGTTGTCTTCTTATTATTGAGTTGTAGGAGTTCCTTATATATTTTAGATACAAGTCCCCTGTCATATACAATAAATGCAAAATATTTCTCCCATTCTCTGGGCTATCTTTTCACTTTCTTGATGGTGTTCTTTGAAGCATAGAAGTTTTTAATTTGGATAAAGCCCAACTTTTCAAATTTTCTCTTCTATTGCTTATGATTCTATTTTATTTTTGCTCTTAGCGTCAAATCTTAGAAAGTATTGCCTTAGCCAAGTTACAACATGTACTTCTGTCTTCTTGTAAGAGTTTTATAGTTTTAGTTCTTACATGTAGGTCTATGATTCATATTGAGTTAATTTTTGTGTGTAGAATGAGATAGGAGTCCAAATTCCATCTTTTACATGTAGAAATCTAGTTGTCCCAGCACCATTGGTTAAAAATATTGTTCTCTTCCTTTTGAATTGTCTTGGCCCCTTTGCCCAAAAATTAATTGATCATTTCTTTGTTTCTGGGCTCTCAATTCCATAGGATTTACCTATACATTTATTTTTATGCTCTCTGTGCCACTTCTGTAACTTCCATGTGAGCCTATAATTATTTCAAAACAAAAAGTTAATAAATAAATAAGCTAATTCAACCCTCAAAACAACTTAACAAGATAGGTATCATGATAATCCCCATTTCACTAATGAGAACCCCAGACTCAGAAAGATGGCGTGACCTGCCTTAGATCACATGATTAGTTACATGAAATGTGTCATGTTCTAACAACTTTACATGCATTAGTTCATTCAATTGTCACAAAAATCCAATGAGGTAGGTGCTATTATTAGCCTCATTTTATAGGTAAAGAAACTGATGCTCAGAGAAGCTGAGCTACTTGCTCAAGGCCCCAGAGACAGTAAATAATTACTCTGGAGCTCACATACTTAACCATACTGCCATATCATTTTCTATGTTCATGCAGAGAAGCATAGATTATGTGGAATGGCAAAATTTAAGCCAAAGTAAAGCTGGTCTTGAATTCCAAGCAGAGTTTTGACATTCTGCCAAATTTGGACCTATTTGGCAATGATTCCCAAGCTTTTATTTATTTATTTTTTAAGCTGGAAAACACTTGTGCAAATGAAATAATTTACAAATCAAGAAATTAAAACTTACAGAATTAAGAACTTCTGTTAGTCTTTTTACTAGTCAAAATAGTCTGTCTGAGTTAGTCTGATGAAGCTCAGTTGAGTAGAGAAATGACCAAGCCAGGAACAGATCTGAACAGAAAATATCCGCTGCCACTCTTATGGACCACTCATTGCAGTCAAACCAGTCTGCTCGTTGTTTGAGTTTAACCCTGGGCTTGGAGGTGACTGCAGGTCATACAAATGAACAAGTTCTCTAGCTAAAAATACACAAATGGCAGTCTAAGAGCTGAGATGAAGGATTTAATTATCAGACCCAAATTGATACTAAAGTCATGAGAAAGAGTTCACAGAGGGAAGAATAACAGAAAAGCAGTTGAGAAAGGCTTGAGACACACAGCCTAGGATAGGAGGAAGCCAGAAAAAACCTGGGAAAGAACATCTGGACAGGTCAGGAGAAGTCTACAGGAAGGACGAGCTTCAAGAAAAGAATGTAAAATGATGCAAAGGTAGAGGAAGACTGAGAAAGAACATAAGCTTGATTTGAAAGAATTCTCTGAGCAAGGATAGCAGTTTCAGAAAAATAATGGGAGAGGAAGGTTCCAGGTTGCGAAGAACGTGCATGAGACAGTGGTGGCAATGGAAATAGATTATTTGAGAATTTAAACATAAAAGAAAGACATGAATTTGGATTGAAGCAGGAGGGTGAAGAGCAATTGAGAGGAGTAGGAAAGTAGATTAAACTCATGGAACTGGCAGGTACATTGGAGATTTTCTTGTCCAAACTCCGATTCAGTGCAGGAAGTCTTTCCAAAGTGTATATAGCTGTCAAATAACTTCTTCTACAAATTTTAATGCACACCTCCAGGTGCAGTCCTTGGCAGGGCACCAGGATACAGAGGAGAGCAGACTAGACCTAGGCTGCTGGGAGCTTGTCTTTTAGATGTGGAGATGTATATTAAATAGCTAGTTACACAATTGCAATGGTTCCTCAGTACCCTCATGGGATCAGTTTCAAGACCTCCTGCAAATACCAAAATCCAAAGATGCTCAAGTCCCTTATATAAAGTGATGTAGTATTTGCATATAATTTATGCATTTCCTTCCATATACTTTAAATCATCTCTAGGTTACTTATAGACCTGGCTGAGTAGCTCAGTTGGTTGGAGCATCGTCCTGACATGCCAAGATTGCGGGTTCAATCCCCAGTCAGGGCACATACAAGAAGCAACCAATGAATGCATAAATAAGTAGAACAACAAATCAATGTTTCTCTCTCTCTCTCTCCCTTCCTCTCTTTCTTTCTCTCTGAGATTAATTTAAAAAACTATAATTTAGATTACTTATAATACCTAATATCATGTAAATGCTATGTAAATAGTTGTTATACTGTACTATTCAGGGAATAATGACAAAAAAAAAGCCGTCTGTATATATTCAGTACAGATGCAACCATCATAGGCCTAACCACATAGTACACGTCAGCAATAATGTGACATTTTCCCCCAATATTTTAAACCTGAGGTTGGTTGAATCCCCTGCAATTGAAATGTTTTGTTTTTAGTTTTAGTTTTTACAAAGTTCTACAGTATTGCAGGATTTGCTACAAAGAACAGCTGCTTATGCTCCCTCTGACCATTTCTCCCTCCCCACAAAAAACACTTTCACCAATTGTAGCTGATTATTTTGAAATTTATTGCCATATCTTCAAGTAATAAACCTGAATCAATATTTCTTGACTTTTTACTTTTAGGCATTATCTACGCTCTCCCCACTATAGAGAATGGAGACCCACCTCTCCCACCAGCCTCCCAATACATATATGAATATGAATTTTTTTAATTCAATATATGTCAAGGAAATGTTGCTGCAACTGTCCTAGGTTTTACCCTCTGTTTCTCTCCCTGAAGAAAATTACATTTTTTAAAAATATTTTTAAAATTTATTCTTTGAGAGAGGGGAAGGGAGGGAGAAAGAGAGGGAGAGAAACATGGATGTGTGAGAAATATCAATCAGGTGTGTCCTGCACGCCCCCAACTGGGGACCTGGCCCGCAGCCCAGGCATGTGCCCTGACTGGGAATCAAACCATCGACCTTCCGGTTTGCAGGATGATGTTCAAACCACTGAGCTACACCAGTCAGGGCAAGAAAATGATGTTTGATGAGCGGCTGAGAGGAGCAAGTAGCAGCGTTGTTCTAGACCAGGGCAGCAGCAGGAATTCGTGGCACTCCAGTTCTTCAGGCTCCACTGTCCTCGCTTAACAGTGCCCTGATGTGGGATCTAGGGCAGAGAGAGCAACTGTCCCAGTGTCTTAGCCCCTGGGATTAACAATGCCTACCAGAAAAGTTCAAGGAGGTGAAGGAGTTCTCTGAAGAGCACAGGCAGGCAGGGCAGAGTGAGGGGGTGAAGCTTAACCCAAAGAAGTCATTTACTATCCCTGTGTAGTGCACGGCACTGCTGAAAGGGGTTCGAAAATGAGAACACAGGCACTCTGGGTGGTGATGAAGAAGTGCTTTATTAGGGGAAAAGTATAAATCAATAGTAATACACAGGGAAAGGCAGAGGGGAGTTTCAGGGGCAATACATCACCAACCAGGCTATCAGCATCTGAAGTCACAGAGCAACACTCAGGGAGCCCTGGGGCGGTGGTCCTCCAGAGCCTTGGTGGGAACACTCGGGGTCCCAGGCAGTGTGTCCGCTCCACAGGTGAAACTTCAGAGGACTGCTCCCAGCTCCCTAGCTTATATAGATTTTTCTAACAATAATTATATGAAGATAACTGCTCTCTGTGTGACAAGAAACACCTGGTGGGTCCTTGGCCTCTGGGAACTGGCCAGATTCCCAGAATACACAGAGCCACCCCACCCCCCTTCTAGTGTTCAAGGTTGGTACAGTCTTGTTTGGGGGATGCTTATATAATAGCTCTTGGCACTTTTCACTTCTGGGGTCGTGCCTGAAACCATGTCCCCAGTTCGCTTTTAGGCCTCAGCAGTACACCCTGGAAAGTCAGATACTACCCCAGAGTTTGTTTTTGGTTTTGGTTTTGGTTGCATGGTGGTAGGCACAGAACCCTTTGCAAGGACCCTCATATCGCACTACAGGATCGAACTCCAATCTTCTACTCCTAAAGCCTGCATAGCTTGCATCCCTCTCTCAGTATGAGAGTCACTTCTGTGTTCAGTTCCTGCAGATGTGGCAAGTGAAAGTTTGTCTCCCACCAGGTTAAAGGCAAGGAAAGAATGTGCTCACAACACTGAGTTAAATGGTATTCATGACTGCAGGGACAGCTGAACCGGACCTCTGTCCTGAACAGTTACTGCATTCCTGAAAAGTGCAGAAATCAATACTTGGTGAATAGAAGTCTGGCTTTCAGACTGAAGCATCCTGACTTGTAAATACCACTTCAGAGGCAATTTATCTGACTTGATTGATCTTCAGTTGTCAGCTGGCTCCTATTTTTATACCTTAAAGTTTCTCCACTCCTCACCGTTCCTGTAAAGAAAGAGGCAAAATTGTGTATAAGAAGGAGCCAGAACTAAATCAAAGACCTGGATTCTAATTCTGGCTGGGTGTGCTTGGATAAGTCACAACTTTTGTAGGCTTCAATTTTCTGCAAATTGAAGTGATAAGACTGGATAATCTTGAAGGCGAAGTATTGATATATGAGGTCTGCCCAGAAAGTATCCAGCCATGTAATATGAAAAATAAGAGACATTTATTGAAGAAGGTACAAGAAACATTGTACATAGGACAATGACAACTCAGTCTCCTTCAGAGTAGGCACCTTGGGGACCTCACACAGTTCTTCGAGTCATCATCAGCGGCCCTGTTGTATTTTCCTGAATCTTATAGATGGTCTGAAATCTCTTCTCTTTCAAAGGTGATTTTAGTTTTGGGAAAAGCCAGAAGTCACAGGGCACTGATTTTGGGCTGTAGGGGGGCTGAGTCTCCTGGATGATCTAATGTGTCACCAAAAATCTCTGCACAAGATGTGATGCACGAGCAGGCATGCTGTCATGATGAAGCTGCCAATCACCAGTTGCCCCTGGGTGCGGCCTTCTGAATCATCCAAGTAGTTTCCACAGAGGAATGTTCAAGCTTAATGCAAAATCTGATGCAGATTCATTGCTCTACTTGCTCAGTCATTTTGAATGCAATGGCAACACAGTGCACATGCTCACTCAATGGCATCTATGGCCCCCACTGACTAGTACAGTGAAGTTATCACCGTTCATACGTGTGCATCCCAGTCCGCTCTCCTTGGCTGCCAGGTTACATTGATGTTGCGCAAACCATTCTTGTTATATTAACAATGGCTGGACTTTTTCTGGACAGACTTTGTATATATGTTTGAGTCCAGGCCTCGTCACTAACTGGCTAAGTAACCTTGAGAAAGTTGCCTTGGTTTACTCATTTAAAAAAGTAGGATGAGGTCCTTGCCCAGTAGCTCAGTTGGTTGAAGCATCATCATACCTCAATGTTGTGGGTTTGGTCCCACATCAGGGCACAGACAAGAATCAAGCAATGAATGCGTAAATAAGTGGAACTACAAATCAATGTTTCTCTCTTTCTCTCCCTCTCTAACAATCAATAAATAAAAATTTAAAAACAAATAAGTAAAGTTTTAAGTCTCTATTGTGCAGGATTAAATGAAATACGGTATAAAGGGTGTCTGATGTGGTAGCAGTGCAACAAATCTCTAGCCTGGGATGCTGACTTTTAAGATAATGATTCTAAACAAACACTTTATTTATATACAAGAGCACTTTAAAAATTTTTTATTTTTCTATTACAGTTTACATCAATATTATTTTGTATTAGTTTCAAGTGTATAGCACAGTGGTTAGACAATGACATTCTTTACAAACTGTTCCCCCTCCCCCCGATATTTCCAGTACCCACCTGGCACCATACATAATTATTAGAATATCATAGACTATATTCCCTGTGCTGTACTTTACATCCCATGACTATTCTGTAACTACCAATTTGTACTTCTTAATCCCTTCACCTTTGTCACAGGAGCAACTCTTTAAAAAATAACTTGCCTTATGTAATCTCTTACCAAGTGAGGGCGCCTCATTTCCAGTCTGACAAATCCAGATTTTACATACAATAAAGCTTTGACAACTCAGTTATGCAGATTTCTGTTTAATTAATTTTCTTGTTAATTTGGCTAAAAGATTCTTTGTTTTCAACCCTTATTGCAAATCTCTCTAAATTGTCTGCACCCATTTCCTTGCTCTAAATCCATTCTACTAAACAAATTGGGCTTGCTTTTTGATAGTTGAGAATCTTAGAACACCTTAGGGCTTTGTAGGTCATGAAGTTAGTGCCAAGAGATTGTCTCACAGCAGTTTCCACAATCCAGCATTGCATTATACACCAGGACACCACTGGAGCCACACAAAAAGTGACTCAGTGTAGCCACACTCACAAAAGACATGCAATTATTTGTTTAGCAATTTATTAATTTATGATCAGGACAGTGTTCCAAGCCCATAAAATATCAATGTTCCCCCATCCAAAAAAGCCCCTCCTCTGTGCTAGAAGACAAAGAATTCATCAGCAAGTAGCTTGGTAGGCATGGAGTCAAGTTTTGAGCACCACCTCACTGAGCCATGGTGAGGTCTGACAGAGCAGTGCCATGGTGACCCACCTCATTGTACCAAATGTAGCATCTGTCAACCTCTGTGCTTTTTAGCTTTTCTCATCCAAGGTGCCAACTAACCATGCCTCTCTGATTCCCACCATCTATATCTGGTGTACATTATCTAGAACTGGTCTAGTTGATGAGAGGCCATTTAATCAATTATAATCACAATCCGGTTCTGCCTTCTTGAAGTTCCACTGAGTCACCATGATGGAAATTTGTGTGTGATCCCAAATTCAGGTATTCACAAATGTCCTACCCTCACCAGTAGC
Source organism: Furipterus horrens (assembly GCF_987537825.1). Taxonomy (NCBI): domain Eukaryota; kingdom Metazoa; phylum Chordata; class Mammalia; order Chiroptera; family Furipteridae; genus Furipterus; species Furipterus horrens. The sequence goes on along the minus strand of NW_028327181.1, from coordinate 59,161,906 downwards.
GAATCTCACCCTTCCTTATGGGTTCTACTAGTTAACCACAGAAACAGCCAGATTTCCCTTACAGTCTAGTTCTTGGGCACCCTTTATAGGTAACTATCAAGTATTACCCAGAAGGTGTTCACTTGGAGCATGAATTTATGACATGCTCCCTAAGTACATCACTTTTTTTTTTTTTTTTTTTGGTGAAAAACTTAAGGGCAATGCTTTTGTTAATAAAGGCATTCCATTTAGGCTTTTCAAGGTACTACCCTTTAAAAAATTTTTATTTACTTAATTTTAGAGAGAGGGGAAGGGAGGACAGAGGGAGAGAAACATCAATGTGTGGTTGCCTCTTGCACATCCCCCAACTGGAGACCTGGCCCGCAACCCAGGTATGTGCCCTGACTGGGAATCAAACTGACAACCCTTTGGTTCACAGGCTGGTGCTCAATCCAGTGAGCCACACCAGCCAGGGCTTAAAGGTACTACTTTTATTAAAAGATAAACTCTGCCAGAATTCTACTTTGTTTCTCTATCTCAGCTTCTATACCTTTGTTTCTCTGGTGTGATTACACTTAAACCCTCTGCTCTTATTTTCTGCCTGTGTTTACTTAGCAGTTTCTCCTCAGCCTCTATTTGTTATTTTCTCCCCTTGAGCCTCAGTTTTAATGACTCTGTGATGGAGGATCTCTCATTATCCTTCTTCTCATATTTTCCCCTATCTCTATTAAATATTCTCTTTCTTTCCATCTCTGTGTTCTCTTCTTTCCCTTTTTCATTCCTTTTGACGTTTATTTAATCATTCTACCCCCAGCCCCTTTTCTCTCTGTGATTTTCCACAGTCTCTGCCTATTCTGCTATCTCAATATATATTCCTGATTCGGACTTCTTCTCCTCTTCTTACCAGCCTCTGCCGATCAGTTCCTGTTAGTCTGTCTTTGTTCTGCACCGTAGCTGCTTGTCCTTTGTCTTTCTGCCTATCTCCAACACCACCTATTTCCTACTCTTTTTCTGTCAATAAATCTTTCCACTGCCTGCCTCCTCCATCTTGTGCTCTTTTGCTTCTCAGCTCCCCTGACAAATCCCCCGTCTCTTTCCACCTCTCTCTTCTCTCTCGCTCTGCTAATTTCTCAGTCTGCCACTATTATCTCTGTCTCTCGTGAGTCTGGTTGTTCCTGCTTGTCACTCACTCTCAATAAATCACTGTCTAGACTATCTGTGACTTCCACCCTTGGGGTCCCTTCCTGTCAGCCTTTCTTTTTTTCTTTTCCTCTTTGTTTATGACCATTTTACCAATTCCATGATTTGGTTTATCTCAAGCTTCTACAACAGTCTTTCTTGATACTTCTGCCGAGGATTCCCTGTAATGCACTCCATCTCCCTTTGCTGTCTCTTCTAAGCAACTAATCCTCTTTCTATCTGTTCCTCAATCTATGTCTGTCTGTCTCTAACATCCCCTTTGTCTTTCTCTAGCTCAGCTTTTCTTTTCAGCAGGATATTTAAAAAAGTCGTCCAGTCTCTTGCTTTTGCTCATGTATCTTTTCTGTGGGTGATTAAGGGTTATCTAATTTTGTCCATTGTTTAGTAGAATGGCACCCTTAATCTGCTCTACACTTCCCATAACCTGGATGTTCTGCCTGAAGAAGGGAGGGGTTTTGTGCAATAGAAAAAAAGAATGCAGCCCTGGGTAGTTCAGTGAGTTAGAGCATTGTCCTGATACACCAAGGTTGTGGGTTCAATTCCCAGGCAGGGCTCATAAATGAAGATAAGCAGAACAACAAATAGGTCTCTCTCTCTCTCCCTTTCTTTTTCTCTCAAAAAAAAAAAAAATCAATCAATAAAAAAAAATTTTTGTTTAATGCAGCAGAAGTGGCTAGGGACAAAGGAGAGCTTGCGAATGACTTCCAGGAGAGGCAAACATTCCTTTATCCCTCTGTAGCCAAAAGGAAGCCTTCCCTCAGCTGCTTCTGCCTCTGCCCCTTTCTTCCATGAAGCCCGGGGTCTAGGAAGACCTTACACTGGGCACTCAGAATAGGTGTTTGAGTCCTTACTATGGCTCTGGCTTCAACACTATCCTAAGAAGAGAGACCTAGCCCCATGACCATTCTTCTAAAAATGTTCATTTCCTTTGAAAAGGTCAGGAGATGCTAAAGAAATTGAAAAGGCAGTTTCTGGACACAGTAGAGCTAAGGTTAAATACAAACACAATATAGTGGAGTTTTAGAACCAGAAATATCAGCTGCAATCACTATGACCCAGATTCTTTGGTCTCTTGGCAGCTGTTACATCTAATAACTACTGACTACAGATAGCACCTGTTGTGTCCTCTCACTGCCAGAATTTGGTCATATGTGAGGTCTCTCTTCCCTCTGGCCTTACTCCCTCCATATCAGATCTCTCTAATCCAGTAGGATTTCACCTTTCCTCATCTGTCCCTGTTCTAAAGTAAAGTGTTTCTGTTCCCATTGGCAGTTGCATTCATTTTCATGCCTCCTCCCACCCTTTATTGGTGGCATAGGCTGTACCTCTTGTAGTATTAGTCTTCTGGAAAGGACAGTTGGTTATCTGATAAAATTCAGTGAACAATAGCCCAGATTCCCATGCACCCATGAACTTTAGCATTTCTTCTCAGATCCTAGGAATGGGGGAGGGTGTGAATTAGCTGAAAGAGGAACTGAGATACTGAAAATCCCGTCCAGTCCTTACCCCAATAGGGGGCTGTGCATTGAAGATCACCATCTCCTTGTCCTGGTCCTACTTCCCCCAAGACTAGCAGAAGAGGAACCCGGGGCCTCTCTCTAGCCTTTCAGGCTGAAAGAGGAATCATCCTTGGTGACAGGCTCATCATCACATGTCCTGGTGCCCCTGGTTTCCTTGTGCCCAGGGATGCATGAATGAGGCCGAGGCCACAGGACATCACTGACGAAAATGCGAACACCTAGTGAGATGCTCATGGCTCCCACAGTGGCCAGCCCAGTTCCACCAAGGACGACCAGAGCAGGAGGCACCAGATGGTACTGGTGGATCAACCACAGACTCAACCACCCCAGCGGTACCAGGCGGAAAAGGGCCAGGGTGCCCAGGGTGGCCCAACTGGCCACACTGAAGGCCAAGGATGGGGCCTGGTGAGAAAGCAACAGCAACTTTCTTAGGTGCAGGCATGCAGAGTTCAGCTCTAGGAGCAGAGACACCATGGAGAAGCCCACATAGTGGCCAGACAGAATGGCGGTGCTGAGGCAGCTCACTACCTGGGGAGGCAGGGTCAAAGGTTAGAGGATCTTCCATGCTCTCCCACCCATCATGTCCCAATATCTGTCTGTCAGAGAGGGGCTCCCAAGCATTTTCTGGCACTCTCTCCCCCCAAACACCCAACCTTCCTGCTTACCCTTACATCAGGAGCCTGAATGGCCTTGAAACAATCTTTTGCTAGGATGGAAGCAGCCTTGGCTCAGAGGCTGTCTTTCCCGGGGCCCCAGCATCTGCACAGTACCCCCAACTTCCATTCCTGGCCTTTCCTGCCCCATCCCCACTCCCAATACTGGGGTTCCCTCTTCTAAGAAAAGCTCCACATTCAACATTTCTACAATTGACAGGACACCTGTGGGAGCCCAGGCTCCTGAGGCAGTGCTCAGAGTCCCAGTCCTGGCCAGCGGTCAATCCTCTCCCCTCAATTCAGCCCAAGGTTGGGAGAAACAAGCCCAGGGGAGAGGCAGTAGTGTCAGAGACTCTCTGGGAAGTCACGGGACATAAAGCTGCTGAAGAGACTGGGGTCCACAGCCTGGCCACACCTCCCTTGCTGTCTAGCCTCTCCATGAGTCTCACCACCAAATGGTGACAGAGAAGTTCCCAGGCCTGGCCCAAGGTCTGGTTCCACAGCATGTCAGCTCCATCAGCCAGGAAATAACCTGTATACAAAGGGGGTGGGGGTAGGTGGGAGGCATTAGGCTTCCTTCCCCCAAGTCAGTGTACAGCCTAGAGAGGAATCTCCAGCCCCTGCTTTTCACAGTTCTTTAGTTTCTCTCAGTAATGCTGACTGACAGAAGAGGACCTGGAGTTACTGTTGGGAGCTTATCCCTCTCCCCCAAACTAACCCAGCCTTCCCTGCAGACTCACCCACAGATACAGCCACCAGCATCAAGGCCCAAGGCGGGTGGCCATGAATGGGGTCGGTGGCCATCTGAGGGCACAGCAACAGCCTAGAGGAGATGGGGGAGTCACCACGGTCAGCGTTGTGCAGACCCCGATCCTATTCTCCTGTTGGGCACACCCACCCATCCATCCCAGTCTCAGACTATCAAGGTTTAGCATCAATTTTAAAGGCACCTGCCAGGTCTTGTAATGTTAGTTTTGCATCCTTTACCCTCACCCAGGTGTCTCCCAAAGCTCTAAGCCCCGCACCCGAGCAGCGCCCCGGCTCCTGTGAGCAGGCTGTGCACTAGGGAGACACAGATGTTCCGCCACTTCCAAGGCTGCTGAGCAGCAGATACCGGCGTGGGCAGCAGCTGCAGTCCCCAGTGCATCCCCCGGAAGGCGGCGAAGGAGGCACCGGTCATGAGGAGCCCCGAGGGCGCCATGGCCTGGCAGGCGCACTAGGTCCGGAGCAGTTCTTGGGCCCCTGCGCACTCGCCCAGACGCATCCAACGCCCGCTATAGAGATTGCGAACCCTCGTCCAGGCGGGGCTGGATCCCTGGGCTCTCTGGCTCCGCGGGCCTTAGGAATCTCCTGTAACTTTTCCAAGGACTCGCCCACGACCTCTCAGCTGGGCGGTGATTGGAGCAACCGTGGGGCCAACGCCCCTGAAGCCAAGGCAACCGATCGCGTCCCACCCTAGCAACAACAGCTGGTTTGGGGCTCCCCGGGACCCTGAGGTGCCACGGAGCTCAGGCGAACTTCGGGGATGTCTATAGAGGTCTTCCCGAACTTTCTGTGTCCCGAACTCTTCGGAGCTTCAGATATAGGTCACTAATCTCACCTGACACTCCCGGAGGCCCCGCCCCACTTTCACCTCTTCTGCCTACTCCCAAATCTCACCTGCTGATCATCCCTCCCACCTCATCCACACGGCCCTGAAGTTAAGAGGGCAGGGCAAACCTACTCCCACTTGCTTAAACCTCGCTGTCCCCGCACTGCTCCGCACCCCTACCCCCCAGCCCCCGCCCCGCCAGTCTCAGCTGTGGGGAGGAAAGCATTTCACGTTCTTAGCGCCACCCTTTCCACCTCCGGAGGTCTGCAGGCCTCTAACACACCCAGCAACCACACAATTCCAGGAGTGCTCTCAAAAAGGACAGCTGCTCCCTTTCTGGACAAGCGACCCACTAGGGACTCCTCCCCCAACCTTCTTTGGGTGTCCTACAGAGGATCCTCATTATTAGGAAGGGGAGGCAAAGGGAACCACTCAGTACTATGGTCTTGAAAAGCACTCCTCCCCTGAGGGAAGTATCTGTTGGGTGGACAGTCTCTTCCAATCTGAGGAGGTAGGGGAGGTCACACAGGGTGACCCACCTCAGGGTTGGGGCAAAATCAAAGAGAAAAACAAAGACCTATCCTGCTTTCAGCAGCAGGACTCTCAAGATTCCAGAATCTTCCCCTCAACCCCTATTTCCTGAAGAGTGATAGGTATTTGATGTTTTCTATCTTATTCCACTCCACATCTTGAGCTGCCTGCCAGCCAGAAATTCATAGAGCCTTTCCTGTAAACGGATCAGGTGGAGTCCAGCTACTCCCAAAGAATGAACTTCGTAAACCAATAGGTGCTCCCCCAAACACTCTCATAACCCCTCTTCTCCACCAAAACCCCATTAAGTACAAGGGGCTTGGGGCATCCCTTCATTCTTCCACACCTACTACCCCACTAAAAATAAAATTCCACTAGTTCTTTTAAATTTTATTTGCTATATGAAAACCATACAAAATTAATATAGCAAATTTGGAAATTACAGAAAAAAAGGAAAAGAAAAATTACAATAACCTTATTCACCCACCCAAAATAACCACCACTATTAACACTTTGGAGTGTGTCCTCAGTCTTTATCTGTTCTATGTATTATGCAAGTATATACTTCTATCTTAAAAAAACAAAATTGAGATCACCACTTAATTACTTTTAGAACCTTTTTATTATTCAAAGAGCATTTTTCTTTGTAGTCAAATGTTCTTCCACATCATTTTAATGGCTGCCCAGTATTCCATCATCTGGATGGATATACAATAATTTACTTAAGCAATCCCCTATTGCACATTTTCATTACAACAGAAGTGAATTTCCAGTCACAGTTGCTTCCCATTTTTCTCTATTGCAATGCTGGGATGAACACCTTATAACTAAATCTTTAATAATTTTCTTAGGATAAATTCCCAAATGTAGAATTACTAGGCCAAAGGTCATGGTAATGTTTGATACATATAACCAAACTTGCATCCAGGAAAACTGTATCAATTTGTACCTCCATATGCAATGTATGGCAGTTACATTAGTACCTTTTTGCCAACAACTGTGTCTTATTTTTTCTGTTATAGCTTACTATGGGAAAAATGCTTATAGTTCTATTCACCTCTCTTTAATTACTAATGAAGCACACATTTTTTCCATTGTTTTATACATTTCAATTTCTTTTATGAAACTTTCCTGTTTCTGTCCTTTCACAGCAGGCTCTTGTTCCTTGACGCTGCTTATATCAAAATTATAAGGTGGCCCTAGCTGATGTGGGTCAGTGGATTGAGTGCCAACCTGCGAACCTAAAGATCGCTGGTTTGATTCCCAGTCAGGGCACAGGCCTGGGTTGTGGGCCAGGTTCCCAGCTGCGGGTGTGCAAGAGGCAATGGATCTGTGTTTCTCTCACACATCAATGTTTCTCTCCCTCTCTCCCTTCCTTCCCCCTCTCTAAAAAGAGAAAAACAAATCTTAAAAAAATAAAAATTATAGGTAGAGGAGAGGTGGAAGTAGGAGCATGAAAACACAGGACACTTTAATATGGTCCCACTACTCTGAAGGAGACTGAAGGTGGCTGGAAGTTTGCCCTTGCCAGAGGCTGGCTGTCCTCCCTCTTCCTGGGGTGCTCCTGGCCCTTGTGGGTCCCCTCTGCAGGGTGCCCAGACAGGTCCCTGTGCTCTCCAGGCCTTGTTCTTCACTGGTCTGCCTGCCTCTGTGTTCCCAGGCTGCTCTTCCTCATGTCTCCTCCATGATGGTGAGGGTGGCAGAGCCACATATCCATTGCTGGAAGGACACACTGTGGCCAGTGAAGCGAGGAGGAGGGGAAGAAAGGATGGAAGAAATGTCCAGGGACACAGTGATCTTTGTTGAAGTCTATGAGTGGACTCAGTCTACACACCCCCTTCTACCACAGTCCTACACACATGCAGCTTAGACTGCAAGAGCTCCATTCAATGATCTACTCTCCCCTAAATCTTCCAGTTTCTCATAAACGGAGACTAGGACCCAGCTCCCTGTATACCTCCTCCCCCCAAATAGAACAAACAGCTTCCTCCAGCCCCAGAACATGGCTACTTTCAGGCAAGGAGACTGAGCCAAGGATGAACCACACCAGAGTGTAAGCCCAATAATGAGACTGAATCAGCAGCTGGGGGTGGCAGGTTTATGCTGCCTGATGCTCCAAAGTAGGGGTCACGTCCCAGAACTCAGCACTCCTGGTTGCTGGAGGGGAGAATTTCCTGCCTTGCACAGGCCTAAGTTGAGTCTCACACACTCTCCTAGAAAGTAAAGTGAAGAAAGAAAGCAGTGGTAGCTGGTACCCCATCAGGAGCTGCAGTCCTGTTCTGAGTAGCAGAGGACGCCTGGTGCCACCTTTGCATGATGAGAAGTCAACATAGAGATTGAACTCCTACTAGCTCCTAGAACTCTCCAACCTCCTACCCTCACCTCCTGGGTTTATGGTCAGGGAGGGGGTAGGGCAATAGCTTAAGTGGAAAGCTGTTTTGTTCCTATCCCAAGCTCTCAGTTTGCACAAATGGACTTCTGATTCCCTCAGGCATACTCAACTGGGTGACTTCCGAGTCTCACGGATAGGTAGGGAAGCTGAGACAGGAGGTCTAAGGTCCCACATACAGTAAGTATTCCAGAATCTACAGTGCAGGCCAGTCTAAGGAAATGCAGGGAAAGGTAAGAGCAGGGGCATGACTACTCAGATGGAAGCTTCAGTATGAACTTCTCCCTGAGAGAAGGCTTACTTCTGGACCTCACCTGGGAAGGCTGGTGGAAAGAATGAGGGATAAGAAAAGAGGGCCAAGAAAAACATCTGAATAAAGGGACAGACAGGGTTTTCTTTGCTCCGCTTCTTCTCATCATCACACAGAGAATGACTAACCTTGGGTAGGCAGAGCCATCTACTCCCTAACCCAGTCAGAGTTTCTAATCTAAAATTGCTCTCTCTTGCTGTGCCAGCCAGGGTGAAGACTCTCCAAATGAACAGAGTTCCCTTTCCCGAAAGGTATTATCATCATTCCGGCTGTTCGGACCTTCCAGATGAGGGGGAAAGCAGCTCCTTCTCCTCCTTGAAGCCAGGGGCAGAGGGCAACAGTTCTTCAACTGGCAGCTTTAGCTGGGTCAGGACATAAAGCTTGCCACTGAAGAACTACTGCGGCTCAGCCAGGTGAGAGTGTGGGAGGTACAGGTTCCTAAAGGCAAAGGGAAGAAAAATGGGAAAGACCTGAGCAGGGCCATGTCCAACTGGCCATCCAAGTCCAGCCCCAGCAGACACTCAACCTTCTAATGAAGGGTTCTTGGCTCTCATCTGGGCCTGCAAGGAGCTGTTAACTCCAGTGAGAAGCAAGAGGCAGTTCTAAACATACTTCCCTTTCTTCTCTTTTCAGAACTGAAGCTATAGAAACCCAGGCTTGCTCTTTCTCACTTACCCCAGCTACCAGTAAGGGACCACAGCCTACTCAGTATTCAGAAGAGGCAGGACCTGGGACCCTGGGTACACCCCACCTGTCACCCAGGTACCAGGTGAGAAGTTGTACCTCAGGTCCAGAAAAGTGAGCTCAGTGATCAGCCCACCTGACTGATTCCTAGGGAGTTCAACTGGAAGAGTTCTGGGGGCCGGGATCTGGGAAAGAATGAGAAAGGGAAGAGATCTAGAGTTTGGAAGGTCAGCAGAGGCTCCTGGGACTGTGAGGAGAGGACAAGGGACCAAAGGGTGGAGGGGAGGGAGATTAGGCAGGGAGGTTGGGCAGTCTCCCCAGGACTCTCAAATGCCAGGCATTCCGCTTGCGCATTCCGGGTACATCTGGTATGAATTCCAGGCTGTCTGCCGGCCCCTCCATGTCTGAACTTTGTTCCAAGTTCCAAGCCCCGCCCCCACAGTTCCAACGCATGAATCAGCAGGAAAAGCCGGGCCCTGCAGCATGGCCCAGGGAGGGGGTTGGGGGCGTGGCAGGCTTCGGGGCTGTGAGCTGGGAGGGCGGGTTTGTGCTGACACTCAGCCCAAGGGCATGCCCATGCCAATGGGAAGGATCAAGGTGGTCTTGCCTTGAGATTTCTATACTCAGAAGGTGAGAAAGATTAGGGTAGGGGTGGGAGGTTTTGAAATTATAAAACCCTCTTGGGAGGCAAGAACTTTGAGGTACCTTCCTTCCCCCAGGTGACCAGTCCCCAACTCCCTTTCTCGAAGCCGGCTCTGGTCAGCCCATAGGACTTAGCGGCTGCTGAGAGTATGTGCCAAGCAGGTGCCCTTGGCTGCAGGGTGAGGTGGGTCCAGGGCACTGACCCTCTGACCAGCTGCTCCATCAACCTTCTGGCACCTTGACAGCTTCCAGCCTAATCTGACAGCCAGGACGACAGGCCAAATGAGTTGGTGGCAGGAACTAGGGCCGGAGGGAGGTGGGGGCGACAGCACAGTCCGAGGCCACGGGGAGGGGCCAAGAGTTGGCTGAGAGGTGGGGAGTGAGGGAGCCCAGTGATGACTAACTCAGGCGCCCCACCCAGCCAGCCGGTTTCCCAGGCGGTCGGGGCCAGGCTTGGGCTAGGGCCCCCACAACCGAATAGGCTGGGGGAGGTGCAGAGGTGACCTTCTCTCGGCCCAAGACGGCTAGTGAGGCTGGGGCCGGGGGTAGAGTTTCCAGGCCCTCCTCGTGTCCGCTCCCCCCACCATTCGCGGTGAAACCCTAAACCTTTGGGTTGCATAAGGCCCCGGCACTGCCGCCCCCTACTCCTCTCCCCTCCCCCCTTACATAACATCCCCTGGAGGGAATAAGAGGGGCCGGCCCGCCCAGAGACCCCTTCCCTGCCAGGGCACTCAGCTGACCCTGACCCAGTGAGTGCCGGTAGAGGCAAAGCACCTCTACCACCACCCGCCCGATCCAAATCCTCCCTAGGCTGGGTGGCCAGCTCCCGTATCCTCGGACCAGAGGGAGTCGAGGGTAGCTGCCCCCAGCCCTTCGGCCCCTCACCTTCTTACCAGCTACTCCGCAAGACCTTCTGCCAAGACTCCTGTCCCGGACTCTTCCTTAAAACCTCCTGACACACTACTCTAGACAGTCTAGGCCCCTCTCCCCCAGGGCGCCCCGGTCTCCACCGCCCCCTCTCCCCTCCCCCGGAAGGGCAGGGTGTGGCCACCAGAACCCTACTTGCCCCCCTTACCCCGTTAGCACGGTTCGCTCCAGTGGGGCCAGGATCCCAGCTCACACCCACCTGGTGCTGGGTGTGTGGTGGGTGCTGAGGGTAGGGAAGCAAATCAGTGCGTCCGTTCCCCACGGCCGGCGGCGCTCTCTTCCCAACGCCCAGCACACACCGGCTCCAGTCTCCGATCAGCTGGCGGCGTCGTGACGCACAAGTTGCGATTGCACCGCCCAGGGCCAATCACCGCCTACTGGCGGGGAGCGTGACCACACCCACTCGGGGGCGCCAGCCCTTCGCTCTGGTCCCGCCTCTCCGGCCGCCTTAGCTCTGATTGGCAAGGAGGCCACCCCTTGGCCTAGTAGAGTTGCATTAAGCCACACCCACCAACTCACGAGCTGGCCAATACGTGCAAAGGTGTGGCTCAGCCCTCCTCCTAAGCTACTTGCTTTTAAGAGCGCTACGTCAAAGCAGGGTGCGAAAGAACAGAAGGAAGTAGAGGCATGTGTGTTTGCAGTGCATACTGGTCAATGTAGTTCTCGACTTGACACATCGTTCCCAGAATCCAGAGCGCTCTGTGAGTTGGCATTTTTAAACTCATCTCTGAATTCATCCCGGCTAAGTCCTTAAAGGGCTACAGCCCCTCCTTTTTGGAAGCTGTGAATGCTCATTTTAGACAACCCCAAAACAGATTCGCTGACCTCTGCAGAAGGCTAAGGAAAGGTAGAGCAGGCGAAGGAAGCAGCAGGAGTGGGTAGAACGAAAGGTGGAAATCAGCTCCCAGGGAAGCAGACTCTTCCACTGGGTGGGAACTCCTTGAGGGCTTTTGGGATAGGGAAGACTGTCCATCTCGCCAAGCCCCAGCTTTCACTGGAGAGATCTAATCCACCCCTCATGAGGCAGGATGGGGGGGGGGGTTCCTGATCAGGAGGCTTTTCTTTCCTTGGAGATGTCACGTCCCAGCCGCAGGGACAGAGCCACTTCCTGACAAATTTCATACTTTTCAGCGGCTGTGAAGCTGGGGAGATCCCGGCCGGGTCTAGGATGTCTGACCTCGTTGTCCTCCCAGCCTTTCGACCCTGCCACGAAAGCCCTCAGTAAAATGGTTTGATACCCCTCACCCCCCCCCCCCCAAAAAAAAAGATCCATAGCACAGTCTTCATCTGAAAGTAGAAGGAAGACTTGTGGTCAGAAACTAGGGGATGGGCCGTGTCCAAGTACAGATGGTCGGCAACTCCATCCTCTAATACCCTCATTCGGTACCGCCCTCCAGAAGCTTTCCAGTGACTCAGACCTACTTAGGGAAGAGATTTCAAAGGTAGAGACCAATGAGGAGGCTGTTCCTTCCCCCAGGGACCAATCAGAGTTTAGAGGGGCGGGGGATGGGCAAAAAACTGAAAGGAATCCAGTGACTTGGCAAAAGCTGCTGAACTGCTTATTTAAAGGAGCAAGTTTGAGACCTCCCCACCTCATCACTTTTCCGCCCTCCCCCCTCCCTGAACCGAATAGAAATGTGTAGACTTGGATCCATGACTTTTCCATAAGCGCCAAATTGGGGGTGAGGGTAACTGAGCTGGAAGGATTAGCCTGAAGTGTGAGATAGTTCCTTCTGTATTAAATACGGGCTCTGCCAAGTGATTGCTGTGGTTCCTAGGAGCTCCACAATTGTGTTCAGAATATTGTGCCTTTAAGGAAACTTCCTGCCTTCCACCCCAGTGACAGCTGATCATAGGAAAGTGTGACCTCAGGGGACGAATCAGCTGTTACCACATCCTCTTTCCTTTCAGCCTGCCCTACTCCATCTGCTTATTCCCTCCTCCCCCACCATCAGCAGGGAGGGAAGGAGATGGAAACCCAAATATGGGGGACCTGCTTATATGTTCTTTTCTCCTCTCTCTTTCTCACTCCAGGACTGTCACCATCTGTCCCCCTCTTCCATCTCCCCCCAAACTGTTGGTTAGTTCTTCAGAGGTTCTGAGCTTGGAATGAGAGGTATTTCCTGTCAGCACAGTCAGTTCAGACCTGCCCTCCCTGGTCTAATAAGGGAGGCCACTACTGGGGGGAGGCCCAGAATGGAGGCCCGGTGTGTGTGGGCCAAGTCCAGTGAAGCTGCGGACCAAGCCTAGAAGGAAAGGAACAGCTGTGGAAAGCAAGCCTCCTGGATGTCAGAACTCTGCTCCCCAAGCCACCTGCCCCTTCTCCCTGCTGAAGTTGCCTTATTCCTCCCCAGGCAGGGACCTGCTAAGGGGATCCTCCTGGCCTTGCCCATTCACTCCCCTTTTAACTGTTCTTAGACACTCCCTGGCCCTGGCTGCTTCAGTTTTTACACTCTTACCCTCCACAGCAAGGGAGCTAATGTGGAGCTTCCTATGCCTGCAGGTGGAAAACATTGGTCCCAGGAACCAGGGGCTTTGGCTGGAAAGTCCTCAGGAAGACCTAAGTAAATATTTGCCCGTGGCCCTGAGCTGGGAATCAGGGTCAATGCAGGACAAGCTTAGTGTGAAGTCCGAGGACTGACTTGGCAAGGTTGGGAGAAACTGATCAGGGCTTTGGCCAAGCCTGGAAGGAAGAGAAATCTCACCAGCTGACCCATTCCCATTACCCTTAGCGTAAAAGTACCATCCCCTTCCCACCCAAAGCCCTTGTGGTACGCATTTTTGTCAGTTTTATTCTGCTAATTCTCCATCCCCTCACCCTCCCACCTTATAGGGCACAAGGACAGACTTTGAGTCCATGGTTTCTCAACCTCAGCACTATTGACATTTTGGATTGGATAATTTCTTGTGGAGCTGTACTGTTGGGACCAGCATCCCCGGCCCACTAGATGCTATGACAATCAAAAGTGTCTCTCAGCATTACCAAATAGTCTCTGGGGGCCCAAATTGCTCCCAGTTGAGAACCACTGAGTTAGACAAACTTGGACTGAAATTCTAATTCTTACCAGCTGTCAGTCTTATGAATATACTTAACATCTCTGAGCCTCAATTTCCTCATTTGCAAAACTGAATGAATAATAAATTCATGGTTTATTGTAGGAATTTAAAAAGGATCATATTTGAAAATACCTAGCATAGTACCAGGCCCACTGCCCAGAGTTAGTGCACTAAGCAGTAGCTTCCTCCAGTTTTCTCTCTGCCTAATCAGCAAAGGCTAACCTCACTCACCATGGGCGGACTGCTGGGTCAGCTGCAGCCTGCCTTCTTGACTCTCCAAGCCATGACCTCCAGGAAACTCAATATTTACATTGGTGAAGAGGAGAGTCTAATTTGGTCCCAGAGTCCCCAAAGCCCAAGAGTGCTTGGGTTGGGATTCAAGGGAAATTTGGGAATAGATCTGTTACAGAGCATTATATCTCAGGATGTGGCCTGCAGATACCCTGCATCAGAATTACTTGGGGTGCTTATTAGAAATTCAGATTTCTGGGTCTCATTCTGGACTATTAATTCAGAAGTACCTCATAAAGTTTGAATACCACTGTTTTAGAGCTCAGATTGAGGAAGTTGTCATTGCCCCAGAAATCTTAGTGCACCAGTGCCTACCATTGCAAGGACTTTCCTATTCAAGGGAAGGAAAGAATTCTGATTGGGTTCCCTCTCTTGGAAATACATGTCATTAGCAGCCAAGATTGATCCAGCTTTGTATGATTCATTATTCCTATTCAGACCATTAATTCTCTTATTTTCTCTCACTGTTTTTCAGATTCAGAATATTACTAGAATAGTTCAATTTATTTTAGAATCTAAGCTTCTTCCAGATGTTTTGAATATTCCCTTTTGTATTTTGGCATTGAAAATACATAACTTAAGTGAAAATTAAAATGAAAAATCTGGCCCTGGCCGGGTAACTCGAGTTCTTCAGAGCATTGTTCCCACATGCCAAGGTTGTGGGTTTCATCCCTGGTCAGGGCACGTACAAAAATCAACCAATAAATGCATAAATAATTGGGACAACAAATCGATGTTTCTTTCTCTCCCTACTTCTCTCTAAAAATTAATAAATAAAAATAAATAAATAAGAAGTAAAGGCACTAGCTCAAAAATAAATAAATAAAAGTAAAAATCTTATGGAATGATTAAAAAAAAAGAATTCTGAGGTAAGGTTAGTTACACCCAAGGTCATTGTTGCATTACAAGCCAAAACCACTAGAGGGCAGGCCTCACGCAGACTTGCAGAAAGAAAACAGTACCTGCTCAGTCTAGGTAAACTGAGACTAGAGCAAAGACCACGTAGATCCAGTTTTATTGGTACTAAGAAGCAGGCACTACCTCCTGACCATAAAAACTTATCCTCTAGTCTCAGGCACTCAGACCAAAGTTGGGGATGAAAGATTGTCAAAGAACACCTAATTTCCCAGACTGAAAAAACAATAGGGCAATGGCCAAGGAGTATAGAGAACATTCTTTTTAGAAAGAGATAGGCCTGGGTTTGAATCCTGTCTATACCGCTTCTCAGTTATGCGACCTTGGGAAAGTTACTTAAGGTCCTCATTTTCATCATCTTAAAATGAATATAAAAATTTCTTAAAAGGGTTGTGCGAGGATTAAAGAAAACAAGGCATGCGAAGTGCTTAGCATGGTGCCTGGATCCTAATCAGCACTTGTTAAATGGTGATTGTAAATTATTACTTATGACCAAGGTCCTATGACCAAGCACATCAAGGGTTCCTGCTGCCCCTTCAAGAAAGAGGATACAGATGGAATGAGATTATGGTCCAGCCATTCTTGTTTCCTCTCTACTTTGGACTTTAGTTTTCCTTAAATGCCTTTATGAAACCCCTACACCTCTACACCAAACCAGTACACTCCTAGAAGTGAGACTCAAAAAAGTTAGTGGTGGCCTTGGCGGGGAAGCCAGGTTACTTGGAGCACTGTCCCCATACACCAAGGTTGCGGGTTCCATCCCCAGTCAGGGCACATACAAAAGTCAACCAATGAATGCATAAATGAGTAGAACAACAAAAATCAATGTTTTCCTCCCTTAAATTAGGAAGTTAAAAATATTAGAAACAGTCAGTGGTTTCACTACAGACAAGGGCCTATCTGTTCTGCAAACGAGTCAGAACGGAGACCCCTTGAAGGAATCCTGTAGTTCTGGTGCCAGCACTGCGGTTTCTCTCACTATCCTGTGCTGCACCCTCCCCCCAGCCACGGTGGCATCTGCAAGGCTCTGGCACAGCAAGCAGGCTCTGTGGCACCACAGAAACTGATCTTCAGCAGGAAGTCTTGGGGAACATTTCCTCCCAAGAATTCCAGGCCTTTGGGCCTGGGCCACTTCTCTCCGTCAGATTGTCCAGAATTGGGGGTGGGGGTGGGAACCCTATAAGAGGGCTGCCAGCTGGGAGGACTCCAGGGCGGAAAGTCTGTGCATCAGCTTTTAAGTCTCCATTCTGCCACTTGGACAAATCTCTCTGACAGCTCTTGGTTATCACCTCTGAAATATAAATGATAATAACTGTCCTCCCTACGTGCTGTGAGGCCAAATGGACTGTTACTGATGACATGTTTTGGGAAATTAAAAAGCTCCTTCTTTTAGAAGCCAGCATGGAGGGGATGAAGGGACTTGATGTCATAAGTCCCGTCTCAGCCTCTGGTTTATCTGTAAAACCGAGCGGGGCGATCAGCCCACTTAAAGGCCGGGATCTCTGGGGAAAGTCTCCCTTAGATCTGCGTTCTGGGGGTGCAGGAGGAAGCAGGGAGGGTAGGGCAAATCGTGTCGCGGCCGACTGGGGTTCCCTCCTGCCCCAGAAGCGCTAGGCCGGAAGTCTAGGAGGCGGCGCGGCCCGTAGGCGGGGTCCGGCCCGCCCCTTTGAGCCATGTGCGGTTGTTTCCTTGCCCGGGCGGTCACGTGAGCCGCGTCAGGTGACCAGTCACGGTGAAGCTCGGCGCTGGCACCCCTCAGCACCCGCCCTTCCGCGATCTGAGCGCAGGAGACCCTGCGGAGGGGTAAGAGCGCCCCTGCCCTCCGCTGCTCTACCCCCGGCCCACCCCCGCCGCCTCCACCTCAGCCCCTGTCCCCTGTGCATGCCTGCCCGGCCGATCTGGCACCCCGGAAGCTGTCGCGAGGAGGGCCGTGGTCGGCCTCAATCCCGCGTTGCCCCCAGGCTGCCAGGAGGCGATGGCCCCGGGAAGCAGGGGACGGGAAGTCGCTCTTACCTCCGGGGTCGAGGACTGGGCCCCGCCCCCTAGCCCTGACATGTTGGAACTGCTCCAGAGCGTGGAGAGGGACCTGAACATCGATGCCCGACAACTGGCTCCAGGCCCCGGGGGGAACCACGTGGTGGCCCTAGTGCCCGCGCGCTGGCTGGCCAGCCTCCGTGAGCGCCGGCCCCCGGGACCCTGCCCCCGCGCAGAGGGCTTGGGCGAACCGGAAGTTAGGACTCTCCTGCAACGGTCTGTGCAGAGGCTGCCTCCAGGCTGGACGCGGGTAGAGGTGCACGGGCTGCGGAAACGGAGGCTGTCCTACCCGCTGAGCGCCGGCCTGCCCTTTGAGGAGGGGTCCTGCAGCCCTGAGACCCTCAATCGCTTCATGAAGGATGTGGCTGCCCAGAATTATCGCAACCTGTGGCGCCATGCATATCACACTTACGGGCAGCCCTATAGTCATAGCTCTGCTCCCTCAGCTGTCCCTGCCCTGTACTTAGTAAGACAAGCTCTGCAGAGGGTCTATGGTTGCTCCTTCATGCCAGTGGGTGAAACTACCCAATACCCATCATATGCCAGAGATGGCCCCTGTCCTTCTCGGGGCAGCCCAGCCTGTCCCAGTCTTTTGAGAGCTGAGGCCTTGCTGGAGTCGCTGGAGATGCTCTATGTGGTACACCCTTATGTGCAGTTCACCCTGCATGATGTGGTCACCTTCAGCCCTGCCAAGCTGACCAACAGCCAAGCCAAGGTGCTCTTCATTCTCTTCCGTGTGTTAAGGGCCATGGATGCCTGTCACCGCCATGGACTGGCCTGTGGGGCCCTATCTTTGCACCACATTGCTGTGGATGAGAAACTTTGCAGCGAGCTCCGGCTGGACTTGAGTGCTTATGAGAGGCTGGAGGAGGATGAGAACGAGGAGACTGCTGTAGCAAGGGACAGGGCAGGCACTGGTTGCAGAGAGGAGGGAGGAGGAGGACCTGGGTGTCCTACCTGCCAGGAGGAACTTAGGGGCCTTGTGCTAGACTGGGTCCATGGTCGCATCAGCAACTTTCACTACCTCATGCACCTGAATCGGTTGGCAGGTCGGCGTCAGGGGGATCCCAACTACCACCCAGTGTTGCCCTGGGTGGTGGACTTCACCATACCCCATGGGCGCTTCCGAGACCTGCGCAAGTCCAAGTTCCGCCTCAACAAGGGGGATAAGCAGCTGGACTTCACATACGAGATGACACGGCAGGCGTTTGTAGCAGGTGGTGCAGGTGGCGCAGGTGGCGGGGAGCCACCTCATGTTCCTCATCACATCTCAGATGTGCTCTCTGACATCACATACTATGTGTACAAGGCTCGGCGCACACCCCGGTCGGTCCTTTGTGGGCATGTGCGGGCCCAGTGGGAGCCTCATGAGTACCCTGCCAGCATGGAGCGTATGCAGAGCTGGACACCCGACGAATGTATCCCTGAATTTTACACTGATCCCTCTATCTTCTGCTCCATTCACCCTGACATGCCTGACCTGGATGTGCCAGCCTGGTGTGGCTCCAGCCAGGAGTTTGTGGCTGCTCACCGGGTGCTGCTGGAGAGCCGTGAGGTGTCCCAGGACCTGCACCACTGGATCGACCTCACCTTCGGCTACAAACTCCAGGGCAAGGAAGCTGTAAAGGAGAAGAATGTGTGTCTGCACCTGGTGGACGCCCACACACACCTGGCCAACTATGGTGTGGTGCAGCTCTTCGATCAGCCACACCCCCAGCGCCTGGCTGGGACTCCTGCCCTTGCTCCTGAGCCCCCACTCATCCCTAGGCTGTTGTTCCAGACCATCCAGGAGAGCACAGGCCGAGAGGATTTCCCAAGGCAGCTTACAAATGGGGTGGGCAGGCTGGTTTTGGAGGCCACTCCCTGTGAGCCTGGCTGGGCCAGAGACAGGCCTCTGGCAGGGGAAGATGACTTGGAGCAGGCCACAGAAGCTCTGGATTCCATCTCCCTTGCTGGGAAAGCAGGTGATCAGCTGGGTCCCTCCTCTGCTTCCTCCTCCTCCAGTCAAGCTGCCTCAGGCCTCCTGTCTTTTTCAGTGACCTCAGCCTCCCGATCAGGCCGCAGGAACAAAGCTGCTGGGGCAGACCCTGGGGAAGGTGAGGAAGGGAAGATTCTTCTTCCGGAGGGCTTCAATCCCGTACAGGCTCTGGAAGAGCTGGAGAAGCTAGGCAACTTTCTGACCAAAGGCCTATGGGGCCAGTTGGAGGTGCCTGAGCAGCCCCATGTCCAGCCAACTGTGCAGCTGCGGGACCTCTTCCATCGGGACATGCAGGCACTGGGTGTCCTCTTGGCTGAGATGGTGTTTGCCACCAGGGTCCGAACATTGCAGCCTGATGTGCCTTTGTGGGTACGCTTCGAGGCTGTTCGGAGGTTCTGCACACGCCATTCCAAGGAGGTCCCTGTGTCTCTGCAGCCCATGCTGGACATGCTCCTGCAACTGAGTGGACCTGAAGGCCCCATGGTAGCCAGGAGGGGCAAGCTGGGCCCACTGTTTGAGTACAGGCCTGTCTCCCAGGGACTGCCCCCACCCTGCCCGGCCCAGCTCCTCAGCCCCTTCAGCTCCGTGGTTCCCTTCCCGCCATACTTCCCAGCACTGCACAAGTTCATCCTCCTATACCAGGCAAGGCGTGTGGAGGACGAGGCTCAGGGGCGAGAGCTGGTCTTTGCTCTGTGGCAGCAACTGGGTGCAGTGCTAAGTGACATCACCCCCGAGGGCCTGGAGATCCTGCTGCCCTTCGTGCTGTCACTCATGTCTGAGGAGCACACGGCTGTGTATACAGCCTGGTACCTGTTTGAACCTGTTGCCAAGGCACTGGGCCCCAAAAATACTAATAAGTACCTACTGAAGCCTCTCATTGGTGCCTACGAGAGCCCCTGCAGGCTCCATGGCCGCTTCTACCTGTACACTGACTGCTTTGTGGCCCAGCTGATAGTGCGGCTGGGCCTGCAGGCCTTTCTTGTCCACCTGCTGCCACATGTCCTGCAGGTGCTGGCTGGTGTGGAGACGTCCCAGGAGGAAAGCAAGGGCCTGGCAGGGGCTGCTGAGGATGAGGAAGGTGGGCTTCCAGGGGCCAGGCCCAGCTCCTGTGCCTTTGGGGAGGAGATTCAGATAGATGGGGAACCTACTGCTTCCTCGGGTCTGGAGCTCCCAGATTATACGTCAGGCGTCAGCTTCCATGACCAGGCGGACCTCTCAGAGACAGAGGACTTCCAAGCCGGGCTCTATGTGACTGAGTCTCCACAGCCCCAGGAGGCTGAGGCTGTGAGCCTGGGCCAGCTGAGTGACAAGAGCAGCGCCAGTGAGAACTCCCTGGGCGAGGAGCGGGCTGCTGATGAGGGGGGTGCTCCTATGGACAAGGGCAGCCTCAGGTCAGGTGACAGCAGCCAGGACTTGAAGCAAAGTGAAGGCGAAGAGGAGGAAGAGGAGGAAGAGGAAGGCTGTGTGGTGTTGGAGGAGGAGGAGGAGGAGGAGGAGGGAGAGCAAGGTGAAGTCACTGGGACATCTGAGCTCACTCTCTCCAACACGGTGCTGTCCATGGATACGGCCGTGGCTGGTGGTGATGGGGCACACGGGGCAGAGGAAGAGGAGCCGCTGCACGAGCAGGCGGAGGGCCAAGAACAGAAGGTCCTTCTTGGTGAGTCCTGAGGCCTGGGGTGCAGATCAGACAGGCATCTGGTGAAATTCACTCATCATTTGCTGAGCATCTACTCTGTGCCAAGCAATGGGTCCAGTGGATCGAGTAGATCCACATGCAGCATAGATATAGGCCTGCCCTCCTGGAGCTCACCTCTAACAGAGGAGAGGCCACATTGTAGACAGTCTTACATAAGTGCAGGTTAACGGTAGTGCTATAAAGAACACAGTGGGGTGTTATAAGGGAATATAAAATGGGGCTTAGATCTAGTTTTCACGGGTCAGAAGACTTCCTAAAAGTAGGGCCTGTTGAGGTTGAATGAGTAGATGGCAGCTAGGCAAAAATATCAGGGTCTGCAGTGGGAAGAGCATCTTATGCAGAGGGAACAGCATGTGCAAAGCTCAGAGGCAGTCATAGTTCCATTAAAGAATCAATGAAAGGCCAGCATGGTTAGACTGAGAGAGTGGAGGGAAGAGGAGGGAGCAAGAGGCTAGAGGGGGTGGTAGCTAGTGCGCAGCCAGGGCCTCATTTATGCACTGGAGAAGATTCACTGAAGGGGTAACCTGGGGCAGCTCTAAAGCCAGAGGCCCACTCTGCACTGCTCAGTGAAGGATGATGGTGTGGGGTGACCAGGCTCAGGCTGGGCTCCCTGGCAGAGCTGTAGCCAGAGTTGGCTAGGTGGGGTGCCATGGGGTGGAGTGGGAGGAGTGTTGAGCCACCATTATCTGATGAGCTCAGGTCCCACTTCTGCCCTGCAGATACAGCCTGCAAGATGGTCCGCTGGCTGTCTGCCAAGCTTGGCCCGACAGTGGCCTCTCGCCACGTGGCTCGCAACCTGCTCCGCCTGCTGACATCGTGCTACGTTGGTAAGGCATGTGAGCAATGCTGGAGGTGAAGCTTCTCCCAGCCCCTGTGCCCATCTTCAGCCCCCTCTAGGGGATCCTTCCCACTCCTACTGCAGACACCACCTCCTGGCCGGGTCCTGGGTCCCAGTCTGTAAGCTCCTTCCTTTCTTAGGCAGGGCATGGGGCAGACCCCAGGCTAGAGTAAGAGGGAGCGGCTACCACAGCCCCTGGAATGCTGCTGATTGCCCTCCTCCCTCCACTAGCACTTTCTTGGCATTTCTTTGGCAGGGTCCACTCAGCAGCAGTTCATAGTGAGCAGTGGTGAGAGCCCCCCACTGAGTGCCGGCAACATCTACCAGAAGAGACCGGTCCTGGGGGACATAGTGTCGGGGCCTGTGCTCAGCTGCCTCCTCCATATCGCACACCTGTATGGAGAGCCTGTTCTCACCTACCAGTACCTGCCCTACATCAGCTACCTGGTTAGTCCCGGATTTGGCAGGCTGGGGCCTAGGGGTCTGAGGAGCCTAAGGGCCGACCCGGGATTTCTGGGGGTTCCAGGGGGTCTCTGAGGCAGCCTGGCCCTTATCAACTCTGTGGCCCTAGGTGGCCCCAGGTAGCACGTCAAGCCCCAGTCGACTGAACAGCCGTAAGGAGGCTGGGCTGCTGGCAGCGGTGACTCTGACCCAGAAGATCATTGTGTACCTCTCAGACACCACCCTCATGGACATCCTGCCCCGTATCAGCCACGAGGTCTTGCTGCCCGTGCTCAGCTTCCTTACTTCCCTCGTCACAGGGTAGGCCCCTGCCCTGTCCTGCGGGGGGAGCAGCCCAGCCGAGAGGGCTGTGGGGATGGGGGCTGGGAAGCTTGAGGGAGAGTCCAGTGACACTGGGCTGAGTGTCCTGGTTCTAATCCCAGCTATGTGACCGAGCAGGTCACATCATCCTTCTGTGCTTCAGTTTCCTCATCTGGTTTGAGCCGATTGGCCTTGTAGTCCTTTCACTTACAGCTTTTGATAGATTCTGGGCAAGTTCCACAGTCTGGGGGCCTGGAGCTTACGAGTCCTTTCCAGGTTCCCAAGTGGAGCCCAGGCCCGGACTGTCCTGTGTATGAAAACCATCAGCCTCATTGCCCTCATCTGCCTGCGCATTGGGCAGGAGATGGTCCAGCAGCACCTGAGCGAGCCCGTGGCCACCTTCTTTCAAGTTTTTTCTCAGCTGCATGAGCTTCAGGACCAGGTGGGTAGACCCTGTTGGCTGGGGTGAGCAGGGCAGGGGCCCTGGGCTTCCTTCCCAGCTGATTCTCTGGGCTTCCTTTCCCCAGGACCTGAAGCTGGATCCCATGGGCCGCAGTGAGGGCCAGCTGCCAGAGGTGGCCTTCTCTGATGGGCAGCAGCGGCTGGTGGACCCCACCCTGCTGGATGAGCTGCAGAAGGTGTTCACCTTGGAGATGGCGTACACAATCTACGTGCCCTTCTCCTGCCTGTTGGGTACTGCCCCCTCACCTTCCCTCACACAGCCTCTGTGGCTATATCTCTTCGCCTGGGAGGGCCCCATGCTCCCCCTGTCCTCAGAGTCAATAGTGAATGTTGAGCAGTTTTCTGGATTGGAGCAAAGGAATTTGGCCTCAATTCTCAAGTCCCAAAGTGACATAAAAACAGGGGCTGAGCATTAGCCAACAAGGCGGCCCAGAAGTAGCCTCTAGCGTCTCCCTGAGGAAGGTAGGGGAGTCAGGCCGACGTACTGATGTCTCTAGGAGCTGTCTGAGATGAATGAGTAGCCCGCAGTTTGCGTAGCTTCCTGTATGGTGCAAGCCAGATACTATGCCCAGTGCTGACAGGTGTCATCTCGCTGAGTGGGTTGAACAGCCCTGTGATCAGATAAGTTCTCCTCCCTCCACTAAAATCTAAGCTCTGAGAGGGAGAGCCTGACCTGTCTTGTTCACTCTTCTGATGCCCAGAGTGGTGCCCAGCACATAGAGAAGATTTTCAGGTGCACGTAGTGAATGAACGAGTCCACGTTTTCCTGGGGAAAAAGTGAGGCTCCAAAATGAAGAGTCACTTGCTGGGAGTTGCACAGCCAGTACCTGTCCTGTCTTCTGTGGTTCTCAAGCCCTTGGGTGGGTGGTGGCAGCCACCTGTTATCTTCCTTAATCTTAGGTCCGTTTCCACCTCCATCCAGGTGACATCATCCAGAAAATCGTCCCTAACCATGAGCTTGTGGGAGAGCTGGCGGGGCTCTATTTGGAGAGCATCAGCCCGAACAGTCGCAGCCCCGCTAGTGTGGAGCCCACTGTGCCCAGCACTGGCCTGGAGTTGGACCCCCAGGGTGGGGGCTGCCCCCAGGATGATGGCCACTCGGGGACCTTTGGAAGTGTCCTAGTGGGGAACCGCATCCAGATCCCTGATGACTCTCAGCCTGAGAGCCCCAGCCCACTGGGCCCTGTCTCCGGAGTGGGCGGCGGGGGCCTTGGCAGCGAGGGCGAGGACAATGCGCTGAAGCTGGACCTGCCGCGGAGTGCCCATGTGCTGAGTGGGAACTGGCTGGCGTACTGGCAGTACGAGATTGGTGTGAGCCAGCAGGATGCCCACTTTCACTTCCACCAGATCCGCCTGCAGAGCTTCCCGGGCCACTCTGGGGCTGTCAAGTGTGTGGCACCCCTGAGCAGTGAGGACTTCTTCCTGAGCGGCAGCAAGGACCGCACTGTGCGCCTCTGGCCACTCTACAACTCTGGGGATGGCACCAACGAGACAGCCCCACGCCTCATCTATGCCCAGCACCGCAAGAGTGTCTTTTTTGTGGGCCAGCTGGAGGCCCCCCAGTATGTGGTCAGCTGTGATGGGGCTGTGCACGTCTGGGACCCCTTCACAGGTGAGCAGGCCCAGGGGAGGCTTGTTCTGTTGCTGCCACTCTGTCCCCCAATAGGCCTCTGGTAATGGGGCCCACAGGTGGGGTGGTTGGGGTGTAATAGTGTGTGTGGTTTTGGGTCACCCAATGAGACCATTCACAGGAGCGGTTAGGATGTAGAATCCGTTAGACCTCAGTCTGAATTGGCCATGACTGCTTACTTGCTGAGTGACTTTGAGCAAGTCACTTCACTGCTGAAGACCTGTTTTTCC
The DNA here is from genome assembly GCF_987537825.1 of Furipterus horrens. Taxonomy (NCBI): domain Eukaryota; kingdom Metazoa; phylum Chordata; class Mammalia; order Chiroptera; family Furipteridae; genus Furipterus; species Furipterus horrens. Next base: position 59,137,587 of record NW_028327181.1, on the reverse strand, counting down.
ACCTGCAAAATGGGAGTCAGAACAAAGTGGTTTAGCTTAACACAGAGGTTTGGCTTAAAATATAGCATGTAGTACATGTTTGCTAAATGGTTGCTTGATTATTTTTTGGCATCACTCTTGGGAGAAATAAAGTTAAAAGGGTGGGCAGTGGAGCAGCATTGAGGTAGCCAGATGAAGCATTTGGTCAAGGGGCGCTGTGGAGAAAGGCTGCTTTGGGGTTGGGAGTCTGGCCTGGCATTGAAAGCAGGAAGGTGAGAGGGTCAAGAAACATAGCATTTTCTGACATCCCGTGGAATATGGGATGCAAGTATGGGGCAGTTTGGGGGGATCAGGGGAGTTGGGGCTCTTTTATCGACTGCTGGGACCCCACATCCACTGCACCTTTTTTTCCAGGGAATACTCTTCGTACGGTGGAGCCGTCGGACAGTCGGGTACCCCTGACTGCTGTGGCTGTCATGCCTGCTCCCCACACCAGCATCACCATGGCCAGCTCTGATTCGACCCTGCGCTTTGTGGACTGCAGGAAGCCTGGTCTGCAGGTCAGGGGTGCCCAGTTCCCTGAGCCCTGGCTGGGTGTATGGCAGCAGGGAGAGATCCCGAAGAGAGAAGGCCAGGGTGTAGTTTCTCTTCAGAGACAGATCACTACCAGTAGCAAACCCTAGGCGAGTGGGACTCTGGTGTGTGGTGTGAGGAGCTCTCCCCTTGATTGAGGGACAGGAGCTCAGGTCTTCCAGCTGTGTGAGGCTCAGGGGGTGAGCAGAACCTCAGGGAGAAGCGGGTTGGGGCGGGTGGGGCACCTCAGCTTGTCTCCCTCTGCCTGCAGCATGAGTTCCGCCTAGGTGGCGGGCTGAACCCTGGGCTTGTCCGCTCTCTGGCTGTTAGTCCCAGTGGCCGCAGCATTGTGGTCGGCTTCTCCTCGGGCTTCATGGTGCTCCTGGACACCCGGACGGGCCTGGTTCTACGAGGCTGGCCTGCCCATGAGGGGGACATCCTGCAGATCAAGGTGACAGCCCAGGGCCCCTTCCCCACCCCTCCTCTGTTTGGGCCCACCCAGGACAGGCTCAAGCTGGTCTCCCGGATATCTGCCCAAGGACAGGTATAAGAGAGGGTCAGGAGCCAGCTCCAGTGCAGGGGCCTTGGCAGGAGGCCGGCCGCGAGGGCAGGCACCCGGGGCCGAGCTGACCCTGCTGCTCCCTGGAGATGTTCTAATGAGTAACCCTTGTCCATATTTGTCTTGTTTGGAGGATCAGGGGTCGGGCCCTGTCCGTGACCCAGTTCAGGTTAAATAAAGCTCAGCTGGGAGGCTGTTTACTGCCTCCCGACCACTGGGCAGAGTCCATGCCCCCCACCTTGCTGCTCCATTTGGGACAGGGGCAGACCAGACATGGGGATCCTGCCCCCAACCACTGCCCCACCCCATTCTCAGTCACAGACCTCAGGAAACTGCTCAGGCGGGCACAGGAGGGAGGCACAGGGCTGCTCATGGGAGGATTTTCCCAGGCAGCTGGGATTCCCTCCCCATCCCAGCTGAAGGCCAGGCCAGGGTACAGGCACTGATGCCACTGGGGGCAGGCTGTCCCGGCTCCCTCCAGCCCCCCACCCAGGGTACCCTGGGCTGGAGATGCCTCTGAGTTCTGACTTTCCAATTCATACTTTTCAGGAGGGCTCTGGGGTCAGCTTGCATGTTAATCCTGGCTCTGCCACTTACTAGCTCTGTGACCTTGGTATGATGACTTTTCTGAGCCTTCTTTTTTCTCTGTAAAATGGGAACAATGATAGCATTGACCTCATCAAGTTGTTACCAAGATTAGGTGTGATAATGCACATGCCTGACACAATGCCTGAGCATAATGGTGCTCAAACTGTAGTGGTGACTAGGTTAATGACATTTTAAAATATTCATATTAACTGATATTAACATAATGTGGGAGGATGGCAGCTTGTCAACTGCTCAGGACACCTTGTCTTCCTGGAACGTCCCAAGGGAGGAAATGGGAAGGCCCTGGGGCTGGGTGGGCACACAGGAGGCCCAGGCCTCCTGAGGCTCTCCTTTCCCTGAGCAGGCAGCGGAGGGCAGCATCCTGGTCAGCTCCTCCTCCGACCACTCCCTGACCATCTGGAAGGAGGTGGATCAGAAGCCCACGCACCACTACAAGTCAGCATCCGACCCCATCCACACCTTCGACCTGTATGGCAGCGAGGTTATCACTGGTACCGTGGCCAACAAGATCGGGATCTGCTCCCTGCTTGAGCCACCCTCCCAGGTCACCACCAAGCTCAGCTCTGAGAACTTCCGTGGCACACTCACCAGCCTGGCCTTGCTGCCCACCAAGCGCCACCTCCTGTTGGGCTCAGACAACGGAGTCATCCGCCTCCTGGCATAGGCTGATGTGGGAGCTGACCAGGCATGGCTGGGCAGACATCCTGGGAGTCCACCCCCTCACCTTGTTTCCCCAGCAACCCTCTCCATGCAAGCCTCCAGCCCCTTGCCCAGTGTACCCCATGGCCTGCCAGCTTGGCAGAGTGGGAGTCTGGGCTCCTGAACCCCATGAGCCACCAAGACTGTCAGTAGGCACCTCATTCATGGCTTGGAGAGATGCTGCTCCTAGCCAGCAGGAAGCAAGAGGAGGGGCTGCGAAAGCATTGCTGCTCTGCCCTCTGGGTCCACATGGGGAAAGAGAAGCTCAGGAAGGGAGACTGGCCCTGCCCACCCAGCTTCCAGCCAAGATCCCCCCTCTTGCTGGGCTCTCTGCCCCTCTCCCCCAAGGACAGGAAAGCAGCTCCAGTTCAGGACCTCATGGTGCTTGGGCTCCAGCCTCTATGGAGGGCTGGCCATGGTCCAGGAGTTAAGGGCCTTGGGCTGGGGTTGTAGTGTCCACCCAGCCAGGCTCTGCCCAGTGTGGGACCGATGGGATAAGAAAGAAGTCAGGACCAGGGAAAGGAAGGTGACTGGGCTATCTGGTGCCTGCCAGGAGTGACCCCATGCCTTGCCTGCGCACCCCTAACCACAGTGTTTGTGCCTTGAGCTGAGGAGGCAGACCCTGAGCCCACAACCCCTGAGAGGGGTGGGGTGGGGTCCAAGACCCTGAGAGAAGGGACAAGAAGAGTTCCACCTCTGCATCTCAGGTCTCTCCCAGGGGACAGGAAGACCCTGGTGTCCCCAGGTCCTCACATTCTGGAGCAGAGATGAGGTCTGGGACTGGGCCCCTGCTGCCTCCTCACTATTTGCAATAGATGTAAATATGACTAATAAATCTTTAGAAGAGCCATGGAATTGAGTGAGGCTTTTCTTGATGGTGTTGTCAGGCGGGGAATGGTTGAGAGCCCACAGCATGCAGGGCAGTGAGGAGTCGGGCAGGAGTGGGGAGGCAGCCTGATCATTATTCTTCAGGAAGCCCTGGGGACAGGGTTTCTGGTTGGTGCAGCCCCACGCCAGCTTCCAGAACCCTCATCCTTGGGGAGGGTAAGGAGGCATTGCTCCTAATGAGGTAGAGTGGTGAGGGAGGCTGCATCCTTCAGCCTCTCTTCCCATCCCCTGCCTTCGGGCCCAGGGTGAAGGCAGTTGGCCAGGATCCTGGGTGTGTATGGGTTGGCATGGGCATCCTATCCTGTGCTCCCAGCTCCTGCAGCTTACTCTTCTCTTCCCTTGGGCTGGGGAGGCGGCTGTGGGGGAGAGAAGGAATTGGAAGTGAGAACCTGGATGTAACTGAACCCAGCTCTGTGTCCTTGGGCAAGTTACATAGCCTCTCTGAGTCCAAGTAAAGCTGGGATGACTCCCCACCTAGTGGGGTTTCTGGAAGGTCCCTGTCCTTCCTGGTTCTGCTCTTCAGGTGAGGACAGCTTCCTCCATTGTCTCCTGAACCTCCTTTCACCAGGCTCAGTTGGGACCCAAACCTCTGTGGTTCCAGGTGGCTGTCTCAGAATAGAGACCCTGGTGGGAAAGAGGCTTGTGGCCCAATATCAATGTTTAACGGATATGCAGGTCAATATTTACCAGAGGAGAAAGCAAGCTGAACGGGGGTTGGCTGAGAGCAAAGGTCCTGGTGGGAGGGGAGGGCTCAGCTGGGCTGGCTGGAGCTCAGGCAGAGCGTGGGGAGCACCCAACTGGGACCAGAGGGACATCGTGTGCAGCAGAGAGGAGCCGCAGAGGTACGAGGGGAGGGGTAACTCAGCCTGCTCCTCGGGCAGGACAGGAGGTAGGAGCTGCCCACTTGGCCGAGGGGGTCTGGGCTGACTTTATTCAGGAGGCCCATTGTTTCCCAGCCTCTTGGGGTGATGAGAGGCCAAGGTGGGGGATCCAGGGGAAGTTTCTCCAGGACTTGAAAAACTGGAGGTCTTTTCTTGCTAGAAAGATTCGAAAGCCCAGGTTGGGGATTAGAACCCTGGCCAAGGGCCCTTGTGTGTGATGGGGGTGAGGCCAGGGGTGACAGAATGATCCCCTAGAAGGACTGGCCCTGCAATGGGGGCGGGGTGTGTGGGACCTGCTCTGAGGCTAGACTGGGACCTGTCTGTTCCCTCCTGCCAGCCTGGCTTCCCGGAGGCGGCCTGGGGCACAATGTTTCCATAAGTCCAAAGGTGGCCCTGACCAGTCATTCATTGGGTTCTGCTGCTGGGTCAACAAGGCGGCTCTTGGGGCCAACCCACCACCCCTACTGAGACTTTAGGGCCTCACTGGCTTGTCCACCCTTGTGGACAGAACCAGCCCAGCCCAGGCAGAAAAGGTGGACCAGATGGATGGAGGGAGCCCGAGCACAGGGCGGGGTTCTCAGAAGAGGCGCCTTGGGCTAGGCTGACAATAGCCGTTACTGAGTGCCAGCTATTGTACTCAGGGCTCACAAAGACTGTCTTATTTTGGTCCTCACAATACCCGTGGGAGGAGGTAGGGACTTGTGCCACCATTTTAGGAAGATAGGAAGCCCAGAGGAGTTTTAAGGGAGATGTCCAAGGTCCTCTGGCAAGAGTCAGAGTCTGGATGCAAACCCAGGTCTGACAATGCCAGGCCTTGAAGAATAAGGACTGTTTTTGTTTTGATAATATTCTCCCCCTAAACAAAAATATTCTCAGTGCATGAAATGTGAAAATCCAGAAAATCTAAGGGAGGAAACAATTCAGGGGGAAATCCCACCCGTAAGAGCTGAGAGCCACTGCTGATGTGTTTTGGGGGTGGGGGTTGTAGCTGGCGCTATCCCCTCAGGACTTTGCCAGCCAGTGACCTTAGAGGTGGGCTTCCATGGTAGGTGTGGGGGCTTGACCTCAGGTAGCCAGTCAGATCATTGGTGACTGTGTGTGGGCGAGTCGGAACCAACGTTTCCTGTCCCATACAGGAACAGGAACATGGCACTGCTTCAGGGGCTCCTGGTGCTCAGCTTGTCCTGCCTGCAAGGCCCCTGCTTGCTGGTGAGCCTGCGTGGTGGTCTGGGTGGGAAGGGGGGTGAGGATGGGAGAGGCCAGCAATCTGGGGGGAGAGAAGGGCTGGGTTGTGGGAGGGTTTGGCTCTGACAGGTTCCCCCTCCTCTCCTTATCCCTTTTTCAACAGTTCTCTCCAGCAAGCGCCATGGAGCCCATGGGCCAGCAGGTACCAGGAAGTGAGGGGACTTGAGAGGAAGGAAGGCCCTGAAGGGTGTTGTACAGGGTGGGGATCTGGGGGAAGGGTCCTTCTCCATCTTCCTCCTTTCTTCAGATAGTGATTGGGCCAAACCAGGAGAAGCTGTCCCCAGTCAGCCTCCTCAAGTTGGGCAACCAGGTACAACCAGGTGGGGCTGGGAAAGAGTGGGCGGGGCCCAAGGGAGGAGGACCAATCTGCAGGGGTGAGGGAACTGCGGAGCTTGGCCTTGAGGCTGAAAACTAAGGGAGAGGGTGAGAGGGATCAGAAGAAGGGATCCAGTCCCCAGAATGTATCAGGACTGGGACAAGGCTCTGCTGTCCCCAGGTACAGGGGCTGTAGAGATCAACACAGAACCTGGAGCTGACCCCTGATCCCCACTGACCCCTAATATATCCCTGCAGGAGGCTGGTGGCCGGACCTTCCTGAAGAAGGCTCCAGGAGACTGCAAGGAGGCCCCAACCCCGGAGCAGACCCGCAGGCTGGCCAAGGCCATGATGGCCTTCACCACAGACCTGTTCTCCCTGGTGGCCCAAAGGTCTACCAGCCCCAACCTCATCCTCTCGCCCCTGAGTGTGGCCCTGGCACTGTCTCACCTGGCACTAGGTACTGTGGCAGCACCTGTCCAGACCAGCAGAGCTGGGAGGCCAGTAGGAACTCACTCCTTTAGAGTTACTCCTCCATCAGGGTCTCTTGGACATTTGGTAAAATGCAGATTCTTGGGCCCACCTCAAGTCTCTGTGAATCAGATTCTTAGGAAATAGGCCCAGGGATCTGCTTCTGGTGACTTTTATGCAAGAATTTGATAGCTACAATGTTTCCATTGGACTGGAGGGTCTCATTGTGACAAACTGAGGTCCAGTGGGGGATGACAATTTTTGTGAGATGCGGTCTCCCAGACTCAGCAGCAGAGATGAGAGTCCTGTGACTCAGACCAATTCAGTGGACATGAGGAGAGTGTGTGGTCGCAGGGGTGTGTTCACCGTGGTACTCAAGAGGGACGGGGTGGACAGTGGTGGTGGGAAAGAACCCCAGCCTGGGCCACAGCTGATGGGGTCCCCTCCAGGTGCTCAGAACCAAACGCTGCAGAGGTTGCTGCAGGTGCTGCATGCAGACTCAGGGCCTTGCCTCCCCCACCTGCTGAGCCGCCTCTGTCAGGACCTGGGCCCTGGGGCATTCCGAATGGCTGCCAGGATGTACCTGCAGAAAGGTAGGTGGCGCTCCCTAGGTAGTGCCCTGGGGTGGGCCAGGTGAGGGAGATAAGTCTGGCTTCAGGGAGCCAGTTGGATCATTTTGGTGTCTGAGCTCCGGGAACAGCTTCTGGCCCCTTCTGTGTAGGATTTCCCATCAAAGAGGACTTCCTGAAACAATCAGAACATCTCTTTGGCGCAAAGCCCGTGAACCTGATGGGCAGGCAAGGGGATGACTTGGCGAACATCAACAAATGGGTGAAGGAGGCCACGGAGGGGAAGATTGAGGATTTCCTCTCGGAGCTGTCCGATGACACAGTGCTGCTCCTTCTCAATGCCATCCACTTCCAGGGTGCGCTCCTCCTCTTCCCAGGCCCCCTACCCTGGCAGCTCTGACCCCCAACCCTGAAGGCTGAGCTGGCTGTGCAGCCTTTGTTCTGAGGGTCCCTCTTCCTCCTCAGGGCTGAGCAAGGAGGCAGGGAGCTCTCTGGGGTGTCACTTGGGGGAGGGAAGGAGACAGGTAGTGGTGTGTTGGGTAGGGGCCCAGGAACTGGATGGGGCTGTCATGGAGGGGGTACCCTAGGAGGCAACCAAGTCTGAAAAGACCCAGGGGGAAGTTTGTGAGAGTGTGGCAGGGCGTAGGAAAAATGCATGCTTAGATTTTTAAAACAGGACAGAAAAGAGACCTCAGATCAACTGTGTTTCAACTGGCACCGCAGCCTCTGGGGTCTCGGCCCCCACCTTTCATCCCTTGAATGGGTTCTGGGTGGGATGGGGAAGAGGCCATTGGTATAGATCCTACCTTGGTCCCAGTCTATGTGGCCCCTGCCCTCTGCTGGATGCAGGTTTCTGGAAGAGCAAGTTTGACCCAAGCCTCACCCGGAGAGAACCTTTCCACCTGGACGAGAAGTTCATCGTGCCAGTGGACATGATGCAAGCCCGCACGTACCCTCTGCACTGGTCCTTGCTCGAGCAGCCCGAGATACAGGTCGCTTTTGATCGCCCAGGCCGGGGCTGGCACTGGGAGGTGGGGAAGGGAGTAGGCAGGCTATGGAGCAGGCACAGTGAGGGGAGGTGTTCCCCTGCTGGTCTTGTGGCCATGTCCCTGGGTTGCATGGCTGTGAAAGGTCTCACTATGCTCCCACCCAGGGGGTTGGAGGCTCCAGGCGCTTTGAGGTTCATTTACGATACTGGACATTTGTTGCGTGCCAGATTCTGTTCTAGACATTGAGGACTTAGTGGAACACAAGGGGAGCCCTGACCCCTGACCTCAGGTGGGAAGATGCACAGTGCATAAGCACACAAAAATCAAAAGGATAATTTCAGTTAGTGATAAGTGTTAGGAAGAAAAAAAATGTTTAAAGTGATCTGTTAGTGACTGGGAAGGTGTTTTAGCTAGAGTGGTCATTTTTTTGAGGAGGGGGCATTGAGTGGAGACCAGGCGATCTCTGGTTGTAGGGGTTATATTGCAAAGACCCATGGGCTGTGGGGCAGGCGCCTTGGCACCCACGGAGCCACGCAGGGCCTCAGCACCCCCAAACCTGGGAGATGTGACCTGAGCTCTTCTGCAGTGCTCCTTAGAAGTGAGGACCCGATTGGGATGGATTTGTCAGCATCCTGATGGAACATTCTGATTGGATAGAGTGCTAGACCAAGCCGTCTCAGGTGTGGGCTCCCTGGCTTCCAGCCTAACTGTGGCGCCTTTGGCTTAGGCACTGGTCTCTGGGTCAGAAGAACTGAGATGGCAGTGCTGGCTAGTTTCACAAGGCCAGCCTGACACAGACTACGTCTGCTCCTGCAGCCCTCCTGAGAGAGACTGCTGACAAGGCAGAACTGAGGGACAGTGTCCTGCTTCTCTGCAGTTCACCCTGAAAGGCGGATGGTCTGCTTCACCACCCCACCGGCTTTCTTGCTGCTGCTCTTTCCCTCCAGGCCACATCCTGCCCTCTCTTCCTTCGCCCTTTGTCTGCATTCCTTGTCCTCCATGGCCTTCCTGTTCTCAGGCACCCTGCAGGCAGGCCCAGGCAGTCAGATGCTAGTACTCCTCCCACCCATAGGGGTCCTGCTGGCTGGGCCTGCTGAGGACCTCAGGAGTCAAAGCTGCAAGAGCCATCAAGCCCAGCAGTGTTCATATTTCTTTAGCTGCAGAAACCTCATTCACATAAAATCTTACCCCAAGTCACAGGAAATATACAGGACTGGGCAAAGTCAGTGTTGAAAGTGAGAGGGGTGGAGAGAGTACCACCCTTTGCTGCAGCCGCTCTGTAGAAGCTAAGGCAGTGTGAAAACTAAAAGCCCAAGTCCGTTGAATAGATGGAGAAATGGAAAGGGGAACACAGGGGGGTTTTCACCCCAAGCCACAGGGCTAGCAGGTAGTAGCAGAATGAAGACAGAAAGAAGCACCCTTTACTGAGTGCAGCCTATGTGCAGACATTCTGCTAGAAGCTTTAAAAGTGCTCTCTCTTGGCCACATGGCAACCTGCAAGGTGGGCAGGTAGTGCTACTCCACCGCACAGGTGCAGAATTGGAGGCTTGGGGAGGCCGAGATCATACCTAAGAAGATGGACTGAAGCCCCATTCCACTGGTCTCAAAAGCACAGGCTGGCCCAGACCTCACCTGGGTCTGGGTGCTTTCTGGTCCTCATGTTGTCTCCTTCCTTTGTCTGTAGGTGGCTCATTTTCCCTTTAAGAACAACATGAGTTTCGTGGTCATTGTGCCCACCTACTTTGAGTGGAATGTGTCCCAAGTGCTGGCCAACCTGAGCTGGGACATCTTGCATCAGCCCTTGCAGCGGGAGAGGCCCACCAAGGTCCAGCTGCCTAAGCTGCATCTGAAATACCAGCTGGACCTGGTGGCCACCCTCAGCCAGCTGGGTAAGGAGGCTGGGCATAGGACTGCCACCTAGGTCAGGCTGGGCGGGGAGGGTGAGGAGGAAGCCCTCAGCTGGCAGGGAGGAGACAAAGCTAGCCTTTTCTGAGGCTTAAGAAGGTGAGAGGGTTTGATATGAAGCCTTGGGCTCTCTGTTTTGGGTTGTGCTGGGTGATCCAGGGAATGAGGACCTGCTCTACCTGAGACAGCACTGCAGAGAATCTCAGATGGAGAGCCAGAGATGGTGTGTGAGCCTCACTGGCTTTCCTGCAAGAGGCACTTGGAGACCTCTGTGTACAAATAGCTCAGTTTAATGGAGTGGGCAGATGAGGAATCAGTACTTAAGATTCAGCATAAGTGATGAGGCACAGGGCTTCTCTCCAGTTCACCCAGAAGAACACCCAGAATATTGAAAAGGCACCTGTTCAGGACTTTGGGGGAGGGAATCAGGGAAGGCTTCCTGGAGGAAGGCTTAAAGCCTTGAAGGTTAAATAGGAGTTAGTGAGGGATCTGTGGGTTCAAGCTGTTCCCTGGCCAGGATGCCAGATACCACCCTGGGCAGGTCCAGGCAGCCTGTGGGGGCAGAAGGCAGCTCTGACCAGCCATCTGTTGCCCTGGGCAGGCCTACAGGAGCTGTTTCAGGCACCAGACCTGCGTGGGATCTCTGACCAGAGGCTGGTGGTATCCAGTGTACAGCATCAGTCCACTTTGGAGCTCAGCGAGGCCGGTGTGGAGGCAGCTGCGGCAACCAGCTCTGCCATGTCCCGCATGTCCCTCTCCTCCTTCAGCGTGAACCGCCCCTTCCTCTTCTTCATCCTCGAGGACACCACGAGCCTGCCCCTCTTTGCGGGCAGTGTGAGGAACCCCAACCCCGGTGCGCAGCCGGAGCACAAGGAGCAGCAGGATTCGCCTGACAACACAGACTCCTTCCAGAACCAGAAAGCCTTCCCCCAAGGAGACAAGTCCTTCGGCCTTGACTTGAAACTGGAGCCCCCCTCAGAGGAGGATTACCTCCAACCCAGCAGCCCCAAGTGAGGGGCAGCGGGCTCCAGCATGCTGAGTCCCTGCCTGGACCAGCCTCGCAGTTCATGTGACCCTTTCCAAACAGCTGTGTGGGATTCGGGGCTGGGGCCTGGGGCCTGGTGGGCAGTCTGAGAAGAGGGGCCATTCTCTCTGTCTCCTCTCAGGGAGTGTGGGGTGGGGTGCGGCAGGGAGGAGGGGCGGCCTTGGACCCACTTTGGCCAGGAAGGTAGGTGGGTTATTTCTTAAGTTGGCTGGGCTACTTCCCCATGTGTTTACCAGAGGGGGGTGGGCTGGAGGGACTGTATGCCCTGCTGGGGAGAGGAGAGACAGGCCCCGGGGGTGACTCAGGGCAGAGCCCTGTCCTGGGGTCAGACTCTGTGGGTCAGCCTTGTCCTGCTCTGTGGGTGGAGGCTTATTACCTGCCCAAGGCCCACCAGCCCCCACCCCCCGTCCCACACCCTGTCACCTCGGTCTCCCTGCTAGTCCTCGGAGATGCCGACATTGCCAGGACTCCCTTGCCTTCCTCTCTTCTCTTCCTCTGCCTGGGGTCTCAGGGGCTGAGGGGGATGGAATTAGCTCATTAAGGCTCTTTTGTAAAGTTTTTGTAGTGATTTTTATGCTACCTGAATAAAGAATGAATGGGCTGCTTTGATGTCACTGTTCTGGGCGTGGGTGGGAGCAGGGGGCGCTAGAGGAAGGTGGAGAGGAAGCCACAGGGCAGACTGGACTGAGCATCAGGCTGGACCCTGGGGAACAGCAGCCCTCTCTGGGCCACATTTGCTCTCTGGCCGCCTGCCAGCCCTCTTCCGCTGTGCAGTCCCCTCTGACCTCTCCAGGCCACCTCCACGCCAGCCTGCTCCTCTCCACAGGCCTCAGGCGGCCGGCAGCCAGGGCTGCTCAGAATAGCACCAGCCTCCGGTTTGGGGAGGAGAACTGGCAATTAGGGAGCTTGAGGAGTTTCTAATTACACGAGGCCCCTCTGCCAGGAGCTGGCGCCTGCCAGCCGGGGTGGGGGGCTGGCTCCAGCTGGAGGCTGGAGGAAGTGGTCAAGGGGCATCTTGGCACAGGGCCAGGACAGCATGGGTATCCACGTGGGTGGGCCCTTGTGTCGGTGAGTGCAGGGTGTCCCTGAGGCAGCAGCCTGAAGTGCAGTGATTAAGTCAAGAGATGGAATCCTGCTTCTCACCAGCTAGCAGTGTGGGGAGCTAGGTAATAAGCAAGTGAAGCACACCGCGTGTCAGAGGGTGATGGGAGCCGTGCGGAGAAACCAAGCAGGGAGGTGACACACTGGGGCGAGTGTCCCGGGCAGGCGCAGAGTCCCTCAGGTGGGAGTGTAGTTGGAAGGTTCTGAAGAGCAGGAGATCCGAGGGGCTGGAGTGGAGGGAGGGAGGGGGAAGGAGTCGGAAGGGGTCCGCGAGGAAGTGGGGACCGACCACATAGGGCTTTAGGGCCACTGAAAAGAAAGGTAATTGGAAAATTAAATCAGTTAGCCCACCACCTTAACTTTGCCTCCTAAGGCTTCCTCAGCTCTCTCCTCCTCTTCTTTCTGGCTCTAGTCACGGTGTCAAGCTGGCCCTCTCTCCGAGGGTCACTGTCCTTGCCTCCTCGGTTCTCCCCGCAGCTGGGCGGCTGCTTTCATTGTGTCCTGTGTGCCCAGCAGCCCACCCAGCTCTGGGGGTGCAGCAAAGAACAAGCATGAAGGATCCCTACTGCTGAAGCCTAAGTCTGGTGGTAGTGTTCTAGACAATAAACAACACGTAGTATGTAAAGTACACAAGTCATAACTTCACATAGCTTAATAAATTTTTTCTTTAAAAAATATTTATGTATTTATTTTTAGAGAGAAGGGAAGGAAGGGAGAAAAAGAGGGAGAGAAACATTGATGTGAGAGAGAAACATCTATCAGTTGCCTCTCTTACATGCCCCCAACCAGGGACCTGGCCCACAATCCAGGCGTGTGCCCTGACCTGAAATTGAAATTGTGACCTTTCGCTTTGCGGGGCACTGCTCAACCAACTGAGCCACACTGGTCAGGGCTGATGACTTCTTTTCATGAACTGAATACCCTGATTGCAACCAGCAGCCAGATCAAGCAACGGTATTTACTCTTCTTACTTCTAATACCAAATTAATTTTTCCCTCGTTTTGAACTTTATATAAAGGAATCATACAGTCTGTGCTCTCTTGTCTTGCTTCCCTTGTTCAGCCTCATGTTTGTGAAATTCATCTGTGTTATGGCGGATGGCAATCGTTCCTTCACTGTGGGAGGCTTTTACACAAGGGGTGCCATGGTCTGATTTCAGCCCTAGGAGGCTCGCTGGGCTGCTCTGTGGAGAACAGATCACAGGAGGACAAATGCAGGAGTGGGGAGGCTGGTCAGCAGGAAGAGACCTAGGTGGCTTGGCCCAGGGTGCTGGTTGTGGAAGAAAGAGTCCAGAACTGTTTTGCAGGTAAATGTTATAGTGTTTGTGGACAGATTGTATGGGAAATGAGGGAAATGAAAGGCTCAAAGGTGGTGGGGTTCATCATTCAAGATCCTGGAGTTTTGTCTTGATAAAATGGCTTTCACTGAGATGGGAATCAGAGTGAGAGACAGATTTTAGGATTGATTGGAGATTTCTATTTTAAATGTCACACTAGTATAGCGTGAGCATACATATGTCCCAGTCTGCCCAGGACAGTTCGAGTTATGTCTGTGGTTCCAGCTTAATAATTGTACTTCTTTTTGCTCTTAGAAGTGTTCGAATAATAAGTTATATGTTCATCCCATCTACTGGACATCCATGTGGATATGGCAAATAGGCAACTGGCCATCTTGGTCAGGGCTGGAAGTGCATATCTGGGAGCATGCCGATGCATTTAAAGTCAGAGAACTGGCAGAAATCACCCAAGAAGAGATACAGAGGGAGACAGAGAGAGGTCCTAGGGTCAAGCCAGCGAAGGACACAGGAAAGATGCAGCAGCGCGCAGTAGGAGAACAGGAGATGTCTGAAGAGTCAAGGTTTCCAGAAGGAGGAACAGTCTGCTCTGATGCCTGCTGCCAAGGGACAGATGTCCACACACAGAGCTCACCCGTGAACGTGGCAACAGTAGTTTTAAAGGCAGAACAGGAGCCAGTTTGAGGTTGGGAAAGGACAGTGCAGACGCAAGAATAAACAGCTCTTTCCCATGCGGCTGGGAGGGAGAACAGAGAAATGGGCAGCAGTGTTAGGTGACGTGGCATAAAGGGAGTGTTTTTTTTTTTTTTAAAGAATTTATTTATTTATTTTTAGAGAGAGGGAAAGGTAAGGAGGGAGGGAAATGTAGGTTCCCTCTTGCATGACCCCAACTGGAGACCCAGCCTGCAACCCAGGCATGTGCCCTGACTGGGAATTGAACCAGCGACTCCATGGTTCACAGTCCAGCACTCAATCTACTGAGCCACACCAGCCAGGGGCAAAGGGAGTGTTTTTAAAGAGGGGGTGATAGAGGATTTTCCACTAGAGAAAACCCCCTCCCTTCCTTCCTCAGATGGAGAGTGTCTGAGTAGTTTCTTCATCCACTGCAAGGGACCCAAGTCTCTCTCAGCCAATGGAAGTGGGGTTCTTGTGGTGTTGCATTTTCAGGGACCTAGAGAAGAGTATGAGGTCTGATAATAAGATTTATTCAAGAAGAAAATCAAAAGGATGCCCCTCCAATGTCCCATGTCTGTCTAACCCACCATGGAAAATCAGGGCCAGAAATAGTCAATGTCTAGAGATCCTGTGCCATATTAAATCTTAGTCCTTTGGAGGCCACGTAGTCTGCTGTGGGTTCCAGTAGCTGCTAGACCTGCATGGTCATGTGCTTTGGAGACACACACAGAGGGAGAGAGGAAGAGAGAAAATGAATATGCATGAAAGAATGGCAGAGGGCGGGGGAGGGAAAGGGACAGAGAGAAAGTTTTTTTATTCCCTTGGGTTTTAACCAGGAGTTTTTTCAAAATAATAAACTTCTCAAGTTTTGTGGGCTTTTGATGGGTCCACCTCCTAACCAACCTCTTCTTTCCGCAAGGTCTACTGATGGGCCAACAATCTGTTGGCCCTGGCTGGTTTGGCTCAGTGGATTGAGCGTCGGCCTGCGAGCTAAGTGTCGCTGGTTCGATCTTCCAGTCAGGGCACATCTGAGAAGGAAAACTCTGACTCCAAAAAACCTCCGCTGCCTTGCGGCATACCTCTTCAGGGGAAAGGCTAAGGGAGTAAACCCCGACAGAAAATCCGGAGCCGGAGTCCCTAAGGCGGTTTGACGTTGTAGTCAACACCGGCAACTCCTGCGGCGCACCTGAAGCCAAGATGTATTGACTCCGTCTTTCCCTTGGACCCTTCAGCTGCGAAGAGAGGGGGGGTCTGCTGCATGGGCAACAGCAGACCCTCCATATCACCCTGCCCAGGCTCTGTAGCTTCAGCTTCACTGGAGAGGACACTCCAGCGTCATCGCAAGATGTCGACTCAACACGGGAGGAGACAGATACCGTGTCACTCCCGAGTCGGACTGCACAGCCATTCTCGGCGGTGCAGATAGACTCTTAAGAAGCTACACCATCGTCTCTCGAGACGGACGGCTGCCGACGACGATAGAGGATGTTTGAATTATAAAAGATTGACAGATTAGGCACTAAAATTAAAAACTTATTTTCATGAAGAGAATACCATACAACAAAATGAAACACAAGCCTCGCATTTATAAAGGCTGTGGAATGATCCTTCAGGACCAGGGCTGCCTGCAGAAGCTAAGTCTTTGAAGAGCAACAGGGGAGGCCCTCTTTAGTAGGAGGGGAAAACACTTCTTTTTCTTTCTTTAAATTTTATTTATTTTTAGAGAGAGGGGAAGGGAGGGAGAGAAACATCGTTGTATGAGATAAACATTAATCCATTGCCCCTCACATGCACCCCAACTGGGGACCTGGCCCGCAACCCAGGCGTGTGCCCTGATGGCGAATCAAAATGGCGACATTTTGCTTTGCGGAACAATGCTCAATCCACTGAGCTGCACCAGCCAGAGCCTTTTTTTTTTTTTTTTTTTTAAATTTTAAATAAGTTATTATGAAATAATTGGGACATACAAAAAAGAATGATGAATTGCATAATGCCATTGCCCAGTTTTAAAAATATCCTCAGTAGAGTGACAGCCCTACATTCCCTTCCCCCATTCCTTCCCCTGCCCCCAAAACCATCATCCTGAATTCGGTTTTATTTTCATGCATTTTTAAGTTTTTATCCGTAAGTGCTATATAGTATCATTCTGTTTTCAAGCCTTACATAAATGTATCATTCTATTCATATTCTCCTGCAACTTGTATCGCTCCACATTGTGGCATAAATCTGTGCTGATTTAAATGGCTTCCGTCCATTATTTCTCAGGCTGTAGACTTTTCCAACTTTTATTTAGTCTCCTGTTGATGGACATGCAGAGAGCTTCCACGGTTTTGCCGTGAAAAATTGTGCTTCTAGAACATTTTTTACATACGTCCTTGTGCACATGCATGGAGTCTTTTCAGCTCACATGCTTAGGAGTGGAATGACCGAGCTGTGGGTTTGGGTTGACCTACCTTTAACCACCAGGCCTGCCATATACAGCTATACTCACCTCTGCCATCTGCTGCCAGAAGGTTCTTCAAACTGGCCGTATCAGTTTACATCCTCACCAGCAGGGCATAGGAGATCCTGGTTGTCCACATCCTCACCAACACTTAGTTTCGTTACACGTTTAAATTTTGTGCGTCTGATGAGTGTGACATACACTCATCCATTATGGTTTTAAGCCCTGGCTGGGTAGCTCAGTTAGATAGTGTCGTCCCCATACGCCAAAGTTGTGGGTTCGATCCCTGGTCAGAGCACATACAAGAAGCAACCAATGAATCCATAAACGAGTGGAACAAAAAATCTCTCTCTTGAATCAATAAATTTAAAATATTTTAAAAATTAGGGTTTTAATTTGCATTCCTCTGATTACTTACGTTTATTAGTCATTTAGGATTCATCTTCTGTGAATTACCTGGTCCTATTTTTCTGAATTTTTTCCCTTTGACTTGTAGTTCTTTCTATATCACAGTAATTTGTTTTTGTCAGTTATCTCTGTTACATATATTTTCTCTCAGTGTGAGGTTTGTTTATCATTTTGTTTTATGGTATTTTTTCATCAAAACAAGTTTTTAATTTTAGAGCCAGATTTGTCAATCTTTTATGATTTATGCCTCTTTTGGTGTCTTGTCTTTAAAAAAATCTTTCCTACCCAGAGATCACAAAGGTATCCACCTGCACTTTTTTCTAAAACATTTATAATTTTTCCTGTGTGGTTGTGTTCGCTTTTTCAAGCATTACAAATATCTCTGAAAGGATCCATGGGAAAGAGGTTAGCATCAGCTGTCTGCAGGCAGTGGAGTCCAGTAACTGAAGATCAGACTGAGAGGAAAACTGTTTACTGTATATACCTTCCGTTGCTTTTGAGTTTTGAACCATGTGAACATAAGACCCTATTCAAAAATAATAAGTTAAATAAAGAGTCATTTAAAAAGGTTCTGCAAAAACAGAAATGGTTTTTCACATTTAAATCTCTAATGTACCTGGAGTTGTTTTTTTTAAAGTATTTATTTATTTATTTATTTATTTTCAGAGAGAGGGGAAGGGAGGGAGAAAGAGAGGGAGAGAAACATCAATTGGCTGCCTCTCGCATGCCCCCAACTGGGGACCTGGCCCACAATCCAGGCAGATGCCCTGACTGGGAATCAAACCAGCAACCTTTTGGTTTGCAGGACGATGCCCAATCCACTGGGCCACACCAGCCAGGGCTAGAGTTCATTTTTGTGTATGATGTGGGACAGGAATCCAATTCTAACTTGTTCACATGGATAGTCATGACTTTCTTTCTGTGGTTAGCTCATTCTCCCTTCAAGGTTCAGCTTAGATTCTTATGTCCCAACTGTGGTGCCACAACACCCCACAGAGCAGCGCTGTCCAACAGAAATACAATGGAAACCACGTGTGTAATTTAAGATTTGTAGTAGACACATTAAAAAAGAAATATGTGAAATTAATTTTAATGATATATTTTATATAACTCAATATGTGTAATCAGCGTAAAATGATCAAGATAGCTTACATTGTGTTTTTCATACTAAATATTCAAAATCTGGTGAGACTTTTACTCTTAAAGCAGATCGTAGCTCGGGCTAGCACGTCTGAGGTACTCATGGTCACACTTGGCTGGTGGCTTTTGTATTGGACAGGGTGGCTATAAGGACTGCTCTCCCAGCCTGTGCTGCATTATAGTGAAACGACCTGCTCTCATAGCAGCCTCTGTGACCAGCCAGCAAGTTGCTGGAGGGTGGCACTGAGTCGCATTCCCCTGGGTACTCCTCCTGCTCCAGTGCCTGGCTAGTGCAGAGGCACTCTACTCTTTGTTGAATGGAGCGAACTCTGACTGTTGACACACTTTTCCCTATAGAAGGCTGAACTTTGCCCCCTGGAAAGTTCTACCCAGGGGCCCTCGCTCCATTCCCTGGAACCTCACAGGAGCTGGGGCTGCCCCTAAATTTTCTCTTCCTCAGGCTAAATATCGCAGTGGCTCTGGCCAGGACTCATTCCTGCCTAGAAAACATTTTATTACATTCTTTAATTACATCCCATGTCAGTATTTTAGTTTCACAACCACATTGCAAGCTCCTAAAGACCCCACGGTGGGCAGGGTCTAGGCGTTCTTCTCTCCGGGTGACATCTGTGGCACCTAGGTGGGTGCCAGGCACACACAGCTCCCCTCAGGACTAATGTTTATGGTACAATACATCTCGTTTCTTCCTCGGGTGATACTTTCCCCTACTGTCCTTTCGAAATCATTGAATTTCAGGGCTGACAAAGCACACAGATATCCCAGTTCCATCCCTTCATTTTTCAGTGGAGAAAGGGAGGATCCATGAGAATTGTCTTGCCCCAAATCCCAGTTAGTGCCAGAGCCAAGGACCAGGAAAGACCCTGAATCCCAGTATTGGGCCAGTGTTTTCTCTACTCCACCAGCCTGCCTCTGGGGCCTCCTCCTGCAAGACTCTTCCTCTGTCCTGTCTCCTACCTGGGCTGGCCAGGGTGCTGTCTCGGGGGGTGGAACCTCAGGCAGGAAGGCAGGGCCTGAAGGAAGGTCTGGTGGAGAAGCAGGGTGTGTGGATGCATGTGTCTTGGGGGCACAGTGAAGGAAGGGCAGCAGTGGGTTAAAGTTAACACCAGGCAATGATGCAATCACAGAATCCGAATTGAGTGTAGGTCGCTTTAAGACAGGAGTAGCTGTAATCTGAAGCCTGCTGGAAGCTGGATTGGGAGGCAGCAGAAAAAGCTCTTGTGCTTGTGGGAGCCCCCTCAGTGTGCAGACCTAAGCTGGGCCACGAGCTGCAGCGCACCCACAGGTAAAGCAGCTCCTTGTCTGGTCTTTGTGTCAAGGGAAGACGGGACAGGCTCCTGTGGGCTGTGGGGACTCGGGAGAGGCAGGGTACCCAAGGGAGTGGAAAACTGGGGTGCAAGGGAGAGGAGGTGGGGAAACAGTAGCCTCTGTAGCTTGGGCATCAGGGTAAGTGGGTGAGAAGGGCAGAGGGAGTTGGGGGTCAGAAGCTGGTGACCCAGTTATCCCCAAACTCTGCGGCACCACTAGGAGAGGCTGGAGAGACCTGAATGGAAGGCGGTGGTGGCCAGGAAGCAGGGTCCTCAGCTGCTGGGCCAGGTCTGAGCAGCACCTCAAGAGAGGTTCTGCAGCCCCGAGGGTGGGAGGCTGCTGGGTAGGCAGCCCACCTTGCAGCGCGGCCTCGGCCTGAGCTCAGCACTCTGCTGTTCTTTCAGAGTCAACTGGTGCGGATTTCAATGGTAACTTCCCAGCACTGCCCAGCAGCCGGCCTATTGAGCTGGGCTGGAGCTGGGCTGGAGGACAGCTGGGTCCTTCTTCCCAATGCCCACCCTTTCCCGTTGGCTAAATGAACTGCCAGTAAAAGCTGGGAGGTCAGTGTGGTTGTGGCCCCTCACAAACGATGACTGTTACTTATCCCAGCGAGTGTCTGGGATTTGGAGGCTCAGCTGCCAGTGCTGGAGAGTGCTGCCCGCATCCTTTCCGCTCCCCAAGGCAAGCCACAGCAAGGAGTGGGTCTGGGCCAAAGAAAAGCTGCAGACTTCTCAGAAACCCCATCGCTGTCTGGCTCATGCCCGTCCACTGGGAGTTCAACCCCCAGCTGAGGGTGGGAGAGGGAGGGCACCAGCAAGTTCTGCTCCTGGGGCTGTTCCTTCTGGGGTGTGGGGAGGTGAAACTCAGGGGCACCTTGGCCCAACTTAGCCAGGTCTCTGAGAAACACTGCCTGGGGACTGGTAGAGTCACCACAGGTGGGGTGGACTGGGAGGGGACCCCTCAGAACCTCCCTCTCAGAGCCAGGGGAAAGGGTGGTGCCCTTCCTTGCACTGCCCCTGAGGTCCACCACTATGTGGCTGGACGCCTGTGTGGTGCTGGGAGGAGGAGGAGGGATGGTGTTTGTCTCATAATTGGGTTTAATCTGAAACACATGTATTGGCTCAAATTTATCCTCCCAGCTTGAACGCAAGGTCACGAGATCCCAGTTTCTTGTGTCTTTGATTTGGGCAATGTGGCAGAAAGTAAGGCCTGACCTTGGCTCAAAAGGGAGGACATCCTCCCGTGCCCTCCCCTGCCTGGTAGGACAGGAGTCTGGCTGGGATACTGCCCTTTGGACAGGATGGCATCGTTGTCCCTAAGCCCCTGGCCAGACGATGGCTGCCTGCTCCAGCCCATGGAAGAACCACCTTGGATAGGGCCTTGAGGGTGCTCAGAGCGGCCCCCCATGCAGACCCTTACTTTCTGCCCTCATAGGGGGCTTCCAATAATCTCCCCAGTTCCCTCATCCCCAGGGCTTAAGGTGAAGGATTCAAAGAGGTGTCATTACTACCACGTGTCCCGGTGACTGGCTATGAGCCAGCTGTGGAGTCAGGTGCCTTTCCCTGCCAGGGTCCCTCGCTTCACCTTCAGTCCTCCACCCGGCCATCCACATGGTGACGGTGATCGCAGGGCCTGGGGCTTGGGCTCAGACACTGTAGAGTCCCAAAGAGAAGGGCCCACTTGCCACAGTCTTGGAATTGTGAACTTAGTTTGCTTAAACACTGTCCTAAGATGACCCTGTCCCCTTGCTCCCATTTCAACTCCCTGCTAACGACGTTTCCTCTGGCCTCGCCGCCTGTGGATCTCACTGAGTTTTCATTCTCCAATACATGGGTCTCCTGAGGCTCAGGCAAGGGAGGCTCCTGCCAGCTCTGGGTGGGGCCGGCTGGGTGGAGAGAGCAGCTGTACGCCTGGATGGCGTTAAGGTCTCTATCTTACACTGCAGAAAGCTTTTTGCACTGTTGTCTCCACGGAGGATTTCTCCCAGAGCGGCAGGGGCAGCCACAGGGAAGAGCGGCTGGCTGAGCACACAGGGCTCCTCGCTCTGAGACCTGAGCGCGAGGTCAGCGTTACAAAGAAAGCGGGCTCGCTCCCACTGGCAGCCCAGCCATAAACTGACAAACCCAGGAGGCCATCTTTTCTTTTGTTGCCTTTCATGCTCTACAATGTGGTCCAGTGGATTATCAGGCTTAATTTTATGGACTTTGGCCAAAAATAACACGCTGCACTCCCAACTTTTGTATTTATTCTGAGAAGTCAGAAAAGTATGTGTTGTGTGTGTGTGGGGTGTTATTGGGGACATAAAGGGATAATGGAGTTTGAGACCCTTGGCCTGTGTGTGTGTGTGTGTGTGTGTGTGTGTGTGTGTGTGTGTGTGTGTGTGTGTGTTTTCAGGGGAGGTGAGGGGCAGGAAGGACAGATTATAAGTTCTTGACTTGACACTGTGGATGGAGGAAGAATATGTACCAGACAAAGGTCCTGGTTGCTGAGACTCTGTCCTACTTTCTAACCAGAAGGCCTCTTGAAAGATCTGATCTGTGAACTCCCGCAGGTGCCTCAACCCTTCCTACCCCCACATCATGGCCCAGGGCTGAGCCCATCAGTGCAGTGAGTGCAGGAGGATAAGGGATGGTGGAGCATATGGAGCCTGGACCTGGATTTCCCTTTTCCCTTTGGTCCAGGAGCCAGACCAAAGCTGGGTCAGAAAAGACCATGGCTAGGGAGTTGAAGGGGCTTGGGTGGTCTTCCTAAGAAGTGGGATTGTTTAACCTGAAGAAAGAAGGCTCCAGAGGTGTAAGAGTTATTTTCGAGCTGATAGGGAGAAGAAGACCTGGTGCCCCATGGGAGAAGGGCTCTCTGGGGTTCCATTGTAGGGACACATTTTGACTTGGAGGACATTGGAAAGCTCTCCAGTCTCTGGCAGTTAAGTGTTGTTACGGCATTATCTAATTTAATCCTCTCCACAATAGTTAAGAACTACTTGCTTTGGATCTTACAAGAGAAGATATTGTGATTTAGAAAGCTCTTAAGACACGCAAATGAGATTTGAACCCAGGCTGTCTGACTCTAGACCCAGCACTCCTAACCTGAAAGAGGTCACAGCTTCCAGGACAGAGGGATGCAAGGAGAGAGTCTGAGAACTTCTTGGGGATAGCAGGAGCTGGACTGGATGCCTGCTTTTTCTGTACTGTGATTCTACACATGAGACCTAGATGCCGCCCCCATTCTGTGACCAGATACTGCCCCAAATCCTGTATCATGAGCTGGTCAGGTGCCCCCAGGGAAAAGCCTTAGCGTGCATTTGCTAGACCATATCCACACACAGGAACCTACTGCTGGATCTTCACTGTCCTGGAGCTTTTGGTTGGAAGGTAGGTCTCTGACACAGACCTTGGGATGAAAGCTTAAGCTCACCTGATATGATTGTGGGCCTTGAGGCAGGTGGAGGGGTGGGAGTTGCTCAGAGGGACGGATCTGGCGAGGGTCCACTTCCGGGGGGTGGCGGGGGGGGGTGCTGGAGGGGAGGTACCTGGTCCTGCTAAAGTCCTGCCCAGGGTGGGCTTGTGGTGCAGGGTGGTGGGTGAGGGAAGCAGCCTGCCACCTCTGGCTTTCTTGCAGATCCCGGGATGCAGGCCCTCACGCTACTCCTCTGGACTGGAGCCCTCCTCGGGAGCGGCAGCTGCCAGAACAGCGCTGGCAGCCCAGAGGTCAGTGGAGGGTGGGGTGGGGGGTGGGGGCGGGGATGTGAGCAAGCCTGGCCTCTCCTCAGCAGGCACCCAGATTTGTTGGGAGTTCCAAGTTTGAATTCTGGCTCTACCTCTCACTAGCTTTGTGATCTTAGACAAGTTACTTTTACCTGAGTCTGTTTTCTTTTCTATAAAATAGGATTCAAAATACCCATTCTTATAGGACCATGTGGCCAGCCACTTATACTCATCTACTGAACACCTGCTCTGTAGGTGCGAGGGATGGGTGGAAATATAAAAGACTCAGTTCTTGCCTTCAAGAACCTCAGTCTTCTGAGACTGAGTCTTTGGGGGTATCAAATATATCAACAAGTATGAGATGAAGTAACTCAAATGAAAAGAACCAGCACAGACCCAATCAGTACATGGTAGGTGTTTATATATAAATGCTATTTGTCCCTAAAAAAAATCAGAAAACCAAAAAGTACCTTCAAATTGCGGCCAACTGGGGAAGTTCATAGTGGAGGAGGTGCTGTCTGATTTGGAGGTGCTATGTGACCAACCAAGAGGTAGAGACCTGGGAGCAGTAAGTGAGGGTGAGCAGACAGGAATCTGGTCTGGCCTGAGAACAGGGTTTTTAATTGTTTTTTTTTTAAGTGTGCCATAGGCCTGAGGCTCCCAGATCACTAGTGTTGAAACCCAGCCAGCTAAGCCCCGCTCTGGGCCGCCTCTCCCCAGCAGAGAGCTCCAGCACGGCCAGGAAACACAAACTCATTCCAGCGTTAGGCTCAACACACCACACTCGGGCGGGGAGCCAGGCGACACTCCCACTCAAGGCAGGGAGAAGATCAGTCATCCATGGCTCATCTCCACTGGTCCTTGTACTCGAACCCAGGGCTCCCCAGCCCCCGAAACCACGGGGGTGTCAGTGGAGGAGGAGGATCCCTTCTTCAAGGTCCCTGTGAACAAGCTGGCAGCGGCCATCTCCAACTTTGGCTATGACCTGTACCGCGCGAAGTCCAGCATGAGCCCCACTGCCAATGTGCTCCTGTCTCCGCTCAGCGTGGCCACGGCACTCTCTGCCCTCTCGCTGGGTGAGTTCTCTGACGCAGAAAGCCCCAGAACCCTAGAGCTGCCATCTGGCCCTGCACGTCTCTGGTGCTCTAAGCCCTAGAGACACTTTGCTGCAGGGGGGGCCGTAGAGGTGCTGCAAGCGGGGTCCCAGCACGTGAGCAGGGGCTTGGAGGCTGTGCACGCATGACTCCCTCACACCCCAGGAGGGTGCGGAGCACTGCTGACACGGGTATGTGACTGCGGGACCACTTACTGACATGGTGACTTTGACACTCATTAATTCCTCAAACAAGCTTCTCCTACGTGCCAGCCAATAGGCGAGGTTCTGGGGACAGAACTGCACATGAGTGGGCACAGTTTCACTCAGGTCGCAGCTGAGTTCATGGGGGAAACTAATATACAGGTCACTCGTCTGCTGAGTGCTGCGGCGGCCGAAGCACAGGACTGGGGCCCCTCATTCCCACCCTTGCATCTCTCTAGGCCTGAGGCCCTTATCCTACTTCAGGGAAATCTCTATTTCTTCTTTTGCCTTCAAGTTCCTCCCAACCTAGAATGTCTCCAGCATCAGAAGACAAAAAGACTAAGGGTGCAGTGTCCCTGGCCAGTCCCAGAAGCTGGCTGGAACTGGGCCCTGGTGATCAGTTAGCGAGGCCCACGGCCTGTCTCTCTGGCAGGAGCTGAACAGCGGACAGAATCCAGCATCCACCGGGCTCTCTACTACGACCTGATCACTAACCCAGACATCCACGGCACCTACAAGGAACTGCTTGCCTCCGTAACTGCCCCCCAGAAAAACCTCAGGAGTGCTTCCCGGATCGTCTTTGAGAGGAGTGAGTGTGCTAGCCCTGGATCCACACAGGGGGTGGGGGCAGGGGGCGGAGGGGGGGCTATCGGTTCTTTCTGAACAGTCGATCATGTCTGCCCAGGCCAGGCCTAGCCCTGGTAGGCCAGAAGGGGCCCTGTGAGCCGAAAGGGGATCAGAAAGAGGAAGTGGCCTGAGGGAGACAGTGGGAGGGTCGGGGGAGCACAGTAACATGAAGAGAAACAGCAACGAGCAACATCTGTAGTTCCCTGTGCAGTGCCGCCGGGGGAAGCTGGCCCGAAGTCCCAGCAAGTCACCGGAAGACACTAGGCTGGAAGTCAGGGCCTGCTGAGTGGTAAACCAGAACCTAAGCCTGGCCTGCTTTCCAAGAGGGGATGCTGGCTCAGCTCTCAGGCTACACTAACCCTGCTCCATCTCTTCCCAGAGCTGCGGATCAAATCCAGCTTTGTCGCACCACTGGAAAAGTCATACGGGACCAGGCCCAGAGTCCTGACTGGCAACTCTCGCGTGGACCTCCAGGAGATGAACAACTGGGTGCAGGCCCAGACGAAAGGGAAAATTGCTAAGTCCACAAGGGAAATGCCCAGTGAAGTCAGCATTCTCCTTCTGGGTGTGGCTTACTTCAAGGGTGAGGGCTTCTCCACTTCTCTTTTTGGCCAAGGGTGGATGGTGGTGGTGGTGGGGCAGTCAAAGACCTAGTTCAACAACAACCCAGAGGCAAAGCCAGAGGAGGGCCTGAGAAATGCACTTGCCTGCTCTTGCCTGGGTGTTCTCTGCTTGTCATCAAAGCCAAGGCCTACAAAGTGTCAGAGGCTTGTGGAGAGACTAGCAGAGAGGAGCATCAGAGGAGGGTCAAAGCCCAGCCTTGCACAAGCTTTGTAGCCTTTCTGGGCCTGTTTCCTCACCTCTAATACGGGGTGACACACTTATTTCAGAGGCATCTACGTCACCTCCCATCTTCACACCTCCCATCTTCATGTCAACCCTAGCACCGGACCCAGGACACAGCAGCTACTCAATAAGCCAGTGCTAGTTCACATCTGGTGATGTGCCCAAGACTATTCCATGGGCCCACTGTGAGGCCAGTCCATTTGGATAAGCCTTGAGTGGGATTTTGGGCAACCTCCCCTTCGAATGCGTTGTAATCATCCATTAGGCAGCAGCAAGAATGGACCCCTAAACTCCTAGAGAAAAGCTCTACTTGAAGAATTGATCCACAGGAAATGAAAGAAATAGTTACAGACCAGCCTGTTAAAAGGCAACATTAAACTAAGGGAGCTTGATTGTCAACGCGCTGTGTGAGCATTGGCAAGTCACTTCACCCCTCTGGGCTTCTGTGATTTCTCGGCTATGAGAGGAGTGATGGGAGTATGTCCAGGTTCCTTCCAGCTCTGACCTCCTTTGATTCTGTCTCCCAGATACACACAGCACAGTTGAAGCACACACCAGTGCTTTTCTCCAGGCGATCATGGAAACTTGTATAATCCAGACAGTCAAATCAATAAAATCAATGCACTTCCTTCTGAGTTTACTCATTCCCTGATGTGTCGGCCTCTGACAGCTACGATCCCTTTAGCCAGGCAATTTTCAACACCGTGCTTTGGTCGCAGCATGGTCCCAATGCCTGTCTGGTCTACTGGGGCTTAGAGCACTCCATGCATTTCATTCCAGGGCAGTGGGCAACTAAGTTCGACTCCAGAAAGACCTCCCTCCAGGATTTCCACTTGGATGAGGACAGGACTGTGAGAGTTCCCATGATGGCAGACCCTAAGGCTGTCTTACGCTATGGCTTGGACTCTGATCTCAGCTGCAAGGTTTGTAGGGATGGGGTGAGTGGTGGGTGCGGGGAGAAGACAAAGACTGACAGATGGTGTCGTGGAAAGAGAATGACAGAGGTCTAAATTTTGCTGTGTGACCTCCAGCAAGTTAATAGCTTCTCTGAGCCTTTTCTTTACTTAAAATAAAGGTGGATAGAAACTTATTCTCTCAGTCACAAACTCCAAACTGCGGACATTCTAAGTCTCACATATACCTGACTTCTTTTTATTCCAAGTCAGTAGTTCTTAACATTTTTCTTTAGAAATCCGACAAAGCACCTGAAATAGTTTAAAGAAATACCACGTATGCACACACACACACTTCTGTATACAATTTCAGGGGCTATTGAAGCCCATGATGCCACTTGTCCCATGGACCTTGGGTTAAGAACCTCCACTCAAAAGGTGCCTTTTATTGCTGCTTCTGTGTTGCTGTGCCCAATGCCCCATTTCTACTCCAGGGCTCTCTATAGAACAGATGATCGGTAACTGTTGGCAGATAAACCTTGGGACAAAACAAGAGACCCGGAACCATAGGAGAAAATTCAGCAGATAATTTCACTGGGTATTAGGCCAAGGTAGGAAAAGACAAGTCAAATTTTGAAGGAACATTAGTAAACATCTTGCTGCGAAACAACAGCCTAAAAGGACAATAGTTAAACAGATTAGGGGCCGGGGAAGGCAGGGCCATAGCCCACCACAGGAGAGGGGAAGGCAGCTGGTGTGTGTGTGCTAGGCTCCAAAGGATGAACCCATGTGGCCTCTCATTGTTTCAGATTGCCCAGCTGCCTCTGACTGGAAGCATGAGTATCATTTTCTTCCTGCCTCTGAAAGTGACCCAGAATTTGACCATGATAGAAGAGAGCCTCACCTCTGAGTTCATTCATGACATAGACCGGGAACTGAAGACCATTCAAGCAGTCCTGACCATCCCCAAGCTGAAGCTGAGTTACAGAGGCGAAATCACCAAGTCCCTGCAGGAGATGAGTATGTCTGCAAGGCTCCTCTGCTCTTGGGGTGGGCGGGGTTGAGTCTTTGAGCCTGCCACCTTGCTAAGTAGAACTCGAAGGCTCCACGACTTGGTAGGGAGACATGGATGAGTCCTTAATTCTAATACATGGTGCTGGAGGGGAAGACTGAACTGCTTTCCTTGTCAGACTCACTCCTTAGCCCCTTGACCATGTACCCTATAACAGGGACTCAGAACATTGCCTGTGAGGACAGGTCTTTTGATCTGGTTTTTAACGTTGACCTCAACTGCCATGTACTCTTGAGCAAATTACTTAACCTTGAACTGGAGCCCTGAGTATCTCCCTAAGGTCAAAAGTGGTATTCCACTCACAGCTTGCTTACCTCCTTGAATCAGGACTTAGGAATTAGGGTTGTATTCCTTCCTGGGGTGCTGGATAAAACAGGGCTCTCATGAAAATCCCTCTCAATCTCTGCAGAGCTGCAATCCCTGTTTGAGTCACCAGACTTCAGCAAGATCACGGGCAAACCTCTCAAACTTACTCAAGTGGAGCATCGAGCTGGCTTCGAGTGGAATGAGGATGGGGCAGGCACCACCCCCAGCCCAGAGCTCCAGCCTGCCCGCCTCACCTTCCCCCTGGACTATCACCTTAACCAGCCTTTCATCTTCGTGCTGCGGGACACAGACACAGGGGCCCTCCTCTTCATAGGCAAAATTCTGGACCCCAGGGGCACTTAATGCTCCAGTTCAAATACACTAGGGGGATGGCAGATTATACATTACATGAAGGCTGCCCCTATAATGGTTCAATGTATACTTTGCAATAAAAGTGCTTTATCCTTGACTTTTGTTATACTGTTACTCCTCCTATTTTGAGCTATATTAAGTTTAATATGAAGATAAATAGCCCTTTAGGAAGGTTCTGGTCCTGGACTTATAGCCTGGGTCTATGTAAACTCTGCAGAAAGGCACCATTTATAAGAACTTTTAGTTATCTGCACTGTGTCAGGCAGGGACTGATGCTCTGCTCTGGGATGCTTACATACTAGGACTACTAATGCCCCCAGAGGGGCATGTCCTGGCTCCACAATCTTAAATAAACCAGACTTGAATGCAAGCAAAGCTCTCTTCCAATCAAGTTAATGTCACCTGACAACATGGGATAACACATGGATAGAGAAGTAATTTGTGATGTCAGAAAATAATTTTTCATTTTATAAAGCATTTAAAGAAAGCTCTCAAGTACTTGTAAAAATGGAACCTGACACGTAAAAATGCGAACCATGTTCTTTTTAGGGAAATATGCCTCTTTTACAAAGTACAGCAGGACCTTTCCCAGGTATCTGAAACATGTCAAGTGTTTGAAACATTGTCCACAGGACTAAATTTTCCTCCTCAAAAAAGTTAGCTCAACCAAAAAATCTCACTAGCCACTGCCATGCCAGAGTCAGTTAATAGTAAAGAAAATAAACAGATGCTGCCTGCCCTTCATTCAAATGTTTCAGTATGAGCTGTTCCAAATACCCAGCTTCTCGAAATGCTTCTGCCAGGCGTCGTCAGGGCTACTCACTTCCTGGTCATAATGCTGCATGGCAACCAAAGGGCACTTCTCGGGCCAGCCGGGGTGAGCAAGCTCTCAAAAGTAGCGTGCGCCTGGTGTCCTTTCCCACCAACGCATCTGAATCACTTGGTCACCAGTGGTGATACAGCCACCAGGGTTCAGACCCAGGGAGTCTATCAGCCCTCTGACTGGGACAGGGTCTACACCATTGCTACACATCCAGGCAGAAGAGAGTTATCGGCCCTACCGCTGCTTCTTAAGTTTGAGACCACAAGTGGTAATAATGTCCACACCCTCAGCATCTTCTGAAGTCTCCCCCTGCCCCCTCAGTACTTTGTAGTCTGTAATTACATTTGCCAGCTTGGGAAGGTATGGTAGGAAAAAAAGTCATCTCTTTTTAGGCTTGCTAATAGATGGGACTCAGACAGAAGGCACAAGTGATATAAAGTCATTGCTACAAGCTTGCCTTTTATTAGTACTTGGTCAGTGAGTCTGCGAAGAGCATAGAATGAAAGCCAGAGAATAAGGATGGGAAAACTGGTGGAAAACAAGTTTAGAGTTGTCATCCCAGGGAGAAACTGCCCGACAATAGAAATGTCCCCATATTTATTTCCCTATTCACAATTTGTACTCCACCAGTTATAACAAAGGAGTTGAGGAAGCTAGATACCATAAAAGAAACTGTGTCTCTAGCGGTAAGGAGCCTCACCGACTTCTTGCTTTATAATTATTTTTCAATTACAATACAACTACTAAGAGTTTAAGTTCCCACTGGAGTGGTATACAACATTTCATCCCTACCGGAAACCATAGGGATGTTCCAAGGAAACAGACTCTCATCATTTAGTGAGGTGGCGTCCAGTCAAAACTCCAGGCTAACATCCAGATGCCTGAAGATTAGCTAAAATCCTTTTAAAGGGCTTAGGCTCTCCAGATACTAATTTTAAGTCCTTTCTGGGAACTGGGAGTTTCTACTGGAGGGCAGTTAACTATTTTAAGAAACATTCATCAAAACAGGTGAGCATCTTTCCAACTGCAATGCCGTCCAGTCCTCCCTGCCCCACAGACAGTAGGCTTATGATGGTCAGGCAAGCCTGGTATTTCCTGGTGACGGCTCAGTGGCAACAGAACCTCTTTAACTCACCCTCCATGGCTCCCTTCGTGGGGGTCCGAGTCCACTGGGGCCCTACACTGAAGGCCCCACAGGGATGGGCGGCAAGTCCAATAAACAGGATTTCATCTCTTGTAGCTCCTGGATCTCATCGTGCCAAGGGCCGTAGTGCACCAAGAGGACCTTTTCTGCCTTTTGTATTGTGTTCAGAGCTTCGGGAATTGCAAACCTGAACCAAAGGAGGTAAGCGGAGTGAAGACACTCATTCAATCAAGCAAACGTTAACGGGGTACTCACACCCTGTAAAGAATATAAAAATCACTTTTGTCCTCAAGGATCTTACAATCTTCAAGGGCATATTAGTCAACTTTCACAAACACACTGCAAGCCAAAGCTTGAGAATAAATTAATTTTTTAAAAAAGTATAAAGAGTCAAGGACCCTGAGAAACAGGCAAATCTCAAAGCATTAATCTGATATTTACCCCAGGGTTTACAGAAGGCTTCATCTGAGGGTAGTCAAGCCCACCTGCTGTCAGTCTGTAGCCCTCCCCTCTCTCTCTGACCAAATGGACTGCCTCTGTGTCTCAGGAATCAGGTCTACCCATCTACTGACCATTCACTAGCTGTATGGGTGTCCTGTACATTACAGGATGCTTAGCGGCAACTCTGGCCTCCACTCTGGGTCGTGACAATCCAAAATGTCTCCAGACATTGCCATGTGCCCCCCGGGAAAGTACTTCTGGTTGAAAACAATTGCTTTAAACAGAATAGGACTAGGGAGGAAGAGCCCTTGGAGCCGTGGCTGCTGAGAACCAGGGCGGGAGGGAGGTGGGAGTGACCAGGGGGGCTGAGAAGGGCGCTGTCCCGGCTGGTGGGATTGCCTGGAGCTTCTCGCTGGAAAACGCCATCAGAACTAAGAGCTTTTCCCTGTATCTTCAGGAGAAAATCTTAAAGCTTCAACTCAGTCAGCAAAACAGAAGGAAGGGGATCTCTTCTAAAGAGGAAATAAAGAAGTTTCAACATGCTGAAAAGCACCACAAAAAAAGTAACACACAGAAGAGCCTAATGAAAGGCAGAGCAGTGTGTGGCCTGGCGCAGGGTTGGGAAACCAGAGAAAGACTTACCCGTTGAAAAAGATCTGGGCCAGTTTGAAGAGCTCATGGCCCATTTCCACACTGGATGGCCCATGGCGAACCTCAACCACTTGGAGACTCTTCTGTAGATGGGTAGCTGACTTTTGCCAGTCCCCTGTAAAGAAATAAAAATCTGGTTCCAGAAAAGAACCATAATCAACTGTGGATGAACATTTTGGGGGAGGGAAAAGCTACATGGAAGGGAGAGCGGCCTCAGCTGAAAGACGAAGATATGAGGAACCAGAGGAGGCTGGGGTCAGGACTGAACACGGAAGTAAAGACACACGCCATACCTAAAGCAGCGTGGGCCTGGGCCAGGTCATCCTCGATTTCTCCTACCACGCTGTGTTCCGCTGACAGGAAGCTCTCCGCATCATGCCGGCACCCCAACAACAGCTGAATGGCTCGCTCTGTCAGGTCAAAGGAAAGTGGCCTCATTACAGACACAAACCCAGCCCTAGAATGCTCTATTAGCTGGGCTAAATGTAGAAACCCTGCTTTGTCTCCTTGGGTTGTGACCACACCACAACGTATGTTCCATTAAAGCTGCTGCTGTTCTCTTATGTTTCCTCTTTCAATAGAAAAAGTTGCTGGGTGAGGCCTCCCCATATTTAACTCTGGCTTTCCAACTTCAGTTTGAAGTAGAACAAGACATTCCCCTTATGGTCATTATTTCTCCTGACTCAGGAATCTGAGTTAAAGGTCAGTCTCATAAAGCAGGGAAAATAAATTGCCATGACGTTGAGCTCTAAGGCCGCGTTTTCAAAGGGCAATGAGGTGTTCCACATCACACTCTGAAAAAAGCAGGATACTTAGGTCCACCGGGCACTGGCCCCACTGTATCCAGGAGAGAGAGGAGGTTCTGACGAGGGCAGAACAATCTCCCTAGGAAATTACGTCATTAGGGCCTGGAATTAAAATAAATGACATGCGATACACAGTTGTCGTGAGATATTTTAACTTAGCCATCTGATGTGTAAGGACAACTACAGCCTAACCCATCTGACCCCCTTTCCGGGATGCGCAGACTGGGCTGGTTAGGGTCTGTCTCCCTGGCCTACACAGCCATCTTGTGGCCGGCATGGGGATAATTACATTCAGCTCTTCGATCACTACTGAGTATCCCTGAGTCTGACTGAGGTGATCTCACAATGAATAAAAAGGAAAGGGCTGGAGGACCGAAGCAGGGGCCCGGCCTCACCTAGTTCACCGTTTCTGAGAAGCTTCTGGGCCATCCCAACCTGCTTCTGAAGGTCCTGTAACTGAGAGACGAGGCGATCCCTGCTGACTGACTCCGTACAAGATGCGTTGCCACAGCTCAGCACGTCATCTCCCTGTGGAAGGCAGTTCTGTCTTTATTCCTGTATCGGAGTTGTTAGCAAGCCTGCATGTGCTTATGCTATAGGGTCGCTCCACAGCTTCTGACCCTGCAATAGCACAGCAGGACCAAAGCCCGACTGGATTTGGTTTGACACCAGCAATCCTAATAAAAACAGTAACCAATACCCCGCCCCACCACCACCAAGACTTAATTTTTATAACCAAAATTAAACTGGTACAGTCCACAATTTCTTTCCATCTCAAATGGGGCCAGCACTGTGGATGACAAACTCATTTCTAGGAGTTATGAAAAAGCCGTAAGAAACCCAATAGAAAAAGGTGCTAGGCGAGGCCTCCCTACATTTGACCTTGGGCTTGTAACCTCAGCTTTCCAACACAAACAGCTCCCCATTCCACTTATGGTTCCCCTAACAATGATGTGTGCTCTGGCGGAGGGGAAAATCTCTGAGGTGAACGTTTGCCCTGTCTAGATATGAGTACCTATGTCTGACTTCTCTGGAGGAGCCTCGCCCGCCCTCCAGTCAGTGCCTGTGGCTCAGAACTGGCCCATTCCTCTGGCCCAAGTGGCTGGAAGAAAATTACTTTACTCTGATTTTCCTCCAGCCATAGGAATTGGATCAACGAAACTCAAAATATTTTGCCCAGGCCGTGGTGAGACCAGTGCATGTTTTTGGTCATCTTGCCGCCACAAGAGGACGCTTGTCTGAGGATGAGGTTAACAGAGAAAATGGAGCTGAGGGAGGTAGGGAGAGAAACTGGGTCGTGGTGACATTACTTAAGCCCCTGGATCAAGAAGTATCTGAAGTGCCTCTATCTTAGGACCTTTTAGTGATTTACTTGAGCAGATAAATTCCCAGTCTTCCTCTCCACCCCCTTAAGCCAGTTCAGGTGGGATTTTCTGTTATTTGCTCTTGCAAATCTTTCTCTTATAAGATTACTAAATTCGACCTTTCACTGTGGTTTCTGCAGAGGGGTAATCAATTTGTGTGGACGATGGGCTGAAAGGGAAGAGAAAATGCCACTCTCAGCACCTGTAAGCCCTAATGGCTCCCTCTTGACAGTTTATGGCCTTTGGGCTGGATATCTGACCTCCAGGAGAGGTGGAGAAGAGAGGAGGAGGACATTCACCTGCATGAGCTCTCTGCAACGGCTGCAACAGAATGCTTCCCACCTGGGCCCTGCAGCGGTTCTGTGCTTTTCATTTTGACAAGCCAGGCAGTTGCAGTCAAAGAAGTACTGAGACCTTAGCTTCTGTTGCCTTTCAGCAACACCCATCCTGCTCTCATGAGGCCCTGTGGAGAGATCACACTTGGCCAATATTTAAAGAAAGAGAGAGTCAGGCACTACTTTTAAAACTTCAGCTTAGCAGAGAGGGTCTGGTCAATCATTCATCATGTGACAGGTACACTTTACTCAAAACAGTTGTGGAACTAGACATAGAAATAAACATCCAAGTTGCAGGAACAGGGAGAAAAAGCCGAAGAGTTGTTTCTAGAGCATGTGCAGAAGAGGAAGTTTATGGGGATGCAGCAATGACAGACAAGACAGTTTAAGACATAACAATGCCCAGCAAGAAGACACCTGCCCAGTGCTTTGCTAATTCTAATTCTTTTCCTGCTGGACAAGGTAGACGGTAGTGAGGAGGCATGTCTCACCATAACAGTGGAGAATCTCTTGTCCTTTTCCAATCTGCTGTGATGCCCGAATAGTGGCAACAGTGCCAATGAAGGACGCACTGGTGTTGGGGCTGCAGGAATGGTTCAGGAGGCTGACAACAGGGAAGATGCCTGTGGCAAGGCGTACCTGCCTGCTGTTGGTAATGATGTTCTCTTTAGATCCTGAAAGTCCAAGAGGAAAAAGGAAAAATGTGTCAGGACATTAGTCCTGGCCTCGCCATTCATTCCTCAGAAGATGAGCTGGGCAATTGGGCCTGACGCCCATCTGAGTCATAGCTCCACAGCCGGATCCAAAATAAATCAGATGGAACATGACTCACAGCAAACTCTGGTCCCCAGGAAGCAAAGCAAATGAACACATGAAAAGTCCACCGGAATCCTGAAACCTAACCTTTGTGCCTCAATACCACAAAAAACAACAACAAAGATTAGAATTTATAAAAAATAATATAAAGGAATTATCAGTAGGGGGCTTTCTAGGTAGCACCTTCATAATGTCCATGAGGACACAGAAACTAGAGTACCTGTTGAGTTTATTTCCCCAAAATTCTTACAGTCTTAGTGCTTTTGTTTAATTGGTCTTTGGTTGGTTAATAGAATAAGTAATCTAATTACTATCCGAAACTAAACAGGCATATATACACACATATATATATTTAAGCATATTTTATTGATTATGTTGTTACAGTAGTTCCAATTTTTTTCCCCTTTGCTCCCCTCTGCCCAGTACCCCCTTCCCTCCAACAATCCCACCCCCCTTAGTTCATGTCCATGGATCATGCATATAAGTTCTATTATTCTTAACTTCCCCCTGCCTATTTTGTACCTACCAGTTATGCTTCTTAATCCCTGCACCTTTTCCCCATTTCTCCCCCTTCCCCCTCCCAGCTGATAACCCTCCAAATGATCCCCATACCTATGATTCTGTTCCTACTCTGGTTTGCTTAGTTGGAGTTTGTTTTTATTTTTTAGATTCAGTTGTTGATAGTTGTTTGTTGCCAATTTAGTGTTCATAGTTTTGATCTTCTTTTTCTTAAGTAAGTCCCTTTGACATTTCATATAATGATGGCTTGGTGATGATGAGCTCCTTTAGCTTTACCTTGTCTGGGAAGCACTTCATCTGCCCTTCCATTCTAAATGATAGCTTTGCTGGATAGAGTGATCCTGGTTGCAGGTTGCCTTTCATCACATTGAATATAGCTTGCCAGTCCCTTCCTGCCTGCAAAGTGTCCTCTGAGAAATCAGCTGATAGTCCTATAGGCATCCCCCTGTAGGCAACTCTCCACCTCTCTCTTGCTGCCCCCAGGACTGTCTTTATCTTTCACCTTTGGCATCTCAATCATGATGCACCCTGGTGTGGTCCTCTCTCGGTCCAGCTTGCCTGGGCCCCTCCGTGCTTCCTGGACCTGTATGTCCATCTCCTTCACAAAATTTGGGAAGTTTCCCTCATTTTTTTCAATTCTTGCTTCCTCATTCTGCACTGGTTGACCGTTTTTTTCTTCCTTATGTTCCAAATCATTGATTTGAACCCCGGTTTCCTTCTCTTCACCATTGGTTTTGTGTGGATTTTCCTTCATTTCACTTAGCATAGCCTTCACTTCTTCTCTTAAGCGTTTGCTGTTCTCGAGCATATCTGTCAAGCCTGTGAGCATCTTTATCACTAGTGTTTTGAATTCTGCATCTGTTAGGTTGGCTATCTCCTCGTCGCTTAGTTCTCCCTCTGGAATCTTGATCCGTTCCCCCTTTTGGGCCATACTTCTCTGTCTCCTCATTCTGACAGGCTCCTGTGTTTGTTTGCCTCCACATCCCAGGTAGAGCTGTTGCTCCTGTTACATTGTAGGCACAGAGCCTTAGGGATTCGTCAGTACAGGGTGATGTGTTTCACCACGTTGTGGCACTGTATGTGGGGTAGGGGTCCGAGAGGGAACAATGCCACCCGCTCAGCACTCACTTCTTTTCCAGGCACCTCTCCCACTTCCGCACCGGACTGGCACCCCTCTAGCTGCTGCCCTGGCTGTCGTTCCAAGAGTGGTTGGGTCTGCAGATGTTCTAGGACCATGGGGGCCCTTTAAACAAGTGGACTCTGCTGAGAGACCAGCAGCTTCTGCCTCCACCCCAATCCCCACTGGTCTGCACAGTCAGAAGCAATGAGGCTTGATTTTCCCTGGTGCTGGGACTGTGAGCTGCCAGGTCTGGTGAGGAGCTGGGAAGACTCCCCAGGTGTCCTTCCTGACTTTTTAAAATGAATAACTTCGCTTTTTGCCAGCCTGCTGCTGCTGCCACCACACCACGTACTCTCCACCCCGGCTCCGCCCCTTCTACCTGTCTGGATGAGTATTTCTCCTTTATATCTTTGTTTGTTGGACTTCCATGCAGTTTGATTTTCTGGAACTTCTGGTTGTTTCTACTTTTAAGGTCGTTGTATTCCTTCTTAGTTGTGGAGGAAGACACAGTGTGTCTGTCTACGCCTCCATCTTGGCCGGAAGTCTCCAGGCTTATATTTTTAAAAATCAATAGTCCTTATGCTCACTTGTTCATTCTGCCCGTTGTTCCAACTTTATGGGAAATCAGTCAGCAGTAGTTCTTATTGAAACAAATTCTGAACTAATTCTATTAAAGATAGTCCCGTGTCCCAAACTATGTCTTCTTTTTTTAAGAAACAATATTAATTGAAACACGGTTAACCGGCAATTTAACTACATGATCAAACATTAGAAAGGAAGGGGGAAAAAAGGTCTCTAAGCACTGAGGCTATTTCTGCACCCAAGCTCATGCACTTAATATTCTTCTGTGAGTTCTTTTTACTCTTGAGCAGAACTGCAGGCCTATGTGCTCTTATTTTAGTCACAGTTCTAACTGGCTTAGTTATTCAGTTTTTCAGCCTACAATAGTCCAGACACAGAAAACTAGTTAAGAGGCAGGTTTTGACAGTGACCAAAGTGACAGGTGACAGAATGGAGAAGGAGGCAGAAATCTTACACAAGAATGACTGCCTGCCCTTACTGGTGTGGCTCAATGAGTTGGGCGGCATCCTGCAGACCGAAAGGTTGGGGGTTCGATTCCCAGTCAGGGCACATGCCTGGTGTGCAGGCCAGGTCCCCAGTTGGGGTCATGCAAGAGGCAACCAATTGCTGTTTTTCTTCCTCTCTTAATAAATAAATAAACAAATAAATAAGAAAGTCTTAAAAAAAACAAACAAACAGCCTTCAGGTAAATAAAAACACAGTTATCACTCGAGTTTTGGTTTCTTTAATCCTCACCTGAGGACTTTTTTTTTTTTTAATTGCTTTTAGAGAGGAAGAGAGAGAGAGAGAAACATCAATGTGAGAGAGAAACAGATTGGTTGCCTTCTTGTACGCGCCCTGACTAGGGATCAAACCC
This sequence comes from Furipterus horrens, assembly GCF_987537825.1. Lineage (NCBI taxonomy): Eukaryota > Metazoa > Chordata > Mammalia > Chiroptera > Furipteridae > Furipterus > Furipterus horrens. The sequence continues at coordinate 59,099,899 of NW_028327181.1, read as the reverse complement.
TCAACCTGGGTATGTGTCCTGACCGGGAATTGAACCTGCAACCTTTTGGTCTACGGGACGATGCTCTAACCAACTGGGTCACACCAGCCAGGGCAACCACTTGAATTTTACTGCAACATATCACTTAACCAGGGTTCCTAGACTGACAGCAAACTTGCATGGATTTTTGTAACAGTCATACATATCTCAGGAACAGGCACAATACATAGATAAGCTTGGGCACCGAGAAAGGCTTAAATTGTGTTCAGTGGCCTTGGTTTAAATATGAGGAAATTGCATTTCCAACAAAACAGTTTGAAATATAAACAATATTAGTATTTAAAGGGAAACTTTCAGTTTTCTGGAAAACTGAAAAACCATCAGATAATTGTGGTATCACTGTATATGTGGGGAATTGCAATACACCAATCTCCAAAGAAATAAAGTAGTCTAGGTACAAATGTAATGACTAGAGGAAATATCATGAACCATCATGTGAAAATGTTCTAGAAAGGAAAATATGAAACATAGGAATAATGTGTCTCTGCAGACCATTCTATTATCTGTTGCTATGGAGGACAAGACTAGAACAAATAAAATTCACAGAGAATCCAAATGATTCAATTTTAGTCAACAATTCTACAAATTGTATTGCAATCTTTCATCAGAGCTTCTCCTGAATGCCTAACAGATTTTATTTTCCCCTCTCCCCCCTTGTCCAATGTCTCCCTTCTGGTATACGTGCTAATGAGCAGTGAAAATGCTAAAAGGTAGGCAGGCAGCAGGAAGGAGCAGTACAGGGAATGAACAATTTGTGGTCTGAATAATCAGCCTCTGCATAATTAAAAGTTGACTTGCATTCCCAACTACTAATAACTGGCAATCTATATCAGAACAGCTGCTAAGATTTTCCCAGAAAAAATGATCACAATACAGTGAGTAATGTCAGCTTCGTGAATTATTTATAGGTTATCCTCTAACAGAAGCATGCCCAGGAACTGAGTGGGGTGAGTATTTATGTCAGAGTTGAGTCTCTAATTATTTCTAAAAAATTAAGTATTGATTTAAAAAGCTCAATATTTTGCATTAGTCATCTTTTAGAAGATAATAGAAAGTGAGAATATGTACGTACTTTATCAACCAAATTTAATATGTGACATTTTGTGCATAAAAGAACCAAAAAAAGAGAATGATTCTTTAGTTTACCAAAGTGCACCTTGTTAATATCCCTAGAGCATTTAAAATGGGATTCAAGTAAAGGAAAAAAGATTCATTCACAGTGCCTCCAGTATATTCCTATTCTGGTAGATATTTTACAGAACTAGAAATCTGTGTGTATATCAAGTAATCAAGAACCCAAACTGAAGGTAGATTCCGTGGCTGTTGAAGAGTGAAAGCAAAGGGTAGTGAATGGGCCTGGATCTGCAGAGAACCCCGCTGAGCCTGGTTATGCCATGAATTCAGCTACAGCACGAATGTTCCCTTCCCGCTGGGACAGAACCACACACGCCAAGGTCTAGGATATCACCTTTGGTCACTTCTCACCCTTAAGAATCAAAGGGAGGTTTCTGAGGAATTTTGATCAAATAGGCTTTATGCTAAGATAAAAATATACACTTTTACAGCTTCTTGTCAAAGTCTATCTTAGTTAACACTTCAATCTTTCTTCTGTGCTATTAATGAAACAGCTGCTAATGAAATTCAATGAGAACACTAAATCGGGAGAAATAATAAAAAGGGATATAACAAGATTAGAAAGAAGAGCAGGCTAGAACAAAATTTGGTTGAATTCAAAAATGAAAGCGAACATTGCTGGTGGGGTGTAACTGGTACAACTTTCCTAGAGGGCAACTTGGCAATACGTAGCGAGAGCCTTAACAATGTGGATATAAAAAGTATTTAAATCATTTGAATTATTGTTATTATTTTAAAAACTAAAATTACAAAAGGAATACATGGTAGTCAGAAAAAATTTAAAACCCTTGAAATTATAGAGAAAATAAAGTCAATTATAATACTATCAGCCAGGTATAACATTTTGGTACATTTCCTTGTTTCTAGCCTTACCTATGGAATTTTTAACATACTTGGCACCACGGTGCTACTTCTTTTCATTTACTATATTATGGCCATTTCCTTACACCCTAACCTAAAATGCATATAATAGTAATAATAACTAATAATAATAAACAAACCAACAAAGCTACTTTGCCAATCTGATAGGCAAAAAAAAGGTATCTTCTAATTACTAGAGAAAGGTTAGACAAGACCACCTTTATTACTTAGATACGTGCTTGCTTATGTATGTTTTTCACAGCTTTATTGAAACATAATTTACTATATGATTCACCCATTTTAAGTGCATGAATTTAATGATTTTTTTTTGGAAACTTACATTTCCAGAAGCTGTGCAACTACTATCACAATCCAGTTTTAGAACATTTTCATCACTGTGTATACTTTAAAGTTGATTTTAAGAGTTGTATGGTTGCTAGCAATGTTCTCTCATTGTGTCATTCACATTTTAATATTTGATTATATGTTTTTGGAGGTAGGGAGTGTTAAAACAACAACTATTTCATTTGCTTGCACTGCTATGTGCCAGCAACGCAGCCTGAGCTCAGCTGAGCGTCGTTTCTGCCAGGCTTGACTGGAAAACTTACATGATTGCCTTCATCTGGCACATGGTCTTTTACTCCCCAAGGAGGGCTGGCCCAGGCTTGTTCTCACGGCCACATCAACATTTTAAGACGGTGACAACAGAAGCTGCAAGGTCTCTTAAGGCTTAGATTCAAAAGTCACATAAGGTCTCTCACTTCTACTGCATTCCGTTGGTCAAAGCAAGTTGAAGGGCTGGCCCAGATTCAAGGGCAGGGGAAACAGACACCAAGTCTTGACGGGAGAAAAACCAATGACAAGTTGCAAAGGGACAAACATACAGGGATGGAAAAAACCGTTGGGGCCATTTTTGTAAACAATCTTTTCCAGAGGCCTGGAGGTTCATCCAGTTCCCTCTTTAACCATACAAGAAAACTGAGATACACAGAGTTTAAGGAACCTGACCTAGTTCATCCTGAGAGTCAGTGGTACATCCAGAATGGGAACTCAGGTCTGCTGCCTCCCAGTCCAAAGTTTTCACTCTATAAGGATCTCTTTCACCTACACTTTCTATCTTCTTTACTGATTACAGTTTAAAAAAAAAATTTTTTTTTGAGAGAGGGGAGGGGAGGGAGAAAGAGAGGAAGAGAAACATTGATGTGCAAGAGATACACCGATGGTTGCCTCTCACACGCCCCCAACTGGGGACCTGGCCTGCAACCCTGGCATGTGCCCTGACTGGGAGTTGAATAGGCAACCTTTTAGTTTGTGGGCTGGCACTCAATCCACTGACCACACCAGCCAGGGCATTGTTTTTGATATTTGGTATTTAGGTTAAATCTAGCCATCCTTTAATTTCCTAAATTTGGTATTACGTACATACTTTAAAAAGCCTCTCTTACCCTAAGGCGATATGCATGCCTACTGAACTCTTTCTCTATATTTTTTGAATTTTAAAATATTTAACTTAGTAATGATTTGAAGAATTTAATAGTATCATATCAGAACCATACTGTTTTTAATTACTGTAGCTCAATGTTAACATGAAATCTGATAGTACTAAGTCCCTTCAATACTCTTTAAAACAAAGAGGCTATTCTCATCCACTTATTCAAGATGAACTTTGGAATCATTGTCAAATTCCAAGAAAAATCTAATTGTGATTTTATTTGAAACTGCATTAGACTGATTAGGTTAATGTGGAAAACTCATTTTTATAGAGTTGTTTTTGTGTTTTTTTTTTTAACTCCTCACTCAAGGACATGCTCATTGATTTTAGAGAGAGGGGAGGGAGGGAGAAAAACATCAATGCAAGAAACATCAATCAGTTGCATCTCATAAGCTCCCTGACCAGGACTGAACCCGCAACCTAGCCATGTGACCTGACCAGGAATCGAACTTGTGACCTTTCTGTTTATTGGATGATGCTCTAACCAACTGAGCCACACGGGCCAGGGCTATATTTATAGTTTTCATTTTCTTCTATTTAAGTATGTCTCTGCATTTATCCAAGACTTCTTTTATATCCCTTCAAATTAAAATATTCTGGAAGAAATCCTACTTGGTCATATATTATCCTTTAATAAACTGCTGGATGTGATATGGCAGTGTTTTATTCAGGGTTTCTACATCTATATTCACAAGTGAGACTGGTTTATAATTTTAATTTTTGGCTTTGCAAAGTGAATGGGAAAGGGTTCTAGGTTCCCCCATGCCCTTGCATAGTTTATATTGTATAAAAACCATCTGTTCCTTGAAAGACTTTTTCTTTTAAAAAATTTTTCTAAATGTGGCTAAGTATGTTCCTTAAAAGTTTTAAAAAACTTACACAGAAGAGTGTGGGTCTGGCTTGTTTTTATGGAAATATTTTGGTAACTTTCAATTTCTTTCACAACTACTGGATTTTTAAGTGTTTTCCGCCTTCTGGGAAAATTTAGGCAATTTACATTTTTCTACAAATCAAATTCAATAGGTTAAAACTGTATTGAACATTTGTTTAAAATTTATAAAGAAACATATTATTGGAAACAATCCCCTACTGTTCCTAATTTTGTGGAGTTTTCTCTTCCTGGATTTCTTAATTAGATGTGCCAAATCTTTGTCTATATTAGGAATCTGCACATGGTAGGCTGTGGGCCAAATCCTACCTGCTGCTTGTTTTTGTACGGATGTGGTCTAAGAATGGTTTTTACATTTTTAAGTGGCTGAAAAAAATGAAAATAATTCTCATGACATGAAAAATTATAAGAAATTCAAATTCCAGTGCCCACAGTAAAGCTGTATTGGAACCCAGCCATGCCCATTCATTTGTGTCTGGTGTCTGGCTGGGCTCGAGCTGCAGTGGCAGTTGAGTGGTTGCAAAAGGGACCACATGGCCTGCAAAGCCCAACGTATCTGCTACCTGGCCCTTTGCAGAAAAAGTTTGCCAATCCCTGGTCTACAGGACATAAATTTTGATAGATATATCTACTGAATCCCCTAGATTATTATGTTACCTTGTTTTCTAGATTATTTTTGATATTGTTCATCAAAGTCAGGTATATTAAAGCTTCTCACAACTATGGAATTTTGCCTGTTTCTACTTGCATACTTAATCATTTTTGTTTTATAGATACACTCTCTCTGTTTCTGAGAGCTAAGGTTGATGATGTATTTCAGTGTGGAGTTTTACAAAGATACAATGCCTTCTTTATTTCACCAGATGTCTTACCTTGAGTTCTACTGTTTCATATTGGAGAGCAGAGTTTGCCACCCCAAAACATGCCTAAATGGAAACTGGTTTGAGGACCTGCTCCCAGAAGAGAGTTATCACAGATAATTACAGATTAATATGAACTAGTGTGTGACAGAGAGGAACCTAGCAAGGCCCATTTGTTCAAAGTCTTCTCTGCGTCCCTTCGTTAAAGATGGTCCCGCAAACATTTGCTTTCCCATCTCTATGTAAATCGCCTCCCTGCCCTTCAAAGTCCCAAACCACAAGCCCCGCCTTCTCCTTGGTTCCAGAACGGCAAATGAGCCTCAACTGTCCAATGGGTCTCCCTCAGGTCTTGTATTCCTATGGCACCCCTGCATGGGCATCCACAACAAATTTTAGATGTTTTCTCCTGTAATCTGTCTCATGTTAATTTGATTATTAGCCCTGCTAGAAGAACTTAGAAAGGTGGGAGGAAAGTTATTGTAATGACCTGCACAGTACTAATACTAATAACTCGAGTAGCTTGTGGTTCCTGACAAGTCTTGCCCAAACACTCTTATTTTGTCACAGGTGTCACTTTCGTAAACAGAATATAATTGGATATTAATTTTTTGACCCATTCTGAAAGATTTATTTAATAGAGTTTAGCCCATTTATATTTACTATTATAGGCTCATTTTTATTATCTTCCTATCTTTTGCTCTGTGAACTGTTTTTGTTATATGTTTTTTTCTAGACTGATGGGAAAGGTATATAACTCATTTTACACTTCCTAGAATAATGTAACCACTATGTTAATTTTTAATTTTAAAAATACAGAAAAGTTCAAAGAAGAAAGTAACAATCACCCATATTTCTACTTTCAGAATTAATCGCTGTCTATTAAGACTTTGGTATTTTTGCTTCTAGTATTTTTTTCTATGTATATACATTAAAAACATCATATAAATAAGAATAAATTATGCATAGATGAAACCAAAGCCTCCAATCCTCTTTCCATCACCCCAGGTGGCCAGTGCCACTATCTATTTCTCTAGTTCTTATTACCCATAGAAAATACAGGTATTCCTGGCTATATACATGCTCTTACATGCTCTTACTACCCCAAAATTCCCTTTTAACAACTTGTGAAAAATTTTACCCAAAACTTGCTATGCAAAGGAAAACTTGAGTGTGTAACGTCATGCACATTAAGCAAAAACACGTTTTTGAGTGTAAGGGGGAGGCCAATGGAGGAAAGCAGATGGAGAACACCTTTCGTCCCCGTGGTTCAGTCATGCTGCCTCCGGGATTCAGCCTGAGTTAGTGGTCACTGCTACAGTTTACTTAGACAATAGCGCCCATAGTTTTCAGAGCTACTGATATTTTATCTTTTTTGTATGTTCTATTAAGTAGTTTTGAGGCAAGACAAAATAGAATCAAGAGTTGGTTACTTTTTACCACTATAATTTGGAAGCTCATATACTATATTTTATATTCAGAAAAACAAAACAAAATGAAAACCATATTTTAAAAAATGCTACTGAATGTACCCAAAGGGAAACATAGTTCTGAGAGAAACACTCAACAGATTTATTTTAGAAGATAGCAATGGCTCGAAGAAGCAAAAGAAGGCAGAGAATAAAATAGACAAGCCTGCAGTGTGATTTCACAGTACCATGGGACGAAGCCAGTGCTATTATTGGACGTCCATGTGCTACAGGGCAAGGAAGAGAGTCTTGCCCCAAGACACCTCTAGTGAAATACCTATATACAATATAACTTGACAGCTGAATTAAAATTAAAGATAAAAATCTATAAACAAAAGGTTGACAAAATTCTACATTACCTGATATGAGAAGGCCAAAGAGCTCAGCATGTTTAGTTTAACCAAGTCACATTTAACATTAATCTGCCTGTAAATCCTAGGTTTAGTAAATACCTAATTTCTCCCCTCAGTAGTTAATCAGAAAATTCAGGAAAATATAATGAAAATATAATGAAATGATTGAAATGAAAGACATTGTCAGCTAAAATGGAGATCATATGGGGGGGGATCTATAAATAAATAAATAAATAAATAAATAAAATGGAGATCATATGATAGAAATACTGCAGATACCATTTCTTTTCCAATAATAGATCTGTTGTCAGTAGAGTCATATTAGAGATGTCATTCATGATGCTGGGCACAGCTAACTTCCCCATCTACCTTCAACAGCCTTATCTATGCTGTTTAAGAAAAACAGGGCTGGTGTAGTCTGTGTCTAGAAGTGGCCCCTAGATTGTTAGCCACCTGGGCACAGCCCAAACAGAGGCTGGCCAACAGCTTATGTTAGCCTTGTGTGAAAAGCTGTGATTGGCCAGATTCCTCTCTTGGACATTTAAAACAGACGAATGAGAACATTTGTTAACCGGGAAAAGAGGAGACAGAGTACCAGAGTCACATTAGTGGGCTAAGATTCTGATGCCTTAACTATTGACACTGCCCTTTCTGCAGTCTTCTTTAACTATTGTTTCACTTTTCCTTCACAGTAAAAAAATTAATAAGGTATTAAGGTTTGAACTTGAAAGTATTTTTGCAAACAGGCATATCATCTTCACAACTCTGAAAAGTTATGTGGGATAAACTACCCACTTTAAAGATGAGTAAACCAAGGCAGAGTGGGAACAAATAATTTAAGGTCACATAGCTTCTCAATGGCATAATCATGATAATACAAGACAACTGTGTTTCCCCATGAAACTACCTCACCTGTTTCTTTCTGGTTCTTTCTCCCCAAACATTAGCTACATGAAGAACAATAATGTGAGGCAGAAAGTTTCCCTCTTACCTGTTTGATGTATGGCAGTTATGGCCTGAGCATTACACTGGAGCTGTAACACATGTCTCAGCATGGCCACTCCCCAAGTAGGCAGCTCTTGACACATCCCAGGAACCACTGCTGCTTTCGGCTGAGAGGATGGCAGACTTGTGAGGGTCTGTAAGCTGGCTGCTTCCAGCTGCCTGCACAGTGCAGAAACACTCAGAGCGCAGAGGAACTTGTGTTCTGGGCTATGATTTTTAGTGTGGGGCAAAAGGCTGAAAACGGCATTATAATTAGTCTCATACTTCCCATTAACATCACATCCAGGAATTGGGGGCTCACTTATTTCGCCATTTTTCTCACTCTCCTCTCCCAAGTCATGAATGAGTGTTTGCACCAGAGTCTTGCTTTCAGGTAAACTGATGTCCTTGTTACTGATCTCACCACAAAGCATCCTCATGACTTTGCCAATATCCTCAAATCTAGCTAAAAGAGTTGTCCTCAGGGCAATGTGGCAAAAGACCCCCAGAGTGAGAAGTAGCCCCCCCAGAGAACACTCTACACTATGGTAGAGATCCCAGGCCTGCTGCATACACTCTTGGCTGCAGTACTTGGCATAGCTGCATCCATCACAGGGAACTGTGGCCAAAGTGTGCTTCAAACACCGGTGACAGTAGAGATCCCTACTGGCAACTCTGGTGTCCCACTTGCCCCCTAGGCCATAATGTAGTGGTGGCATTTCTCCTGGATTGAGGACACTCACAAAAGCATCCTCCTTCACCAGGACCTCTCCTGGGAGAATATCTTTTGTGGCAATCAGAGAGCGGCCTTTTAAAGGGTCTATGCATAAGCTGACAGATGATGATGCACCAGAAATTTGTTCATTCTCTTCCCTTAGGTTCATATCCTCAAAGGCACTGGTTAGAGCTGCTGAGAAGGTTTCTGTGAGATTCTCCTTTTCTTGTGCTTTCATTTTCAGATGACAGAGGGTTCTCTGCAGAATTTGACGCTGGGAAGCTGCTAGGGTTTGTTTGGCAGCAAAGTTACTTTCAAGATCCCTGATGACCTGGCTTGCCTCCTGGAGTCTCCCCAGCATCACCAGACACTCTGCCTTACGTAACATCAGCTTGGGTTGCAGTCTTTCTGGACACCCATGCATCTGAGCTCTGCTGATATCTTTAAGACATGCCTGAAAACAGAACGGAAATCCCAAAATGATCCTTGCTCCTTACTCTTCAATATCTACTGAAAGTCTAAACACAAATTGATAGGAAAGTTAAGGATTATTAAAAGTGGAGCGACTTCCGGCCAAGATGGAGGCTTAGACGGACACGCTAGGTCTCCCTCTACAACTAGAGAGGAATACAACTACTTCAAAACAAAGGATAACTAGAAATTCCAGAAAATAAAACTACACGGAAGTCCAACATATGAAGTTATAAACCAGCGGTGCCATTTGGGCAGGTAAGAGTTAAAGAGGGCAGTGCTGTTTGCGGTCGCACCTGGACAGCGGCGGGGCGGCGAGGAATCCCGGCTGCGGGCAAGCCCCTGGCGGTGCGCGACTCCGGCGCTGGGGAGAGCAGCCGCCGCATCGCCTTGAACAGTGAGGCCCAGGGGGGCGGGAGGACGGATCCCGGTCTCCTAGCTGAATAACTGTGTGAATCCATCTTGGACCCCCGCCCCCAAAGAAAGCACCACAGGGCTGCGAAATAGGTCGCGGACAGGCAGGCGCCCGGTCGCTGATTTGTGACGCGTACACAGGCACTGCCCCCTACAGCCGGCCCAAGAAAACAAAACGCATCTGTCAAAATGAGGCAGACAACTATAGAAATCCCGGTGACACAACTCACCAGGCAGCAGATAGAGAACCTGACAGATGAACAGATAAGAAACCTGTCAGAGGCTCAGTTCTGGGCCATTGTTATCAGGTGGCTTACAGAATTCACAAAAGAGCAGGAAAAAGATAAGAAAGAAGCGAAAAACTTTCATAACGAAAGGAACAAAACCGCATACGAGAAAGATGGTGAGAAAAAAAAATCCAGAGTTCATTTCAACAAACTGGAATATGAAGAAGGAACAAGCAGTCAACCAATGCAGCGAGAGGAAATGGGAAGCAACAATGAGAGGATCAGAAACCTCTGGGACAGCTATAAAAGGCCCAACATAAGAATCATTGGTTTGCCAGAGAATGAGGAAGATGAACTAGAACTTGAAAAATTGAGTGAAAATATAATAAAGGAGAACTTCCCAGACTTGGGGAAGGGAATAGACTTGCAGGTCCAGGAAGCAAGGAGAGTTCCCAAGAGACTGGACCCAGGGAGAACCACTCCAAGACACATTATAATCAAAATGTCAAAAATTAAAGATAAAGAGAGAATCTTAAAAGCAGCAAGAGAGAAGAAAAGAATTATGTACAAAGGGGTCCCAATTAGACTATCAGCTGACTTCTCAAGGGAAACCCTACAGGCAAGAAGGGACTGGCAAGAAATATTCAAAGTAATGAAAATCCAAAACCTACAACCACGAATACTCTATCCAGCGAAATTGTCATTCAGAATAGAAGGACAGAGAAAGTGTTTCCAGGACAAAATAAAACTGAAAGAGTTCATTAGATCCAAACCACTGTTATATGAGATGTTAAAGGGACTGGTTTAAAAAAACAAGCTAGGGAGATGAAACAAAGGCAAACTAAATAGGCAACGAGAGTGGAAAAGGAACTGTGGGTACGGGAAGCATATTGGGGGGAGGTCAACAGGGAGGGGGAATGGGGAAAGGGAGGGAGATGATATAGGAATTGGGGATCAAGGTAGGAGGGAATGGAATAGACGGAGAGAGGTTGGGAGGAACTGTATGCACAACTAATGGACATAATCTAAAAGGGGGGGACAACTGGAGGGAGGGGGGGCCACCGGGTGGAGGGGAGCAGAGGGAAGGGAAATTGGCACAAATGTAATATTTTAATCAATAAAACACATTAAATCTGAAAAAAACAAAAAAAAAATAAAATAAAATAAAAGTGGAGCAACTGCAACATATGCTTATTTTTAAAAATCATATTCTACCATGTGATCTTGTTTTTGTTTTTTTTTTTTTAATCCTCACCCAAGGATATGTTTATTGATTTTAGTGAGAGAGGATGGGAGAGAATGAGAGAAACATTGATGCGAGAAACATCGACTGGTTGTCTTCTGTATGCGTCCAAATCGAGGATGGACCCGGCACCCTTCGGTGTACAAAATGACACTCCAACCAACCTAGCCACCCAGCTAGGGCTACCGTGTGCTCTTTTAGTTGAGTGATTAGATATCCATACTAAAGAGACTGTATTTAACTATCTTATTAAATATTTCTGTTTTGAAGGAAATTAGTCTTATGGAAGAATTATAGTACAGCGATTAAGAGGGCAGGACCTGCATTCCAATATGGATTCTGCCTCTTACCAGCTGGTGACCTTGGGCAAGTGTCTTAATTTCTCAGTGTCTTACCTTTCTCATCTGAAAAACAGAGATAACAATATCTTTCTCACAGGGTTGAAATAAGGATGAAAATAAGGCCATGAATGGGAAGTACTGAAAGGAGTGTCTGGAACATGGTTTGTGCTCAAAATGTGGTAATCAGTATTAGAAGAAGGGAAACAGAAATCACCAATACAGGGAGGTTATGAAGGGCTAAATGTTTCACAGGGTTTCCAATCACTGTCTTCAGTAGTCTGGGACTTTCTTGCTTAGGACCTAGAGTAAGGGTCTTGCTTGTCTGTTTTAGTCCAAAGGGCAATAAGTGTGAACTTGTGACTACTGAAATATTATAGTTCTTACTTCTAGGGCATCATTTAAATTTCTGTGGAATTCTGAAACTGATGTACCAAACTGGCATTTTAGAGCTTATCCTTAGAACTCAAGTAGGGAATGAGAAGAAAGCCACTCGTCCGAAGCCTGCCTCTCACAGGCTGTAGACACAGGTGCTTTGGTGCCATTTTACTTTCCCACTCCAAATGAGTATTGAGGGTGAGCTATACTATTGCAGGGGTCACCTTGAACATGTTCTACTAACAAGTAATAATAAACAAACAATTAAATAGTTTGCAAACACTTAGAACCTGAATTATTATTAGCAACTTACCCCACAGCTGATCTCAACACTGAGAACTGCTGATCCAGGGGATACAGTCCAATGCCCTGTGGAATGTGCCATGACTCTCTTACCAGCCAACATGCACATAACCACCTCTGATAGGTAAACTGAATCAGGAGAAAGAACAGGTTTGGGAGGATATCAATTTGTTTTCGACTCAACCTGCAGCATGACTCAACTTCAGTGATCTAAGGTAGAAGCAGAGATGAAGGTCTAGTCCTCCAGCAAACCTCTCCCAGATCTTCTGCAATGACACCAGGCATCCTGATACTCACTTCGTAATGACCCAGGTGCAAGAGGGCTGCAGAGCGATTGGCATAACACAATGAAATGTCTTCAGTGTTTGGTCTTGAATGCGATACTCCCTGTAAAACAGTGAACCAGTTATAGCTATAAATGGAGACTAGCATCTTTAAAGTGGTTTTTTTTTCTTTCTTTTTTTCAGATAATAGGGGCTCTGCTACTAAAGGCTGAATGAAATTAGGAAATTTACTGGATTTCTTTGTGCTTCACCTGCTTCAGCTTCATTTTAAACTACCTTAGAGCAAAGCTGTGAAGATCAAGGGCAGAAATAAATATTCAAAGCACTTTGAAGATAACAGCATCAAACACAGCTTCAGCCACAAACAGTAATAAAGGGAAATGAACACAGAGGCACAATCCTGCACATAACAAAGGGTGAATGGCACAAATAGAAATTCACAAAAGAAGAAAACCTAATGATATATGGGAATCAAATGGTTAATTCATATATAGATAGTCAAACCTATGAAAAGGAAAGTGGAGAGGGGCTACATTTTTCCTACCACCAAGGATTAATAATAATCACAAAGGTGCTATCGCAAATCACTGGAGAAAAGATGGGGATTATTCAATGAAAGGAAAAAACATGTAGCCACTGAGGAACAATAAAGTTGGTTCTCTATATATTATTAGGATAAATTTCAAATGAATCAAAATCTTAATGTAAAGAAATGGAACTATAAGAGCACTAGAAGAAACTACTCTAGAAATAGTCTAATGTGATGTTGGAGTGAGGAATACCTTTCTAATTACAACACAAAACCCAGAAGTCATAAAAGGTTAATAAATTTGACTACATAAAAATAACAAATTTCTCTACACCAAAAACCAATAAAAGCACTATCAAAAGACAAACACTGAACTGGAAAAAAATATCTGCAACTCATATTACAAGCAAAGAGCTCATTTCTTTACTTTATGAACAGTTCCTACAGATCAATAAGATGATGACCAATAATTTAATTGGAGAATAAGCAAATGATATGAACAGTTCTAATGGGAACTATAAATGTCTCTTAAACATATGAAAAAAATGCTCAACCTCATTCATAATCAGCAAAATACAAATTACAACTACTGAAAAAAACTTTACTGGGATCCATTTTTTACCTATCAGTTTGGCAAAGAAAAATAAAATTGATAGCACACTGAGGTGGCAAAGGAGTGGGAGAATGGGTATTCTCATATGTTGCTAGTGGAAGGGTAAGTTGGTCTCATGACTAAGGAGGGCAGTTGAGCAATATATATTCTCCACAGACCCAGCAATTTCTCTTCTAGGAATTCATCCTACAGATGGAGTCATTTATCCTATAGCTATGTGCAAAATAACCTACATGCAAAGTTCCTCACCACAGAATTGTTTGAAAGAGCAAAAGACAGGAAACAATAAATATTCATCTATAAGACACTAATTAAATGTAAAAATGGTCTTAAGATAGTAAGTGAAAAAGTGCTGTGCTAAAGAGTGTATGTAGAATGCTATTTATGTAAAAAGAGTGTGTACAGGAGCGGGGGATTACTTGTATTTATTTGCAGCTGCCAAAGCATCTCTAGAAAGATACATTTAATAGTGTATCTTCTGGGTGTGAGAAACAAGGCGGCTAGAGGACAGAGGAAGTAGACTACGCTGTGGAATCTTGTACGTTTTGAATTCTAGCTATATAAACACATTTCCTATTCATAATAAATAGATAAAATATTAATACCATAATAACCAGTGTTGCTTAGGATACAGAGATATGAACATTCCCATACTCCGCTAGAAGGAAGGTTAACTAGTTCTTTCCTGAAAAACAATTCAGCATCAAGTACCAAAGGCCTTAAAAACATACACTCAACAGACCCAGCAATTGCTCTTCTAGGAATTTAATTCTAAGGAAATAAGCAGATGTGCACAAATATTTACATAGAAAGATGCTCCTTGCAGCTTTAAGATATCAAAAAACACAAAACAAAACACCTGCCAATATTAGATGTTATATCAAGTATAGTCCCCTGTAATGGAACACTAAGCCAGCCGTAACAAATCATTTTCTAGTGGAAAATTTAATAACATGAAAAAAGGGTCACAATAAATTGTTGAGGGGAAAAAAGCCAGTCACAAAACAATAAGTACACCATTATCTCAATTTTGTAAAGGAAAAACATATTTTCAGAGGGAAAAGTGGCTGAAGGAATATAAGAATATTAACAGTGCCTATCATTGACTATGAAACATTTTTTTGTTCTTTATGCTTCTCTATATTTTCCAAGTAAACATATATTGCATTTGCAATCAGACAAAAAAAATTATTATAAAAAAGAAAGAAAACTACTTTATAAAATTTGCAAAGTACCACAATCATCAAAATACTACCTTCATGAAATAGTGTTACGGTAGACAGTCAGTTAGCATCCCAGGGAGCTTCTCCCATTGGCCAAGATGGAGGCAGAGAGAGGTTCTTACACTGAGCACGCCAAAAGCTAGAAAGATGAATGGACAGAAAAAGAAGCCCTCCCCTCCCTATCCTTATAAGAACTGCAGGCTTGAGCAGGAAGGGGAGGTGGTCTTTGAGACAGGAGTCCACCACTCTCCCGGTCACACTGCACCTGGATAAAATCTCTTTCCTTTTGCACCAGCACCTGCCTCAAGAGTTTGGCTTTTGTTGTGACAGGCAGCCAAACCTCCATTCATTCAGTTACAGTTTTTGGTGGCTCTGGTGGGAGAGTGTGGACCTTGGTAAGTCCCGGAGGGCCCAGGTGGGGGTCCTGCTGCCTGTGGCAGGCCAAGCCCGGGAAGGCAGGTCTGTGGGCACTTCCCTGCACACCTCAAAGCATCAGCTGCCTGAGGTGCTTAGCTGGTGAAAGGAAATGGGTTTTTGGAGGGCAGACGGACTCCAAAACTGTGTAAGTTGAATTGGCATGCACACTGGGGGTCCTCTGTCCCTGCCACTTGGGCTTTGTACCACTTGAGCTTTGTGCCACTCCGACTATGTGCCACTCTGGCTTTGTGGCACTTGGGTCCAGTTAGGACCACTTGCGGTATTGGTTGGCAGGAGATAAAACACTAAGACTTGCTTGTGAGCACTCATGTGGAATAATGAAATTATGGATCCAAGTTTTGTTTAAATGTATGTTCCCACTTTGTCTAGGGTCTTGTTATGGTTATGGTTTTAGGTTTGTACTTTTGTGCCATCAGGGGTTGTTCTGTTTCAACTCCTATAGGAAGCCCACTGGGCTGAATTGTAACAGATTGGTCCATGTATAGCTATGATCCAATGACTAAGAAGGAATTAAGTTTTCTCTTGTAACACTGCTTGGCCTATGCATACTCTAGACCAGGGGTCCCCAACCTCCCTCCTCCCAGGCCATGAACGCCGCTCTAATTACTGCTTGAGCTCTGCCTCCTGTCTCCTTGCCAACACTGGTTCATGGAAAAATTGTATTCCATGAAACTGGTCCCTGGTGTCAGAAAGGCTGAAGACTGCTGCTTTAGACTATGTGGAAAAATGGCCCCTAAATGGTTCCCTAAATTACTACACCATCATACAATTGGAATTGTTTTGCTGATGGTCAAAGAAATGGGACAAAATCCCTTATGTCCAGGAGTTTATGTTCTTTACACGAGAAGGATTCAGCACAGAAAGGAAAACAAACCAATGAGACAGAGATGGGAAATGGCTTCAAAACCCTCCCTGACAGTAAGACACAGGAAGAAAAGGAAAATGAGATGAGTCTCTTTAATGCCCTGAATCCAGGGGCTGGAGGATTAGCAGCAGGAATATTTCTCCACCCACCCCCCACCCCCACTGCTACATATCCCTGAAATAGGGCCCAGAGGGGAGACAGCCCCACACCTTTATGGTGGAGGAATGAGCTCCCCCTAGAAGACCTGTCAGGGCACCCAATCTGGCCAAGGAGCGTCCCTATCCCTTTGAGGCAAAATCCTATAGGCGGAATAAGCCAGGAAGGCCAGCCCACTGGCTACTACTGGGCCCATACTCCATTTTCCACTCAGATTTACTGAATCGGAAGAATTCCATCCCCCCCACATAGGGAGGATCCTCCATTTTTGCCACTCACCATCCAAACTGGGCAGATGTACCAGCTCTCCCTAACATCCTGCTAATGGCAGATGAAAAGTGGCTAATTATAAATAAGGCTAATGAAGAGGCTCATGACATCCATTAAGAGGTTCCAACGGGATGATTCCCGTGACAGAGAAAAACTGGGACCCGAAGAGCAGGAACCTGGCCTTCCTAGAATGTTACATAAGGTGTACATTGGAAGGGCTTAAGAAAGAGGTGCCTAAACAAAAGAGCCTGAATATGATATGTGCCATTCGACAGAAGCCAAACAAAAATCCTTTTGAATTTTTAGAAAGAATCTATCAGGCCTATCGAAAGCACACTATTGCTGACCCATGGGCACCAGAAAATGTCCAGATGATGAACGTGACTTTTATTGGGCAAAGGGCCCCAGATATCAGAAGGAAGCTCCAATGTTCAGACAGGGTGTTGTGAATGAATCCCTCCCAGCTGGTGGACAAAGCCTTTAAAGTTTACCATGCCTGAAAAAAGGAAATTGAAGCAGACCAACATTTTCTTAGAAATAATCAGAGAAACCAGAAGAGGCGGGACATGAAAGGAGAAGTGAAAGACTCACTAGGTGCCAGTCAGTGTGCCCATAGCCAAGAGGAAGGCCAGTGGAGAAAGGACTGCCCAGAACTCAAAAATAAAACTAAGTAGGATAGAAACCCTTGTCGAGAAGTGTTAGAAAGGAATGATGAACCTGATGATGAATGAGGAGGTCCAGGGGTTCCTGTAGACATCTCCGCACCTATTAGTATTTCTCCACGGGAGCCCCAGGTACAACTGACTGTGGGGAACAAGCTAATTGACTTCCTCATAGATACAGGAGCCAATACTCAGTGCTAAATACAAAACTAAGAGACGTTCAGCTGTGGTGATGGTTACTGGAGTGACCAGACATTTATAAAAATAGGTATTCCTTCAACCTGTAGAATGCCAGCTTAGGGATCAAAAACTTACACATAGTTTTCTCTACATGCCAGACGACCCCATTCCATGGTTCGCTTTGTAAATTGCATTCACAAATAACCTTTTCCCCTGAGAAGCAGCAGTTATGTGTAGAAGTCCTGCTGGAATATACTCTCCAGCTCCAGGTGCTCCTGACTTGCCTGGAAGAACCTGGAGGTGAACTCTTCCCACCTGAAATCTCCAAGCAGGTTGGTCTGCTAGCCATTTGGGCTGATGGAACCCCAGTAGGGTGGTTAACATCCAACTCACAAAAATTAACCTAAAAAGAAGGGGCACGGATTCCACAGAAGAAATAATACCTCCTTAAAAAGGAAGCTTAAGAGAATTCAACCAGTATTGCAGAAGTTCTTAAGATCAGGATTAATTTGGCCATGCCAGTCTCCCTATAACACCCTCATTTTGGAAGTCAAAAAACCTCACTCTCATAAATATTGATTTGTACAGGATCGTAGGGCCATAAATGAAAAAATGAACCACACAATAAAAAACTCTGGCAAAAATATGCCAGAAAACACTTGAAATGGGACCAGGCACTCCCTATTGCCTTGCTCCAGATTAGGGTAGCGCACCGAAGTGGGCTTAAATTAAGCTATTTTAAAATAGTTTATGAGAGGCCCTTCCAAGTTTCTGTTTTAGAACACCCCCTTTAGATTTAGAACATGAGTCAAAAATCAAACGATATGTACAATATCTAGGGCAAACAATAATTTTGCACAGGTCTGCTTACTGCAGGTACATCTACCCATCTGACGAGCCCTTACACCTATTCCAGCCAGGAGGCTGAGTCTTACTGAAGACCTGGAAGACCCAAGGTCCTAAACAGCAGTTAGCCGAATAATGGGCTGGTTCCTATGATGTCCTGCTGACAACACGCTTCCCTAAACCTCCCGGGAATCAAGCCTGTCATCCACCACAGTCAGATAAAGCGGGCACTGCCTGAGGAGGACGCAGACCTTGCTGCTGCTATTGATGCTGCAAGGGAAGGCTGGAATTGCACTCCTGCAGATTTAAAATTCCTCTTTTGCCAAGGGATGGCACCTCCCAAAGCCAAATGACAATGTCACTTTTTATTTTATTCTGCATTTCTCAGATAGTGGCTTCCTTGGCAAGTTTATCCTGCTGTTGGGCGTGCCACCCAAAGCCCTGCTAAGGATCAGACCATGGGGATCCTTTAGTCTCCCCAGATTCTGATTTCACTACAATTCCCCCTGCACTACTAGGCATACCCCTCACTAAACACTTGATTGTGTGCCTGCACAACAGGTCTCACTTTGAATTTCTTTTTGTTTGTTTTTTTAGAGAGGAGAAGGGAGGGAGAAAGAGAGGTAGAGAAACATCAGTGCGAGAAAGAAACACTGGCCAGATGCCTTCCACACGCACTCCAACTGGGGACCAAGCCCGCAACCCAGGCATGTGCCCCAACCGGAATCAAACCAGTGACCTTTCAGTTTCTGGGACACCACCTAACCCACTGAGCCACACCGGCCGGGGCAGGTCTCACTCTGGAAGCCCTCTGCAACACCATCTCTTGAAATATGAAGCAGTCTACCAGCTACGCTTGTTCAGCAGGGCCATCCTCTCAATACCACGTATGCTGCCTTCTGAAGACAGCAATCCTTCCTCACATAAAAACTTTCCTCCATTCCTGATCCCCCTCTTCCTTTAGTAGATACTGAGAATCTCTGGACCATAGGATAGGTAAGCCTACATCCTTAGACAACAGGAAGGAACTACAGAAGATGAGCCCTTCATCCATTTACCTTGTAAGATTACAAGTGTCCAGAGTCTGGAAGTGGGAACTTGTTACTGTAGAGAGTCAGTCCAAGTGCCGGCAAGTCTCTCCCATTGGCCAAGGTGGCAGCGGGGGAGGTTCTGACTGAGTGCCCCCTAAGCTAGGAAGACGAATGGATAGGACCTGAGCGCGCCCAAAGCTAGCAAGATAATTGGAAAGAAAAAGAAGCCCTCCCCTCTCTATTCTTATAAGAACTGCAGGCTTGAGCAGGAAGGAGAGGTGGTCTTTGAGACAGGAGTCCATCATTCTCCCAGGTCACGTGGCACCTGGATAAAACCTCTCTCCTTTTGCACGAGCACCTGCCTCACGAGTTTGGCTTTTGTTGTGGCAGGCAGCCAAACCTAAGTTTGTTTGGTTACAATAGGATGGCTCATCTCCCTCTACATCAAGAGCAAACCTTAATTTTTTTGTCTGATTTTACTTGTTTTTTTTGAACAACTTCCCACGTGAACACATTTATGATACACACTCATAAAGTGGAAGAGATTAGCTTTGAAGAACTAAGCCATTTATCAGTGGATCATTACATCTAATGGATTTTAATTCTTCAGCAATAACTAATATGTTTTTCAGCTAAACACAAGCAGGGCTTTTTATCATTTATAGAAGTTGCTGTTATCTGATAGTTTTTGGAAAAATAATTCCAAACTTTAAACACAGACCTGTTAAAGACTCACAGTAGGGGTGCACTTTCAAATTTACACTCAGTTTTTTTCTTTTAAAGATTTTACTTATTTCTTAGAGAGTGGAAGGGAGGGAGAAAGAGAGGGAGAGAAACAGGGATGTGTGAGAGAAACAGTGACTGGTTGCCTCTCACACACCCCTACTGAGGACCTGGCCCACAACCCACCCATGTGCCCTGACTGGGAATCGAACTGGCAACCCTTTGGTTCACAGACCAGTGCTCAACACACTGAGCCACAACAGCCAGGGGTACATTGATTCTTCTAATATACGAGGTTATCAACCTGGTGCAAGGGAGTGATACATCTTTCTTTAAATCTATATTTATCTTTCAAAAGCTATAGAAGGAAGAGTCTCAGGGATCTTGTTCCAGTTCTTACTATGGAAGCAGGACAACAAGAGCAACAGGTTGATAAAAGCCAGTATTCCTCCTCAAAATCTAGATTGTTGGTGGTTAGGTAATTTTAAATATTTGCTGACAACCTTCAAAATGGAGTTCAACTGAGCTATGGCAGTTGAGCTTATTTTCCTTTCTAACTTCACCTAAGCCATACTGATTATAGCTAATACTGTGACTAACCAAAAAATCTAGCTGCTCTCTAAAGTGGGACCATCAAACTCATTTACACAAAATGGCACACAATTCAATGAAAGTTGATAGACATGAACAAGTAGGGTAAGGGGTCCAATACTATAGCTACAAGGTGTCTGAAGGAATAAGGAAATAGAAGTTTCTTCTTTTTAAGATTTTATTTATTTTCAGAGAGAGGGGAAGGGAGGGAGAAAGAGATGGAGGGAAACATTGATGTGAGAGAGAAACATCAGTTGGCTGCCTCTCACACGCCCCCAACTGGGGACCTGGCCCACAACGCTGGCATGTGTCCTGAATGGGAATCGAATCAGTGACCTTTCAGCTCGCAGGCCAGCACTTAGTCCATGGAGCCACACCAGCCAGGGTAGGAATAGAAGTTTCTTGATAGAATTCAGGACTTATAATACAAACTAGCCTTTGTATTCAGAATATAACCCACAGCAGAATTATGTCAGTTTTCTTTTTCAAATCCAATTCACAAATTATAGACAGAGCTACCACGGGCTATACAATTCGGCATTAAGTCTCTATCTACTGAAGAAATCTGCTTTGTTAAATTGTTACAATAGCTCCTCCCGCTGAGCTGGGAGTGCCTTACCTTTGAGTACAGCACTGCAGCTCCTGTATAATCCTGCTTCTGGAATTTTTTGTTTCCTTCTTCTCTGTAAAAAAGGGGAGCATGGGGGTCCTTTCCCACAAGGTAACTTCTAGAAAGTTTTTTTAAAAACATCTCATCTTCAGGTCTTTAGGGAGAAAGAAACAAAAAAAGCATGAACGTATTTCAAGGAAAGCTCTTAACCATTGCATTTGAAACCAATGGTCTGTAAAACTGCAACACATGAAGTTCTATTATGTAACATGTTGGGAGTGGCAGGGGTGGGGATCTTGTGGTCTCAGAGACATAGGGACTGAAATCTCTATTTAGAGGATGGAGTGCTAATTTTTTAATTCTTTTTAAAATAAGATTTCATTTATTTATTTTCAGAGACAGGGGAAGGGAGGGAGAAAGAGAAGGAGAGAGACATCGATATGTGAGAGAAACATCCATCAGTTGCCTCTCACTTGCCCCCAACCAGGAACCTGGCCCACAATCCAGGCATGTGCCCTGACTGGGAATTGAACCGGCAGTCTTTCAGTTAACAGGCCAGTGCTAATTTTTTTTTGGCTGGAAGTCCTCATTGCTAGGGCTAATTTTTTATTCTTTATCTCAGAATTACTTGCCACTGAACCATTCCTTGGATAATATATCACATAGAAGCTTGTGTGTGGAGAATGACATAATACAGAGTCTTTGCACCAAGACATATTCTCTACTTACACTGTGCTGAAAATACCTGAGTTGAATGGCTGCCAGAGGAAAGGAAGGAGAAAGGGAGGGAGGGCGAGCGAACAGATAATAAAGTAGAAGTAGTGAAATGTTAACATTTGGGTAATCTTTTTTTCCCTTAATCCTCACTCAAGGACATGATTATTTATTTTTCTGATAGAGGGGAAGAAAGGGAGAGAAACATTGACATGAGAGAGAAACATCAATTGGTTGTATCCCGCACATGCACCATCCAGGATGAACCCGCAATCTAGGCATGTACCCTGACTGGGAATCAAACCAGTGACCTTTTGCTCTATAGGACGACGCTCCAACCAACTGAGCCACACCAGCCAAGGCAACATTTGGGTAATCTTAAAGATTACATACCAATTACACAGCAAATCTTTGTACAATTTTTATAAGTAAATCTAAAATTATTTCAACATGGAAAGTTAAAAAAATAAGTACTGTATGCAAATACTCTATATAATAAAATTAATAAAGTTGATTTAACATATAAATACACAAACATGCTGGCAATAGAGAACACACCTTTTTTCCAATAAGTAGAAATGGTATAGAATAACCTAGAATAGACTCTTTGACTACAATGCGGTGAATAAAATAGGAACTAAAAGTTATCTTAAGCAAGTCTTGGATCAAAGAGGAAATCAAAATCAAAACTGCAGAAAGTATAGAAAATGTTTTACAAATTTTTGTTTACAAAGACCCTCAATAAGAAATACCTGTTTGCCCAAATTGGTGTGGCTCAGTGGATTGAGTGCTGGCCTGTAAACCAAAAGGTTGCTGGTTCGATTCCCAGCCAGGGCACATGCCTGGATTGCAGGCCAAGTCTCCAGTTGGGGTGTGTGAGAGGCAACCTATCAATGTATCTCTAGCACATAGCTCTTTCTCTCCCTTTCTTCCTCCCTTCCCCTCTCTCTGAAAAACAAAAAAATAAAACCACACACACACACACAAAACCCTTTTATATAGTGATTCAGTATGATGCATCTGTGTATACACATATTGGACTTCTACAAAACATTATTTTTCTTTGCTATGTATAAGTTAATATCAAATATTATTTTATTAGTATTTAAATACAATATAGAAAAAGATCTCAAAATGGCACAGAAAGAAAAATTAGCAAAAGTTGTATTTAAATCAAAAGTTGTGCTTGCCTTTCTAAATTCTAGTCCAAAATAAGAGGACAATACCCCATGCATATCTAGTGTACCATAGAACCTGTTCTTTGGTTTAATTGTTGTTTTTCTGTTGTTTTAAATTAGGTTAACTTGAAAATCCTATTCAAACAATGGCTGTGGTGAACAGTAATATCAAAACT
This sequence comes from Furipterus horrens, assembly GCF_987537825.1. Taxonomy (NCBI): domain Eukaryota; kingdom Metazoa; phylum Chordata; class Mammalia; order Chiroptera; family Furipteridae; genus Furipterus; species Furipterus horrens. The sequence continues at coordinate 59,076,643 of NW_028327181.1, read as the reverse complement.
CTTCTTGCCTAACAATGGATATTCTTTAATCTTAATACAAAATGATGATAAACTCAAAGTTTTGTAATTGTTGGTCCGTTAAGACCTAAACTACAATGGTTCATTATTTTCTTTGAGAAAGTAATTTTTTTACTGTGGTAAAATATAAATTTTATCATTTTAACCATTTAAAACTAAGTAGTCCCTCTCTATATCGTGGTTCACTTATTGCAGCCTCACTGTATTGTGGGATTTTAAAAAACATTATATTTAATTATTTATCATGGATTTTTCGCTGTATCGCGGGACTTTGCTGTACTGTATACGTATGTTGTTAAAGTTACATAGGTTTAAGAGTGTGGAATAAATGTAAGGTTCCTACTTTGCTGGGAGGTCTAGAACATAATACCCACGATAAGTGAGGAAATACTATACACAGTTCAGTGACATTAAGTACATACACAATATTGTACAATCATTACTACTATCCATTTCCAGAACTTTTTCACCATCCCAAGCTAGTATAGACACATTAAATGATAACTCTCCATTCTTTGCTCTCCCTAGCCCCTGGTAACCTCTATTCTACTTTGTTTCTATGAATTTGTCTGTTCTAGGTACTTCATATAAGTGGAATCATACAATACATGTCCTTTTATGTCTGGCTTATATCACTTAGCATAATGTTATCAAGGTTCATCCATATTGTCGCATGTACCAGAATTTCAATCCTTTTCATGGCTGAATAATATTCCATTCTATTTATATACCACATTTTGTTTACTCATTCATCTGTCAGTGGTCATTTGTGTTGTTTCCACTTTAGGGTATTGTGAATAATACTGCTATGAACAAAGTGTCAAAAGACACTTTGCAGGCAAGAAGGGAATGGCAAGAAATATTCAAGGTGATGAAAAGCAAGGACCCACAACCAAGATTACTCTATCCAGCAAAGCTATCGTTTAGAATGGAAGAGCAGATGAAGTGCTTCCCAGACAAGGTAAAGTTAAAAGAGTTCATACTCACCAAGCCATTATTATATGAAATGTTACAGGGACTAATTTAAGAAAAATAAAATCAAAACTATGACCATTAAAATGACAATAAACTCACAACTATCAATAACTGAATCTAAAAAATAAAAACAAAAGCAAACTAAGCAAACAATCAGAGTGGGAACAGAATCATAGGTATGGGGATCATTTGGAGGATTATCAGCTGTGAGGGGGAAGGGAGAGAAATGGGGAAATGGTGCAGGACTAAGAAGCATAATTGATTGGTACAAAATAAACAGGGGAAAGTCAATAATAATATAGGAAAGGGTGAAGCCAAAAAACTTATATGCACAACCCACGGACATGAACTAAGGGGGGTGGGATTGCTGGAGGGAAGAGGAGTACTGGGAAGAGGGGAGCAAAGGGCAAAGAAATTGGGACTACTGTAACAACATAATCAGTCATTATTTCTTTCATCACCCCTGGCTGGTTTGGCTCAGTGGATTGAGCGTCGGCCTGCGAGCTAAGTGTCGCTGGTTCGATCTTCCAGTCAGAGCACATCAGAGAAGGAAAACTCTGACTCCAAAAAACCTCCGCTGCCTTGCGGCATACCTCTTCAGGGGAAAGGCTAAGGGAGTAAACCCCGACAGAAAATCCGGAGCCGGAGTCCCTAAGGCGGTTTGACGTTGTAGTCAACACCAGCAACTCCTGCGGCGCACCTGAAGCCAAGCTGTATTGACTCCGTCTTTCCCTTGGACCCTTCAGTTGCGAAGAGAGGGGGGGTCTGCTGCATGGGCAACAGCAGACCCTCCATATCACCCTGCCCAGGCTCTGTAGCTTCAGCTTCACTGGAGAGGACACTCCAGCGTCATCGCAAGATGTCGATTCAACACGGGAGGAGACAGATACCGTGTCACTCCCGAGTCAGACTGCACAGCCATTCTCGGCGGTGCAGATAGACTCTTAAGAAGCTACACCATCGTCTCTCGAGACGGACGGCTGCCGCCGCCGCCGCCGCCGCCGCCGACTGCTATGAACATTGGTGGGCAAATATCTGTTCAAGTCCCATTTTCAATTATTTTGGGTGTAAACACACAGAATTGGGATTGCTGGATCATAGAGTAATTCTATTTTTAATTTTTTTATTTAATCTTTATTGTATTTTTTCTATTACCATTGTTCCCTTATACCACCCTCCCCCCAGCAATCACCACACTGTTGTCCATGTTGATAAATCCTTTTTCCTTTTTGCTCAATCCTTCCACTCACTAACCTCCCCTGCACTTAGCTGTCATCTGCTCCGAGTCTGTCCTCATTTTTCTTGTTAGTTCAGTTTGTTTATCAGATTCCACATATGAGTGAAATCATGTGGTAGTTGTCTTTCTCTGATTAGCTTATTTCACTTAGCGTAATGTTCTCCAGGTCCATTCACACTATCTCAAAGGGTAAAATTTTCTTCTTTTTTACAGCTGAGTAGTATTCCATTGTGTAAATGTCCCATAGCTGTTTTATCCACTCATCTGCTGATGGACACTTGGGCTGCTTCCATATCTTGGCTATTGTAAATAATGCTGCAATGAACACAGGGGTGCTTCTGTTCTTTCAAATTAGTGTTTTGGGTTTTTTTAGATATGTTCCCAGAAGTGGGACAGCTGGGTCAAAAGGAAGATAGATACGCTTTTAATTTTTTGAGGTATCTCCATTCCGTGTTGCACAGAGGCTGCACCAGCCTGCATTCCCACCACCTGTGCAAAAGGGCTTCCCTTTCTCCACATCCTCGTCTGCACTTGCTGCTTGTTAACTTACTGATGACAGTTGTTCTGACAGGTGTGAAGTGGTATCTCATTGTGGGTTTTTTTTCAAGTTATAACGTTTATTTTCATTTTTAACTATCCAATATATTACTTAAAATTTGATTACATCAAATGAAATACATCTGTACACACCCACTATAAGAGAAATATAGGATATGCACAGGCAAGGATGCAGGGATGATGCTGTATTTTCATACCAGAATTAAAAATATATTTTAAAAAAGATTTTATTTATTTTTACACAGAGGAGAGGGGAGGGAGAAAAAGAGGGAGAGAAATATCAATGTGTGGTTGTGTCTCACGCACCACAAACTGGGGACCTGGCCCGCAACCCAGGCATGTGCCCTGACTGGGAATCCAACCAGCAACACTTTGGTTTGCAGGCCAGCACTCAGTCCACTGAGCCACACCAGCCAGAGCCTTCATTGTGGTTTTAATTTGCATTTTCTGATGATTAGTGATGTTGAGCGCCTTTTTATATGTTTATTGGCCATCTGTAGGTCCTGTATGAAGTTTCTATTCAGGTCCTTTGCCCGTTTTTTAATAGGGTTGTTTGTTTTTTTGGTGTTGAGTTTTGGAAGTTCTTTATAAATTTTGGATATTAACCCTGTATTAGATGTATTGGCAAATATGTTCTCCCATTATATTTAATTTCTGAGGAACTACCACACACCCAAACACAGTCATTTGTGGGGAACCGCTCCTTGCAGTTTAGGGAATTGTAGCCCCGGCCTGAGCATGACCTGCCACCAGCACTCTGGCCATGCTGGTCTTTAAGCCTCAACAATGGCTGTGTGGGAGACATGCCCGAAAACCATTCAGACGGTTTCCGTGGGGACTGAATTCAAAGAATATTAATATGCTTTAGAACTTGCTCTGCTTTCCTTTATCTTATAATTAAGTATAAACAATCTCTAACAGGAAGTATTTGAAATCTTGTACCTAGTGCCAATGTGGGGTCAAAATGTTTAATAGACTATTTCTTGTCCCCGCTGTACTGAAATTTGTAATCAGTTATTGTTGATTGTAACCTAGGTACCTGAAAGCTATTGATGATTTATGAATGTTGACTTATATCTCCCATGGTATCCTTCTCAATAAAAAGCATGAGGGATGAAGGTCTAGCTGCTGTTCTCCACTAGAGAGGCAGTCACCTTCCTTCCCCCAGACATAATGAAATGTCTTGGGTAAAAGTTATTTCATCAGATATAATAAAGTGTCCTAGGTAAAAGTTTATTCCGCCGTGGTCATGAAGCCTCTGCTGGACAGAGCAACTTCCAACCGAGCCTAGGGTGTGTGAGGCACCTCCGCCTCAGTCATTATTCTTTTCCAAGATTTTCAAGACTATCTTGGCTCTTCTATATCCCCATGTGAACTTTAGAATTAGCTGTTAAATTCCATTAAAAATGTTCAGTTTTTGATTGGGGTTGTGTTGGATTTATAGATTCAGTTAAGGAGACTTGACATCTCCACAAAATACCAAATTTCCTCACTCAAGCAATCATTATGTCTTGCCATTTGTTTAGGGTTTCTTTTATGCCCTTAGTAAAGTTTAATTGTTTTCTTTATAAAGGTCTCACACATTTTCTCTTAGCTTTATTCTTACTTGTTGTAAGATTTTTGTTATTGTAAATAAGACTCTCTCCCCCAATTACATTCTTTAACTGATGATTGGTGACATAAACAAAAGCCTAGCATTTTTTAACCATCTTATAATTAGTCACCTAACTGCATTTTCACATTATTTCATTATTTTCACGCCAATCCACTTAGAATTTTTAGGTAAGTAGCTATATCTGCAAATAGTAATCTTCATTTTCAATATTTGTACTTCTTATTTTACTTTTTAATTATCATATCATTAGTTAGATCTTCAGTGCAATGTTGAATAGTAACAGCCATTGAGAACATTTGCCATAGGTTTATGGTACATACCCTTTTTCAATTTAAGGAAGGTGTCTAACAGTCTATTGTAAATAAATGTTGTATTTTATCAATATTTTTTGATATATTTTGAGAGGAGTGATCATTTCCTTTTCCTCCTTTAGTTTGTTAATGTAGAATTTACATCAGTAGACTTACTGAACATGAACTGTTCTGGAGCATGTGCCTGACCAGGAATCCAACCCACGAATTTCTGGTTTACAGGACATGCTCCAACCAACTAAGCCACACCGGACAGTGTGGGAATTTAATTTTTAATAAATGTAGCATTTTGAAGTAATGGGGAAAGGATGGACTATTCAATTAATGCTGTGAAAAATTATCTGGAAAAAAACCCTTCGTATACTTTTTCATGTCATACACAAAAATAAGTTCCAGATGGATCAGAAAACTAAAACAAAAACACGAAACTACAAAAAAAGTTAGAAGAAACTAAAGAATATTTTTATAATCTTTGAGTATAATAGAATAAGACACATAACCTAGAAGCCATAAAAGAAAATGACAGACATGGCTGTATAAAAGTTAGAACATATACACACATGTATATACAATGCAAGACACTGTAGTAAAAAAGATAAATAATAGACTAAGAGAAAATTAGTAATGAATATAACAAAGAATTATATAGCCAGATTTATAAATTAATAAAAGACAGATAGCCCACAAGAAAAATGGGCAAAGAATAGAAATGAATAATTCATGCAGTTGATATATAAATGAGCTGTAATATAGAAATGGTGAATTACTTCACTACTAATCAGAAAAATGCAAATCAAACAAGATTATTTTGTCCTTACAGTTGGCAAAACTAGACTGTTGCTTTCTAATGTTGGTGAGGACATGGGAAAATGATTTTCATATGCTATTCTTGGTAAACTGGTAAAGCTTCTTTGGAAGATAATTTTGCAGTATTTATTAAATTCACTTATTTACTTTTTTCATGTATTTATTTATTATTTCACCACCATTTATCCTTCCTATATCCTCTTCCACCTCCACCCAACCCTCTCCTCCCTAGTATTTATTAAATTTAAAATGCTCATAACCATTAACACGATTCTACTTCTAAGAACCTATATTAAGTCCTAACTGTACGAACAAAAACATATGAGTTGTTCAAAGCAGCACTCTTGGTGACAGTAAAAAACAAAAACAAAAACAAACAAGCAACATCAAAATAACTAATTGTCTATCAACAGGGAAAAGATAATCACTAAATTGTGCTACATTACACTAGCAATATGTGGTTGCTAAAAAGATTAAGGTGTGTGTTGGAAAAAAACCTCACAGAACAAAGCACAGAATAAAAAAGATAGGTGCATATTTATCTACAAATGAATGAGAATACATAAAAAGAATTAGAAAGACACTGTATTAGTTTCTGGCACAAAGATAAAACATCCACCCTGAACTTGAAAAGTATGTGTTTCTGTATCTGCATATAGATGAGACTCTCATTTATGTGTCATATTTAGCATTAATATGCAGTAGTCACCAGACTTAGAGCTTTACACACATTATCAAACTGTCATTCAATCAGTATTTGAATACTTGTTTTTTTGACGCTGCACTGCTCTTGTCTACAGAAAGACAAACACACACTGACAAGGTCCATGCCCTTACAGAGTTTATAGTCTAGTAGAGAATACAGACATTAATCAAATGATTACACAAATATAAAAGGAAAGGTATGCAGTGTTGTAAGTGTATAAAAAATGACGATCCAGCTAGGATTCAGGAAAGCTTTCTGTAGGAAAGATCTGGCTAATCCTGAAGGATGAGCATGATTTAATAAGTTCCTAGGGCAAGATGGAGTAGAGAGGAGATAGGAAAAGCATTTCAGTCAGAAGAAGTAAGGGAAGGCCATGTGGCCGGAAGAAGTGTAACGTGTATCAAGAATTGAAAGAAGGCCAGTATGTCTGAAAGGGGAGTGTGTTGAAAGAGGAGGTCAGAGATAGGCAGTGGTCAGATCGCAACATCTGACTGGCTATCTATATTAGGAACTTTATAGACTTATTATAGGGGCAAAAGAAAAAGCTCCTGAAAGGTTTTAAGTAAGATCAATAAAATTGATTAGTTTTGAAAAATGATTCCTGTTGTGGTATAGAAAATAGTTTGGAGTGAGGTAGGGATGGATATGGGAAACCAGGTAGGAAACTATTGTAATGGTCTAGCTACTGATACTAGTTTGGATTAGGGAAGTCAAAGAAGTGTATTAGGGTTTTCTTTTTTGTTGTTGTTGCTGCGCTATAACAAATTACCACAAATTTAGAGGCTTAAAACAAACAAAAATTGTACTTCCGGCCAAGATGAAGGCCTAGATAGACACACTGCATCTCCCTCCTCAACTAAGAAGGAATACAACTACCTCAAAACTAGAGACAACCAGAAGTTCCAGAAAATCGAGCTGCGTGGAAGTCTAACAGAGAAGGATATAAAGAAGAAATACTCATCCAGACAGGTAGGAGGGGCTGAGCCAGGAAGGAGAGGATGTGGTGTGGCGGCGGCAGCAGCTGCAGGCCGGCGGAAAGTGCAGTCACACATTTTTAAAAGTTGGGAGGGACTCCTGGGGAGCACTCCCAGAACCAGACCAGACCACATAGCTCATAGTCCCAGCACCAGGGAAAATAAAGCCTCATTGCTTCTGACTGTGCAGACCAGTGGGGGTTGGGGCAGAGGAAGAAACAGCCGGTCTCCCAGCAGAGACTGCTTGTTTCAAGGGCCTCCATAGTCCTAGAACATCTGCAGACCCACCCACTCTTGGAACGACAGCCAGGGCAGCAGCTAGAGAGGCGCCAGTCCCATATAAATGCGAGAAATGCCTGGAAAAGGGGTGAGTGCTAAGCAAGCAGTATTGTTCCCTCTCAGACCCCTCCCCCACATACAGCACCACAACGTGATGAAATGGGTCGCCCTGTACTGATGAATCCCTAAGGCTCTGCCCCTTACAACATAACAGTGCAACAGCTCTACTTAAGACACAGAGACAAACAAACACAGGAGCCTGACAAGATGAGGAGACAGAGAAGTATGGCCTAAAAGAGGGAATGGGTCAAGGTTCCAGTGGGAGAACTAAGCAACAAGGAGATAGCCAACCTCACTGATGAGATAGCCAACCTAACAGATGTAGAGTTCAAAACACTGGTGTTAAAGATGCTCACAGACTTGACAGATATGCTTAAGTACAGTAAACACATAAGGGAAGAAGTGAAGGCTATGCTAAATGAAACAAAGGAACATCCACACAAAACCAATGGCAAAGGGAAGGAAACCGGGGTTCAAATCAATGATTTGGAACATAGGAAGAAAAAAGTCAACCAGTACAGAATGAGGAAACAAGAATCGAAAAAAATGAGGAGAGGCTTAGGAACCTCTGGGACAATTTTAAACATGCCAACATCTGAATCATAGGGGTGCCAGAAGAAGAGGAAGAGCAAGAACTCGAAAGCTTATGTGAAAAAGTAATGAAGGAAAACTTCCCTAGGTTGGCGAAGGAAATAGACATACAAGTCCAGGAAGCACAGAGAGTACCCAACAAGCTAGAGCCAAAGAGGACCACACCAAGACACATCATAATTAAAATGCTAAAGTTTCAAGATAAAGAGAGAATCTTAAAAGCAGCAGGAGACAAGCAGAGAATTACCTACAAAGGGGTCCCTATAAGACTATCAGCCGATTTCTCAAAAGAAACTTTGCAGGCAAGAAGGGACGGGCAAGAAGGTATTTTCATTAGGTGTAGAGTTCTAGATTGGCAAATTTTGTCTTGCTTTGTTTTCCTTGCAGTACTTTAAATGTGCCATTCAATAGTCTTCTGGCTTCCAGTTTCATTGAAAAAATCAGCCATTGTCTTATTTTTAGTCTAGTAAGAGTAACATTGTCTTCTTTGATTGTTCTTAAGATTTCC